>NC_137460.1:25959568-27181185 GCF_964235325.1 Thermobia domestica
CTTCGTTCTGAACTATTACATGCTTATAAGCATAGAATTTTGATCACGCTTTTCAGCATTATTAGGTATTTCAGAGGTAAGATCTAAATATATTTTGACTACTTATATATTCCTCTTTTGAAATAACATAAGATATTTTTGTAAATTTTTGAAATCTTGTTTGCATCTAGTACCTTCATTTTTATTCGCTGGCTGGATGAAACATATTCACAGACCGCCATTTGATAATCACTCACTGACGCCTATTTATATAGCGCTTGTGGGTGAACAGATTAAAGAACAAAAATATTAATTAACCAATCATAACCTGTTTCTAGGTATATCTTCCCTTATTAATAATGTATAAATAATTTGTCTGTCTCATGTCAGAGGAATCTGCTAGAAGACTTCAATCTTTATTGTCCTCTGTCAAACAAGACGATTGCGGAACGCATGAACAATAGTGCCAAGCCTGCTGTAACATCTAGATACAGTGGCAACGGCAAGCTGGCCACAACTTTAATGTCGCTGCTTTGTACTTAAAATTCATTATAAAAATGCCCTTCGTTTATGGAGATGCTGAAGCAATTGGCCAATTCTGCGAATTCGATAAAACTTATGTCAGTATTAAGAATCAAATTCAACCCATTTTTCAAGATACACGAGATTTTTTTCACGTTCCATAGCGTGAAGAAGTGTTATTTCTTTTTAATGTTATCATTATTAGCTATTTTAAATAAACATTATTTGAGAACTATCCCTGTATAAAGGTAGGAACATGAAGCATTGGAGTATAAAATCGGGTTAGTTAGGAAACTTCCGTCTGTTGCGGCGTATTGGAATAGGAAAATGACTGAATGAGGGGTCTGCAGATCACAGATTTATAAACGCAACTCTATATGAATATACCAACACAAACTGAAGAAGAGCGTTCCTTCGTGGCTAAGCGGTTAGCGGACGCGCCTTTGGCGTGGGAGACCCGGGTTCGAATTCCACGTTAATCAGTAAGTTCCTTCTCGTATAACCTCGCTGCTGAAAGGAACGATAAACTCAACTCAACAAACTGAAGAACTTCATTCGCCGTCCTAACACCACCAGCAGTTTGTGGGTTAGTGAGAATCTGCCTTAAGTCGAGTGAAGGTAAAGAGAGGGGGAAGGATATGAGTAATAATCATTTCAAGATAAAGGTCAAATAATAAAGGGGAAAAAAGGAGGGGAGAAAAAAGTAAAGAGCGTTTACTTTCCCATTGTGTGGGATTCTATTGTATTTTGTATTGCTCACTTTATCCTCCTGTGGACAAGAGGACATTAAATCCCTCTTTTCTAACAAAACTCCCTGCAACCACATTCATCACGCGAACTTACTGCTGTGAGTATATACAGGCTACAGTATAATGAAACAAATTAAAAAGAAATCTAAAACAGTCTGTTTGGTACTCCGTTTGGCTATGCGCTTCCTGTCGATCAAGATGATAAGGGCACTACTACACCTTCACCCTTCAGCAAAACCCGTTTTGCTTTTTTTTTTCATTCCTCTGTCACTAACCCTCCTATTCTTTTGTTTCCTTTTTTATTGTTTTTTATCAATCGTTTTCCAGCGTGTATCCTCTTTAGCCCTACCATGGTTTCCCACCAAAAAACGAAATGAAGGCACAAAATAGTATATAAAATATGTTTTTGAGGTATGTACATCATACTCAAAAACGTACATACATACATACGGTAAGTTACCCATTCTACGTCCGTTTTTTTTTTTTTTAATCTGTTGTTTTCTTTCCGTCAGCCTTCAGACGAAAGGTTTGCGTGATTTTCAAACATTACATTAGCACAGCACAAACGGGTGATTAACATCTTAGTTTCATAGCCAGTAACGGTTGAAATGAATCAACTCAACCAAACATCATACATGTTACCACCTCAAACACACTTTACATTCGTATAATATCGTTCAATTGGCTAATTATATATATATATATATATATATATATATATATATATATATATATATATATATATATATATATATATATATATATATATATATATAAAGAAAAAGAGGGAATATATACAAAGTGGGAAATTTGTATTGATTATACATTACATTCAAATAAGGAAAAGACTGCAATAATATATTGTATGTAATAAAAGATAATACGAATTACACAATATTTAGTTTTCTTCCTACACTCTGAAAAAGGAAACATACTTCACATTACCACATGTATAATAAACACTAGTCACCATTATACTAATACAAGGCTCATTCAATAAATAACCAGAAAAGTTGTATTAAAAAGACAAAACTTCCACTTTTTTTTTTTTTTTTTTTTTTTTTTTTTTGGTGTCCTAGAACTATTATCATATGAGCCTGGCACGCCTGCTTCGCGAACTGGGAATCAGTGATACAAGATAGCGGCACCCTTGTAGATTTGCACTAACTTGGAGCAGTGTAGTGTTACTAGATTTCTGTTAGCTGAGGATTGAAACCAATCGAAATTTACCGTCGGAAGGCAGTGCAATACGGTGAAACTTGTTTAAGTTGAACACGCAACAATAATACGCCTGTTTCCCCGTATCAACTAACCAACTCTCGCAATGTTGTTTTTCGTGACTACACAGACAAAGCGTCTTGGACGTGGCGAATCTTCAACACTTTTTACCCCCCCCCCCCCATTTGAACTTATCTGTCCACTCGTACACTTGTGTTGTACTTAAACAACTTTCACCGTATTGCACTATCATCCGACGCTGAATTTCTATTTGTTTCAACCTTTCAGCTAACAGAAATCTAATGACACTCCGCTGATCCACGTTGGTGCAAACCTGTAAAGGTGCCGCCATCTTGTTTCATGAATCCCGTTCGCGAGTCAAGCGTGCCAGGCCCATCTCATAATAGTTCTAAAGCACCACCGAAAAACAACAAAGAAGCACAAACATTGTTGAGTTTTGTATTTTTTTAATACAATTCTTCCGGTTATTTATTGAGTGGACCGTGTATGTGGAAAATACATCTTACTATTAAAAACTATACTAGTATATAATACAATACATGAAATGTCGAGCAATTAAATAAATTTAATGTTCAGATTGGGGTGCCCACAGATTTTTTTTTTCCAATGCGGGCAAAAGACAACACACAAGCGCAGTCGGGATCACACACACACACACACTTTGATGTACGCGTGCACATAACATCATGTTAAACCACAATTATTTACACGCATCCTTATTAACTACAGTAAATAAACCATAGTATTTAATGCGTGAGAGCAACTTAATATGTTTTGACTAAGGATGGACAAAATTTTTCGGAATCCGGATTCCAGAAAATGTATTTTCCGGAATCGAAAAATTTAACTTTCCGGATTTCGGAAAAAAATCCGGAATTCAGAAAAATTTCGAAATTCGGGAAAACCCCGGAATTTACAAACTTCCAAAATTCCGGAATTAGGAAAAATCCGGAAATTTTCCGAATTCCGGAATATTTTCTACTTCGGAATTTTGTCGAATTAAGGATTTTTGCGATTTGACTTTCCGGATTTCGGAAAGTAAAAATTCCAGAATTGGCCATTCCTAGTTTTGACATTAGCCTATTTCCAAGAACTGAACACTCATCGAAAATTCAGGGGAGGGAACTGCTCTTCTTGACTCCTGCTGCGGGCGGCTATGTAGTTAGACAATATTCTTTTAGAGCTTGCTTGAAAAAAAAAAAGTATAACGTACTGCAGTTATTATATTTATTTCCATACAATACGCATCAGATTTCTTACGGAAAAGATAATAATAATAACACGGAGTTATTATTCTTTATGATATATTCTTTTATTAACTATAACTTGTCTTCTGCTGAATGAATACCTTTTGTTCTCACTGCAAAACAATGCTGGAGAATGCCCTTTAACATAATGTGTGTATTTTAATTATTTAGCGTTTTATAGTTAACGCTACAGATACTTGTTTTGTTTGATATTTAATAAGGTACTAATTTTCTTGTTTGTTATGTACAATACACACAGGAAATAATTTATATTAGTAACAATTATTTTGTTAATTGTGTTTCCTCACATTGTAAATGTTACATTCACAAAAGCTGTTTTCAAATTGATTATGTGAGTATCATATACTACTGAATATTTTCCCCCTTTCATTGTATTTTTCATTGTTTTACTCCAGCCATTTATGTTTGTCTGATGCACATATTTAGAATACGAGCAAAGACTTAGCAAAGCCAAAGCACAGGGAGAATAATGCGGATAAAAGGTGCAGAGAAATGTTGCTAGTATAGAAGTAGCCATAGAAAAACAGTAAGAACCAGGAAAAGTTTGGGAAAAGTGGTAGGAGAAAGGTGTTGAGAAGTGTTGTCAGTGTACAAGTAGCCATAGAAAAACACTAAGAACCAGGAAAAGTTTGGGAAAAGTGGCAAGAGAAAGGTGTTGAGAAGTGTTGTCAGTGTACAAGTAGCCATAGAAAAACACTTAGAACCAGGAAAAGTTTGGAAAAAGTAGTAGGAGAAAGATGTTGAGAAGTGTTGTCAGTGTACAAGTAGCCATAGAAAAACACTAAGAACCAGGAAAAGTTTGGGAAAAGTGGTAGGAGAAAGGTGTTGAGAAGTGTTGTCAGTGTACAAGTAGCCATAGAAAAACAGTAAGAACCAGGAAATTTTTGGGAAAAGTAGCAAGAGAAAGGTGTTGAGAAGTGTTGTCAGTGTACAAGTAGCCATAGAAAAACACTAAGAACCAGGAAAAGTTTGGGAAAAGTGGCAAGAGAAAGGTGTTGAGAAGTGTTGTCAGTGTACAAGTAGCCATAGAAAAACACTTAGAACCAGGAAAAGTTTGGAAAAAGTAGTAGGAGAAAGGTGTTGAGAAGTGTTGTCAGTGTACAAGTAGCCATAGAAAAACACTAAGAACCAGGAAAAGTTGGGAAAAGTGGTATTAGATAGGTGTTGAGAAGTGTATACACCAGCAATATTAATAATATTAACAGTCTTACGGGAGTCCGTTTCTGTTTTTACTGAGACGACAGCGACAAAAAATAGTTGCCGAGGTGTCGTCAAGCAGGACAACTACTCGGCGACAGAAAAGTTGCCGAGGAACCTCCAAGTAGGAAGATAAAAATAAATAATGTGTTCTGCAAGATTTTTCGCACAACAGTTCGTTCCGTGTGTATCGCGTGAAAACATGTGTTCGCAATGGAAGCTAATATGTCTAATTAGCGATGAAGATAATGAAAAATTGAGGAAGTAGAGGAACGCTAAGCGTTATATAAAAAAAAAAGTTTGCAAGATTATTCAGATATAAATTTAAAGAAGGAAATGTGGGAGGAAGTGTGTTTCGCTATTGTAAGAAACTGGAATCAGCTTCGAGGGATAATTGCGAAAATCGTTATAGCCTATAGCATGTAAAATTTTCCCTTCAGCAACTCTAACTAACTAACTAACTCTATGGCCTATGGAACCCGGAGGTTCAATGCCGCGTTCACAAAAGCTCTCCACTGACTTCTATCCTTAGCTAACTGCATCCAGTTTCTACTTTGTATTCCAATCTCTGCGAGATCCATCTTAATATTGTCCTCCCATCTGCGCTCAGGTCTTCCTAATGGTCGTTTTCCGATTGGTCTTCCAGTCAAGACTTTGAGAGCGTTTCTACTTTCTTCCATTCTAGCTACATGACCCGCCCACCTAAGCCTCCTAGACTTGACGACCCCAACAATATTGGGTAGACCATATAAATTATGTAGTTACTCGTTGTGAAGTTTTCGCCATTCCCCATTCCCGTTCCTCTTAGGTCCGAATATTCTTCTCAGGATCTTGTTCTCAAATACTTTCAGTCTATGTTCTTCCCTCAGAGTAAGTGACCATGTTTCGCAGCCATATAGAACAACAGGCATAATTATCGTTTTGTATAATTTAAACTTCAAATTCCTCGATAGAATTCGCGACGACAAAAGATTTTGAACCGAATAGTAACACGAATTTCCTGCTTTTAGTCGACATTTAATTTCTTCGTGAATATAATTTTCGTCTGTCAATATTGATTCTAGATATTTGAAACTATCCACTTTATCAAAAGTATTATCTAATATTTTAACGCATCCATAATTTGCTGTATTCCGGTCCCGACGCACTTCCATGTATTTAGTTTTCTCTGCATTTACTTCTAAACCCATGTCCCTGCAAGCGTTTAATAATATCTCTGCATTTATTTCTACTGTTCTCCTATCATCCCCTATTAAATTTACATCATCAGCATATGCCATAACCTGGTGAATACCGTTCAACTCTAGGCCCTGGTTGCTATCTTTGATTTTTCCCTTCAGCAATCTCTCACTATATGATGCACCCGTCCTTCTTCCTTTTCTTTTTCCTTCTGAAATTCATCATTAGCACTCTTCGAAATCTATCGTATTGTGTTCAATGCTGCCAATTGTGATATCAAATGCATGACAACTTTTCTGTTTCCGTCGTCAGTGAGAATGGGTGTGGCAACAAAACTGTTTCGCTTCCGTAAAGTTGCTGACTCTGGGCGACAGCGACGAGATAGTTGCGCAACTATTTTGTCGCCAGTGAGCGGTTGGCCTAAGGTGATGGGTTTTCTGTTCTTCATTTGTAAAGAAAAATAGGTGACAATTGTCAACATATACGTCAGAGTCATAGTATTACAGTGTGATACTTTAGGGCCCTATTTAATGTAGCAACTAATCTTGTAATATTGTTTTCACAAGTCTTAAACTATCATAAAGTAGAAACACTGGAAAAAACATTTCGAAATACAGGGTGTTTCAAAATGAATTTCGGGGTTTTAAGGCTTTGTGTAGTATTTATTACATTTAACGTACGATTACAAATAACACATTAAATGAAAGAGCAACTCAAACACTCTTTGCTCCAAGTATTCAATGTGAGCACCATTCGTAACATGGTACACATGGAGCCGATAAGCGAGAAAGAACCATAAACTTTCCTCCAGGATATGACACAAAACACACTCGATTTAGAGGATTCTCGTTGAAACTGTACCATATCGCTGGGATTTGCTTACTCTCAAATGAGAAAATCATGAGTGATCACATTTTCACTTAGATGAAATGTCGATTCATCACTGAAGACAACACGTTCCACAATATCTTCATCGTCGTGCAGCAACATTTCATTTGCAAAGTTGGAACGTAAACCGTAGTCTGTAGACTTTAGAGCTTGCAGCAACTGCAAACGAAATGACGTAGTTGTAAGCGTCTCCTTAAAATTCACTATACAGACGGTTGCACTGTAACTACAGATTCAGTCTTTGCAAAATGTAAAACACAAAAAGTTTTCTGCTCGCTAGTCGCCATCTTTGCTATTAGCGCTTTCTAACAGTAGACAGAGGAAACAGTGCATGCCCATACGTGCTTACAAAACTGTTTGAGCTGCTCTTTCATTTGAGGTATTATTTATAATTATAAGTTAATTGTAATAAATCCTTCACAACCTTAAAACCCCGATAATTATTTTGAAACGCCATCTCTATTTCTCACAATATTATGGTAAATGCAATTAAATTTCACACTAGTATTACAAAACTAGTAGTTTTGGGAGATAAGCTCCTGGAAGTCAGACATAGGTATATTACTGGCGGAAGGGAAAAGAATCAACATTTAAAATAAGTTCACAAGTAGTAAATATAGGGTCTGGCCTATTACCTGAGTGGAAATGAGAAGTTAGTGTTAAGGTTGTAAAGATATTACGTCTGCCAGGGCTGTAAGTAATGAATGCAATTAAGAAATGGGAATTTGGCCATATTGGTCATAGGCACAGCCGTCTATACAAGTGCACTGTGAGGGCTGTTTATATATATACACCATCAACAAAAAAGCCACCGGTCATCCCACAACTTTCGAAATAAAGCAAATCATGACGTACCCAATATCGGAAAGCCCTCCTTTGGCCTTGATCACAGCATGTATCCTCCGAGGAAGGCTTTCTATCAGTTGCTAATAGTTATCAGGTGGGATGGCAGCCCACTCCTCCTGCAAGACGGTTCTAAGTGCGGCAGGTGAATATGGACGAGTTGCTCTAGACCTTAAACGTCGTTCCAATTCATCCCACAGATGTTCTACGGGGTTCAAATCAGGCGATTGAGCAGGCCACTGGCATCGTTGCATATTGTTCTCGTCATACCACGACCTAAAATTAGCAGCTTTATGGCAAGGGGCATTAGCATCCTGATAGTAGTATGGGTTCATTCCAAAGAATTTCCACAATGTGGGAAGCACTGAATTGCCCAAAATGTCCAGATAATTTGCACTCGTCATGTTGCCAGGCACAACAACAATCGGGCCTAGGCCGATCCAACGAAATGCTTCCCACACCATTATACCACTACCACCAAATTTCACTGCTGACACAATGTAGTGTGGTAAGAAGCGTTCCCCGAGTTGTTGCCACACCTACACCCAACCATCTGACATGAAACACGTGTAGCGTTACTCATTACTCCATAACACATGTTTCCATTGGTCTAGGGCCTAATTACGATTAGCCTTACACCATGCCAGCCTGCTGGCTTTGTTCGTTGGAGTGATGTGTGGCTTGTAGGCAGGTGCTCTACCATGGAAACCAAGTGCATGCAGTTCTGTCCTAACAGTGTTCAGTGAAACTGATGTGCCCGATGCAGTGTGGAACTCGTGCTGGGTGGCAGGTGCAATTGGATGGCGACTGCTGGATACCACTCGTTTAAGCACTCTCCGGTCTCTCTCCGTCAATTTCTTGGGTCGTCCGGGCCGTTTAAGGACACTGTTCAGACCGTGACGTTTCCATTTCAGAATTACATCACCCACCGTTGATTTTGGGTGGCGTAATTGGACACTAATGGCACGATTCGGCCCTATCTAACTCACTAACAAGTAAAGGGTCCAAATGGATGAACCGAGTTGCGGGATGAGACATAGTGAGGCTGATAGAGGATATAAAAATATGTGCAAAGTTATAGCGGCACATATTGGCACATATTGGCAAAAGAAGAATGGGCAGAGTAGATCACAAGCCTCCGCCTCCATTTTGAAATCTGTGATGTTTTTTGAAATGGAAAGGTAATCCTGTGGTATATCAATTAGGGTCAGCATATTCTCAAAAACTCAATTATGAACTTTAGTGATCGTTACCTGTACTTATTTGGGAAATTTAGGATCATCTTTACAGTTATTTACGAAAATCTAGGTTGAAAGTTTAGAATATCACGAAAACACATGTAAGTTAAACATATCTACAAGCCAAGAAAACTAACAGTAAAATTTGATATTCAACACTGAAATGTAATGATAATAATAATGTAATAGTATACAACTTGGATATCAAATTTCACACTTAGTTTTCTTGGCTTGTTAATATGTTCAACTTAAATATGTTTTCGTGATAATCCAAACTTTCAACATGCGAGTATCAGTTTCTTAGATTTTCGTAAAAAACTATAAAGATGATCTCAAATCTCCCAAATAAGCATAGATAACGACCACTGAAGTTCATAATTGACTTTTTGAGAATTTGCTAACTCTAGTTGATATATCACATGATTACCTTTCCATTTCAAAAAATATCACAGATTTCAAAATGGAGGCGGAGGCTCGTGATCTACTCTGCACATTCTTCTTTTGCCAATATGTGAAACTATCACCGTTTGCATTGCCTATCTTTCACTATTTTCACGATTCAACAGGTTATTTGATGTATTTCAATAACATAGCATAGCCCTTCTCCCACCAACTTTGACCCCCCCTGTTTCTTATGGCGCTCAGCCGCCATAACTTTGCACATAAACATATTTTCACATCCTCTACCAGTCGCACTATGTCTCATCCCGCAACTCGATACATCCATTTGGACTCTTTACTTGTAAGTTCTTGTCTGTGTGCCATTCTCAGTCAAACTGACTCCTCGCCTGACGCACTATCACTGATAATGCCTTATGCACCGAAATAAATGACTGGCGTCGTGCAGGTTGCTTTGGATTCCTTCCGGCGATGTTCTAGCAAACTGACAGTTGGCTTTTTGGTAGACAGTGTATATATGTATATAGAAACAGATTTGAGGTGGCCAATTGAGGCAACCGCCCCAAGCCCCACGCTTAGGAAGGCCCCGCGTTCTGAACATGTTCGTCCAAGAAGTAGACACAAAAGCAAATCGCACACACACACACACACACACACACACACACACACACACACACATATATATATATATATATATATATATATATATATATATATATATATATATATATATATATACAAGGTGGTTACAATTAAAGTGCTACTATTCATAGCGGTCCAGCGCGGGTTGTGATCAACCACTGGAAAAAATATTCGTTCTACTTTTCGCCACCAGGGGAAAATGTGTCCCTGTACAGGTAATACACACGTGGAAATGGTCCTGAATGTATGGGTAAGACGATTATCTAGGTCGAAGAGGTCAAATATGTGAGACAAATGTAATGCAAGTAAGATGGACAGGTAATTGTAACAAATGGTGCAAAGGGAACAACTTTAGGAATAATGTGAGGGTAACAAGAGGTGAAACTTTATTTTCATTTAATGGCAACAAAAGGTGCAATGGGAATAACTTCATTAACATTTTTGGTGGTAGTGACCAATTTACATAATATGCTCCTTATGGCCACTAGACACATCAACGAATGTTGCATCCGGAAAATGACGTGTGCAACAGTTGCTCGCAACAGTGCCGGCGGAATTGTTGCAATATGTCGCCTTGTGGTGTTCTTGAAATCCAACAGCGACTCGACATTTCCCTGGTAGACCCGAGCTTTCAGATATTTCTATAGCCAAAAGTCACAAGGATTTAGATCGGGGGATCGTTCTGGCTATACATCTGGAAAACCTCGGGAGATGATGCGATTAGCAGTGAAGGTTTCACGATACAGATCTTTTGTAGCGATGGATCTGTGATGTTGCCCCGTCTTACATGAATCTCCAAACAGTTTCGTGCCCCTAACGTGGGAATCTCATGTCGCACTAAATGGTTCCTATATCGTGCCGAAGTCACGGTACAGGTGACAACTCCTTGGGATGTCATCTCCTCAAAGAAAAACGGGCCAACAATGAACGTTCTTATGAATTCACACCACACAGTCACGTGCACAGTGTATAATGGCTATTCATGCACAACATTCCTTGCAGAAACCGATATTCTCTCAATGTTGCATTGTAATTGCTTCCGTTTTGTTAGATTCATATTACTAACAGTGAAATTAACAGTCTCTCTCATTAATAACCATGCTGCTCCTCACGCGATCGTGATAAGTTTGCGTGTGTTACAGCGCCACATTTTCCCCTAGTTGCGGAAAGTGGAACTAATATGTTTTCCAGCGTAACTCACTTGCGCATTGCTTCATTAGAATATTTACCAAATTTTAATGTAATATGTTGATTACAGTCCGCGCCTGACCCCAGTGAATAGCGGCACTTTAATTATATCCACCCTGTATAATCCGTCACAATGGAGTTATACGCTTCCGAAAACATGAAAAATGAACTTTAAAGATCCATAGCTATTAATGAAGGTAGTTGGTGAGTACTTCAAATATGCCTTAGCCAAACTCCCTCTATAAAAATTGTTGCGTGAGTACTGCAGGATTTTGAAACATGTATTTTTGGATAGAGCACGTATTAGTTCCTAAGTGAAGTCTTGGTCCAACTACCGTAGGTTGCATAGTATTGGAGCTATGGACCTTTAAAGTTCTTTATATATATATATATATATATATATATATATATATATATATATATATATATATATATATATATATATATATATATGTATGTATATATATATATATATGTTTTCGGCGGGGTGTATCTCTGAAATGACGGATTTCTGCACCCAGGTTGGTCTATACTTTTTGTTTTTATCTTGGTGTCAGCAATCACCTTCCATACGTTGTCGGTGTTATCTTGAAACACCTTGCATATATAACATTTCAAATCCTAATTCAAGATAAGTCAAATCCTAATGTTTAGTGTTTGGTGTAGTGTCTAAAACGTGAGGCTGAGTACAACGTGTACTTGCATGAGAGAAGAACGTTAAACCTTGAAGAGAAACGTACGAGTAGGCGATTATTCCAGCATATGCACAAGAATCAGAGAACACATTTAGCCAATATGTAGCTTCACCGCATACAACCCAGAAGACCACCAAGCTGTTGAAGAGTTTCGCTGGGACATCATCGACGACCACCCTCCCTACAGTCCACACACTTGAAGGAACACCTATGAGGCCATCGCTTCGCTTCAGACGAGGAGGTGAAACATTTTGGTACAATATGGCTGAACAAGTGAGGCCAGGAGAAAAGTACCTCAACCGAACCGATATTGAGACTATGTCGAAAAATAACCTAATGTATGTACTATCTGTTGACTGTATTGGGTGTACGAAATAATATATATGTACACACGTTTCATTGCATGTTTCGTAACCTTACTTACTGATCACCCCTCGCACCTAATTTATTTGGTATCCACGTCCACAATATGAAGATTTCCAGTTGTTTCTACTTTTGTGCAAATTGGAGGATGTTTTCATGATTACCGGTGAGTTATGTTCCAGTTGTTTCTACTTTTGTGCAAATTGGAGCATGTTTTCATGACTACCGGTGAGTTATGTTCAAGTTGTTTCTACTTTTGTGCAAATTGGAGCATGTTTTCATGATTACCGGTGAGTTATGTTCCAGTTGTTTCTACTTTTGTGCAAATTGGAGCATGTTTTCATGATTACCGGTGAGTTATGTTCCAGTTGTTTCTACTTTTGTGCAAATTGGAGCATGTTGTCATGGTTACCGGTGAGTTATGTTCCAGTTGTTTCTACTTTTGTGCAAATTGGAGCATGTTTTCATGATTACCGGTGAGTTATGTTCCAGTTGTTCCTACTTTTGTGCAAATTGGAGCATGTTTTCAAGATTACCGGTGAGTTATGTTCCAGTTGTTTCTACTTTTGTGCAAATTGGAGCATGTTTTCATGATTACCGGTGAGTTATGTTCCAGTTGTTTCTACTTTTGTGCAAATTGGAGCATGTTTTCATGATTACCGGTGAGTTATGTTCCAGTTGTTTCTACTTTTGTGCAAATTGGAGCATGTTTTCATGATTACCGGTGAGTTATGTTCCTGTTGTTTCTACTTTTGTGCAAATTGGAGCATGTTTTCATGATTACCGGTGAGTTATGTTCCAGTTGTTTCTACCTTTGTGCAAATTGGAGCATGTTTTCATGATTGCCGGTGAGTTATGTTCCAGTTGTTTCTACTTTTGTGCAAATTGGAGCATGTTTTCATGGTTACTGGTGAGTTTTGTTGGCAAAAGTTGATGAATCCCTCTTGTCTCTCATTTCTTACTTACGATGCTACCTTTTTGTACTCCTACAAAAGCATTCAAATCACCCATTACAGTTATGCCTGCATTTCAAGGAGCACGTGCATTAAGGAGTTCAGTATTAAAAACCCGGGAATAGTTTATCTACAACTTCCGGTTGCAATAAAGCAGGGGTGCCCACAGAGGGGGGCTATGACGCAGGCTGCGTCATTGAAAAATTTGGGGGGGGGTCAAAAATCTATATAAATATGTTTGAGGGGGTGTAAAAATTAATCGAAAAGAAGATTTTTTTCATGGAAGAACACCTACGATAGACAATTGGGGGGGTGCGTCATAGACATAAGGGGGAGTGGGCACCACTGAATATAGTAAGTCTGGTAGAGATGGACCACTTGTTCCACTTGTTTCCTGCCTCCAATAACCCAAATAATTGTGCATGTAAAGGATGTTTTTATGTATGAAATACAAGAAAGGACTTTCTGTAACCATCAAAAATGATATATTTCTACCCAAAATTTATGCTTGAAAAAAAATGGCTCATTGGTCCATCTAGTACTTTGGGTTAGATGGATCATACACTGTGCGAGCGATGGACCATACGCAGAACCTAGACAATAAATAAATAAATTGGAACAATTCTGTCTTTAAATACGTTATGTTAATAAACTAGCTGTTATACAACTACCAAGTTTTTACTGAAATCTAATATTGATCTCTTATATTATAATATTGATTAAACTAAGATAGCAATACGGAAAATCTAAAAATGAACTTTCTTTTTACATGGAATCTAAAAGAAAAGAAACATTTGCAAATGGTAGGAATATATAAGTTTCATATTTTAAGAAGGAAAATGAGTGCCAGTAATTACATTGTACTGTACATTTGAAAACTTTGCCACGCAAATCACAAGCATTCTTATATGTCCTATTAGTTCACCTCTTTCACAATAGCAATGGTTCATCTATCCAAAGGAGAGGTAAGGAGGGCAGTTTGCATGTAGTTTTTGAACTTGAAAAACTTCATTGTTTTCATTAACACATTGTTTTATGATGAAATACAGTAGTAAAAAACAAAACCTAAGAAGTTTACATTAAAAGCGTTGAATATAGCTTTCAATGAAATGTGGTAAAAAAAAGTTTTGTCCTACCAGACTACCTACCAGAAATCAAAAATCTCGTCTAAGTTTACTGAAGAAATGTGTGGATTACTGTTTCAGGAAAATACAAAGGGCCTTATGCAGAGTCGTTTTGACGTATGATTAGGGTCATACTAAGGGCCTGACTACTGCAGGAAACATATGTTAGTCGAACTCTTTAGTATGTTACTAATCACGCGTCAGAACGACTTTGCATAAGGGCCACAGTGTCTAGCATACATCCACCATGACACTACACTAATATTCACGCTGCACTCTGGTGGATAGTTTACGAATTATAATCCTGGTTCGTCTCACCCAGGGGATCCATCTCTACCAGATTTACCCTATTGGAATAAGTTGCTAATAGATTAGCGTGATTGTCTATTGTTAGAATTAATAACACACAGACACAGACATTTATTAAGTTGATATTCTGGAAGTTCTTGCAACACTTTGTGAGTACCCTGTCTTTTGGGAGATAAACCACACACACACACAAAAAAAAATCTAAAACACCTCAATTTAATAATATTAATTTGAAAAGAAAAAAATCTTTCACAACATTTTAAGCAATAAAAACACAAAAGTGAAAATCTTCCATGATGTGTAGTATCTTGTTAGATAGATCTTTAACCTTATTCTTTTTATGTGTTCTAATTGTGTTTATATATGTGTGAAGAAACTATAAAATTAAAAATAAAAAAAAAGTAGCATCACAGTTTGAAGTTACACAAGATCAGCGTATCATCAAATGGAAGGAGCTGCCAACTGGAAAATTTATTTCCTTTTTTTTTCTTCTAAATTGATCAGCTTCTGTTGCAATATGGAAACGTTACGTGTGAAAGTTATTTTTTTTTCTACTTTTATTTCATTTATCAACTGGAATATGTTATCTGAATGTGGGAAAGGAAACCATTTTATGATCAGTGAGTTCAGTAGATCTTTACATGTTCTATTCACAGTTGCATAATGGCTTCTTGGTTCTTCTTTTTTGTGATGTCATTCATTTCACTTTTTTTTATATATAAAAAAAAAGTTTATTGTATCATCGAAAGTTGTTGTACAATCCTATTATTGTACTAATCAACTTTTATGGATCATCTGAATTTTAAGGTAGTAACTACGAATATAGGGTTTAGCAAAAGTATTGAATTAGCTAGAGTCAGTGGCGTATTTAGGATTTTGTTACGGGGGGGTCTATGCATAATACGGGGAAACCGGGGGAGGGGGATAATTGCCCACCTATGTTTGAGAAGGGGAAACCGGGGGAGGGGGATAATTGCCCACCTATGTTTGAGAAGGGGAAACCGGGGGAGGGGGATAATTGCCCACCTATGTTTGAGAAGGGGAAACCGGGGGAGGGGGATAATTGCCCACCTATGTTTGAGAATTAAATATATTTTAATTGATTCTCTACTAATATAAAAAACTTGAAACTCGTATGTGCGTGAAGGATTTTACCCCCAGGCAGATCTGAAATGAGGCTCCTGCAAACACACGTTGAATATTTGTTATCTCATTTCAACTTAACTGATTTAATTTTAGAAAAAAAATAGAAATAGTCAGTTTTATATGTGTACGTTTTTACTTGAAAGAAAATGTTAAGTTGAAACTGAAATATACTGATTGTAATTTTAATGTTAAGAATTGCAGACGACTTGTGAATCTTATTGTGATATGATACAAAAATTTAGCAGTGAATCTAACCGTTTATTCTATTCATAGAAGAAAAAGGAAGCATTCTCTTGGCCTACTTAATTTCTCGGGCTACTTATTTCCCTCTCTTGATTTTCTTTAGTTCAAACATTTACCTCTCTTTGTAACTAAACGGTGTAAATATTTCTTTGCTATAATAACTAAAGTCCCGTTTTGTTGATATCCGTGCAAATTGGTGTGGAACAGCAGTTTCGCTTATCAGCTCCTCTTAGTTTTGGTGTTACTGACGACGGCCAAGTTGAATCACATTAACAGCGGTCTAAAATATGATAGGAGAAACTAAAGAAAGGAACAACTAAGAAAAAGAAGAGTAGAATGGACGAAAGAAAGAAAAAACTCAGTTCTTACAATACAGTATTATTTCCGAACAAAGAGCGTAAGACAATTGAAAGTCAATGAAATTCTTAGAAATTGTAAGAAGGATTATTGTTGTATGTGGAATGCGAAAAATTATTTCGAGGGAGGTGGAGGCTTGACTCCGATAGCTCCCTTAAATACGCCACTGGTTTGAGCTCTTGTTTATATCAGAATAATCGTCTCTGTTTTGATAATGCACCGCAGAAGGTAAGTAAGAACGGGACAGGGAGTAATGGGTGATGTCGGTGGGAGTTCGGAAATGCTGGAAACAGAAATGGACATTTTCCTAAGTCTCACATACACGGACACTCTCCCAATCAGTTTCCTCATTCGCTGTCACCTTCAAATAATATTAATAGCCTCAGCTTCATTCAGATTCACTCACCCTTACCCTGAAATAACATTGACTCGTTCACTCACAGGCATTCATTTGATGTTACCCTCACCCTCAAATAATATTTAAAATCTTACTCACACTCACTTGATCTCAATCTTTAGTATTGATACACTCGCCTTCACTCACACTCACCCTCACCCTCACCCTCAAATAATATCCATGTCCTCACCCTCACTCAACTCTCTAACACTCACACTCAACTACGCTTAGAGACCTGCAGGGGCCGAATTTTTCGACCCGATCCCAATCCAGCCCGGGCCGAAAAATTTTGATTTTCGGGCCGAGCCCGGCCCGGGCCCGATGATTTTTAAAAGTTTCATTTTGTAACATTTTTCACGGACACACTTCTTCAACGTTTGCCTTCATTCTAATTATCGTTTAACGAAAGTCAATAATTATTAAAGAATTGCAATTAATCGGCCCCAGCCCGGCCCGACCTGAAGAGAAATCAGTGTTTTGAAACATCCTGTATAAGTCCTTTAGCTACTTTTTGGCGGCTCTTGTCGGCAACACGGCTATCTGACTCACCTTCTAAATCATTGATGTTCTCCACTGACTTTATGTTACTTATTAAACCTTATCGGGGTACTAGACTGGAGGGCGTTAGTGAGAACTTTCAATAATGAAGGAGGACAAACAAACCCCTTAGGATACTGTTGAAAAAACGGTTGTCAACTATTTCGTGTGTCCTGACGTCACAGAGATAAAACAGTTTTGTCGCCGTCCTCGGGTACGCTGGTGACAGCAACAAAAAAGTAGTCGGGAATTTTACATCACATTTTGGCAGGATTTGGACATAGTACGATGGACTTAGAAGAGTGTTCTATTTTTGTGTGTTAATGTTAAATTTAAGAAGAAAAAAGAAGTACTGGGTGCTTCCATACAAAGTTAGAAATTGCTGAAGGGAAAATTTTTACATGTTATGCAGTGAACAAAGAAAAACACAAATTTCAGTCTATCTATACCACTTGAAGAAAAATTTATAGTGAGATTAACGTAAGCACATATTATCTGTATATATTAGATTAATTTCTTTGTAAAAATAATCGGTAGTCAGATCGCTTGATGACATTTAACAGATCTGTTGCTGGTGTGAGAGCTGCCATTCACTTCCATGCATTTTAAGCTGTTGCGCAACTGTTTCGTCTTCAAGCTGTCACCTAGCTGTCTCCTGTTTCTCCCTGAAAATAGTGTTTGGAGACACCTAGGTAACTTTTCTGTCTCAGTTGCCGCGGAGGGACTAACTCGGTTAGTGTCTATATTTTAAAGGCACTATTCAAGCATTCGCCTAGTGAGAATAAGGGAAGAAAACATTAAAAAGCGTTAAAATTATCGACCATAAGATTCGAACTCGGGATATCGTTATAATGAACTTGTTATTTGCACCTTCTTGGTGTAGAAAAATTATCACAATCTTAAAGCAATGCATACATTTCTTGTTATGTGAAGTGCTTGTTAGCGTCTGACGAGGCTGTTGTTTTAAGATGGTTTGAAACAAACAAAACTGCGTCGTTAGTTACGACAGTTGTTAGTTGAGATGGAGGAGTGGAAAATGTTATATGGAGGAAATCTATTCAACAAACAGAGCTTGTCTGCTTGCTTACCCGTGGGGAAAATTATTCTCTTTACACACATTTAACTCCTCGTTTACGTGGGTTTCCTCCTCTTATTTTCGGATTCTCTTGTAACACAAACAGTTGAAGGTAGCTCCGACCGGATGTTTCAAGCCATCTCTCCCTCCCCCCTTTTTTTAGTTCATTCATTACCTTCCTGGCTGTATCTTTTCTCATCCAAAACCTCTGTTCCTGTACAAGTCTCCTCCCCTCTTTTATTCCCTGCTTGCACCTAAAAGAAGAAAGAAAAAAAAAGCAGTTCCTGTCCAAAAATTTCGAACAATTACGGTTTAAGTTGAATGGGAACAACAATAGCTTTAACCCGACAGTCAAAATGTCACACCGCGCCTGCGCACGATCGACCACACTACAGTTTTCAGGTTCCGTTTTTGTTTTTGTCTCACCTCTTTGCAGATAGCTGACTATTGTAGCGTTCTTGTTGACAAATGATATAAGCCTAGTTCCTGTGGTTGAACTGGTCGACTCTCTTACCCTGTGTAACAGATCACTTGGAATCAGGGGTGCCATCCTGCTTTCTGAATTAAATTTACATGTTTTATTATTAACTTCTATACATTGTAGGTTCTAGTGGACGACCAAATACAGGACCGGTCCCACAATATGTGCAACATGTGTATTTATACGGGGCGGCAAAATCTGTCATAGCTATATTATTTAAAATAAATATTTCTTGATGGAAACAGACTTCATGATGATGGTAGTTAAATTTTCTAAGCTGGCCTTCTATTTAAATACTACATTCATAAATCATGTTTAGGTCGCATTAGTTTAAGGTTACATGGACAGTGCTAAAGCAAATGGTAAAACAAATCCCAACATATATTGCTTGACTGTTGTCAAATACAAGAACTTAATTCTCGAACAGTAGCAAACACCTGTTTTGATATGAAAACTAGTATTGTCTTGGTCACAAACAAGTTCCTTATGATTAAAGATGAAAACAAGTTTTAAAAAAATTAACAGATGTAGAAAGAAAATCAAGAAATAAAGATAAAAGAGCTAGTTGCAAACTGATATATTGAGATTGAAGCTCGAGATTGAGATTGAATTCTATAAAAGAACAATTACCATCTTTCCTCTGCAAGTGTGTTTGCTTTTTATTTCACTAACATAATAGATTATTATTTTTAAAAACACAGACAACGAGATTGTATTTGTTTTGTAGTGTTTAGTCTTTTCTGCGTACATTTATTTGCTCTTTCCCTCCGCTTCGTTGTTCGTGATGGGATAACTTACTTAAAATCATGGCTTTTAAGATTTGTTCTTTCTGGAGAAAGGAGGCGGGGCAGCAAACAATGCCGTTGCTCGGGGCGGCAAATTGCCTAGGGCCGGCCCTGGTTTTAATGATCAAATGTAAATATGGTTTTGTTTAGTTCAAAGAATCCATACCCCTACTGATTTACTGGTCTGCACGTGTTCGTTCGGTGCAGAGGGTCCCAGGGTCGATTCCCGTTGGAAGGAGACTTGAAATTTGAACGTATTTGAGTGGTTTGCATTCCACCTTAAATTATACTTCCACGTATTAAGGTTGGTTTAAAGGGACAAGTTTTGCCGATAGATGGCACTATAGTCTTCGTATCTCTCCCATGTATTTTTTATCTTTCACGAAACATCACGATTTCTCTTACAAATTTCAACCTACAGACTTCAAATTTTTAGAAAAGGAACTTCATAATCTATCGAAGGCAATAATCCGTGCCGATTTTTTATTTAGAATTTTCTTCATTGTTGAAATGGCTTGATTATTGAAATGGATATCCAAATCTCTAACAATGAAGCTCTTTCAACAATGAAGAAAATTCTAAATAAAAAATCGGCACGGATTGTTCCCTTTAATAGGTTATGAAGTTCCTTCTGTAAAACTTTGAAGTCTCTAGGTTGAAATTTATAAAAGAAATTGTAAATTTTCGTAAAATGTAAAAAATACATGGGAGAGATAGGAAGACTGTAGTGACATCTATCGGCAAAACTTGTCCCTTTACACTAACCTTAAATACCTTCGGTACTGAAAATAGATGCTAAAGCTTAACACAAAATTCCATAGCTTGACATGAAATAAAATTCACAGAAAATCCTCTGCTTGCAATTTTAGTGCTATATCACTATGGTGTATTATAATTTCTGCACTCCTCATCTGAATATAATACGTAGTCATATACAGATCATCCAAGTATATTACGGGTTCTTGCTTTGTTCTGGAGTTTTCTGGAGCCTATTTCTCAAAACTACGTCTTTTAATATCTGTTTTGCAAGTCGTAAGACATCGTGAACTAAAAGTACCAGAATAAAGTAGATGTTACTTCTAAATACTAATACTTCTAATTTGTAATGATTTCATAATTTACGATGGTTTTTAAAGAAGTTCTAAACCTACCTATGAATGGAGCAGCAGAAAATTTGTGGATAATGTTACTTTTCAACATAGTCCCCTGAGAAGTCAACACATTTTGCCCATCAGTGTTCAAGTGCGTTAATGCCGATGGTTAAAAAAAAAAAAAAAAAAAAAAAAAGGATTTTGTCGAAGACGTGTAAAATTTCATCTACTGCTTGCGTGACGTCATCATCAGTGTCAAAATCAGTACCTTCCAACTTCTTTTGGAGCTTTGAAAAGAGATGAGAGTCAGAAAGTGCCAAATCAGGCAAATAAGGTGGGTGGGGACCAATTCGTAGCCACAATCGTGAATGACTGACTTGTGGCTAGATGCATTATCTTGATGGAGAAGCACACTCTTGTGTCAGTTTCCCACGGCGCTTCTGCCGAATATTATCAAACAATTGTCGTAGAAGACCTGCATAGTATCCCCCAGTCACTGTTCGCCCCTTTGTAAGATAATCCATCATACAGCCATCACTTGACCTTCTTGAGTGTCATTGCTGCGAAGAAATTAGTGCTTCCACAGGCCTTCTTGATCGAGTGTCATCTTCAATGGAAGTCCCCCCTCTTAAAATCGACTGTCCATTTCTTCACTATGACATATGAAAGGGCAGTATCACCTCAAGTAGCAACCATGTCGGCGTGGATCTCCTGTGGCTTTAAATCTTTCTTGTGGAGATAATCAATCAAAGTTCTCGCTTTCAATTTCTCCATTTGGTCACACTTTACTCGCTCTTCTGTTTTACTAGACCTGTAACAATAGAACAAAATCGATATTAATACCAAATTTGGTACGATATCATAGGAAAACTTAATAAATACGGCTTAAAGGTATTACATATCTAGTTCTAATATTTCTTGGTTATTCTCAGAATTTATGTAAGAGCCCTTATATTATAATTGTAAAATACAGTGTGTTTGAAAAAGAACTCCCTAGTTTTAATGTGTCCTAGAATCTGTACAAAGTCGCACACACTATTCTAGTTTGTGGTGTTTGATTCATCAACTCTCCAAGTTTGGCTCCCCTGCAGTTGGCAGGTCTGCTTGATCTTGAGACGGCACCAGTGCTGTTTTCTTCCTCTGTTTCCTCAGTTCAGTCCAAGCAGATGGATAGTCATGGCTGACCCAATATCTTAGCCACCATGAAGCCCAGACTAAACCCCACTGGACTTTTTCTTTTGGGGCCACATAAGAAATGTTGTGTACAGTGAAAAGATCAGAGACATCAATCATTTACGGGAAAAAATCGTCGCGGCGGTTGGGACAGTTACACCTGAAATGTTGGTGAATATGTGGCGAGAAGTGGAATATCTTCTCGACGTGTACAGGGCCACAAATGGATCCCACGTTGAAGTCTACCAGCATTAAACAAAACTTGAAGGAATTCTTTTTCATGATATGTACTCATTGATGTAAGTTTTCATTCATTTCCCGATTAAATTTATACTTAAAACTAGGGAGTTCTTTATCAAAAACCTTGTATTTGATTTTGAGAAATTCTATACCAGTATTACAAAGCTAGTAGTTTTGAAAAACAGGTTTCTGGAATTTCTTACAATTGTCCAGTGCAACGCTCTTATGAGAATAGGAAAATTAGGGGTCAACCTAGATATTAAAAAGAAAGAAAGAAACAAAAAACAGAAGAAGCTTGATGGAATAAGTAACCCGACAACTATTGTTCACGAAAAGTTCCATAGAATCCAGTTGAAGGTTTAGGAGATATGACATCATCAATATGATGGCTGTCAGAATTTGTAGGGTAATTTTTTAAACGAATATAATTTGTCACAGAGTAGAGATAGAAATGTTATTTTTGTACCGAATTCAAGGATATTAGATGCACAATGTAGAAAATGGAATGTTTCATTCATGTCGATTACATGTTTTCATCATTCACAACCATTTCTATATCATTGAATATAAGAATTAAATTTTGAACTGAAACCATGGTTCTTTGACGGGTTCCTCACTGAAACTTCTTTACAACAGATTTGAACTGGACACTCTCTGTTGCTATCAATCCTATTATTTTCCTTATTCTTAAGAACCAATGGCTGTAAAGCACTCAAATTATTACCTCGAGCTCTTAAATTCAATTCAATTTGAGCAACTTAGCTGTGGCGCTGCTTGCAGTGTTTCTTTCAGGCATGTTTTTGAGGGAGCAGTGTTCCCTAGAGGAGATAAGGTTAATTAATACGTACTAGAATAGTAACAGCAGTGGAAGATAAATGGTTCTAAAATGCAATAAATAAATAAATAAATAAATAAATAAATTGACACTTTAATATTGCTACTTTACAAGTGTTGTAAAGCTCGTGCTGAAGCTACTGTTTTTTTTTTTTTTTTTTTTCATATTTAGAGATTAGGTAGTATCTAGTGTCTGTAACTGCCAATCTTGAACAGATAAGTGACTATTGAATGTCTTGTTGCAGATACTTCAAAGAAATATAAGACAAGTAGTGTAGGCTTTGTTAGTACATAGTTTTAGAGTGACCCCCACCCGGCACATATTTTCTGAAAGAAGTACTGTTTTGAAACCGTCTTGCTTTGATTCCTGGCCCTTCTGACGCAAGACTGTTTTAATTCGAGTACTTGCGATATTTAATTCACATCAATCTAATACTAGCAAGCACGTTAAAAAAAAAAAAAAAAAAAAACAGTTTCACGAAAGAAATTTTTAGACGCATTTTATCTTTCTGTAATTTAACTGAACTTTACTTTTTACGTTGATATATAATATCGAATAGATTATTTTGTAAACATAGAAGATAAAGACAATTAATATTCAAATTGGAACATATCTAATTATTGTCAAAACTGTTTTGAACAAAATTTGTATATAAAACGTTCCGAATACAGATATTCCTATTACAAAAGTTTCTTTTGAATACGATGTCCCAGGGCAGAAGGCCAATTAAAAGAAGCTTTTAATCAGGCCCGCAACTAGAGGGTGCTAGGGGGCCTGCCCCCTACACTTTTCGTGGCTCCTCCAGACCTTAGCACAAAATTCTATTATTCATACAAAAAACACAATTTACCTATTTGTAAGAGAATGTTTATTGACTCCCCCCCCCCCAGCATATTCATGGCCCACGAAACCTTTGTGGCTGGTTGCGGGTCTGCTTTTAATGTTGCAAAGTTTGAAACATTTTCAACTTATTTTACTTCTGAACTATTACGTATTTTCTTTATTTTCTTTTAAAGTTTTATTTCGCTACATGATGTAAAATAAAATTAAAAAATAAAATCCCGCCGTAATAAATTGCTGTAATTAAATTTTCCAGCACACTCGAAAATTTGATGAAACATTTTGTAAAAATTACACGGAACCATATTTAAAAAAAAAAGAAAAAACACTCCACTTAAAACCATACTCATAAAGATATGCTAAAAGACATTACAACGAATAGACACAGACACCTGTATCCTCCTAAAACTAATCTAAAAGCTTATCAAAATACCGGAAGTCGAAAATTTGTACTGAAATTATCATTTCACAGAACGAAAAAAAAAAAAACTAAAGTATTCTCCCTTTTGTTAACTAATTAAAACAAATAACCAGAACAGTGTGTTCCGTGTAAATGGTGTATACAAATTGTTTTATTGACTGCGTTTTTTAAGTTTTGCGAAAAAGATAAAAGAAACGCGTGTTTTAAGGATTGCTTTGCAAACGTGTCTAGTCTACACAGTACATGTAAAGAAGAAGAAGAAGAAGAAAACGCAATACATGTGTCTTAAATTATAATATCTTGATATTCTTTTAACCGTTTAACATGTTTAATAGCTCGAACAAATTAGTTTAAAACGTATGTATTTTTTTTTTCATTTTCCTTTTTAAAAGCAGGATTACTTTGCTATGTCTTGCAAGTGTTGAGAACGGTTATTACACGTATTTACGTAATTACAATGTATGTACGTACGAAAAATGGCAAAGGAGAAAGGAGGAAGGGGGAAAACAACAGTTCTACATAAACTTGTTCTCTCTTGTCTCACTAATCACTGACAGCATACTGACCATTCTGTATTACACCTGGGTTATTTTGTTTTTAAAAGAAGTTGGAGAATCATCATTTAAATAACATTGAAAGTAGGAAAGAGACCCTCACCTGTTTTTCCTCTTAAGTTAAAACAATTAAAATTGGTCAATTTGTTGGCGTATGCTATTTGTGGTTCACGTATGAAAAAACATGTTAACTTACGTGCATATATATATATATATATATATATATATATATATATATATATATATATATATATATATATATATATATATATATATATATATATATATATATATATATATACTATAAAGCACTTTCATGTCTGTATATGTATATTTGTGAATGATGTGTGAATTAGTTATGCTTCGTTATGCCACCTTGTTAAGAAGTAAAGAAAAAAACCGGTAATTTTTTTCTGTATGTTCACATCATGTGTGACATTCAAATGCTTCTATTAAGACTGAATTACCGAAAAGGAAATTTCTTTTAAAAAAATAAAGAAAAGAAAAAAGAAATAAGAAACTTTTATTCACGCTGAAGCTAGAACTAGGGCGGATAGGGATTTCAAGAAAATCGTAGACCTTTACGTTCGCGGTCCTAGTACTCATTCTAATTGCCACAGGGATATGAACGATACCTCATTGTAAATGTTATAGAACACAAATTTCAACGAGCTAACTTTAGTGCCCCCCGTGCCAAACCCGTAGGAGAAAAAGATGATTTTTTTTTTTTTAAAATTGAGATTTTTTGTTTTGGAAAATTTGTATCAATGGCAACACTGGTACTTGTCGTACGTGAGCAAAAATATTTTCACGTGTACGCCAGATATTGGGCATAATCATGTAAAAAAGTGAAGGTCGAAAGTTCAATACCAAGTGAGAAAAAATTCCGAACGTGTTTCCTATTAGATTTACCCTGTACATATTTTTCGAAATATTTTGGTCTACCTTGACGTCCCAAATTGTCACAGAGATATAAGCCATACCTCGTTGGAAAAGTTATGAGACACAGATTCCAACGAGGTAACTTTTGTGCCTCTCGTACCCAACCCGTAAAAGAAAAAGAAGAAATTCAAAAATGAAAAAAAAAATCGCAGCTTATAGGACTATGGCAATACTGTTATTTGTCGTACGCTGGAAAAAATATTTTCACATATACGTCAGATATTGAGTACAATCATGCAAAAAAATGAAGGGCGAAAGTTCAGTACCAAGTGAGAGAAAAGTTCCAAACATGTTTTTTACAATAATCACCCTTATATATTTTTCGAAATATTTTGGTCTAACCTGACATCCCTAATCGTCATAGAGATATAAGCCATTAAAATGAGCTAGCTTTTGTGTCCCCTTACCTTACTTGTAAAAGAAGAAGAAGTTTAAAAGACTTGAAATAAAAAAAATACATTTTCTTGGGGTTGGCAACATTGTTATTTGTCGTGCGCAAGAATTACCATACACAAGGTATCATTAGTTAGGATGTTTATTTATCTTTATTAATACCACTTTTTATACTTGTAGCTCCTTTGGGGGAAGTGTTTCCCTCCTGCAAATGCTGAGCGGAGGGGAAATAAAATCATTCAACTTTTTCCCTCTACATTTCCGCTGCTGGACCTCCAATGTGGATCAAATGGACCCTGTTGGAAAGTTCCATCCTTTTTAAAGAGATAGACACCTAAATTATCTCTCTAGGTTAATTAGGAGCGAAGCGATGGAGGTTTAAACTACTGGCTCAACCCTTCAGCCGTTCGTCCTGTAAAGGTTCAAACTTCAGCAACACACTACCGCATTTTCGTGCGTCTATAAGCTGTGCCTGGAGAGATTTTTACCTACAAATTTCAGAAAAAAAAAAATATTCGTATGTATAAGGCGAAATAGCCTACAAGTAACAGAATTGATATTGAAGTACGGAAGAAGCTTTTCAAGTATTAAATTGCTCTGTTCAGAGACTTAAAAATTACGGAAGTTAGAGAAGAAACGTTTCGAGTTCTTTGAAATATGGTGTTGGAGAAGGATGGAGAAGATAAAATGCACACAGACAGCGGCGTAGCGAGCATTACAAGATTGGGGGGGATGAAACTTGAATTGCCAAGTCTTGATTTTAAAAATGCCAAGTTTTGATATATATATATATATATATATATATATATATATATATATATATATATATATATATATATATATATATATATATATATATACATAATCAAGTGTTTCGAAAATCTTAGTCTCACTTTTACCAACCCTGCGGAAAACTTCACAGCAACCTTATTTTCATATTCGCCCCATTCCGTGCCCCATCTGAGATACGAATACGAACAGCCCCCTGTTCCGAGTAAAATTTCACACCTCAGCTCAGAATCACTATCATCTTCCACGATGCACAACTGTTAATTTGACAACTTATGGCTAGTTTTGATAGTCTGCACCAGTCAGTCCTCACCAGAAATGCGGAGAGTTTTTTTTCTCTTCTGTCCTCCAGTCTCCTCCCACTTCCATTTCATAATTTCGCACTCTGATGAAAATTATTAAATACCGGCAAGAAAAATACTAATATATAACCTCCCTTTTAGGCGCCCCTCCAACCACAAGCCCGGGGCACGTGCCTCGCTTGCTCCCCCATGAGCTACATAAGTAACATACAATGATTACGTAATGCTTTGACTTATAAATACTATAAAGAAAGGAAGAATTGCAATTTTTGTTTTACTTTCCGAAAGAACCAACTACGTGATTAAAAATAAAGTAGGAAAGGCAACACATTTATATGAAAATGAAGTGAAACACACACCGGTCTATGCTTTCACCCAGCAGACGTATTGTTTGGCCCCCCAAAATGTGACTTTTGGAATCATGCACTTAGGTTCATAGCGGAAGAGACAGAACGACTTGACCCATCCATTGTAGCTTTCGTCCATCGAACATTTCCAGAAACCTACTGTGCCCCCCTGTGCCGTGGGATGGAAAATCAGCAGCCGGGGCGAGAGTATACGACGGCGTCCTCGTACATATGAGTTAGGGCCACAGATCATCCGCGAAGCGCCACCATGGTTGGCGCGAAGCGTAATAAAATTTTCAAAAATAAACCCTGCTTTTCCTTGATTTTGAACACCTTTTATTACTTTTTTCCTTCCATTTTATATATGTGCACATATATTTTCCTAACATGAGTAACATTATAGGACCATTTCCTAAAGCAGAAAGAGGATTTAAATACATACTAGTTGTATTCCAAATAATTTTTCCTGTCTCTCTTTTTCTTTCATTCTCTTTTTTCATTTTACTCCCCAATTTTGCGCCCTCTTTCTTCGGAGCCCGGAGCTATCGCCCCCCGTTATGCAAGGCACTGATGATAGCATTTCCAAAACACACTTTTGTTCAGTTCTCCCTACTCGAAAAGCCCTGTAAATAGAAAGTCTTACTGCAAAACAGAACTGAAATAAGCTATTCTTGTCCTCTATATTAATATGATCACCTTTTGTTTCAAAGCGAAAGGTTTATTCACACACAAAGCATACACGGTTACACAATACAAAATATATTCACTCTCGTATCAAAATATACTTCCCTTTGACACTTTACAATTAGAAAGAAACTCTTAAATTTGTCAAATTCACATACTATACATAGTAAAAGGTTTATACTAATAAACCTGCCATGTTTTCTTCATGGGAATACGGGACATCTTAGATCCCCTTCCCCCAAAAAACTTTCCAACAAAATCCAATAAACTGTACCTCTGGTTATGAATAACAGTATAATAGGCCGCGGTGGCTCAGTGGTATAGCGTTCATTTCTGGTGCATGGGGTCCTTGATTCGATCCCACATCACTTCCAGCGAGCTTTGTAGTGGAAAAACACCGTGTGCGTCTCGGGGTCCTCCCGTTTCCTCCCACTGTCTTCATTTCATTAATTTCTCATCATCACCATCTCCTTTAGCCTAGCCGACATTTATTTTTTTCAACAATATAATAGGCGGAAGTTCCCTCAGCTGCAGCCACTTTTCTCTCGTCGTTCCCTGCAATTAACTTTACGGACTGAAGATGTTTACAATCCAACTACTATAAAAAATGCCTTAAAAACTTAAGATAATGTCTTATAAAAATGCTTTACAGAAAAACAATATGCAAACGATTCAAATCAGTGATACAATCTACATTCAATATTCTTCGCGCGTTTAGCAATATTTATTTACATGGTAGTATTTGCCAAAATTACGTTTGTCAGTTTAATCTGATGAAAAGTTGATTTTTCTCCTTGTGGCGTGTTTCTAAGCCCTGGACCAAGCACAATTCTGTGCCCATATCATCTCAAAGATATTATAATTCTTGTTACTTTATTTAATGTCTCTCTGAAGAAAAAGTCACTCATCTTTCCTGTGCTTGTACATGTAGAAACACTCAAAGCCATCTTACCTTTTTTTTTTTATGTTGGAGAGTGTCCGAGTTTCCACCAGGTACAATGGAAAAAGCATTGTTGCGAATTTCTCTCGCTATCAAGTCGGACAGGGTATTGTGATAACTCGATCAAAACTGTTACATGCTACACTTTATCGTTCATTCACGTTATCCCTTCCACTTCATTACTTTTCGAATAAGCTTATATTGATAGGAGAAATAAGATTGAATTAAAATATGGGACATTTGTCTGTCCCGAATAAATTTATTGGGAAGCGGTATTCTCGGGCCCAAATTCGGGACTGTCCCGTTTTATACGGGACAAATGGTAGGCTTAGTACTAACCAGTCACTGCCTAGTTCTTGTTTTATTAATATCAATTCTTCCAGTCACTACCTGTTGCCTTGTATACGCTCTTGTATCAAATGCTTTTGCGTCAATTCTCTACTTGCCACTGAAACGCCTCTTCTGTCTGTCTTTGCATGCCAACTCTATTCTGCTTTTGTCAGTGGTACAATTTCCGATTTTCATTAAAGATTCTTCAAAATGTTTACGAATATCAAATGAAGAAAAGTGAAGTGTAATCATTTGCAACAAGTAAAGAAGCTATAAACGAATAAATCAATTTATTTCAAGATAGGTAACTACACAAAATTTATGCCAAGTCTATAAAAGAACTGATAATGTTTTACAGCAACTGGCTACCTAAGAAAATGTTAAACCGAATAAGTCAATTGAACAAAACGGCATTCTTCAAATTGCCAACTATGTATTTTAATTTGCCAACTTGTCAAGCGATTGGTAACTTTGGGGGGGGGAGGCTCCCCCCCTTTACCCCCCCTTAACGACGCCCATGCACACAGAGAGAGAGTAAGAAAACTAAAATATCTTAAAATGGGTAGAAGAGAAATGGATGCTTTTAGCCAGTGTCTTTCATAGGAAGGCCAATTTTATTGGACACATCTTCGAAAGAAATTGTTTTCTTTATACCGTCATAAAGGGAAAGATGGAAGGAAAGCGCAGACCCGCACCTTAAAAATAAATAAGAACCATCATTAAGCCCAAGACTTGCCGATAGGCCGAATATAATAATAATAATAATAATAATAATAATAATAATAATAATAATAATAATAATAATAATAATAATAATAATAATAATAATAATAATAATAATAATAATAATAATAATAATATAGCTGCGTGAAAACTGCTAAGACGGAAATCATTATTTTTATTTCAGCACAAGCAGGTCCTCTTTAGTTGAACCAGCGACTGTATAAACTACTCCATTCAGTGATGACATGGATTATGAATTAGCAGGTTCCTTGGGTAGCGACTTTTGTCCGGATCATCCGGGTCTGGGTCTCACTTCTCCACGACATTTGTCCGGATCATCCGGGTCTGGGTCTCATTTCTCCACGACTTTTGTCCGCATCATCCGGCTCTGGGTCTTACTTCTCCAAGACTTTTGCCTGGATCATCCGGGTCTTATCAAATATATAAACATTTGATGCATTGTTGAAATCTTCTGCATCCTTTAAAGAACTAACGCCTCTGTTAAGAATGAGAGTTGTTACCGCAAGAAGATTCAGAGCCTTTAATATCGAGAAAGGGATTCTTTTAGGGAAGGATGTTAAAGGAGAGAAAAATCAGTTATAATCCTCGTTTTAACTTGCAAGTTGACTGGAAATCTGTTTGTGCTGCTGTGTTGGATTCGTGTGGAGGCAGCACAATTTCTGCCAATTTCTGTGTAACTAGAAAAGCACATTTGTTGTCAGATATCCATGCAAAGATCCTGGCAAACGTATTCAGATCTTGAGGGTCCTGAGGAAACTTCCCCCTCCCCCTTGCAGGATCAATGCTCGTGAGTACACTCTAAGCAAGGTATGGGAAGAAAATGAAACCGTTCAGTCCAACGACCCACAATTATGCCTGTTAGGCTATGGGAGACGGCAAGTGAATAATGATTGATAATTGGTAGAATAATAATATGGTAAGAAATGGGAGTACCCCGAGAAAATTCACGGACACGATGTTGTAAACCACAAACTTACTTGGCCGAAAGATATGGGCAGAGTTCGAATATCGATAACATTGAACATTTGTGGACATGTCATTAAGCAAAAAAAAAAAAAACTTTGATGTAACCACAATTGTTTTTGCTTTTGTGACAAATAGTGTATTGTTTTCCAACAAGTAGTAGTATCACATGTATACCACGTAAAGGAATTTGGTTTGTATAGCCTGATATTTTCTCAATTAATATTGAAACCGATAGGGATTAGTACAGTCCAACACTATCGTGTTGAATAGAGAGATTAGAGTGGAGATGGAACACGCCCTTGAGACGATTCATTGATCCTTAAAAAGGTAAAGAAATACATAAACGTATCATTGTAATATGCAGACATTGGAGTGAGTTTAAGGCAGACTTGGATAAGGGATAGATGATGTGAAATGGATTTTTATTTTAAATTACAAATCCATATCTATTTGGCTCTACAGATCTTTTTAGTTGCTAGCATATGATAGATTTTGCTATTCAGATTAAAGCCCAGCGCCTTCAACGTCAGTCAACCCGCTATACATATTTTTTCTGCTTGTTGCCTAATATAAGGGAGGGTCACGCAGTGGCTCCGCTGTGATCCGAACGAGACAATTGTGTTTGCATTTGATATGTTATAACTAGACGAAGAATCCCAAAGTTATACGCGCCACCCGGGCGGAATATCATGAGTTACAACATATTTTGTAATGTAAAAACTACAAAAGCTGGAAGAATAGTTTGAACCGAGTCATTTGTTCGGAAACGGTTGGGTAAATGGAAAACTCGGCCAACACGTATCCCATCATTTTCAAGGACACAATTTTTCGGATAAAAAAGTTTGCCGCAGGGTCCCCTGCAGGGTGCGAGACGGGATCCAACTCAAACTTTTTAAATGACAAGGGGGTTAAATAGCACATCGTTTGAAAGCTATTGTAAAATGAAAGAAAATGGAGCAAGTCTCGACTCTCTACGACAACCCTATGCAAAATGGCAGCGGGTCAAAATCTAAACAAAAACTTAATTGAAAAGTTCATTGTCACCCCTATAAATCGGAAACGGTCAGACAAATGTGAAAATAGGAAAAGAAGTGGCATTATTTTCAAAGTACAACAATTTAAGTTAAAACGTCTTGTCCCAGGGCCTCACAGGGTCCCAGCTAGGGTTCAACCAAAAAGTTTCAAATGGCAAGAGGGGTTAAGTAGCACATCGTTTGAAAGCTCTTGTTAAATGTAAGTAAATGAAGCAAGTCTAGACTTTCTACGACAACCTTGTGCAAAATTGTGGCGGGTCAAAATGTAATCAAAAGCTTAATTGAAAATCTATGGACACCTTGAATCGAAGATAGCCGCTTTAAACCTATGTCATTCATAACAGTACAAATCTAAATCTCTATTTTTTCTCTATTATGTGTTTAAAAAACAATAGGAAGACTAAAAAACAATTGAATTTCTATTCACTTCAATTATTATTTCTTTCGGTAACAACACATAGGCCTATATGTTTTGTTCCTAATGCACGTTCGTCACGGTTCTCTCGATATCATTTACGTGAATATAACGAATATGCGACGAATACACAACTCTGACCTTGTATTCATAAACAAAAATTGAATACCTTTGGATATATTTCTAATTTTGTCATACGTAGTTCATACCTAAAGGACTTGCTGCACCAGTCAGGTTGGTGGCTCTATTGAAACGTATTCGTGATGGTTACATTTGTATGCAATTCGTTGGTTTGATAGCCATATTTCAAGCAATACCAAATATACAAAAAAAAAAAAAAAAAAAAAAATCATTTACGAGATTGGCGAGTAGTACCAAACCACATGTATGTCATTTCAGTACATGGAGCTGCGTCCAACTTTGTTGGTTTGGTCACAATGTTGCGAGAAATAGCATATTTATATGAAAACTTATTTTTCACGCTGGCAGCCATATTGGATTACAGATGATACTCTTTGATATTTTGTGGATATCTACTATTAACCATAAACGTAAACACCACATTTCGCTTCTCCAACAACAGTGGTTTGAGCTGGACAGGCGTTCGCTACATAGTACTGCATTTTGAACTCAAGATGTCGCGTTTTTGAACATTTCGCATATTTTCGTCAACTACTAATCAACATTAATGCCAATTTGGTTTTCCTAGCTTCAGCAGGTTGGTATGCCTATCCTTTTGATATGGGTTTTAAGCGGCCATCTTGGATTCAAAGTGCCATAGATTTTCAATTAAGCTTTTGTTTACATTTTGATCCGCTGCAATTTTGCACAGGGTTATCGTAGAAAGTCTAGACGTGCTCCATCTTCTTTCATTTAACAAGAGCTTTCAAACGATGTGCTACTTAACCCCTCTTGGCATTTGAAACTTTTTAGTTGGACCCCACCTGGGACAATGTGGGGCCCTGGGACAAGACGTTTTAACTTAAATTGTTGTACTTTGAAAATAATGCACACTTCCTTTCCTATTTTCACATTTGTCTGACCGTTTCCGATTTATAGGGGTGACCATGGACTTTTCAATTAAGTTTTTGTTTACATTTTGACCCGCCGCCATTTTGCATAGGGTTGTCGTAGAGAGTCGAAACTTGCTCCATCTACTTACATTTTATAATAGCTTTCAAACAATGTGCCACTTAACCCTCCTTGTCATCAGAAAAATTTGTGTTGGACCCCGTCTCGCACCCTGCGGGGAACCCTGGGGCAAAGTTTTTTTTACCCCAAAAAGTTTGTCCTTAAAAATGATGGGATTCGTGTTGGCCAAGTTTTCCATTTACCCAGCTGTTTCCGAACAAATGACTCGGTTCAAACTATTATTCCAGGTAATTTTTTTGTAGCTTTTACATTACAAAATATCTTGTAACTCACGATATTCTGCCCGGTGGGATAACTTTGGAATTTATCTAGTTATAACATATCAAATGCAAACACAATTGTCTCGTTCGGATCTCAGCGGAGCCACTGCGTGACCCTTCCTTGTTAGCAACACGCTAGAAGTTGCCAGCATAAAAGCAAAGCGCCTGCAAAGTCCGTCAACCCGATGTACCTAGCATTTCTACTGGTTGCCTAACACAAGGATATCAACCTTAGCAGTGCCCTAGCGACAGTTACTGTTATAGGCTCAAAATGACCCCTAAAATGTTGCACAGAAATATAACATCACGCTTTAAAAAATGAATAAGAACTGAATGAATCGATCAGCGTAAACAACACATTTGTAGAGCTTTGTGGTTTTCGAGATTTCATTTCCGAATGAAACTGACCACCACAAACGTACAAAGGAAGGATTTTAATATATAGCTTTCCTCGATATATGTAAATGCGCTTCTCCGCCCGAATGAAGCGCCAGTGTTGCATAACGAGGTAGTTAACGCACTTGTTCTTAACCTATAACAATACAATACAATAAACGGACAGGTTTTGCTATACGATTCGTTTTCACCTTCTTTCGCAAATTCTTTTTCCTCAAGCACATAAACTCTACAAGAAACTTGACCGTTACGGATGTTAGCATCTTCAGTGATACGTTGAAATTTCTAGTGAAAAATGATATTACTTCCTTCGTACTAATTTGAGAGAATTCTTTTAACATCCACAAACGATTTTTTTTCACTTTTAAATGTTGAGTGCTTTTATCCGCTGTTTAATTGCTCATGTTATGCTTTGCTTGTGAAACTGTGATGTATATATGTGAGTGAGAAACAGACACAAACACTCACAGAGAGAAAAATAATAGTATTTTTTTTTTTTGTTTTGAATTTATTCCTTTAAAGCATTCTTAAAAATGTATCGTTGAACGCGAGAGTAATTAGTGAGCGCAATCTGCTGACGTTTCATTACTGAAGCACTGCTTAGTCTTAACAGTTCATTATTAAATACACGAATATCTCGTCGGCAGTCTCTAAGATTCAAATTAATTTATTCACAGTTTTTGTTCTGTTAATAGCTAACCAAAAACCGGTGGTGAATTAACTTCACGCAAGTTATTTTTAAAATAGTCAACTCTCTCTCTCTCTCTCTACTATAAAATTATATTATACCAATTTAAGCCAACTCTAATAGCTGTACGCACCTCACATATTGAGATTTTACACAAATTAGAAATCTATGTCATTAGCTCTTCATAAAAAAGTAAAAGCAGACTCACTCATTAAGGCCCAAACATACTACTATAGTTAGGAACGTGAAGTTTGGACAGAAAAAATCTTTTGTCACGGAAGTAAGGGGTAAGAAGGATCTTTTTAAAGCGCGTTTTCTAAAGGAAGTAAACGGGGACTCTTTCTTTTGTTCTAAAGAATATAGTAATATCCCGCAAATGGCTCTAATACAAATAAAAAACACGTGGTTATATTTACAAAAAAACACCTTATGCGTCCTACTATGAACTACTACAGTGTAGTGATGTCAACCGGCTCGGCTCGAGCCCTGAGCCATCGGCTCAGCTCGAGCTTCGGCTCGGTTGCGACCCATCGCCTCGGTTCGGCTCGGTACAGGTGAGCCATCGGCTCGGTTCGGCTCAGCTCAGGTGAGCCATCAGCTCGAGCCGGCTTGGTTGCGATGAGCCACCGGCTCGGTTCACCTGAGCCATCGGCTGAGGTGGCTCAGTTGCGATGAGCCATCGGCTCGGATCGGTTCGGCAGAAATAAGCCGAGGGCTCGAGCCGGCTCGGTTGGGTGAGCTGTTGGCTCGGCTCACTTCTCGGCACGGCTCGGTGGTGAGTGAGCTGTGAGCCGAGCCGCTCGAGCTGTTGACAACACTAGATTAAAGTTGCTAACTATTTGCTACGAAATGTTAAAACAAAAGCCCAATTTTCGAAGTTGGATTACGTGAAGACAAACAAAGTTTTTTATATTTGAATTTCTAGTAACTGATTAATTAATCAATATCTTAAATCAGTCAACTATTTTTGTTAAGGTCGTGTAACAGCATGTATGTAGTTTTTGAAAGGAATTCTTTGTGTTTATCTAGACTTATTTTGTTTTATTACTTCCATCTATTTATCAATAACTAAAAAAAATTCTAGGCGAACTTGTATTTTTAATTTGTTGTTCATCAGGACGATGCTGCGCTCAACCAGGTCGGCTCGAGCCGTGAGCCACTGGCTCGGCTCGGTTCACCTGAGTCATGGGCTCGAGCCGGGTAGGTTGCGATGAGCCATCGGCTCGGCTCGGGTGAGCCATCGGCTCGAGTCTGCTCGGTTGTGATGAGCCACCGGCTCGGTTCGGCTCGGCTCAGGTGAGCCATCGGCTTGATACGGCTCGTTTACGATTAGCTATCGTTCGGTTCGGCTCGGCTCAGGTGAGCCATCGGCTCGGCTCGGTTCGGCCCAAATGAGCCGAGGGCTCGAGCCGGCTCAGTTTGGTGAGCTGTTGGCTCGGCTCACTTCTCTGCTCGGCTCGGTGGTGACTGAGTCGTGAGCCGAGCCGTTGACAACACTAGAGAGGATTACAGCGACTGGTATCAGCCTTTGGCTTGTCAAATTCACTACCTCAGCTTGCCTGGAGCTTTGAGAGGAATCTAACCCAAAGCCTTCAGCTTATTCAGAGCTCTAGGCCTCCTATCCTGCCCACTTAGTTTGCTCAGAACTTTGTGGAGATCCTTCTCTAGGCTGCTCGGACCTTGAGATATCATATTTTACCCAAGTATTAGAGGATTTTACATAATAGTGATTTTTGTAAAAGACTGTTTATAGAAAAGAGGATTTTGTAATAAAATTACGTAGTGCGAGAAAAATGATTCCTTTGCTCTACCTCTGTTCTACCTAAGCAGATCTTTACAGTATGTATCTCAAAAATCCCCACAGTTCAGAAGATGAATACCTGCATACAAATTCCTTATTAAAAGTAACTGAATACATGTTTCAGCATTTCTGAAAATTTCACTCATAAAAGAGAAAGAAGGGAATTTCTCTGTGATTTCTAATTTTGTAGATTCACAAAGTGCAGAACGTGATAATTCGCTTAACTTGGAGGTGCGAAACTCGATATGAAAACTAGGGAGATGACTTGGTCATAGCTCACCTAAGATTTGGTCTCCCCGTTCCCCAGACTTTACATCCTGAGACATTTTTGTATGAAAGTTTACAGAGTCAAAATTGTGCAAGATGACGATCAGACCATTCAGTACCAAACACGACGACATAGGGCCGTGGTTGCTGCGATTATACCACATATACTAGGCATTTTTCGACCTGCAGTCAGCACTGAGTCTAGATATGATATACCTAGGTCATCACAACTAATATCTTCTTGCCTATTGTGCAATAGAATATGTTTATGCCTGAAACTTATAGTCTTTAAAATCACCTGTATTACTCTCTCTCTCTCTTTATATATACAGTGAAACCTCTCTAAAGCGGACAACCGTGGGGAATCAAAAATTGTCCGCTATATAGCAAAAATTGTCCGTCTTAGAGAGGTTTCGATATTTTCTTACGTAAATTAGTAAATAAGGTGATATGTAATTACAAACTATTGAAGGTAATTTATCAAACCGTTCTATGACTGTGGGCATGTCGACATCTGCGGATTTTCCACAAATTGCTTTGAAAGAAATTTTGGGTCTAATCCGAAACTTCTCTAACCACTCGTTCGAGACCTTGAAATCTGAAACATTCATTTCTGTTGCTACCTCCAAATTCTTAGCTTTTAGCATCGACCCTAACACAGGATTTTTTTTCATTCCGCACTCTATAAAAACATGCACTTGCACACCAACTTTGTTCAGAGCAATGAGACACTATTTTCATTGTCATTTTCACACCACAACTTTATTAACTTGTCTTGGTTTTATATTGTCTGAGGTGCTTGTGTTTTACCGATACAAAAATTTTCAACTATCCTTCGCACACCTCAGTATTCTTCGAAAATTCAATCAATTCGATTTTAACATTAGCGCTTCTCGTGGCACTTCGAAAGCTCACAACTTACACCTTATTGCTTATTCGATGCAGAATGGCTTAAAAAGATTTCCGTCTACAAATAGAGGCACTAATACAATATGCGAATACGCGGACAAAAAATACCAAACATGTCTTCTGCTTGTTTCCAGCGGAACAGTAGAATGACGTGTTATCCCAAATGTCAGGCAACTGTCAATCACTTTTGATTCTAAAACAGATAGGGTAGGAGTGGAATGCAAGCAAAGGATATGAGGGTGTTGTTAAACAAAGACGCTTCATCTGAGTTTCTGAACAGCCAGTTGACAAGGAAAAATGTTGTTGCAATGCTTCCTTGGTGATACATGTATGCATTTCTGAAAATGTATTTTTTTTTTTTGTACTTTTCAACTTGTTTCTAGAGAAAGTGTCCGTAATATGGAGGTAAATAATACCTATAAGAGACAGAAAAGACTGTCCGTGTCCGTACTAGAGAGTGTCCGCTTTAGAGAGGTTTGTCAACATGGTTTTTTCCTATTACAGTGTTTGGGGATTACAAAATATGTCCGTTATGAGAGGTGTCCGCTTTACAGAGGTGTCCGTTAGTAGAGGTTTTACTGTATATATATATATATATATATATATATATATATATATAATCGTCTACAGAGGTAGATCGAAGGGGGGCTATAGCCCCCCCTTGACGCTCAAGTATACACTGGATAAAATGGGCTTCAATCCTGCTTTACACTGGATAAAACTGCAATCTATGGTTTAACCCCTCCCTTGATCATATTCTGGATCCGCCACTGTACGTATGTATATTATAAAAACGAAATCGACTTTTTAGGCCCCATCATCACGGCAAAACGACTAAGCCGTTTAAAATGAATTATTGTACACGGTTAGTATCCAGGGCTCTACCACACGTGTAACACGAGGTGCAAGTTTCGAGAGGCGGTAAAATCTGTTATAACTATATTATTTAAAATAAATATTTCTTGTTAGAAACAGACTTCATCATAATGGGAGTTAAATTTGCTAATCTGACCTTCTACTTGAATATTACATTCATAAATCATGTTTGGGTCGCATTAGTGTAAGGTCACATGGATAGTGCTAAAGCAAATGGTCAAACAAACAATTCCTAGTATGAGTTGCTTGATTGTTGTTGAACTCAAGAACTCAATTCTCGACCAAACTAACACCTGTTTCATTTAGCTTGTTATCACAGTTTTGATATGAAAACTAGTCTTCATTTGTCATAAACAAATTCCTTATCATTAAAGGTGGAAACAAGTTTAAAAAAAAAAAATTAACAGACGTAGAAAGAAAATCAAGAAATAGAGGTAAAAGAGCTAGTTGCAGTGGAATTGCAAAGGGATATATTGAGATTGAAGCTCGATATTGAATTCTATAAAAAGGATTACCATCTTTCCTCTTCAGATGTGTTTGCTTTATCTTTCACTAACATAATAGATTATTATTTAAAGAAAGAAAAAAACAGACACAACGAGATTGTACAGTATTTATAATGCAGGCCTTACTGAGTGCGAGTGCATTCCCACTTCCCTTCGTTGCTCTTGATAGAGCAGCATACTTAAAATCGCGGCTTTTAAGATTTGTTCTTTCTGGAGAAAGAGGGAGGGCGTGAAATGATGCTATTGCAGGGGACGACAAATTGACTTTGAACTGGGCTGAATTGTCCTTTTACTTAGATTGAAGTGCGTATTCTAAGGGCGTGATTGTAAATGGGTCTAAAATTTTCATAGAGAGTAACGGCTGGTTCGCCTGAAATACATTTCTAAACGCACCACTTGGGTCGAGCTGAGTTGTCTTCATTTTACTTTGATTTAAGTAAATGTTTTAAATGGCTAAAATGGTTTCAAAAGTATCTTTCAAGCATTTCAGCTAGTTAACTAACAAACTCTATGGCCTATAGAACCTGAAGGTTCAATGCCGCATTCAAGAAGCTCTTCATTGACCTCTGTCCTTAGCCAAATGGATCCAGTTTTTACTTTGTATTCCTATTTCTGTGAGGTCCGTTTTAATATTGTCCTCCTATCTGTGTCTATTGTGCTGCCAAAATGTCTTGAGCCGTGGCAAAAATGCGAACTAAAGCTCACACCCCGACACACCCACGCGCTGTGCCAATAAGGGTTCAGCAGCTGCTAAGCGAGAGAGCCTTAGGGAAAGAGTGGAATTCCTTCAGCCGATAGCAGCGCCTGAAACGGAAGACTAGGTGTCAAGTCAATGTGGTATATTTATAACTCTTGCTAATGTTCTTTTTCCAATTGAGTTTAAACTCAGAATTTTGAATGCGTTTCTACTTTCTTCCATTCTGGGCTCCACAACCTTCTCACTTGAACCTCCTAATCATGTTAGGTAAGTGGTATATATTTAAATTATGCAGTTCCTCGCTATGAAGGTATCGCCAATCCCCATTTCCGTCTCCCTTTGGTCCAAATATTCGCCTTAGAATCTTCATTTCAAATACTTCCAGTGTGAATTTTTCCCTCAAAGTAAGTGACTATGTTCCGCAGACCATACAGCACAACAGGCATAATTATCATTTTATATATTTTAAGCTTCAAATTCTTCGACAGTTTTTGGAAGAATAATAATATGAGTTCCCTGATTTCAGACCACATTAAATTTCTTCGTGAATGTGGTTTTAATCTGTTAATATTGATCCTAAATTTTGATCTGGTTATGCAATGCATTTATATTCATGAAGATGGAGCTTCCCATATTTTTGGCTAGCTGCTACTTATTACAGCTCAGTAAAAAAAAAAAAAAAAAACTCAGAAACTTTTTTTTTGTTTTTGTTTTTGTTTTAGAAAACAAGAAAAGAAGAAAAATCTGTTCCGTTTTCTTTGTGAGCGAGAGAGAGCCACAGCAGTGCTGGTGCTGAAACAGACTTGTTTAATTGCTGCAATGTATCGCACGACCGAACTAAATACGATTTGAATACAATAACAGACAGCAGAGGTTAATTGCTGTCTTCCTGTGTTTTCAAAATTAAAACTGAAACATAAAAACAAAAAGATATTTTGAAGTTAAGTAGTCTTGGTACTTGAATCTCCTAATTGAAGACTATAGTTAACATCATAGAGCTGCACGTTTCAACATTGCCGTGAACAGGAAAGTTAACGTCGCAGTTATTACGTAAAAAGAATAAATATGATTCATTTATTATTCAGGAAATTAAAAGGTTAAAAAAAAAAGGAAAGGAAACTGTTCACCATTTACCAATGCGAGCATTGTTCTTCTTTTGTTTCGTTCAGCGTGAAGAAAAATAAGACAGAAAATGAATAAATGCTAATAATTATTAAAAGCACGATCATTACTTTTGTTATCAAACATCCTAAACTGCAACACTAAACGATGTCTGCTGCTGAATTGTAATTACATTTTTTTTTCTATCTTTACGCATTGTATAGGGTGTTCCAAAAATCCCGTCACCACAATGAAATCAGCATTGTACGAAAGAATTCTGATTCCAAGTGCTTCTACCCACGGCCAGCTCTACCGTATGTGCAACACGTGCATTTGCACTGAGCGGCAAGTTTCGAAGGGGTGACAAAATCTGTCACAACCAGTGTTTCTTCCAGACATATTTTTGGGGAGTACTGTCCCCGGAGGAGACCAAAATAACACGTCTATAATATATTAATAAATAGAATAGTACCAGCAGTGCCTCCGGAATACTTGTAACGTTAATTCTTTCGTCACCTACGTTACATATTCCCTTATTCTAAATGTTTATTCAATACACAAGATTATCTAGAATAACTTAACACAATTATGCACTTCAAATATATATATTATTATCCTTCAACTTATATCTCGTTCGCCACATTAAAATATTATACATTCAGAGTACAAAAGATGGTTTTTCGTTACATCTATCCTCTTTTAGTTACCATAGCAATGACATTAAACAGGTAAACAAATCGTCATAGCAACGACAACAAGAAAAATCTCAATATAATACAAAATATTTAAATTATTTATTAATTTCTTCTTCTTCTTCTTCTTCTTCTTCTTGATAGCTTGTGCCTTTTAAATAGCTCATTTTAAGACTAGCTCGGGAGAGTAATGCTCCCGGAAGCAGAAACGAGAAACACAGTTCTGATTGGTTGGCGTTATCCACTTCTTGCCACGTTGCATTAAAATAGCAGAAATCAAACGCTTGCTGCTGTCGGCCTTCGTGGCCGAGTGGGCGAGCGCTATACGCTAGTAAGACAAGTCTCTTTTGGCGCGAGTTCAAATCCGGTCCGAGAAAAGTTTACATTTTTTTTTTACATTTTTATAACACTTATTAAATTAAAATAATATGAAAATAATACTTAAAAAAGTGATTATTTTTGTACAGATAAGTAGTTGTAGTACTTATGCCCTTGTACTCCATGATATAGGGATCGTTTTGTTCCCCTTGTACTTCATGATATAAATTTTGTGACCAACTTAAAACAACTGGCTAGGATAGCGCGTAAAACAGCTGGCTAGAGTAGCGCGCGGAAAAACTTCCGGGAGTATTACTCTCCCGAGCGGGTCGTCTCATTTTGCCCGTAAATAAAAATGATACTTTAAAGTACATAAGAATATACATTATTGTTGTATACTAAGTGTGCCCCTCCGGAACATTGTTTCTGAAAGAAACACTGGTCACAACTTTATTATATAAAATAAATGTTTCTTTTCGGAAACAGACTTCATGATGATGGAAGTTAAATTTAATAAGCAGACCGATATGAATACTACATTCATACTACAATCATGTTTAGGTCACATTAGTGCAAGGCAGGGTTTCTCAACCTGTGGTCGCGAAGATAAGCGGAAGAGATGAATATATTTAGAATCTAATACTGGAAAATATTTTTAAATATTATTTTGAATTTTGTTTTGATAGGCATATTTTTATTTTTATACATACTATTAAGAACAACAACAACAACAACAACAACAACAACAACAACAAAAATAGATCTACTAAACATTTTCAACAAATGCAGAGTTTAAAAATCAATTTAAATGAAAGAGAAACATGAAACTGATGAGAACTGCATATTGAAATACCAGAAAAATACAAATGCAAGAAAACTTCATATTGAAATATAATTAAAATTGAAACTTGAGTTAACCGTCTTGCGTTTGTTGCAAATAACTGTGTTGAGTTTCTTGATAATTCAACAATGGACAAATTATTCTGTCGACAATAAAAGGGATTGCTTTTGTTTGGGATCCTTTATTGTTCTTTGCAGAATTTTACGTGTATGTGTGTGAGCGAATAGTCTTTTTCCAGCAAATTGTCCACAATGAAAGTAGATTTTTTTGTGTGGGATTTTATTTGTTTCCTTAATTTTAAATGTAAACAAGTTGCCTTTAGCAGTTTTTGGTGATACTGAACACATACACAACAATATACCCAATTCACAACAATATGAGGTAGCTCAAAGTGATGGCCTCTCGAAAATTAAAATACTCAATAACCTTTTTAACAACGGTCCAAGTTTTTAAAATTAAAATTAGAAATCATTTTATTTATTTTTTTTTTCAAAACACAATATAAAGTAGAAACTGGACCCAGTTGGCTAAGGATAGAAGTCAATGCAGAGCTTTTATGAACGCGGCATTGAACCTCCAGGTTCCATAGGCCGTAGAGTTAGTTAGTTATTATATACTATCCATAAAAACCAAATAACAGAGCACAATCCGTAAAAGATGAATTGAAAGCTAAAAGAAAAAGAAAGCCCCTGTAAAATTTCAATTTTGTCCAATAAACTCTTATCCAGATATCACAAACCCTTAATTGTACACAGTTTCTTACATTTTATTCTGATTTACAGTCTTTGTTGCGTAATTTTTTTTAGTACTTTTTATACCCAAAGCGAGTTCAAATAGAAGAGACAACACCTGCGTGATATAACAAAGAAAGAAAGAAAAAAACAGTAGTAAGAAAAATCATTTTTAATAAACATACAAACGAGAAAGAAAGAAAAAGAGAAAGATTCAATTAGGGAACCCTGGGGTACGCTTCTATTTAACGCATCTTGAGTCTTATGATTAAGACATGAAAAAGGAAATCTCAACCACGCTTCACAAACACCTGAATATCGCTTTACGTCAGATGTGCACTATATGCTGTCACACTCCATGAATTTTCTAACATTCTGTCCAATTTATTATCTTTTGATTATTTTGGAATAATTAGGAACGAAAAAAAAATGTTTCTAGAGAATTACCACAGAATCTTCATTTCTTCCTTTATTACATTGTAATTAGTTTCGTTTTGCTAAAACTTTAAACAACAGTGCCTCGTGTACACCACGCGAGAGAGTTTGGTGCGACCTAGTAGACGGATGATAACACGAGATATTGTATCTAAAGCTAGTATTCTTCCAATATTCGATTTCTAAAAGTATACAACACATCTTAGCTGTAAGCGTAAAGGAAAGAAAATTATTTCCGTAATCGGTACGGTAAAAGTTTAATTTTATAAATTATATTTTCTAGCTGTATCATTAAGAGATTTCTAATAATACAAATATTTCTTTTGTAAAATATGAAAATGTCTTCGATTTTTTTTTCAAAGTCTGTCATGTGGTAACCCTGCTCAGAGAGATTGAAGACGCATAATGAGGTGTGTTGTAGCAATTCGGATATTCTATCTTTTCTTTTACTTAGAAGTAAACGGGTGGAAATAGATTTAAACGATATCACGTGAGAGAAAGGGAAAACAAACAAACAAACAAACAAATACTAAACAAAACGAAGAGTGGTTCAGGGACTGATGAGGTATGTTTTGCTAATTTGTATTCTGATTTTTATGCTTTGTTTAGAGGTGCGCAGTTTAACAATATAGTACCTAGTATCAATATTAGTAGGATGTGCAGTGTAGTTACGTATATGGCTTAAAAGGGTAGGATTTCCTACGAGATACGTCGTAACATTTTTCCCCAGATAAATCCTAAGGTATTTTCTAGACTTATAGGGTCTTATGCAGAGTCGTTTTGACGTATGGTTAGCGTCATACCAAACGCCTGACTACTGCAGGAAACATGTTAGTCGAACTCTTTAATATGGCACTAATCACGCGTCAGAACGACTGTACATAAGCACCATAGTGTGTAGAAGGCCTAACAGTGTCAACCTCACACTCCCAATACCAATCGTATTTCTTTCGTAAGATAATACATTGATACATTAGACTAATTAAGAAGACATTAAGATAATCCGGCCTTTCCTGGCACATATGGTATGGGCGCCGGCTTAGCGGAAGTGTTGGATTATTGAGTGTCTGCATTTAACCTTCCGTTTTCCCAAATCATTATCCATTTGTGTTGAGTACTGTCGCATAACATCTTCTTAGCAGGAATGGCTTTCTGCGAAGAACCTCGATTTAACTTATCGAAAATTTCGAGTTTCTGCTTGAGGTCTAGCGTAACGTGTTTCCTTTTAGAAGACATGATTCCGAACTGTAAAGAATGCTACAATTTCGAATACGTACAGTATATAAAGCATTGTTGCGCATGCGCACGATAATTCATTGTGTACGTGTTTTTGGTTGGATATGCGCCGGATTACTGAGAGGCCGGACTACTGAGGGCAGGATTAGCGAGAGTCTAGTTTAGTTGGTTGGCAAATGCACGGGAAAGTGACGAAATATGACTTAGGACAAATGTAACAAGTATTGACTAATCTACGTTTCCCTGCTGTTTTGCCTATTAGGTGCTAGTAAAAGGATGCTTGATAGAGGTAAAAATATATTTTTAGATAATGTGTTCCTTAAAATGGCCTCTTTGAGCAAAAAACATTTATATTAGGGAAGACAAATAAATGTTCAGTAGAATAAAGTTAAGTTAAATTAGATTTAATCTCATTGTAGTGTTGAAGCCCTTACCCATCACCCGCTGGACGGAAGGTTCGCTCGTTGCTCGAGTGGTGCCCTTACCAAATGAATTCCTCAAGAATCGAAATATTGAGTTAATTTGATATAAAGTACAATTCCTGTGCACATACACTCTGACACTGGTCATAGGACTTCATTTCGTAGCAGTTTGAGTCAATGAACGCAAAATTTGTGTCTTAATTTGCGATAATCACAATAGAAATTGGAGTGTTCGCTTATTATTTATTAAGGAGTTGTAATTGCTTTTTGTGTTGTGCTTCGGTGTGATCCGCAAATATTGCAAATACCGATATGGAATGAGGATAATGATATGGACATCGAGGATTTTTTTGAAGGTAGAATTGCTTTATGGATCGCGCTTTAGGAAGCCGAAATTGACACTTATAAAAAAGAAGAAGAAGAAGAAGTATATTCCGATACTAAACAAATTGTGGTTAAGTTATCTTAATGAAGTCTAAGGGAACACGAGTGAGAAATCCATTAGAGGAGTTTGGATTTCCGGTTTAAAACCGGAAGTAGCACAATATAACTACCATTACCACATTAAATGAAGGTAAGAAACCCACAAAATGAAGGCATGAATCCAGAGAGAGAAGGGAGGGGAGAAACAAAGGTGTAACATTAAGATAAAAAGAAAAAAGACACGAAAGCGAGAGAGAGAAAAAGATAATAGTAGATAAATTAGAAAGATTAAGCCTTTCTGAAGACAAACTTAGGAACAGTTAAAGCTTAAAGCTCAATTCGTTAAGTACACTTTAAGAGACAGAAAAGAATAACAAAGATAATCATCACACACCATTGTTTCCAGCCACAAATTAGATTTACAAAATATTTTAATTGATGTGCTCCGCACTTTTTAGCTTTAACCGCCATTACATACACACCTAAACTCACACATACACACACACATTCATAAATAAGTACAAAAGAAGATGAGATACTCGGTTAGGTGCCAGGCGGAAGGCCATTTTGAAAGTCATGTGGAGCGGAACAAAGCGCAGGAAGTTGAGGTATTGTTCAAAGACGAAAAGAATAAAAGGTGCTTAGTGTTTGTGTAAAACTACTAACTCACCCTTCCTCCACCGATCTCCCCCCAACTCCCTCGTTCTGCTTTCAACAGTTTACCCCCTCCTTCTGCACCTTTTGTTCTACTGTATTTATTTATTAATTTAAATGTTATTAGAATGATTCACGGTTGAACAAATAAGTGCTCTTTAACTAATTTTTTGATCTAAAAGACCTAAGGACCAATGCCACAGAAACAAAAGTTCCATTAAGGATTGTATGTTGCACTAAAACAATGCAGTAAAGATGTGTTCTCGCGCTCAGATTAACAATACGGGAGCAAATTTATGTAATAGTAAAACTTAAATTTCTTCGTGGAAATAGTATCCTAACACTCTTTGTATTCTTCTGTTGAGCGCATGATGATATTCTGCTTGGGGCATATTAAGTTGAGGGATGGCACCAGAAATAGCTGTTCAAAAATTATAATTCCTTTTCTAATAACCACCTAATGTCTTCTAGACTCTTACGTTAATGTGTACATATTTATTATATGCTTGCAAAAGTATCTATATATGAAAATGCTAGGTTTATATGTGTGTCTCCAAAGAAAAGTTTACATGTTTGTTTCCAAGCCTTTCGACATCGAGATCTCGAAAACCACAAGTGTTAGAAACGTGTCGTATTCACTGGTCGATTTCAAGCAGTTCTAATTGAATATATATATATATATATATATATATATATATATATATATATATATATATATATATATATATATATATATATATATATATATATATATATATATATATATATATATATATATATATATATATATATATAACATGATCGTTATTTCTTTATTACATTTTAGAGTACACTGGAAATGTTGAAATTTTAGAAAAGTAAAGCATCATATTCTATAAGTTATACATTCCAACACTACATATTCGTATAAGGGGTTACATATCTCTCAGACATTTGTTCCATGGCGAAATTATAAGGAGAAACAAAGGATAACCATTTCTCTAGTCTAAGATGAATCTATTGTTTGGAGCGTTTTGCCCAATGAACATTATATATCAGTGAAATTATAATTAATTGTGTGTGTAATGTATTTTCTTATAACATACTGCATGCAAGAAGAAAGAAAGCACCGATAATACATGAATTAGAAACTCCAACCGGAAGTAGGCTCAAATCTTGCAAGCGATGCGAGATATTGAAAAAATAATCGAAAAAAATCTCCCCTTTACGGCATTCCTTGCCGATTCTTATGAAGACGTCCTTCATTTGTGTCTGTAAAGGGACATGTAGAAATGTTATGAGGAATGACAAGGGAGATTCATGCTCATATGTGAATGATGCGCTGACTAGCGAGCGCAGGTTCAGCTAGTATGACACTAAAACTATTACTGTTAAGAAAAACAGGCCCCAACCAGTGGTGAAGTCAGACGAGAAAAGGGGATGGACATCCACTGGTAACTACAACTGGCTCCCCAGAATGTGATATTATAATGCAGTTTACATCATATAAAACTATCCTCTTCGATATTCAAAAGTTGCCTCCCGCAAAAAATTCTCTGCCCTTTTGTTAGCTCCACTTCCAAGAAAATCACGCTTGGATCGTCACTGACCCCAACCCTTAATTCTCAGGCATTTTTTCTTAATTTCATATAGAAGCAATCTGAATCCTTCTACATCACGAAAGGTACACGAAGGGTGTGATATAACAGCATTTAAACCATATTCATTATTGGAGTATAATATTGTGCAATGGCTTCCGTATCTTTAAACGTTTATAAATGCTCTTCATTCTGTTCGCATAATCATTTCATCATTTTTTTATATTGTAATATTATAGACCGCGTCACCAGAATTGGCGTGTGGCATCAACCAATAAGTTCGCAGTGCGTTGTTACTAAACCTTCAGGGAGGAATCTAATCATTCATAATTGATTTCGTTCGTATTTGTGGATAATTATGAATGATTAGATTCCTCGCTGAAGCTTTAGTAACAGCGCACTGCGAGCTTATTGGTTGATGCCACACGCCAATTCTAGTGACGCGGACTATAAGACATGGGTGAACTAGTGTTGGCCACGAGATCCGTGAAATTTCTCGTCTCAGAAACGAGATAAAAAATGTGTTGTTTCTAATCTTGTCTCATTTTATTTTAAAGGTACTTCTTATTTCGATTCTAGCTTAAATTTCTAGCCTAGACATTTCTCGTCTCGTATGAACAATACCATTCCTTGTTTTCAGAGTTGTACAATTAAGCTACAAGGAACTTCAATGAAAAATTACAAGAATGAATATGCGTAGGCTTCCGCAACATGTTGATAGTTGTGAAAGATCTCCTGATAACTTGCCTTGACCCCTTTCTTGCTTAGTACGCTTCCTATGGTCGATGACGTTGATTACACGTCCTATGTGCGTCACTGTTAGGAGTATATCTATTAATGTTAGGAGACAAAACAAAAATAGATGCAGTTTCGTCACTTAACAGTGTATTTCTTTAGTATACAACACATTGCACCAGAATACTACGAAATTGTTATTGGTGTGAACGATATTTTCTATACCGGTACTTTTTTTTAAGGTCATAAAGTTAATTTTTTTCCTATTTTGACTAGAACTATGCGTCACAAAAATTAGGACGTAAATCGGAACTTTATCCTAATGTAAGTCCTTATCCTTATTGGTTTCTTCAACTCAATGTGATCTACGTATGTCAGGGGCGCACCCAGAATTTTTTGTTCGGGGGGTCTAAATTTTGCGGGGAGAGTTCAATACTACAAACCACTACGTCTATGTAGTATTGAAGACGTATTATTCTGCACCCGAAAAGACGATAAGGAATTGTAAAGTACTTCAGAATAAAAATTGCTAAAACTACATCGTTTTTTTTATGAGAAAGAGTACAGATGATGTGTAAGATCAAATTGTCATGGTACATCAATTATCCTGTTAAAGCATAGCTTTATTGGGAAAGTGTACAATGTATGTTGAGTTACGAAGTTTTGATGAACACCCCTGGATGCGCCCCTGATCTATCTAATGTATATTGAAATGGTTTGTGGCAGAATCAATAATGGATCAGGAATCTAGTCTTTCACCTATTTATTATTTATAAAAATACAAAGTAGTCTTTGTGCTTACAGCGTCAATATATCAGAATCTCTTTTATGACCAAGATTGAAGTATATATCGTTTCGTACGGGAACCCCTTCGCTCAAAGCAGCCACCGGGATGTCTTATATTGACTCCAGGTTATGGTCCTTGGAAACCTTAGCTCATAGCAGCCTCGTGAGGTATGGTTCAATTGAGAAATTCCCTTCGCTTCAGGTATATTAGGATAGGTATAGCCCCTTAGTTCAAAGCGATCTCTAGAGCTGTAGTGGGTTGGCGATCAATGGTCAACTGATGCCTCCTTCCTCTGTGGTTCCTCTTTTATAGGCCCTCTTCGGTTGGGCTCGTCTTCTTTCGGCTCCCTTCGTGTCTTCTTTTTCAGTGTATCGTCTGCTTGTTTGTAAACGTTAGCACGTGTCGTTCATAAACATGTTCTCATGTTGTGATGTGGGGATCCTTACAATATCGATCATCTTTGGGAATTTTCAACAAACTTAAAAAGTTCGTTACTGAATAGTGTATGTTGTGTGTGTGCTTTTTGCGATTTTTTCAATTTTGAACCATGCGTTCAATAGAGCATCAAAAACTACCTGAGAGAGTAATGGAATTTTAAGCGTCACTCTTACCGTTTCCGAGATACTGGCCAAACAAAGTTTCAATTTCGGGAGATTTAAGAACCCATATCTTGGGAACCGTAAGTCGTAGAGAGATCATATTGGTTTTGATCAATACTTAAGAGGATGGTGAATATTTTTATACTACATAGTAACCAGTGGCCACCGATCCCCAAATATTTGCCAATAAAAAGTTCGGATTTCGGGAGATTTAAGGAGCGATATCTCGGGAACTGTAAGTCATAGAGAGGTGATATTTTGCGATTTTTTTTAAAATTAAGGCCTCCATTTTGAGTATGTGTCTTCGGAAAACAACATATCGTAGAACGTTTTAACAGAACTCTTAAACAAAACATGTAGAAAAAATTAGTACTCAAGTAAATTATAAATCGATAGATATATTACAAAAATTGTAAATTGTTTAATGAGTATAATAGTAAAGTACATAGAACAATATGGTATAAAGCCTGTGGAAGTTAATAAGAAAAAAATCTTCTTAATTTCGTTCTAGCAATGCTCTTGGAGCATTCTCAACTGGTTTCCTGTTATATCCTAATAATATTGTAAAATTTGATCTTTACAGGCTTCACATTTAAAATAAAAAGTATTTGCAAGATAATCTATTTATAGATTTAAATTATAGAATTTCATAAATTCGTACATACAATCGTGAGAAAGATATGTATTACATTAATTCAGGGAAGAAGTGGGGAGAAAAACATCTTCCCAAAAGTATTCTCATTCGGTGAGATAAACAAGTGCTGCAAGTTAAGGTCAAGAGATGAATTTTGATTGGCTAAAACGAACTCGTACCGCCTACTTAAACACAGATAGATAGGTTGTTATTACGTGCTGTTAGAATTTACATAACATTGAAAAATCGTGACAACTTGCGGTATCAAAACCTGCTAACGAATTCTCTCCATTAACATTATTCTATGCATGTTGGATTGTTTTTTTTTTTCTTCCTTCGTAAAATAAAGAACTGCTGTTAATAATAATTATATTTCACTCTGCATAACGACAGGCGTATTTCATGATCACGTTGTTCTAAAGCTACTATCACAGATACTAAATAGCACGCATTGTATGCTATACGGGTTTTTATTTTCAAAAGAAACTGACTTAAAAAAAAAGAAAAGAACATTGTAATATCAGCATTTTGTAGGAGGATTTGAAATAGCTTGTAATAGCAATGGGCGGTGAGCACAGACAGTGTTTGCCAGGTCCTGTCGGAAAGACCCGGATGTTAGATAACCTGTATAAGTGTGAAAAAAGAAACACGAACTTTTTTATCCTGTAAAATTTAAAAACAAAGATAAACTGCTGCTTTTTTTTTTTTTGGCTTAAGATAAAAAGTAAGGGTAGGTATATGGGCTATGTTTATGTAAATGTTTGCAGTTAATTGCGATCTAACCAAAGAATAATTACAAGTTTAACGAATACATTTTAAACTATTTATAATTTCGTTTCACGCGTCTAATGTATTGGCTTCATTTCAAATTTTCTTTCTAAATCGGAAGGGAACGTTAGAAAATATTATACGGAATATTTTTAGTAATTAGAACAATGGTTTGTACCACTACTTCCGTGTTTTCAAATAAAGGAAACAAAAGTCAAAAAATGAAATATTTCAGCTTTACGTCCCACGATTATATTCCGTGCAAGCTAAAGGAGACGGTGATGATGAGAAAATGAAAGAAATGGTGGAATAAAAAAATAGGAAGAAAACGGGAAAAAAACCAGAAAACACACGCACACGGTGTTTGTCCACCACAAAGTCCACTTGGCGCGAATTGGAATCGAAGCAGGGACCACACGTACCAAAGATGAACGCTGTACCACTAAGCCATAGCGACAACTGAGGGGAAAAAAACGAGAACCAGTATTACATGTATACCTCGTGAAGAAGTTTGGTTTATATGGCGTGATATTTTCTCAGTTAATATGAAAACCGGAAGTGGTAATTGATTTTTAACACTTCTGGCTTTAGTGGAGAGATTAAAGTGGAGTTGGAATATATTCTTGGAACACTTAATTAGTAACAGGAAACATGTGCTAGCTATCTAATACCATTTTCACTCTATAGCAATCAACGTTAAAACCGGAAGCGGTTGACTTCTGGTACTTCCGGTTTGAATAGAGGGCTAAGGGAGAAGATCGTATTCCAGGAATACTAAATCGAATTATAGAAAAAAAACTTTTCTTATCTTTTCTTCTTTTTACTCTACTCTATAAAGATTAATATTGGAATCGGAAGATGCAGTAAATTTCTACCATTTTTCATTTTTATTAGAGCATTAAGACTAAAGATAAAATGTATTATTGGGATGCTTAATTATTTGTACGAAACCTCTTCTAGCAATCTATTACCGTTTTTACTCTATGCTGAATCAACATAAAATTCGGAAATGATTAATTTTAGACTCATCTAGTATAAATATTTACAGGGTGGTCCAAAAGTAGGTATACAATCCCGTACTAATCAACTCACTGTTTTTTTAAAAATATCATTTCTTATTGTTATCCGTCAGGTAGACTTAGTTTCTTTATTATTTGTTCTTAATGTATTTTTACTTATATCTTAAGCTCGTAACAGCCGAAGCAAGTAAACCTATAAGCTAGAATATTATACTTGAGCAGGAGTGTATACCTACTTTTGGGCCACCCTGTATACCAACGAACTCGATCCCTAATTTTTGGTCTTCTATATTCTGGCCAAAATTGATGATAATCCATCGAGTAGATACTGAGATTTTTTCGTTTCGAGAACGGTCGCACGGAGAAGTTTTGATTGGTAATGAACTCTTTTTGTTTAAAAAAAAAAAAAAAAACGTCTAAAACCATCTGTTTCCTTTTATGAATTGCGAGATCGAAAGGTTACACCACTCGATCCTTTGGTAGAAAAGTGGCAGAACACAAAGTAAACTTTTTTTTTTTTTTTTTTTAGGAGAGATTTGAATATTTATTTGCATTGTTACAATTAACAGGGATGGATAAATGACACAAAATTGTTCCCTTGGGAAGGGAGATGTGTACTTTACCTGCAATGTTTTTTTTTTTTTTTTTACACAAAATTCTTCTAGTCTTTATGGTCACTTTCAACATCTTATCTCAATAAGGGACGTTTGTGAGTTGTTTGACTTTTCTATTTAAAGAAGCTAATACGTTAACTTGTTATTTCAGCAATTTGAAAATAACCTCTGATCCGTGGAGTCCCTGATTCGATTTCAGCTTCTGTATATTTGGATTTGTGGTAAACAAAGATAGGGCATATTGGTTTTGTCGGTGTTCCTCCGTCTCCTTCCATTTTCTTCATTCTAACATTTCGTTCATTATCACATCATCACTGTTTGCCTTAGCTTCGGATTATGATAATTGTGAGACGTTAAATAGAAAATAATAATAATAATAATAATAATAATAATAATAATAATAATAATAATAATAATAATAATAATAATAATAATAATAATAATAAGTAGAGCCTTTCTATTTAAAGTATGCCCTGTGGCGCTGCTATCGATGTCTGTTCAGGAGCGTCATTTCAGATTTTGCATTGGGGTTCCAAAACCCCTTGATATAAGTAAAATTTCGCGTTTTTATTTACTGATTTACTACTATTTTTTTATTGATAAAATGTATATAAATCTCAAACTTAGGAGGGCAATTGCCCTTCTCTGCCCTCCTAAATGACGCCCCTGTGTCTGTTTTCCTGTATCTCCCTCGAAAAAGAAGGGACAAATTCTTGTGACCGAAATTTTTCAGTAGCTGCATACGGACAAGGTTGCTGTATTGAATTATTTCAGGGACTTCGCTATGCACTGTCTTCTTAGCTATTTGTAAGTAGCTTTCGATCTTCACTCGCCAAAGACTGAATGACAAATTGACAACAGAGCTGATATAATTCATTTTTTCTCCAAAGCAAAGGAAAAGTTTTCTCCGTAAGAGGGCAACGAGGGAGGGGACGAAGTATGATTCACATATTTTCCGAGAGGACACTTGAAATAGAAAAGCTCTAGTAGTTATTTGGAAGTGGAATTACAATTCTTAGACGTAAAAAGTGTCAATCAACCTTCACCCAAAGTCACTCAACGTTAATCAGTTAGTTCAATATGACACTCTCACCATGAGCAGTTTGATATTACGCTCATTCAATTTCATTCACTTTAACACCAATTTGATATTATGCTCACATGTCAAAGTCCGACGTCACTCTCACTTTACCAGAATCTGTTATCCTTAGTTCAACCGCATTAACTCAACTCCACGTTCATTTAGCTTCACCAAAGGTATCCGAATTCTCGAATCAATCAGCTTCGAGGTCAATACTAAAGCGTGAGAGCGTGTCAGTGGATAACAACCCATAGCTCCGAGCGAACGTGAGCTCTTATCATGATGAGCAAGATCGAGTGAGCATCATGTTGACATGGTGTGAATGTTAAGTCCAAATTATGTCGAACGTGATGACAAAATTATGTCGAGAGCGTTAGTTTGAGTGAGCGTGATGTCGAAATAATATTGTACAAAGTGAGAGGTTGAGTAACTATGATGATATCCGATGAATGTGAGTGTGCTATTGAATTGATTATGTGAGAAGTGTGAGGTCGAGTGAGCGTGAAGTTGGGTTCATAGCGTGAAGTTAGGTCATTTCGTTTATTTTCAACATCACTGCTTCCCTTAGCTTCGATAAGTAGTAGTTATTTGGAAACAGAATAACGCACTAGTTACTTAACTTTACACCCCGAAACTTCAATATTCCATCATGCTCACGTGAATAGTCCGAACACTTACTCCTTCTTCTCAGTCCAGTGGCTAGAGCGTGTAGTTTTGGATGCACGAAATCTAAGGTTAGATTCCTAGAGCCTGTCTATTCCACCTGTGCCCTCGGAAACTATGCGAACTATACTCTGGCCACACTCCCACCACCCTCTGATGGAGGAAACCCTCCCTTTGCGTAGGGAAAAGAAGTGAATGATCTCCGCTGTGTTGCCAATTTGTCATTCAGTCGCTTGATCTTGACAAGGGAAGATCGTAGGCTACTTAGAATGGCTAACAAGACAGAGCACAGCGAAGTTTGTGAAATAGTTCATTGTAGCAACGCTTCCGCATCCAACAATTGAAAGATCTCGGCCGCAGCAATTTGCTCCTCCTTTTTCAAGGGAGATATGGAAAAACACACATCGACAGCAGCGCCAGAAGGGGCACAGTTGAAAAATGAAATGAAATCTTTAAATTTAACGTCCCACGGTTATGCCGGTTAGGCTAAAGGAGACGGTGATAATGAGAAATGAGTGAAATGAAGAAAATAGGAGGAAACGGGAGAATCCCGAGAAAACCCACGAGCACGGTGTTTGCCCACCACAAAGTCCACACGGCGCGAGCTGGGATCGAACCAGGGACCCCAAGCACCGGAGGTGGACGCTCTACGACTGAGCCACCGCGCCCCCAGGCACAGTTGAAATAAAAAGGCTCTAATAGGAAGTAACGATCTATCTATCCTTAAATTGTAGGTCCTATTATGCATCCTACCTGCCGACAAAGAAAATTAATTACAAATCAATTAGTCAAAACCAACCTCATGCTTACAACTCCAGTCCGATATCCTGTTCAATACACCCCATATGCTTCACTAGTCTTGATATCACGCTTGCTTAATTTAGCACTCTTATCATGGTCATATCTGAACGTGGATATTTTGTGAGATTCAGGTCTATGTAAGGAGTTCCGAGTTGATGATTATTGATTTCATGAGTTATTTTATTAAATCAACTCCTAAATACACTGATCACCAGTTGACTTTGAGACAGCAGAACAGTTGCCGAAATCGCCCTGCAGAGGCTCCACCAGTGCAAGTGAATGAAACGCATCGCGTATATACTGGTGCCGTTTGCTGCTTCCTCTCTCGATATTCGTGTCAGTGTAGTGTGTGATGTGCAAGACGAAGGACGTGAGTGCATTTGACAGTGGTCAAGTCGTAGGGGCCAGACGACTGGGTGCCTTAATTTCGGAAGTGACTGAGGCACACGGATTTTCATAGGCAACAGTGTCAATGGTGTATCGTAAAAATTCTGGCTCCAGTAAAGCCAAATCCGTACGGGCAAACTGCCGCGGTCAGGGACGTGTCGACGACAGAAGTAGGCGCCGACTGGCATGCATCGTAACAGCCGATAAACGGGCCACAGTGCGTCAAATCGCGGAGAGGTTCAATGCAGAACTACAAAACCATGTTAGCAGCCACATAATCCACAACTACCTACTCACCATGTGTACAAAAGCCATCTGCCCATGCGAGTACCCCTTCTAACCCTTGCTGGCACGCTTTGCCCAGGAATTCTAGCATGGGCAAAGAAACACAGCCACTGGACAGTGGAAATGTGGAGAAAGGTTGCCTGGGCAGATGAGTCACGTTTCACATTGGTGCATGTCGATGGAGGGGTATGGGTGCGTCGCCAACTGTACGAAGCAATGAATCCAGCGTGCCAGTAAGGAACTGTGCAGACTGGTGGTGGTGGTATTCTTAATATTTACGTGAACTGAAATGGGTCCCCTAACATGTGTGATACGGTCCCTCACAGGTGAACGCTACTGCGATTTTCTGGATGACCATGTCCTGTACTCGGCTCCTGATGCTGACCTCATCTTTCATCAGGACAATGCGCCGGCCCACCGCTCTAGGTAGCAGATTGGTTTGATGAACACTTCTCTGAACTGACAATACTTCCCTAGCCATCACGGTCACCGGATCTCAATCCCATCGAACACATCTGGGACGCCATGGAAGTTCGCCTTCGGGCTGTGTCGGAGACTTTGCAGCAGATATGGATTGAGATGCCACAGCAACACTTCAGGCGCCTCGTAGAGTCCTTGCTGCTTCGGGTAGTCGTCATTATCAGAAAGAAAAGTGGTGCTACACGGTATTAAGTAGGTGTCTCTAATTCAACTGGTAATCAGTGTACGTCTTGACAGGCTGAGTTCCAGTTGAATAATTAAAAGTAAACAATAACAATGTGAAAGTCAGAACTATCCCAACATTCACCCAATGAAACTGAGGAAAAATCCTGAAAAATTTTCAATGAAGATGATGCATTACTAGATTAAAACCTAGGACATTTCCGAATGCAAAATAGGAACACTTTATAGTAGTCTATGTCACGCCAGCTTAGCAAACTTAAGAGTCTTGAAGGAGTAGTAATGAATCCGAAGTCCTGGCAGTCCTGAATTTATATCCTCAAGTAAGGATAGTTAACAAATGACATTGATTTCGTTATTGTTCTGTGTCCTTAATAGCGACACCATTAGACAATAAGGACATCAATAAGAAAAAAAAAATGAAACATAAAAAAAAAGATTAGCAAATTTCTTTTGACCAATTAGCTACATTTCGTTCAAATATAGCAAATTAGCTTCTTTTCTCCTTCGGGACTCATTAAACTGAAAAAAAAACAAACATCAAATTGACGATTTTAGTTGATTAGTGCGTGGTAATTCTTTAAAAGGTCTCCCCTACTTTAACAAATATAACACAAACACATTTTTTTTTCTTAGAAGAAAAAGCAATAATCAACCATCACGTTAGAACAGTACCAATTGCGTGACATCAAAACGCAATCAAGGAAAATATAAGAACAAATTCAGAACATGTTTCGCCATTACGAAAATCTTACCTTCACTCCCCTCACTATTCCCTCCACCCCATAAAAATTCGGTTTTTTGCTTTGCGCGTCGTCGTGTGCTCCTGCCAATTTTAAGAGGAAACAGTTGATTTTTTCTTTCTTTTCTTTCCTTTTTCTTTTTCTCTTTTTTTTTTTTTTTTTGACGACATTAGTCGTGTGTTGGGTGAAAAACGAGAAACTTTTAGCAGATTGTGAATGACGTTCTGGAGGGGGGGAAAGGGGGAATAAGTCTTGACCATTAGTCGCATGTTCAAAAGTGACGCGATCTATATCGGGACAGCATGCGATCTAACACTTAACTAAGTCTCTGCTCCTATCGCAAGTTGCATTCACGATAGCTATTAACTGGTTAATTGCATTTTGTTTTGTTTTTTGTTTCTTGTTTCTTTTTTCTTTACTTCGTTAGTGATTGCTTTGCTAATGCGATCGTTTCAGTTGACAAGTGTTTGCCATTTTTTAAAAAAACCTAAGTTTCGTATTATTTTTCGTCTTGTCATATTCCCTTTTATTTCATTTCTCACGTCTTTTTTTTCTTGTTCATTGCTGAAAAGGGAAGCTAAACAAAAGTATTCTTAACATTTAAACGTAGATTTAAAATAATTTTAGGAAGACAAAGGTGGTGAAATGATACTCTTGTAATCTCTGTCCATAAATTGTTATTTCTTATCTCGGACGCTGGCATGACCTAAATGTCGGATCAAGATCAGAGAAAAAGATACGAGATGACCATGTCTAACGCTTTCAGGTGAAATCATTTCTCCATATACTGTACTGTTAACATGCTAAATTTCGACGCGAAATACTGCTAAAACTATTTATCGTATGCAATTAAAAATATATCCACATGCTAACTTATCTCTACTTCACTTTTTTTTCTTTTAAAGTAGCTACCTAAAGATATACCACATTGACTTGATACCTACTCTTCCATTCCAAACGCAGCTATCGGCTGAAGGAATTCCACTCTCTTTCGTTAAGGCTCTCTCGCTTAGCAACAACTGAACCCTTATTGGCTCAATGAGTGGGCGTGAGCTTTAGTTCGCATTTTTGCCACGGCTCAAGGCATTTTGGCAGCACTATAGCTTTCATTCACATTACTGTTGGTAAACTTAAGCACTGAAGACAACATAAAGATACATACAGATATAGGTATGGGGAAATATGTAGCTTACAGATGATATTTCGCTTGTTGCGGAATCCGAAGAGAAAATTAATAAGATGTTATGAAACCTGAGGAAGAGCTGTGAAGAATATGGGATGAAAATAAATGTTAGAGAAACAAAAGGCATGGTGATTGGAACTAAGGGGTCAGTGACAAATGTAGAAGTAGGAGGGGAGAAAATAGAAAGGTGACTAGGCAGTACGATACCTAGGTAGTATCATTAGTAATGATATGAAGTGTGGACGTGAAATAAAAGCAAGGACAAGAATGGCTAAAGAAGCCTTTAGGAAGAAGAAAAATATATTTTGTGGAACCTTGAATAAAGAGATGAGAAAAGACTTATAAAATGCTTCGTGTGGAGTATTGTGCTTTATGAAACATGGACATTATGCAAAAATGATGAGAAACGACTGGAAGTTTTCGAAATGTAGGTGTGGAGAAGAATGGAAAGAATTAGGTGGGTCGAGCAGAATACGAATGAGAGGGTGTTTGAAATGGTAGGAGAAAAAAGAAGAATTTTAAATATTACTAAGGAGAGGAAGAAAAACTAGTTGGGATATTGGATAAGAAGGAACTGTTATGAGGGGACCTGCTAGAGAATATGGGGGTAGGAAAAACAGAGATCGGGCTAAGAAGATTACAATTAATGGACGATATAAAAACAGAGAAATTGTATGGAAAGATGAAGTTAGAGGAAGATCGCGAAGCATGGAACCTTCTCATAGTAAGTTGCAGCAAGAACCTGCTAATAATGACAGAATAACTATGGTGACGAATACTAAATAAAGTGCGATAAAATCAATGTAGACAGAATTTACGGAATTCACGAAAAAATTCACCTTCTCAAATTCAGTTTTTTGAATAGAAAATTACTGTTTGTAATACGTATGTCAAATAATATCGCTAATTCAATATATATCCTATTCTTTTTTCAGTACACAAAGGTGAAATGGAGATTGTATAAAAGAACAGTAAGAAAAAAATAAGCAACTTCAAACCAATAGAAAATCCAGAACTTCCTTAAGCGAGATGCCCAAATCTGGAAATAAGGATATTTTCTTGTATTGCGTTGGTCATATATAGGCTATACTAGCTTTAAATACTCATTCTTCGCACAGCGAGGATACAGACTATTCATTATATCATATTTGAATGTAAATATATGGTAAGGTCGGCCGAATAGGGTCAGGAAGAAGAAAAAGAAGAATTACTCAAAATTATGATACATTAAATCCTTGTTTTTTCTTGTTTTATATACACACATCCTTCCTTCACGTTTAAGGATAAACGAATAAAGAAAAGCTACCACTTCGACGTTGCCCCTGTCAATATGAGTGTAATAAATAAATAAATAACGAAAGGCAAGCGCTTTTGGCATTATTCCTAATAATACAAGCCAAAAAATAAATACAGAAGAGAAACTTCTGTCTTTGACCCTGTCAATATGAGTGTAATAAATAAATAAATAAATAAATAAATAAAAAACGAATAGCAAATGCCTTTGGCATTATTCCTAATAATACAAGCCAAAAAGTAAATACAGAAGAGAAACTTCTGTCTTTGCCCCTGTCAATATGAGTGTAATAAATAAATAAATAAATAAATAAATAAATAAATAACAAATAGCAAATGCCTTTGGCATTATTCCTAATAATACAAGGCAAAAAGTAAATACAGAAGAGAAACTTCTTTGTCTATGCCCCTGTTAATATGAGTGTAATAAATACATAAATAAATAACGAATAGCAAACGACTTTAGCATTATTCCTAATAATACAAGCCAAAAAATAAATACAGAAGAGAGACTTCTGTCTTTGCCTCTGTCAATATGAGTGTAATAAATAAATAAATAACGAATAGCAAATGCCTTTGGCATTATTCCTAATAATAAAAGCCAAAAAATAAATACAGAAGAGAAACTTCTTTGTTTTTGCCCCTGTCAATATGAGTGTAATAAATAAATAAATAAATAAATAAATAACGAATAGCAAACGCCTTTGGCATTATTCCTAATAATACAAGCCAAAAAATAAATACAGAAGAGAAACTTCTGTCTTTGCCCCTGTCAATTCCCAGACCCATGTTCCTTTTTACCGAAATTTTGAGTTCAAATGTCATTTGAACTTTCAATAATCAACTTAGTAATCAAGAAAACTTATGGATTCGACAACAATATCAGTAATTTTGGATGTTATTTTTTACGCCCTACCAACTGCCCATGATGAGGGGGCTAATGATGCGACTTGAACAGTGTTGGGAATGTTACTATTTATTTCAGCGACACCAAAAACAATGAATTTTACACTAATATCCAGCGTTCCGGATATTTATAATCTCCTTGTATGCATAAATTTTGACCCCAACATAATTCTCCCTGTTTCAAAATTCTGAAATAGGGCTTCATAGGCGATTAGAGTTTCCAAGTTTTGGTGTCTCAGGTCCTTTCTATACGAAAAGTTAATGACAGATAGGCACAAACACACACACACACACACACACATTATATATATATATATATATATATATATATATATATATATGTTTACCGTTCCACGTTATGCCCTTTAGAGTAAGGGAAACGAATGATTGATTCAAGTGAATGATGTGAAATGAGATTGTGGGAGGAAACGGGAGTACCCACGGACACGAAGTTGTCCACAACAAAATTACTTGGCCGGGGATCGAATCAGGGATCCTACATGCCAGAAGTAAGCGCTCTGGCCCAGCTAGTTAAAAGTACCTAGGTAGAGCACCATGAATCATTCTATTTGCGGATGATGTTATATACGGAACATCCAAATATAAGGAAAACAAGGAACTGGAAGAATGGAGAAAGATGTTGGAAGAGGGAGGCATGAGGTTAAGTAGAACAAGGACAGAATATATGGCACTCAACAAAGAAGACGGAAGCTTCTTACAGCTAACTCTAAATTTAAGTATCTTAGAACGTACCTTATCCAGGGTGGAGGATTACGAACAGAGAGAAAACCAACACAGAATACAATCTGGCTGTCTAAACTGAAGAAGGAAGAGCTTAGGGAAATGTTATCTCACACGAAAATAAGGATATATATATATACAGTGAAACCTCTACTAACGGACACCTCTGTAAAGCGGACACCTCCCATAACGGACATATTTTGTAACCCCCAAACACTGTAATAGGAAAAAACATATTGACAAACCTCTCTAAAGCGGACACTCTCTAGTACGGACACGGACAGTCTTTTTTGTCTTTTGTAGGTATTATTTACCTCCGTATTACGGACACTTTCTCTGGAAACAAGTTGGAAAGTGCAGTAAAAATACATTTTTAGTAATTCATACGTATGTCACCAAGGAAGAACATGTGGGTGTGACAACATTTTGCCTCCTCAACTGTCTGTTCAGCAACCCAGAGGAAGGGTCTCTGTTTCACAACACCCTTATATCCTTTGCTTGCATTCCACTCCCACCCAACATGCTTCAGAAACAAAAATGATTGACAGTTGCCCACTGTTTGGAATGACACATCATTCTACTGTCCCGCTGGGATCTCTAACCAAACAGAAGACAAGTTTGGTATTTTTGACCACGGGTACGCATATTGTCTTTTTAAAAAAGTCATTGCTGGACTGCAATTAACTCACAAATTAAAGCAACACACCGAAACGTAGTAAGTAGAGATAAGTGTAAAATGCAGAGAACTATAACATCTTATTCCCATGTTGTGTCTCGAATTGGATGGCGCAAGATAATTCAGGTACAGTAACATTTTGGTAATATTCATAAATACGTGATTCATGCAAAAAAAAAAAAATTCTAATTGCATATTACCTTGTTTATTAATTTACGTAAGAAAATATTGAAACCTCTCCAAGACGGACACCTCTCTATAGCGGACAATTTTTGATTCCCCACGGCTGTCCGCTTTAGAGAGGTTTCACTGTATATATATAAAACAACGAGCACTGTCACATGTTTACCACGTGAAGGAGTTTGGTTTGTATGACGTGATGTTTTCTCAACTAATAATAAAACAGGAAGTAGTTGTAGATTTTGATTACTTCCGGTTTTAGTAGTAAAATTAGAGTGGAGATGGAATATATTCTTGGGACGCTTCACTGATTGAAAAAAAATCGCTTCTAGTTTGTAACTACTTCTAGTTTAGGGATTTCTTGATTCACATAATTTCTATTCCACATTTATTTACACGAATTCAACGAGTTTGAGGCAGAGATAGGAAAGAAAGATTGAAAACATGTATTTGTTATTGCAGTACCATAATGAGAAAACTATTTTCTGGATCGTGATACAATTTTGATACCATCACACCCACGAAAACCAATGAAATTTCATCCCGTAAGAGAGTTATTATTAATACATGTTAACTTTGAATTGAAACGTTAAACATAACGCCACGAAATTCGTTATATGGTTCGAGAAATGTTTACTAATGATAAAGTAAATAAAGTAATAGTCACTATGATAGAATAAATAAAGTAATGTTTGCTAGTGATAAAGTAAATAAAGTAATATTTGCTAGTGATAAAGTAAATAAAGTAATATTTGCTAGTGATAGAATAAATAAAGATATATTTGCAAGTGGTAGAATAAATAAAGTAATACTTGTTAGTGATAGAATAAATAAAGTAATATTTGTAAGTGGCAGAATAAATAAAGTCATATTTACAAGTGATAGAATAAATAAAGGAATATTTGATAGTAGTAGAATACATAAAGGAATATTTATTAATGATAGAGTAAATAAAGGAATATTTGGTGTTGTTATAGTAAATTAACTTCAACATCTAACTTTAAAGAGAAAAAGAATAACACATGAAAAGTATTTGTATTTGTTCATGAAATTTCAATATTTTGTAATTATTTATGGACCGTATGGAACACATTGTAATATAACAAATTACTAGCGTACCTGTGTTCCTGAGCCAATTATTATTTCCAATATTTCGAGTGCTTCAATCGGGCACTCCTCTTCAGGAACAAAATTTTATTCCAGCAAACACTTCACACATTTCGTTGTATCAATGTAGTTGAAATTATAAGAATGATTGACTAAACCTCCCTGGATAGGTTTAACTTCATACAGGTTTATAAGTAATAAATTTAACGAACCAGAAATAGAGGAATTGACAAAAATTATGGAAGTTTGTTTGTAAAATAATTACTTTAAATTGGTAAAAGGATGATTTAATCATGGGAAATTTCCAATTATCATTATTAGCCAATAGATTAATCATAATAGAATCTGTGTTTTAGATAATCCTGAATTGAAATACATATAATATTTTTTTGCTACGCGAAAGATTTCTTAATAGTCTGTAAGTACAAGAATGATTTTTCAATTTCATTTTCTTTTGAACAAATATATTCGTGACTCGTCATATTGGTCTCACAGAAGAACTTAAACCAACTACGGATATAGGTCTCGTGAATGATTGTAGCTTAATGATTGTATGGTTAATTACAATGTTAGAGATATACCAGGCCAATAATATATTTAGAAATTCGAATATTGGAAATACCAACCAAAGAGACAAAGTTTATCAATAGGTTTCCTTTCTGTTATTTCTATGTTTGTCGTTTAGACTTCGCAAAATACAAGAAAGAAAAAAAAACTTGGAAGTCAATCTTAAACCTCTTAGAAATGTAATGATTTTGATGATTTTTTTAAAACTTTAGCGTTGCTTTTAGCAGCGAGGCTATATGTAACGTGGACCTACAGCTTAATGTGGGATCTAAACCACATAAACTTCCACTAGAAATCGAACACGGCTCTCCTACGTCAAAGGCGAGTACACTGATCGCTTAGCCACAAAGGAGCTTTCCTACGAATATGGGAAGGTCATATAAGAAGGTAATATGGAAAAGTCAATATAAGAATTGCTTTATGAAGAAAAATACATTAAGTGGCATCCACCAAATTCCCTGAACATGTGATGGTAGGTACGTATATAGGAATTACTAAAAGGAATAGGCCCTCGACAAGCATCAGGTTGACAAACAATTGTTTTCGAAAAATCTCCCGGTTTTCCCGTTTCTAGTGTATAATGCAAAGCGAGTGGTATCGTTGGAAAGTATGCTCTGTCCTTATATATATATATATAAAGAGGTATGAACCACGATTCTATGATAAATAGTAAGGAAGCAGTAGCTGTTTGAGTGAAAGTCTAGAATTTACCTCAAAAAGTGGAAATCTTAAAAGGGTTAAGCACTGAAATAATAATTTATCAATCATGATGTAATTTCCATTATGTTGATTCAACGAAATATGTCAAGAACTTACTGGGATAAGTGGCATAAGCTTGTGTTTGTTTCTGAAAAGAAGTGGCCGAGTGAAACACTCGATATTTTGGATGAAATAGTTGACATAAGAGCCATCGATAGCCATTTTGAATAGTAATTTTGTATTATCAACAGTTGTTTAAAAAAAAAAAAAAAAAAAACGAGATTTCAGTTATCGATTCATTAACATTTTAAACCATCGTTAAGTTAAACGTGTTGACTTTAGACGTTCGTATATACGTACATCGTCAATAACTCTTAACGAAATACTAAGTACTCGAAGTATTTAACGACGAAACGTTAAACTTTAGAAACATGTTAACAAAATATAATTAACAGAAAGAATCAGCTTTAGTTTATAATTACATAAAGATGTAGCCAGTAAGTTTTAGTTATGGAGGAGGAAAAAAGTGTTACGTAATAAGGTTTTCATTGTTGTTATTATTAACTTTAGCAAATAATAAACATTTTGGAAATAAAATATCTAATAATGTAGGATTAATGTAAGATTTAAAAAAAAAAAATTAAAGACGCCATTATGAGTACAAGCATTGAACAGTGCACAGATTATTATACTTAGTACTTCACTTCTATAAAAAGAACACTGAACTCAAAAGTACTCATTAAATGCTGCATCCTCCGTCTAGTAATTTAAGATCCAGTTCTTTGCCATTGTGGTTCGTACCATTTAATGTCTCATAGATACAAATAAAAGAAATAAAAGCCACAGTTTCATTATCAAGATTGAAGCACACCGATATTACCCCAATGGATAAAAATTACATAAAGACAGTGCTGTGTCTGTATTTCAACTTCTACAAACTATAGTTCTGATGTTTTTCACTTCTTTTTTTCTTTTTTAAATCCTCTTGTGTCCTTTATATTTGATATTATCCTTTGTTTATATCGTTATCATAATTTCTGTTACCTCTTGTTATTCCCTCCTCACTCTGTGAAACTATGAAGTTAAAAAAAAAAAAAATCACAGCAATTTTTGTTCGATTTGGCGACGCGTACACGGCGCCATATTGGTCGGGTAACCTTAGGGTGTTGTGTATCCTTTCGCTGTGTTGTTATTAGTGGTGGGTGTTGATGGGAATTTACCAGCGGCGAAAGACAGTCATAGATGACGCTATACTTTACCAAAAGAGAAAAAAGAAGAAGAAAAGGAAAGGAAAATATAATAATAAAATGCCCTTCAGCTAGAGAGTCTCCATTTTCATGCACTTAAATGATTCCTAGGAACCTTTTAATTTGACCAGTTTGAGTATTTATGCTTTATATTAGTGACTTGAATGGCGACGCACACAAGAAAAATCGTTTGACTATTGTTTTCTCTTTTATTATTTTTTTTTTCTGTATCACGGACCCATGGTTAGATGGGGGGACGTGAGAGAAAACGCCGGTGTGTCATTTTGTGGAAGTTCCTATTTTCTTTTTTTTTCCTTTTCTTTTTAATCTTCACGTTCTCTTCTATTGCAAGTCATGGCGACATTTTGGAGCGGTTGTGGGCAAGTATACTCAACGGCCAATTCCACTCAAAATTAAGGGTTCCCCTTTAGCATCAGAATTGCTACCTCCTGTCAATTTTTATGGTAGAAATTCTATATTTTACAACCAGAATATTTGGTTCATGTTGGGCTTCTGAAACGCTATTAGTAAAAGAAAAGTAAACACTTCAGCAAAAAAACTTTAATTGCCGTAAAGAAATGGACAAAATGTTTATGTTTATAGTCTCCCTATATAAAAGAAATCATAACTGGCTGATCGAACAGCGCCCAGGCCAAACCGCTTAAGCTAGAAACTTGAAATTTGGACAGGGCATAGGATTTATGATATAAGGCTCGATTAAGGACAGATTTTTCGGAAATTCGGCCAGGAATGCGGGAAAAAAGGATGGCAATTATTATCTTAAAATGGCCGTATCTAGAAATCTCTGAAGGTTAGAGACATACGGTAGACATGAAATTTCGTACATGGACTTCTCATTTAAAATAAGTAGAAATATGTTTCACCTTTTTTTTATATTTGCTCTAGAAGAAAAAAAACGGCGGGAAGGAAAAAAAAGAGATTGGGTTACAATTGTTATAATTGGATGGCCATATCTCGAAATTCGTAAGTTAGAGACATGAAATTTGATATTTAGAGATTTTCATTTAAAATAAAGATGTAGGGGGGGGGGGAAGTCAGGATTGTTATTTTTAAAATAACAGCCACATCTCGAAATCTTAGAAGAGAAGAAAAAAAGCCAGAAGAAAAAGGGTGGAATTGTAATTCTTAATAAGATAATAATTAATTAATAATATAACTAATAAAAGGTGTAATTGTTAAAATAAATTAGCAGATCTCCAAATTCCTTAAAAGTAGAAACGTGCTAATTAAAGACGTGAATCAGCATTTTTTGGTGTTTACGTTAGGAGAGAAGAAAAAAAGAGGGGTTGCAATTGTTAAAATTAGATAGCCATAATTCGAAATTCTTTAGGATTAGAGATGCATTAGGCATACGACAAGTCGGAAGCTGTAGACCGAGCAAATGCGGGAAACTGGGGGCGAAGTTCCCTAGCTAGCCAGTATCAGTAGTTTAATTTATAAGAATCATAAAGTGCTTAAAAGCACTTTAGAGCTCTAATATTATGCAATAGTGCTCGAACTACCTATAAACGGTCAGAAATAGTGTATTATTATTATTATTATTATTATTATTATTATTATTATTATTATTATTATTATTATTATTATTATTATTATTATACGATTACATAGAAAGTTCATGGAAATTTGCCTCATTCTTTTTTATATTATAACCAATAATTATGAATACATAGTTAAATATTGTAAAAATGTGATTTTTGCCACGTGGGGGAAGTCTTGGATTTGATAACCAGAGATTATTATCTATCATCCAAGTTCTTTCCTTTCACCAAAGACCTCGACTTATATCAATCGAGATTTCGAACAATGTCATTGGACATACGTGAGTTAATGAATCATGTTAAAAAATCTTTCTTGCTTTCGAAAAGAAACAAATATTTCCTTAAGTTTTATATTTCTTGCTTACACTAACAAACTATTGGACTTGCACACGGATCGAACACAACGTCTCTCGCATACATTGCATCACTTGGTTTACTTTATTTTGATAATCTAATCCTAGAAGAGGATTAGTATAGTATAAAACGTTGTTGAAAATTCATTTCTATGTTTTATTTAATAAATATACATATCAAACCAGTGGTTATTTCAGAAGATTTTTCCCTGGAGGTATTTTTAACACACGGAGAATGAAAGTAATACTATGAAAATACGAACATAATTGGAGATATATCCCGGAGGATGGGGAATTTCTTATCTCTGGGAGAGCCCTCTGCTCAGACCACGTTATGAAATCACTACTGATATGCCAGGCTTGAATCCACGAGGGGCTGATTCCCTAAATTTTTACTGGCTACCTAGAATGTTACGACAGGCTTGGAAATTAACTATGATTTGGTGATGAACTATAATATGGTTGGGTTGGGCCCCCTAACTTCTACCGGCCCCCTCTACATTTTTGGGCTGGTAATGGGCTTGCTGATGTCAACATACAAAAATAACAATATACACCAATGATAATTTTCGTTTCTTTATAAATATATATTTACATTTTTGTCAACTTTACAGTTGGCAACTATGAGATAATGTTCTTTTGCCGGTCAAGTTGAGTGACTATATTCAGGCGTAGACTCCCTCTAAATCACATGTCTCAATAGTTAAAAGCAATGCTTGATGCTAGTACTTTTGGATAAGGTTAATGAAAAGCGTACACTCCCATTTTACAATATAAAAGAAATAAAAGAGGGAATAATATCATGACTTGCACACAATGACAAAGAAAAAGAAGAAGAAAGTGAACAGAGACTATTCAACGACTTTTGATCCAACCTTCCTTGTCCTGTCTTCCTTCTTTTACCTTTCATTTCAAAGGATAAAAAGTTGTATGGTATCATGTCCACGCTATAATTTACTAAAGTACGCTTTCAAGTTATTTAGGCTCTATTCGTGATCTTGCAATGTCAATGTTTAGCTTCACTAAAATTATGAGTTAGTGTTACTTGTGTACGTGATTTGTTCTGTTTTATGAAATGAATTCGGACGAGAAGAAAGAGACAAAAAGTCACAAATGACTCAGTTACAAGAAGAAGAAATAAAACTAGTTTGTCCATGTCCACGGAAGTTTCAAACAACGATAAGCAAGGATAAAAGGTAAAAGAGTTATTTTGTAAAGACATAGAATTATAGGTAGTTTTCTAATATTCTCATATCTTTTCTCTTGTTAAACTCATGTTCTTGCAAATAATATCTAATGAAATATATATGAAAAAGTCAGAGAAATTTTATAAAATGACTTGGTAAATATGTTTGAAGATAATTTGTTTTGAAGAATTGCTCATTTCTGTTTTTGCCTTGTTTACTGTGTTACTGAGGAAATAGTTTTAATATTTGCTTACCTTCGGAGATATAATTTGAACAATTTCTGTTAGACACTCCTACTCTTAATATTTTATAACTATAAGGGATACATTTGTGTCATTTTAAATAGATTATATTGATTTTTTTTTTGTTATTGTCTGAAACCTATAATTCAACATAAAAAAAGTTACTTCTTTTTATCCTAAGATTGGTATGTTGTCGATCTTGTTACACTTTTTGCCTTTCCCAGTTTAGGTTGAATTATTGCGACAGAAAATCGTTGCTTGAAGATGGGACAGGGACAGGGAGAGGCAATTGCCCCCCTGAGTTTGAGATTTATATAGATTTTATCAATAGAATAGTAGTAAGTCAGTGAAAAACGCGAAATTTTACTTATATCAAGGGGTCTTGCTCCCCAGCAATATCTGAAATGACGCTCCTGGGGATATAAAGTAGCTAAGTTGTGTGGAGGTTTAAAGTTTACAAATTACTCATAAAATAAATAACTTTCCCGCACGAAAGGGTATTTCCGATAAAATGATTGAGGAGCAATGGTAGGAGTACGTGGATAAATCATTATTTCAAAGTGATGTTTGAACGATGGGGCAAGTTTTGCGAGTAACAATTAAAATGCTCTTGCAGTCAGCCATTTAAGAGTGAATTTTATTTTTGTAAAATATCCCTTAAAACATAGATGCTAACATTAAAAAAAAAGAAAAAAGAAAAAAAAGAAAAACGCAAAATGCGAAGAAATAGTGTAGACTTGGAATGTTATGCAACTCAGGAACCGGAACTCTTCGCAGTTATCAGCACCTCTGGACTGGTCTTTCAGGAGTCCAATCTCTTATCGTGTTACAATTCGTTATAGGAGTGTCTGGGATCCCTGCTTCGATCCCAGCTCGCGCCAAGTGGGCTATATGGTGGATAAATACCGTGTGCATGGGTTTTCTCAGGGTTCTCCCGTTTCCTCCCACTTTTCATTAAACTATTTCATTCATTTCTCAGTATCATTGTTTCCTACAGCCTAACCGGCATAACCGTGAGACGTAAAACTAAAATATGTCTTTTCATTTTCGTTGTGGGGGCTATATCAAACACAAAGTTGCCAGTCACTCATTACGATATAACAGACGAACTCTAAAAAAGCCTTTTGAAATGTATTTGCTAGGTCAGTTCAACAATACTGCAAAGAACTTCACACCATACTGGAAGCGAATAATTCTCTATGAAAATGATGGTGTATACACAGACTTCTGAAATAAAGCGTTGTCTATCGCCTCTTTACATAATATGTATCTTCTATCATCATACTCTATTCACTTCAAATTCATCAACATCCATATTCGAAATACAGAGTGTTTCGAAACTACACCGACAACGTTTGGGAGGTGATTCCTGACACCAAGATAAGGCAAAAAGTATAGACCAACCTGGGTGCACAAATGCTTCCTTTCGGAGTTATAGGCTGCCGAAAACATGAAAAATTGAAGTTTAAAGGTTCATAGCTACAATACTATGGGGCCTACCGTTGTCGGTCAAGGCTCCACTTAGGAAGTAATATGAACTCTATTCAAATATCAAAGTTTCAGAATCCTGCGGTACTTCCGCACTAATTTTAACAGAGCTAGTTGGTGAGTACTTCAAATTATATGCCCATATCCAAACTCCCTCTATAAAAATTGTTGCGTATGTAGCTTAGGATTCTGAAACATGTATTTTTTTGGATAGTGCACATACTAGTTCCTAAGCGAAGTCTTGATCCGACTACGGTAGGTTCCATAGTTTTGAAGCTATGGATCTTAAAGTTCATTTCTTTTTATGTTTTCGGTAGTTTATAACTCCGAAAGGAAGCATTGTGCACAGACGTTGATCTATACTTTTTGTTTTATCTTGGTGTCAGGAATCACCTCCCAAACGTTGTCGGTGTTGTTTCGAAACAGCCATGAAGAGGATATTGGCTCACTTTGCAGTGTAACATGTCTCTGTTGCTTCTTATTGTTAAATTCATTGTCAAAAATGAATTTTTGGATATCAAAAGAGCTAACGAGAATGACAGAAGGATTTCCTGTGGAAGTTGGCCTACAATATGGTTCATCTCTCAGCTCATATTTGCTCATTACTGTAATGGATGTGTTGGCCAGGAAAGTAAAAAGTAGAACGCCCTGGAGTATGCTATTCGCAGAAAACGTCGTTATGTGCGAAACCTCCAAAAATAAGACAGAGAAGGAACTGGAAAAATGGAGAAGAATATTGGAAGAGAAAGGCATGAGGTTAAGTAGAACAAAGACAGAATATATGGCACTCAGCAAAGAAGACGGAAGCTTCTTACAGCTACAAGGAGAGGATCTACTAAGACTACTACCTACCTCGAAATTTAAGTATCTTGGATCGTAACTCGACCAAGACGGAGGAATACATACAAAAATCCAATACAGAATATAATTAGCTTGCTAAACTGGAGAAGAAAGAACAAAATGATGTGTGACAAGAAAGTAAGTTGCAAGTTACAAAGTCGTATGCATAAAACAGTTATGAAACCAGCAATGATGTATAATAGTGAAACCTGGGCTATTACAAGGGCCCAGGAAAAGAAGATGGAAATGATAGAGATGAGAATATAAAGATGGATATGTAGTGTTACGAGGAAGGACAGAATGAGAAACGATTGTAAAAAGTTTGAAGAATGGAGGTTGAGATGATTTGCACATGTAGAACAAAGAAACGATAAGTATGTGGGAAAGACAATTGGAAATATGGAAGTAACAGAAAGAGGGAAAAGAGGAAGACCCAAGGAGAGATGGAAGGACAAGATAACTGATGATTTAAAGCAAAAAGAATAGAAAATAGAGGACGTCTAGAATAGAAGAAAGTGAAGGAAAAGAAAAACAGGAACGTCTCTTCATATAAACACGAAAAAGACTGCGACGTAGAAGAAGAAGAAGTAGAATGGCAGCAACAAGAAATTCTGTGAAGATGAGTGTCAAATTGGATGCGATTTTTTGATCTCTAAAGATTTGCCGCACTTTTCACTACGTTTTTATTTCTGAAAATGCAGCTCACTGTTTTAATTAACGACGGAACAAACGAGACAAAAATCTGAACTTTTCAAAATCAACAAATTTAAACTGTTCACAATGGTTTACAACATGATTACGGTTATTTTGACAACAGTAGTTTAGCTTCCATTGACAAAAAAAAAAAAAAAAAAAAAAAAGATAGGTATACTTTGTTGCATTACCCATAACGCAAAATTCTTCCAAAGAAAATTAAACAATTTACTATTTTGGTGACAATTTCCGGCGGAAAGACAGCACATATGTTATACACGATGAATGATGCATGAAACATGTTACTGATTTAAAATAGAGATATAGTCCTAGCATAACATTTTAGTATCCGATTTTTGCTTCCGTAAAAAAATAATGTACAAAGATTATTATCACTTGCAAGCAAATACAGTATATTGCAAGTGTCATTGTTTTCGTCCAAGCTTGGTCCTATAACCTACATTGGACACAGTGTATTTTCTTCTGCAACGTGACTAATGTGTCATTTTCCACAAATGAAGTAATTGTGTATTGTTTCCTGTCATAAAATAATATCAAATTTCTCATATCCATGAATATGAGTTTATTGAAGGTTTTTTCTTTTAGACCAATTGTTAACCCGACACGAAAATACAATAACTAGTGTCACAATGCACCAAATTTCATGTTTGTTATTGTTGTCATAATTTGTGTAAATTATAGAGCGGACAACACTTAGATTACTTTTAATTACATATAAGTGTATGAGCATACATGGTGCGATGTTCACATTACAAGCATATATATACCTAGGTATATAGCATATAAACAATGCTTACTAACTTAAGGGTCTTCACTACAGCGAAATTAAACTACCGCTAATTTCAGAGTTTTTCTGTAATATCTTGAAAACAAATAAAATATTCGAAAAGCGAAAACGTAGTGAACTAGATGACACGATTTTGCATGTGATGTCTTTACCACAATTCACCTATCTGCTTTTGGCATGCCGCTATTTACAGAACCCACAAAAAATGCTAAATCTATCTACAGTTGTAAACCGAAAGCAGATAGATGAGTTGTGAAAACGGTATCACATGCAAAATCGTATTGTCTAGTTCACTACTTTTCTACTTTTCGGATATTTTTATTTGTTTAGAAGATATCACAGAAAAACTCTAAAATTAGCGGAAGTTTAATTTCGCTGTAGTGAAGACCCTTAACAATATGAATCTGGTTATAATGTATACACAGACTACTACAATACAAATACTTTTTACTTTTTTACTTTTTACAAATACAAATACTTTTTACAGGGAAATAGAAAAGCATCTAAAATCTCACGATATTTCTGCTCCGAAGATACATGAAATAAAAAGAAAATGATTTTTGCAGAAATGAAACTTTGTATGTTGAAAAATTTTGCAATATGATGAAACTAAATAGCATTCGTCATTTAATCCCGATTTTTAAAATTGCTATTAGTGTACGTATATATAAATTACACGGAACGTATTTATGAAATTGATTGAAACACTGTGTCAATACCACTGAGAAAACAGTTTGCACTGTCATCCATTAAGGGGTGATTTACGTGCTTGGAATCAAAATTTTCGATTTTTAAAAAGTATCATTTTCAGAATCTATAATCTATTAAGTTTTGTTGCTGGAAGTTTCATGTTCATACGACATCAGATTCCCCTCGAAAAATGAAAAGTATTGTGTGCTTCCTTCCGTTGTATTTTCAGGCTTAAATATATATCTATTTTTCATTTTGACGTTCATTGTAGGTTGTTTGGTCATCCCACTCTTCTGTAAAGATGCAGTAAAATAACATATATATATATATATATATATATATATATATATATATATATATATATATATATATATATATATAGAGAGAGAGAGAGAGAGAGAGAGAGATCATTTTGCTTACTGTTGTTTACTGTTCTGCTTTCACAGTTCTTTATTTTCCTTATTAGCCTGTGTTAGTAAACTTAGTGCCAAAGAAATTGATAGCTTACATGTATATTATGGCAAAGCAATGAATGAAAACGTTGGCAACCTTCACGAGATGAAGAAAACACTGTGGGCAACTTATTTTCATAAATATTCGCTTGACGTGAAACCAACATTTATGCTTTGTCCCAAAGGAGAAAATTTTGGTGTGGGTATAACAAGATCTCAAGCAACTGGAGAACACTATGAACATAAGTATTCATTGCCTGCTGCAGTGATAGATGCTATCAAACCTATGTACAGAGCTCTTGCGGATCCAGCCCTTTTTGGGAAAATGTTGCATGCGAAAACACAGAACCCTAATGAGAGTTTCAATGCACTGATATGGCAACGATGTCCAAAAACTACATTTGTAGGTTATAAAATCGTACAAATTGCCGTTCTATATTTTAATAGTGGGCGTGAAGCAAGAACTGGCATTCCGGAAAAGATGAGAATTTCAAGCGGTGAATACACCTCGAAACTACTGGGAGACACCGACAAAAAGCTTATAACAGAATCTGAGTTAGCAATTCTGAAGCTTACCAAGGAATCAAGAATGAGGAAAAGAAGGTGTAGGAAGAATGAAAAGGACACAGACGAAGACTAGGAATATGGTTATGGTGCTTTCTGAATGTTGTGATCCGCCTTATTCATGAAAATCCATTGTAAATTTTGAACTTTTAATTTCTCAGAATTCCATTTTTGGACATCCATGTACCATGTTCTCACAAACTATTAATGCTAAAGTAGCCAAATTTTGCACAAGCCTTACTTATATGCACCTCTATTTACTGAATTAGAAACATAGCATAGTTCCTTTACTTCTCTCAATTACTCTTTCGTGAATGTAAAAAATCACATTAATAAAATTCTTCGAATTTTTTAAAAAATAATTATTAGCTTTGTATGTAATCTAGAAAAATAATCCTGGTTCGGTAGCATTACCAGCTACTGTAGGGTGCATGGTGTAAAAATTAATTGAATCCCTTTAGCAGTTTCCGAGGAAAAAGTGCAAACACTTTTAGAGCTGTGCTAAACATTTGAGCCCATGCCATATGCGTAGAAGGCAAGATAGAGGGGGGAAATTAACAGAGATGGTGAACCTCTATACACATTTACCGACCAAAAATTAAACTTCTGTAAGCAATAGCAAAACGTGGGTTGGCTAATTTCTCGTAATCGGAAAAAACACGTACATCCCCTTTAAAAAAAGAAATAAATAAATAAACGGAAGTTCCCATGTAAAGCTGTATAAAAATTGTTTGGGTTTGTAAGTGGTAAAATACAAAAATCCATTTAAAAATAAATAAATAAATAGTAAGAAGTATACGCTAGAGATAGGTTTAGATATTGATTAGTCTAGTTTAGTCGGTGTCTGTATTGTGTACAATTGTCTGTCATAGAAAATTGTTTAAAAAAAAAATCATGGTGGATGATAGTAGCCATGTTGCATGATTCTTGTTAACCTTACAGTTAGTATAGCCTACAGGTTTACAGTAGACTCCCCAATATCCGGTTCTCGACTATCCGGGCTAGTTTTCTTTTATCATAATTACATGAGGAAGGTAAGGTGTTGCATTGGCAATTTTTCCTGGCACTGGAAGCGGACGTCTGCTACGATCCTCCTACGTGTCGTGTGCAAAATACAAGTTATACAGGAAAAGAGCAGCTTTCTGCTCCTTGTTCATTGTTTCGTCAGTGTGTAACGAGCTTCAATACAGTGTGCTTGTCGCTATTCCTGATTATAACTGTACACTACGTAAATTGTTCTTGGGATATGCTTAATGTTCATAAAGAAATGAGTTCATAGAACTCCGGCCAATCCGTGTTTTTTTGTTATCTGGCCTGCCTTTCCGTCACATTAGGTTGGATACTCGGGAGTCTACTGTATTTATTTATACATATTTCTGGCCATTACCGGCATCTATGGCCTTAAGCCTGTCACTCCCTTGACGAGCGATAGGATGATCCGAAGATGGATAGGAGGAAGAACGGAAGAGTAAAGGAAGGATAAGGCCTGGGGCTTTTATGCTAGGTACCATCCGGGCATTTGATTGGTGTGAATGAATAAAACCCGGAAGAAACCTCACTCAGGATGGGCGGCCTGAGAAAGCTGTTCCACGTTTTGTTTCGTGTCCCCACCGGGAATCGAACCCGGGACAACTGGTACTAAAGGTAAGAGCGTTAGCGACACATTACGCGGGATCTACAGATATCGTTATCTGTGTCAAGGAAGATTAATAAAGGTAAGGAACTACTTTATGTGTTAAGTGTTTGATCTGCTTCTTCTAACCATCGTTACGGTAATTAAATACATCACCTAGCTATTAGGGTTCTCATCTTTTGTTAACCCTAAGAGGGACACTTATCATAAGATTTCCGGTGCCTCATTCTTGAATTTGTACATGAAACAATTTATTAAAGATAATAGAAATAAATACGAGTAATTACATATATTCACGCATGAAAATTGAAATGAAATTCAAACCAAAAACACACCAAATCGTAGCGACAGCTTGGTTAGTCAAACAACAGTTATAAAACATTGAACCGGTCAAAGAATAGCATCATTATCAATGATTCCACTGCTAACAACACAAAAAGTTCTAAGCAATATCTTGATGGTCATAGCTACTCATTGTGAGTTGAAACTTACAATGTGTCAACTAAAAAATCATGTCTAATGCTTCCCTATCTTTCCCATATTTTGTAAGTGTTTTGTATAATTTGTCCTAGTTTTCAAGTGTTTTCGATGATTTGGCGTCCCTATCTTTCCCATATTTTGTAAGTGTTTTATATAATTTGACGTCCCTGTCTGTCCTAGTTTTTAAGTGTTTTGGATGATTCGACGTCCCTATGTGTCTCATATTTTGTAAGTGTTTTGAATGATTTCGCGTCTCTATCTCTCCCATTTTTTGTAAGTATTTTGGATAATTTGACGTCCCTATTTGTCCTAATTTTCAAGTGTTTTGGATGATTTGGCGTCCCTATCTTTCCCATATTTTGTGTTTTGGAAAATTTGACGTCCCTATCTGTCCTAATTTTCAAGTGTTTTGAATGATTTGACATCCCTATCTCTTCCATATTTTGTGAGTGTTTTGGAGATTTGGCGTCCCTATCTGTCCTATATTTTGTATTTGGGATAATTTGGCCTTCCGCCATATAATGCGTTTCTTTTAGGCGTAATTGGGGAAGTGGAAAATTTCCTTAAAATTCGGAACAGGTAGCAACCTTATTACCAATTTATTTTAGAACAAATCTTGGCATAGATTACTTTTAGAGATTAACACATACTAGCACACACATGTGAGGCGTCAAATGGCCTGATAGATATGCTCAGTCTTTGCTTACCAAATTATAATATGTTTAATTTTTTTAAAAAGAAAAAAAGGGTGTTAATGAACTATACCGATAAACTTTAATAGGTAGATCCTCACATAAAAAAAAAGTTCATTTTGACCAGTGCGGTAAAGTGCATAGTTTCAGAGGTAGGGCAGTCCAAAAGCATGGAAAAAAATAAATTGTAGCACCTGTTATTTCTAACACGAGGAACCTTGGAGCAACGGCTCGTATAGGTGTAAATGAAGTCACACATGTGCCATGCTAAAATCCATATTTTAGCGGCGTGGAGTGGTGCACAATGGATTCTTCACAAGGCACAACTCCCAGACGTGCTAGACACAGAATTTACAGATATGCGTGGACTTAAAAGTGGATCCAAAATATGCCAAATATAATACTTTGTAGCAGGTGTTAGGAACAATGAGTACTGTGATGTAATTTTTCACAATTTGAACGACCTTACCTCCGAAATTATGTACTTTTCTCATATGCTTCTAGCAATCACTTCTTTATAGTTTACTAACACCCTGATATGAAAGAATTTAAATCTTAAATTTAATAAGGAGAGACGGTAGCTTAGTGACGAGGATAAGAACGCTTACCTCTGGTGAGTCCTTGGTTCGATCTCCGGCCAAGTACGTTTATGGTGGACAACATCGTGTACGAAGGTTTTTTCGGGGTACTCCAGTTCCTCTCATCTTCTTATGCCACCAATTCTTTCTTACATCATCATTCACTTGCCTTAATCATCCGTTTCCCTTAGCCTAAAAGGCATAATCGTGGGACGTTAAACTGAAAGATTTCACTTCATTTCATTTTCACTCTAGAGCGATCCACCTTAAAACCGGAAGTTGTTGATTCGTACTACTTCTGGTAGAGACTCACTTCCGTCAACAAACTCGTCCCTAACTTTTGACATTTTATATCCTGGCCAAAATTCAGTGCCAGATCTATAAACTGCAGGGGGGCCGGACCCTAAGGGATCCAATTGCTTTTAAAGGTCCCACTGCACCTTGTCTGTAAATACTAACTAGGGATGGCCAGAACCGGTTCCTGTTGGAACCGGTTTTCGGGTCTGAACGGATCCGTTTTTTCGGATCCAGGTCTGGAACCGGTTCTTCAGATCCAGGACTAGAGCCGGTTCTTCGGATCCAGATCTGGAACCCGTTCTTTGGATCCAGATCTAGAACCGATTCTTCGGATCCAGATCTGGAACCGGTTCTCAAGATCCGGTTCTGGAACCGGGTTTTCGGATCCAGGTCTGGAACCCTACGCTAAACCCGAGCTGCTGGAAGGCTCTGAACAGTGTGCTAGATGAAATGGTGGAAGCGACAGGCAGGCGCCCAGGCGGCGGCCGCTTGTCTCATTTGGCTAAATAAACTGGGTAACTGGCAAACATAATGGTTAAACAGGCAAACTGGCCAACTCATTTGGCTAAACACCCACTGGTGGACCAAAATAAAAACAAACAAAAAACCACTGGTGGCCCAAAATTTTTTTCTGGGGGCACAAGAGAGTCTGGGCGGGGAGGGCACAAGCGCATGGTTCTCTTTGCAGTGTTTTGAAGGTGAAATTTGTGCCTCCTTTACGGGTCTTTGGGGGCTTTCGGATACAGGTCTGAAACCGGTTCCTAAGATCCGTTTCTGGAATCCGGTTTTTAGATCCAGATCTGGAACCGGTTCCTAAGATCCGGTTCTGGAACCGGGTTTTCGGACCCAGGTCTGGAACCGGTTCCTGAGATCCGGTTCTGGAACCGGGTTTTCGGATCCAGGTTCGGAACTGGTTCTGAAAACCGGATCTCCGAGAACCGGTTCCTCGCAGAACCGGAACTTTGTGGCCATCCCTAATACTAACTTCTAAATCACTTGAGAAAGAATTATATTTTCACAATAGCTTAATTAGCCTACTTGAACCAAGTAATGAGATACCAGGACTGACGATGACGCACGAGATGTCTCTTACTTTCGAGGGGTTTAAAAATAAGCTGATCCAGGCTTTGGAGATACTTTTCGATATTTCACTCATATTAGCAAAAAAACGCATTAGCATTCAGAGGTAGTAAAGAGCATGATGGAAGCTACGATGGAATATTTTTCTCTCGTACAGTTGTTAGCTAAATATGATTCTACAATGGCAAGGGGTGATCAGTCTATCCAAAGGCCAGATTAAGTACCCCCAGCCATGATATTCAAAATCAAATCATCCATTGCCTGTCTTCAAACTTAGAAGCTAATTTGTTGAAGGAAATTAAAAGAGAGACATTTTTCTCATTAATCATTGATACGACTCAAGATTTATCAAAGGAAAATCAAATGAATTTCATTATTCGCTATGTAAATATTGTAGAAGTATACCATAGCTTAGAAAACGAAGTTTCTGGACGGGTCAAGATTGAAGAAGTATTTTTTTTTTTATTATTTGTTTAAAGGATTTTTACATGTAGGAAATCCAACTGCATCCGGACTTCCAACTCTAGTATTAGGTCATTTAGAGAAATTGGGATTGTATGTGAAAAATGCAGAGAGCAGGGATATGATAACGTTGTGGTCCTTACTCAGGTGTTCACAAGAGAATTGAAGAAAATGAGGAACGAGCTCTCTCTCTCTCTCTCTCTCTCTCTCTCTCTCTCTATATATATATATATATATATATATATATATATATATATATATATATATATATATATATATATATATATATATATTCACTGCGCTATACATAACCTAAACCTTGTCATTAATGATGCCGTCAAAGGTGCAAAGAAGTTGCTCTAGGATTTGTATATATATATTTTTGGCCAAAGTATAAATAGGTGGGATATTCTGTCATCATTGACAGGAAAATCAGATGTTACTTTGAAAAACCTCGATTCAATCAGATGGGCCTCACGGTATCAGTCCATTGTGTCCGAAAACTGGTAAGTAAGAAGGCTAACGAGGTATTAGAAAGCAGAGCAATCTGCGAAAGTCATGGATTCCTTCGATTTTGTGTTTCTGATTGTGGTGGTGTCAAAAATATTTTCACAACTGAACATCGCATAGCAACTTCTCCAAACTAAACAAATTGATTTTGAGAAAGCTTTACGCACTCTTGAAGAGAGCCGAGAGGATTTGAAGAAAATGAGAGAAGAATACCGTCAAATAAAACAAGAAGCCACAGCTGATGCTGCGAAGTGGAAAGTCAACCCGAAGTTCGTAGAAAAAAACGCAACCCAAAGTCAAAAAACACATCGATAAACTGGTAGATCATCAGTTTTCGGACACAGAGGCCTGTTTTAGGGTTAATGTTTATTACATACTTCTAGATATCGTGTACAATGAAATTGATAACCGTTTTACATGGTTATAACAATGCTTGATGAATTTTCAGTCGTATTCCCGAAAGTACTTGTTAATCTTTCACACGAAGAAAATTTAGTTAAGGCTGCAAAACTAGAAAAAAAAAAAAAAAATACCAGCAAGACCATTAGAATTAATTTTCATTCGCATCGGACTTTTAAAAACATATTTCAAAGATCACCATTATTCTTGAATTGGCTGCATTAAGATACTTCGAGTTTAATACTATTGCCCCAATTATCCTGAAGTTTTGACTACCCTTGCTTTATTCCTGACTTTACTCGTGACTGTGGCTATATTCTCACTCTTAAAAAAGGAACAAGAGCTATTTAAGGTATTGAATATCACAGGAGAGAATGAGCTACTTGGGAATGTTGGTAATCAACCATGGCAGGCTTCGATCAATGAAAAGAGAGATCTTATACGGGAGTTTGCAGAGATGAAGTCGAAGAGGAAGGATTTCTTGTAAAACCTAAGTTTTTGAATCTCTATTCCATGGCAAATAGAACACTAGGATTATTTCATTAAAATGTACTATTAAAAGGTATTGAATATACAGAGGTCAGTTTCAATTTTTTCTGCTGGGGGAGGGCGAAATTTCTAGATCCGGTACTGCCGAAATTCATGGTGATCCATCAAGCAAATCTTGAGATTTTGTGTATCCTGGACGTCACAAAATACAGTCAAAGTAATTATTAAATATATAAAGAAAAATTGTGACAAACCAAATTCTAAAAATTAAGATACAATAATTATACCGGTACGTAGTGGTAACGAGTACAAGTAGTGTAAAATGTTAAGTAGGTACAGGCCCGCAACCAGCCACGGAGGTTAGGGAGGCATGAATATATTAGGGGGGCAAGTCGCCAAAAATTATCTTACAAATATCTAAATTGTGTTTTTTGAATTATTAGAAATTTGTATTCAGACCTGGGAGGCCACGAAAAATTTAGGGTGGCCATGCCCCCTAGCCCCCCTCTAGTTGCGGGCCTGAGTAGGTATGCATTAAACGGCGTGACAAACATCTTGGCATTTGAAGGCGGCGCTCCGAGTTCCCTTTAAATGCTGCTAGCAAGTGAGAGGCCAGCGGTATTGCCACGTTTATTTTGTACACATCCACGTCTATCCCCTGTCACCTGATCGCGCTATAGTTTGTCTGCTTAGCCATAGCCACACCCCTTTACCACGTGGCAACGTTGCGCCAGAGCTTGCGTTTTATTTGTTTAGCTAAAATGCCAATATGTTTGTCACAGGCTTTAATTGCAAATTTTGAGGGAAGCGACCGACCTTTATTGCTTATTCATGGAATTTTTAGTGCATCAATTATTTTCGCGAAAGAACACAACATGCAAATAGTTGAATTTAGCATATCAGCGAAAAGCACAATAGCTTGGAAAAAAATGGGTTCGCAGAACTAAACCGAAAGGACCTCGCCCTATTTGTAATGTTGAAAATTCTACTTTCCATTGTTTACATCGAGAAATGCTTTTCCAATGGTAAGTCTACGAGCATCCCGTTTTTCAATGGTTATTTCTCAAAGATATGTCCAATCTGGACATACGGCACTTACCACGCGCTCTTGAATCACCGTAAAATTTGGTAAAGTATGGTTCAGGCATCTCCGAGGAGTATCGGGACAAATGAACGCCTAAGTCAGTACGCAAAACAAAACGAAAAGGGCTTCTTCCTATTTCTAATGCTGAAAGTTGTATTTTCTACTGTTTACAATGAGAACTCGCGCATCAAGTGCTTTTCCGATGTTAAGAGGCTTCATCCCGACGAAATTAAAATACCGCTAATTTTACAGTAATTATGTGTAAATATATCTTCAAATAGATAAAAAAAATAATTGAAATGCGGAACAAGAGCGCCCTAGACAATATTATTTTGCGTGAGGTAGTTATCACAAGTCACTTAGTGTTTTTTTTTCGTTTTTAGCCGTTTAGAAACGCGAAAATAAATGCCGATTTTCAAAATGGCTCGAAATCGAAGGCAGATAAGTGAGTCGTGATAACGGTATCTCATGTAAAATTATATTGTCTAGGGCGCTCTTGTTCCACATTTCGATTATCTTTTATTTATTTGAAGATATCACATAATTATTGTAAAATTAGCGGCATTTTAATCTCGCCGGGGTGAAGCCTCTTAAGTCTATGGGTATCTCGTTTTACGGTAATTAGTGCTCAATGGTATATCCGATCTGGACATGCGACCCCTTATGACACTCAGCGCGTACTCTCTAATCACATGTCATACTTGGTGGAAGAACGATTCAAGCATTTCGGATTCGGAACGATTCAGGCATTTCGGATTCGGAACGATTCTGGCATTTCGGATTCGGAACGATTCTGGCATTTCGGATTCGGAACGATTCAGGTATTTCGGATTCGGAACGATTCAGGCATTTCGGATTCGGAACGATTCAGGCATTGCGGATTCGGAGGAGTATCCGGATAAACGAGCGCCGTTTAAGTCGAATAAAAAGAAGCTTCGCTCTAATAATTGATAGTAAAGAACAAAAAAGACATTTTCGTTAATGAGAAAGAGAACTAAATAACACTACTAAAAACACGTAATATCTTGATGAAAATAAATTGTTTGTGGGTATTTCTTCCTTGCATTCTTTTTAATCTTCCCCAAGTAACTCAACACCTAGCGTAAACCAAAAAGAGGAATTGTGTTGTTTGTTTTAATTGAAAGATAACACAACATTAAATAACAAAACGGCATTCTTTTAGTTGTAAGTGTAAAATTAATTAAAACAATTATCATCTTCATATTTGTATACAATGAATAACGAGGAAAAAACAATATTGTGTAACAATCAACTTTTTCTCTCTCTCTCAAATTCAAAACTTGCAAAAAAAAAAAAAATCTTTATAACATATCACTTCAATAATATATATTGTCTTCCGGTAATATACATTTTTTTCTGTTTCTTATCTTGTACAAATACAAAAGAACAACTATCTTTTTTTAAAAAAAAGAAACAGAAAAGTTATTTTAATGTGGCGTATATAATAGCGTTAATTATATAATAATTACTCATCACGCGAAGAAGATTACGTGATCTAAGGAGCTGAAGGAAAAGAAGAAGAACATAAACCATACACTGTGCTTTTATCAGTTCTTTTATTGTATTCCGCGAAAATGAAATTAAAGAAAAAAATCTTATTCCTCTACCTGAAGATTTGTAGGATAAAACTTTTTTATTTTTATTTTGTTTTTAAAAGAAAGCAATTATTATCAAAATTGAACAATAATCTCGTAAATGTTGTATTATTCAGTTCAACTTTCACTTACGAATGATGTAATGCTAATGTCCATAGTTAATCGTTTCCTGTAGTTTTCCACAGCAGTTAAAAGGCACTTTGATTCTTATATTGTTCATAAATTTATTACAGTTATTTTACGGGTTTTTCCCGCTGCTCATTTGTTATTTTAATTTATACGTTTATTTAATGCATTACTTTATCAAAATGTATTAATCAATTCTTTTCTTTAGTGTTTACTGCCTTAGGTAGTTGGAGACAGTCAGCCTTTATTATCTGACAAGCAAGTTAGTTACACCACTGGAGATAAATGTTCGAATTCACTTCATTCTTTTGCAAAAAAGGAGCAGGTAGAGAATATGGGATTTTCTAATTTTGTGGTAAATTTACAGGTAAAATATGTAACTCTTTCTGACCGTGTGACTCCATTTGCAATCACAAGCTTCCTTGGCTTTCATAGCGCATATATCATGTCTAATGTTTCCAAGTTGTCTCATAGGTTGTAGTTATAGTGCCCTGGCAATATATAATTTAGAAAAAAAGGTTGATTTTCATATTTCTTTAGACTTAAACATATAATCCATTTAAATAAAAAATCTCCATTTCCAAAACATACTTCAGGTCAGAAAGGGTTAATTCATAGAAGACGGATAATAAAGAGCCTATCTGGTTGCAAATATGTAAACAAACTTTTGGGAGATTGCTGAAATTCAGCTCAAATGTAGAAGAGACTATATAGATTCCATATTTCAAAAGCAAATTATCCTAAAATGAATGGAACATATTAAGAAAAAAAAGGACGAAACATTAACCCTCGGATAATCATAATATTTTTTTTAACTTCGGATTCCCAACAGGGGTACAGGGGTACCCCAACACAAATTTCTGCAATTAGAAACCTCCTTATTTATAGCATCAATAATATTAATATGTTAGTTTATGTTGAGTTGTGCTTTGTTAGGTTATATTGGGTTTGTTAGTGTAGGTTAGTTTAGGGTAAGTTTAGGCAGGTTAGGTTAGCGAAACGAAAATTTGTTTATACGCTATAGAACTGTATTACTTTCGTGATTTTTTTTGTGGCAGGAAAGGTTCGATGCAATATTGCAATGATATATTGCAATAGACTCTAATAGTACCTGTTCTTTATTTTGGTCTTTACAATAATAGAACACAACAGCAAAAGTACTTGAAACAAATATGGTAACGTAGATGCCCAAGGGGGTTACAAATGTCCGCCTAGTGTAGTTTTAGCCACATAAGTAAGCAGATCTCCTTACAACATTATTGTTGTTGAGGAAATAAGTTTCCTTAGAGTCTGTCCCATAACGTAAAGAAAGCTAGTCAAATTCAGTTTAAATGTAGAAGAAACTATGTCAATTCTTTATTCCAAAAGCAGATTGTCCTAAAATGGATGGAACATAGTCAAAATGCACGAAACTTGAACATTAGAGTCAATGGAAAATCAATGAAAAATGAAGTCATCAACATATCTCAAAACTATAATAATGAGATGGCTATTTGAAAGCTTATTGCGAAGACATAATGAAGAGCTTAAAAGTGATATGTAGCACGTAAGGTAAATATGTCATAACATAGAACATTGTCAGAAGTCAAGTTGTTTGAGAAAATTAATAATAATAACGTATATGCATCTTCTTCGAATTACCCAGGATGCCCCACGCAGAGGTTATGTGCTTGAAATATCTCCCATCTGGATTTGGAATCTCCAGACTCGATTTAGCACGCAACATGACTTTTCAGTTGATCACGTGACACAGTCTGGTCTTTATGGCAAACCGGATAGGCCCTTTAAGAAACTTATGTACAGTACGGTTGATTTCTACCACTTCCGGTTTGAATAGGAGATAAACAGAGGAGATGGAACCTGAGTCAATTGCAAGAAAACGCTTCTGAGTATCTCTTACCGTTTTTGCTCTGACGCCTGCTGTCAAACAGACGTACGGATATAATAGTTCTACAAAACATCCGAAACTTGTGCTAAACAAAGGCCTCTCCAATGTTGTGATTAAGCAAGGGGTAAAAGTGAGAGGGAACGCGTGAGGACGCTGTTACCCTACTTTCAAAAAAATATATGACGTTCCGCCACTTCCTGGACAAGGATAGGCACGGGGGACGGCGTGACGTCATCCGTCTCCTTACCTTTCAGATACACTTTTACCCTTGATTAAGACACAGTCAATGCACTCAGACCTTTCTTTCTTTGTCCTCTTTTGCCTCCCACTGCTTCAGGTTTCCTGGTGTTTCTATGGTCAATATGCGCACATTTTAAAGTTCGCCAAGAATGCATTAAAACTTATACCTTCGATAGCAGGATAGTATTATTAATAATGATATGAAATAAAAGCAAGGATAGGAATAGTGAAAAAAGCCTTTATGCGAAAGAAAATGCTATTTTGTGGGACCTTGAGTAAAGATTTGAGAGGAAGACCCATAAACTACTTCGTGTGAAGTCCTGTAGTGTATATGGGTTAGAAACATGGACATTACGCAAATATGATGAAAAATGACTGGGAGCTTTCGCAAGATGGAAGTGGAGAAGAATCGAGAGAATTAGCTGGGTGGAGTAGAAAACTAATGAGAGTGTTAGAAATGGTGGGAGAAGAAAAGAACAATTTTAGATATTATAAAGAAGAAGAAGAGAAACTGGATGGGACATTGGCTAAGAAGGAACTGTATCATGAGGGACGTTCTGGAGGGTATGGTGGCAGGAAAGAGAGGGACAGGGCGAAGGAGATTACAATTAATGGACAATATCAAAACATAAAAATTGTGCGTGAAAACGAAGAGCTTATCGGAAGACCGCGGAGCATGCAAGCGTCTTAGTTGAGCCAAGTGCCCTGCCAATATTGGCAGAATACCTATGATGATGATGATGATGAATTTATACTCGGTAAGTGAAGGACGGCCTCAACTTCACCACTTCGTGCTTCCTCCATACCATTAAAAACCCACTTCCTTTTATTCTAAGATCCATTCTTATTTGTATTTTCTGACCTCTTGGTACATGCCAGTACTTTATAAATATTATGTCCTGTACTGTGGTTACGTTTCAGAAATCTATTTCAAAAGAAGGAAATTCAAGAATAAAAATACTCTGCACGTTTTAAGGTTAATTTTATAATGTCTAACTTGTATGCAGAAAACATAAAATGATGTAGGGTGGTCAGAAAGTCCTCTTACGTTTGCACTTTTCTTTGCCCACATGAAGACGTTCTTATCCCGCTCGAGCAGGAATGATGGGGAAAGCCTCCAACAAAATCTTGTATGCTTCCTGCCGGCAGTTTAACTCATCGTCGGTTATTTCATTGATAATCATTGGCAGGAGCGCGTGCAAGCCTAAATCCACTTTCATTTGGAGTTGCATTGTGCTGCTTGCAATTTCTAATTTTGAAAAAAAAAAAAGCTTCACGGTAGACTTGCAGGGTAAACGCATCATTGGCCAAAACTCAAACACCTCCCCCCATTCCTATTCCCCATTTACATTCTTACTTTGATTATATTTTGTAGCGTTTACCACTTATTGGGCGCTTCCACATTTTTGAACCACCCTATATATATATATATAACAGACGCGGATCCAAGGGGAGGGCTATAGGGCTAGGAATACACTGGATAAAATGGGCTTCAATCCTTTCTATGGTTTAGCCCCTCCCGGTGTATATATATATATATATATATATATATATATATATATATATATATATATATAGAGAGAGAGAGAGAGAGAGAGAGAGAGAGAGAATTATATATAGAGAAAGGTATATTCGTTTATGTATAATCTCATTCATGAATCAGTGTAAATCACTATCCTACAGAGGATTTTCAGCGAAGTAATTCTCATTTTTGAACATCTACTGTATGAATGCTGCATATTGTTTGTTAACATTTAACTTCTTTTTCAGCATCGAGGCTATATGAGACGTTGACCTACAGTTTAAGGTGGAATCCGAGCCACCATAATGCGTTCAGATTTTTAATGCTCTTCCAAAGCCGGAGACGCATTAGCCACTAAACTAGTGATGAGTGCGAATTATGCTATGCCTATTTGTTCTATGAAATATGGAATTAACACTTCACTTTATTTCTTACTGAGTAATTTCTATTTCTGACTCCAGCATACATGTATTCCTTATAAATACGTTTTTCGATTATGAATAGGCCTACATTATTTTATCCATACATGTTGCAAATTGTGGTGTCTTTAAACTTAATCTGCATCTTTTGCTACCTTTTATTAGGTGTCTCTAAACTCCCACTGCAATTAACGTAGATTAACCATGATGTTAGTAAGAATCTATGATACTGCCTATGGCGCCTGAAAATAAACAACTGAAATTTGTAGTCACAATGAAGCCACATTGAAAAAGGTTCCTAGGTATAATGAAGCACGAAAATGAGTATTTCTGCTACTCGATGTGCCGGTGCATTGTCCTCTAGCGGCAACACATATTTCGGGAGCCAACCCTGTCTCTTTGCGTCGGATTCTGTAACATGTTTCTACAAAGATAACCACGAAAGTTCTGTCGCTTTTTAACCCACCACCTTCGAACATCGATATGTCACCTGCGACTTATCTGGAAGATCAAAAATAGTCCCCATCAGCCTCGACGGCTTTCTGCCAACGGCCCAACGTTCTGGAAGGCCATGAATTCCATCGCGGTAGAACTTGGTGGGCTGTGCAGCGAAGCAGATATCTAGTGCATTTTGCACCTCTACTAGAGATTTCAACAGGCGCCCACTGAGGAGAAATGGAACACGTGATAATCGAGCGATGCAATGTGCGGGTAGTATGGTGAATGCAATAGTGTTTCCCATCCAAGAGGTAGAATGGTGTCCCGGGTCATCCTAGTCACGGGGATTAGCGTTATCCTGTAACAGAAGGACCCCTTTGCAATTCGGAAGTGTTGGCTCCAGAGTTTTGAGTTTTTCTTGAACACGGCTCAACTGCTGACAGTACACAGTTGCATTGATACTCTGACCACCTGGAAGCAGATCCCGATGCACAATGCCGCGAGCAGTCCACTGTAAACACACAGGAGGACCTTCTTCTGGTGCAGTGCTGGTTTCGGCTGTTTTGGAACCGGTTCATGGGATGCTAACTAATGCTGACGGTGCAGTGGAGCTTCGTACAGGATCTACTTCTCGTCTCATGTCAACACCCTGTCAAGAAATGGACCCTTCCTCAGACAAGACAACAAAGAAACATAGGTGCCTGCTCACGTTGCCTTCTGGCTCGCAGTAAAATCATATGGGATCCCGACCCAATTTGTGGTGCTTCCCAAGTTGATGGAAGTGCTGCCGAATGGTTTATCCACTCACACGGAATTGTAGTACTATTTTTTCACATGTATGGCCACTGTTTGTCTCAATTGCTGCCTGAAGATCTTCATTTTGTACATGTGTTGGTCTTCCGGCACGTGGCGCGTCTTCGAGTGTTTCGTCACCGTCCTTAAACTTGTTAAACCAGCGATGCACTGTCCACGTAGTCAGGACATCATCACCAAAGGCCTGTCATATCTTCCGCCTCGCTGCAGCGCCGTTTGATCCCAGTTTGAACTGGTACAGCATACACGCTCTTTGGAGATCCCATGTTCACTGTGTTCTTGCGAAAGTTCAGGGTGTAACTGAGCTGACAGAACCAGGTAATATGTTGGATATACCCTCACCAGCAACTGACCTTCGTTTTATCTCCATTCGCATTCAATCCACGGTGTGAGGGCCAATTGAACACCGACCTCTACAAAAAGCGACAGAACTTTCTTGGTTACCTCTACATAATTGCAGATTCTGTAGTATGTTCGTGTAATTGTAACCGGAGATGGAGTGGGTCAGTAGGTCGTGGGTCAAGAGTTGGGAGTGGATCATGGGTGTAGAAGCCGTGACCCACTGCGACCCACCTTGAACCACTCTAACCCACTGACCCATTCTGACCTACCGTCACCCACCGACCCACTATCACCCATTCACCGACCTACTCTTCTCAGTGCATTCTAGACAGCAACATCTGGACACTGGTGAATTTGTCTACGTTTTATTTTCAAGGCCGTATTTTTTTCTTTTTCATTTGTTTCTTTTTACTTACCTTGGATTAGTATATCTAACAGCAAGTGAAAAAAGAACTTCAGCTATTTTCGACTATTGATATTTGTAATTGTATAGCAATATGACTTACTAATTGACTTGCGAGACGCAGTCGAATCTCACATTGTTTTTTCCTTTACGTTACCCTACTTTACCTCACTGTCAAATTTCATCCCATTTTCCACTGAAAAGTATGTGTAATTCAACAAGGAAATAATGATATATGATAATTAAATTGAAATTCATCGTAATGTTCCATGACAAACACTGTACCATTTTATATCGTAAAAGTCAGATCCATCATTATTGTAGAATAGCGGTGATTGAGCGATTGACCGTAGAAATTCAAACTCCGATTAGTGATAATTTCACAGCCTTGTTTTATCACGAGTGTAAACTCTTTAGTCAGTGGAGGGGAGGGTGTGGATCATGGGTCAGTGTTCATGACGATGGGTTTTGGTGTGTGGCGGGTCAGAGTGGGTCATGGAAGGTGGTGGTCGCAGCGGGTTTCAGGGAGTTAGAGTGGGTCATGGTGGGTCGAGGTCTAGTGAGTCGGTCATCACTTTGGGTCAGTGGACTGTGGGTCAAGTTTTAATTGAACCACGCCAATTCTGATTGTAACTCCCTTTTTCTAAGTAGAAATAATCACATTTATGACCCCGAAACACTGACAAGATGGTTTCTTTGGATAATACAACATAGCCTTTTTATGAATTGGAGATGACGTATATTTCAGTAGGCGTCTTTTGGAAAGTGCAATCGCTCACTTATCCTGGGCTCGAGAAACACTTGTTTTTTAATAAATTGAATACTAATATACTAGTTCTCTTGTTCGATGGACCCCCCCCCCTTTGGGAAAATCCGAAATGACGCTACTGGTGTGCTTGCATATCTTACTGTTTTCTTCAGTTTCATGGTCAAATAGACACATCCACAATTCATCTATGATTACTAATTTGGTCCTGTGTTAAGCGCAACAACGGATTCTTGGTGTTGAAGTAACTCGCTAAGGTGGTAATAATAATCATGCGATGACTATTGGTCTGTGTTAATATTAAAATGTTACTATAATTTTTTCCTTGTTTAAGCTCAGTTTACACTGTCCTTGTTAGTTCTGTGTTGTGTTCCTATCGTTAAAATTAATGGCAAAAGCGAGGAATCAGGAAAGTAAAATAACTGACAAGCGATCGGTTAATCAGTAGGCTACAAAACAATTGCTCACATCGGATGTGAAGGGTTCTTAATTCAATTCTAGGTCATGTGATTTTGCCTTTACAATATGGTGTCCGTGAGTTTGCTCGGGATTCTACCATTTCCTCCTGCATTATCATTCTATTATTCCTTTTATAATCAATTCGTTTTCAGTATCCATCTCTCTGTTTTGTCTTCAGGGAGACAGACATTAATTAAATCTAAAAGATTTAATTATATTTTCTTCTGATTTGATCAGTGTTGAGTTCTATGTTTATATTTTCGATCAGAAGCTTTTGGTTTAGGTCGAATAGTTTATTCAGCTGAACTATTCTCGATTCGTGATGATTAAATCGAAAATAAATCTACGAACAGGAAATCTCAATCTTCTCTCTACAGAAAAGTTCGTAAATTAGCTAATATGATGTAACACAAGACTCAATCTTAAGAGGCTCTATCACTGCGAAATTAAAATACCGTTAGTTTTACAGTAATTACGTGGTATCTTCAAATAGATAAAAGGTAATTGAAAAGTGGAACAAGACCTCCCTAGACAATGTTATTTTGCATTAGTTACCGTTATCACAAGTCACCTAGTAGCTTTCCGTTTGCAGTTATTTAGAAACGCGAAAATAAATGCCGATTTTCTAAATGGTGGGAAATCGAAGCAAATAAGTGAGTCGTGATAACGATATCTCACGTAACATAATATTGTCTAGGGAGGTCTTGTTCCACTTTCCGATTATCTTTAATCTATTGGAAGATATCACACAATTACTGTAAAATTAACGGTATTTTAATTTCACAGTGATAGGGCCTCTTAAGCTAATCTTTCTCAAAGTAATCTTAAACCAACTGACAAGTGAGTACTACTGAGGTATCCTTGAGCAGCTACTTATCAAGGAACAAGCAAACAGTAAACATCATGTTTAAGCGGGATTCTTTAATATTAACCGATATAATATAACAGAAAACCCTACACATATTATACAGATAACGCACCAAAATCGAAATAGAAACTGGGCTCTGTAACGCCACAAATTATTTACATGAATAAAAAGCTAATGTGAATACGTACGTGTGTTAACTTATCACGCAATAACTACTGAATCAATTAAGATGTGGTACTCCCAATGCCGCTTAAGTAAAATTTCTTCATCGGCATGGGGGCGAGGGGCGGGGATCCGAAGGTGTGACGCTTATAAAAAATAATCCGAAGCGAACGATATTAGTGTTCAATCCATAGTTTTTGTGGTCGGTGGGATGAATAGTGTCCATCCCGTCATCTTTTCAGTATAGGGGAAATTCGGATAAAACCGGGTAGGTGGATAAAATCCGGACCTGGGTTTTCTGGCTATATTAGTGCCACTATATGTCGGCCAACGCATGGAATTAGTTGCAAACAGCCGCCATGTCACTCTTAGTTTAAGGGAAAACTAAGTGGCTCCTTTGTCGTTGACGATGTGTTGAAGAAGGTAGAAAAGTTTTGATTTGTCTTCCATCGATAATATACTGCTGTTCCTAACCACTAGAAGATTGACTTATGTAAGTATACAACATAAAATAATAACTCTTCCTGCTGTTATTTCATGCCTTGAATCAGGATTTTTGTGCTCTTTGAGAGATGCTAGGCCTGCAGTTATGAATAATGGCGTAGTAGGATAAAACCGGGACATCAACAGTCGGACAGAACCGGGTAGTACAATGTAAATCTGAGAAGATTAGATAAAATGTCTTAACTGTAAATGATGGGCACACAAAGCTTGTAGGAATATGAACGAATATGACGAAACTTTTATTTGTGATTTTTGTTCTTAGATTTAACAAAATCGTGACCTAAAGTTATTTTTTCTATGTTATTGGTCTAATATAGTCTAGCCCTCTATATTTTCCGTACTTTTTAAGCTCATATATTTTTTCAGTTGTATTGATTCTTACTGTACTGGTTCTTGGAGTAATTACATATTTTTCTTGTAAAAGGAAAGTTTTTAATAATTCTTTTATATGTACCCGGTTTTGTCCGAACAGGTCGGACAAAACCGGGTTTTTGCATACCCTTTAAACATTTTTTTTTGTTCTCGATTTTTACCAGCTTTTTTCCACTAAAATAAACATTTTTGTGTCAATAACAAATCTATTTAACATTTGAAAACTAATTCAAGCTATACTATCCATATAGATGTAGAGGTACCAGCAAAAACAGTTTGGGTCCCGATTTTGTCCGACTTTCCCCCAAGTAGCCCCCATATGCATATGGGATGGGGAGAAAAGGGTGACATTGAAGATTATTGTCATCACGTTTTCGTTGAAATACACACCCTAAGCATTCAATTACTTTGCATAAATCTTTTTCCCGTATGAAGAAGGTGCACGTGAGCTAGTCCGAAATATTGATATATAATTTAATGAGGAATTTAATTTGTTTATTAGTGGAAATAGCCGAGTATTAAAAAAGATATATTTCAAACAAGAATTAGTTGTTTGACACCTTTTCTGTATTTACTTATAACTAGCAATTAGTAAACAATCGAAACAATTCTCATTCCACCCAACACCCCCAATCCCCCGTTCCCTACAAACCAAATACTCTGTAAGTGCTTATCCGTGAAATTACTGGAATACCTAAGTATACAATTTCCTTGGAGAAGTACTTACCGCAACTGTTACCATTGATAAGAGATGAATGACTATACATTTGAATTTATTTCTCTCGATGGCTAATATGCTATTGAATACTATTGATAATGAATGAGATTTTTTTTTTTTTAAAAAAAAATAATTCTTTAATGAAAGGGGTCAATGACATAGCGGTAATGGTACCCATAAAAGAGAATCAAGTTGTTTGAAGGTTGTGACCACTATACCCTAACGGACGGTGTTAGCTTTATAATAACCGCGCGCCGAGTACACCGTTCGTTTTCCACAATATCATCACGAAATCCTTTCCGCCGTTTTCCCTTCCCCCTCCCCCTTGCTCTCCCAAACCCCTAGCAACTCTTTTCACGCAGTAGTTGCCACAGTCGACCAGTGGAGGGAGACCGCAAGAAATTGCCGTACATGGGTAGCAATTTTCAAATATATATATATATATGTTTGTATTTAATACCAGACAGGTGGAACTTGAATCACATATCAGCAATACGAACTTAAACTCTCTCTTGCTTCAGTGTACGAGAGTTATAGTAGTCTGTCAAATTGATTGAAGCCAATGTAGATTAGTCACTAACAAGGGCGCCCATGTTGTAGTTTCCAAGGGGGGGAGTATAAGCGACGTTTCAAAAATAGTTTCAAATTTTGCTGCAACTAATTTAAAAATTCTATTTTCTTTTCGATATTCTGAAGTACAATTTCCTCTAGGGGAGCGAACGTCCCACCTTGCCCCCCTGGTGGGCGCCCTTGGTCACTAATATACTCATCAAAAGGTCTAGGGGGCACGGTAATTTAGTGGTAGACCGCTTGCCTCTAGTGTGTAAGGTTCCTGGTTCGATCACCTGCCACGTAAATTTATAGTGAACAACATCGTGTCCTTGGGCTTTCTCGGGGCTCTGTCGTTTCCTCTCACATTATCATTCCATCAATTCTTCCACCATCATTCACTTGCCTTAATGATCCTTAATAATGCAAGCCTATGTGTAGTTTTTGAGAAAATAAGATTTTTTTTTTTTTTTTGCAAAACTTAAAAGTTGATATTGTACGGTAGCCACGCCATCTATTAAGATGGAATTGAATAAAAATATATCGTCTTCAAACTTTACGTCACGACAGTGCCAACACGACAGTACATAGTTTGAGATTGGCTATGGCTCAAATCTATGATTAACTCAGAAAATTTTAACTTTTGTTTAACTATGATTTGCAAAGAACTCGTTTTCCCATTAAGAGATGGAACGATACAAGAGCGCCGATCGTGAAAGCCGGGGGGGCCCTGACCTCCCCAATGTTCATGTGGGTCCCCTAAGTAGTTTTATGAATATGTATTTTTTATTGTTATATGTACTCTTATATGTCGTTTTTATGAATATATATTATTTAGGATAATTTGAATTCAATTTGTCCTAAAATCCTCATATATGTCATCTTAGACCCTTGTCTGCAACCAAACAAACATCTCAATGCCCCCTCTCCAAGTTTCAGAGAAATTGGCGCCCTTAGGAACGAACCGAACCTACAAGTTACTACTGGTCTGTGATTGTAAAGATTTTAAAATAATCCCTAGTACGTGCTGCTCTCTTAAGTCACATTACCACGTTAAATGAATCTTGTAGCTGTCATTAAAAAAAAAAAATATCTTTCAACCCGGTCTTTCTATTTACTCTTTACATTACAACTTCTTGAAGGCAAGAAAGGTTTCTGCACACATGCAGCACTGCACTCTAGTGGACAAACAGTGAACCTCCTCATTAAAAACGTGTATTTTGGCGCACTTCCCCTCCCTGTCCAAAAGAATCCGTTGTTTCGGAAGCGACGAAACTGGTTTTTCTTTTATGTCAGCGGGAGGGCGATAGCAGGTAGCAAGCAAGACGTCCCAGAAAGTTGCACATCGTTCAACTCCTTCTAAGATGGCAAAAATGTTTTATGACCGTTTCAAGACTATGTGTACACGGTGAAAGGGTTTCACGGTAGGGTTTCAAGATTTTGTTATGACAGCTACAAGTTCTTCTAATGTGACAATGTGGCTTTACGCTACCCAAGGGAGCTCCCTCATTGCTAAACGGTTAGCGTATTGCACCTTCGGCGTGTGAGAGGCCAGTGTTCGATTCCCAACAAAAAGCTCATGTGGTTCGGATCCCGCCGAAATGAAAAGCTGCTCTAGATGTGTAGAATAAGAAGAGACATAGTGAGAAATAAGAGAGTAAAGGGAACAACCAAGGTTGTGAAGAGCCAGTGGTATGGTCATCTAATGAAGAGAACAAATAATTATGTGGTTAGAAGAGTGGATGGGAAGAGAGCTAGAGGATCAAGAAGGAAATGGATTTATGGTTAAGAATGACTACATGGAGAAAGGTCTAATGGAAGAAGATCTTCAGAGCACTGCTTTTTAGGGGAAGACTCGTCAGAAATGTCTTCCCTCACATAAATGGGAAAAGATGGAGAGAAAGAAGAGGTTCGTGATTCGATTCCCAATGGTGGAGGCAGATTTTTGTTTTGGCACGTTAACTATATGGAGTTAGAAAGTTATGAAGTAGAAACCTCGAGTCTAGAAAGGTAGAAACAATTGCAATGGAAATCAATAAACTGACCAAGCACCATAATCCATTTCGAGGACTAAGGAATTTGGTTTTATTTATAGTTTAATGTAATGAGGGTGTTCGCTATGGTTGTGTAATATTTCATTATATCGATCAATATTTTCCAATATCGAAATAAAAAAAAAATATGGAAATAATTTCAATCTTTTTTCATAATATTGAAAAAAAAAGATTTAAATATCGAAACTACCTGATAGATCAGTAAATTTCGATATTTAAATATTTTTATTTTAAGGTATTTTAATGTTTTTCAATACTTCGGTATTTTTCAACATTTCTACAATTCATTTATTTAATATTTTGATATACGATACTTTTCGATATTTTGTTATTTGAAATCTTTCGATATATCGATTTTCTTAATATTTTTATCGACTTTGAATTCAGATATAAAAATCGCGGTATCAATATCGTTTGTTATGAAATTTTATCGATATCCAAATCTGTATATCACACAACCCTAATTTTCGATTGAAATTTCAAACAATGAATTATTATCAGGTTTTGGCAACACTTTGAGTATAGTGTTAATAAAAAATTGTTTCGGGGCATTTAAATCAGGTAAAGTATTAATAATTACTTTTGGGTTTAAGAGGAATGGGTCGAAGTCATGAGGATGATAATAATGGTGAGTTTCGCTTTTGCATCTGCTGTTTCTTGGGAAAACTTGTAATAGATTTTCCTTTTCCTCAGCTTCAGTTTTTCCCATCGTTGAGAGCGCTATTAGCAAGTTAATGTGTCAATTTCCATTTACGCAACAACAGCTCTCTCATAAAACTTAAGTTTTGGCTGTCAGTACACGATAAATTGAAAGATAGAGAGACCCTCGTAGCGATAATAGATTTCTGAAGAGCGAGCGAGAGAAAATGTTCTCCATTTGAAAACTCCCTTCCCTCAGACACACGCCCTTTACGACAACCCCGTCCTGTTCTCCACCCTTCCCCCATCCGAACGCAAGACAATAAACTCGTTTCAAGACTCAATTCAGTTTCACAAAAGAGCCCAATGACATGGACCTCTATGTTGTGTATATAAAGTGGTTTCGTCGTTGCATTTTATGTGTGGTCTTCAAAATGTGGCAGTAATTTTGTAGTGAATAGCATAGCATCGAGGGAAATGACAGGTTGATTTATTGAGAACTTCTTCACTCAAGGACTTGGCAACAGAGAAACATTTCCACTTCACAAAGAAAAGACAAGAAACTCACGCGTGGGGCTAATAGAATGTTATAATTATATTAAGGGATTAATGCTAAAAGTATCTTCTTTTTCAATATATCTCTATTCATAAATAAAATTTATTAACCTGAATGTATATAAATTTAGAAAGCATACATTAAAATTGAAGAGATACTTACTTGGAATTGGCACTAATTAAATCATTTTTTGATATTAAATTTCAGAATACCTTTTAATTTAGGCGATGGAAGACTTTATATATATATATATATATATATATATATATATATATACAGTCGCGGCCACCGATAAGCGACCCTTACCCATACCCTTCGTAAGAAACAGCCCCTTCCGCAAGCATGACCACAAGTGACCACAAAAGTGTTTTCTGCACGTGCTGAGGGACAAGGTTGTCACATCTTTTCTTGAAAATGTCTGGACACCATATGTTCTTTCTTCTAGAGAAAGCCATTGAGAAAACCGTAGTAGAAACGTGAATTGTGTAATAAGAAGTGATCTAAGAAAAATGTTAAATGATCGAGTGCCAACAACAATTCAAATAGGGCGAAAATACCAAAACTGAACACGAATTATTTATGAGTTTTTAAAAAGATATATACACTACTATGTTTACTACACTACTATATTATCTACACTATTATATATAAAAAGGATTATAATAATAATAATAATAATAATAATAATAATAATAATAATAATAATAATAATAATAATAATAATAATAATAATAATCTTGTTCAGTAATTTTATATTCTTGTAAAAGTAATTTTGGTGAATTTTTGAACTTAGCGATAAGAAATTTAAATGCTTTATTGGGATAGGTGTTAAATAATTAGTATTAATTAAAAAGATACATATCGCCCAGGTGTTTTAACCATTGTTCATATCGAAACCAGGTCTGTAGCTAGGATGGCCAGGGAGATTTCCTCCTCTTCGACTACCTTCAGCCCTCCTGAAACTTTCACTTATTTGTTGGTGTGTATATCAAATAACTGCTTCTGTTATTTTCGGCCTTCGAGTAATGAATCATAAAAAGATAAAAGAAATATTGAACTGCCAGTGGTAATAAAATAAAACTGCCAGTATTACTCTAACTCAGGGTTTCTCAACCTCGGGGTCGCGACTCCCCAGGGTTTCATATGGGTCACTAAGATAAACGGAACAGATAAATATGATTAAAATCTAATATCGGAAAATATTTTAAATATTATTTTGAATTTTGTTCTGATAGGCATATTTTTATTTTAATCCTTACTGTTAACAACAACAAATATGTCTACTAAATATTTTCAACAGGTGCAGAGTTGTTTAAAAAATCAACTTAAATGAAAGAGGTATGATATGAAACTAATGAGAACTGCATATTGAAACACCAGAAAAATCAAGTCATTTAGAATACTCAATAACTTATTTTAACAACTGTTCAAGCTTTTTCCACGAAAATTAGAAATTACTTTTTTTTTAACCATACATCCAAAATTAAGGGAGTTCTAAAGTTTTAAAATTTTCAAAAGGTCTCCATTTTGAAACAGTATAACGGATCGGATTCAATATTTGTAATATGAATGAACTGACTAAATTTGGTTTCAATCCATTCGCTTTTAGCGAAGTTACTGTATCCACTATATACAAGAAATGGATTCTGCTATTATAGAAATAGATGGACGTCGTGAGATCTTCGCAATAGGTATATTAAAAATCCCATACAAGCTTATTACAAACCAGAAATTATCATGGGGTCGTTGGTAAGAGGATGTGATAAAATGGGAGTCGCAATAGAAATTATGTTGAGAACCACTGTTCCAACTGTATATGAATTCTACAAGAGCGAATGTTATCAAACATATTACAAAATAAAAATTTGCATAGTAAATTGGGCAAACTATTTTTAAATAGGGGATTCTGTAAACACGCGGGATTATGTATTCGCCCGTTCGTGAATACAAATATTTTGAACAAGAAAAAAATTCAATTGAACAATAATCAGCCACAAATATTATAAGGTGCATGATCTACGAAAATAAGAGAATATTAAAAAGTATGGAATACTGTCTTACCTTGGAAAGTGCTACTCCTGATCTAAGTCAGAATCGTCTGTTGACGAATCTGTTATTTCCACTAAAACTCTGCTTGAGTTATTGAAAACCGACTGAAGATCTCTGTGACTGTCTTCAATATCCTCCACGTGTCTTATGTAATTTTTCCAATTGTCAACACTAATTCTGCTGAACGCACTATTTAATAAAGACACTAGTTTCGGTAGGGATTCACCTTTCAAATTTTGGGATGCTACCGTCCGTTTTAATTGCGACCACACCATTTCAATTGGATTCAATATGCAATGATATGGAGGTAATCTTAAAACAACATGCCCATATGATGCTGCAAGGTCGTCTATTGCGTACCTTTTTCTTCTTTTGTTCGCAGGCAGTTGTTCATCAATAATTTGGAGAAGAACAGGTATTATCGGGACCGGACTAGGTATGGCGATATTGTGGATTCGCATATAATTAAGAATATTTTCTTTTCTCCACGATGTATTAGGTTTTGGATTAACTACACGGCTATGGTAAGGGGCATTATCCAAAACTATAACTGATGGCTCCTCTAAGCGTTTCAGTATGGAGTTTTCAAACCAATTCTCGAAAATTTCTGCGTTTATTGTCCCATGATAATCGGCAGGAGCATCAGACATTTTCTTGTGTGTTATAAATAAAGCACTATCCAATTGTCAGAGTCGTCGGACCAATTTTTCATTTGGCACGTGTTGCTATCGTACCAAGTTTCATCTAGGTACACGTCAGAGTATCCCGCGGAACGGTAAGCCTTAATTTCTTCGAGATAACGGTATCTCCAAGCAATAACTTCATTGGACTCACATTTCGCGCTTTTTCTAGACACTGATTTATATGAAAACCCCATACTATGCAATAGACGACGTAATGTTCTAATCGAATATGGAAATTCATAGTTAGTCCCGGATGTCTTCTCACACATAACTCGAGACAGCGTTCTTGCAGTAGGTGACACTCCTTTCTTATAGCACTCATATACCGTACGTCGCAGCAAATCGCGAGTAAAATCATCTATTTTGCCGAAAGGTAACTGCTTTCTGTTCACGTGTCGTTTTGTTGGCGTTCGATAAACACTGGGATCTGGAATTTGTAAAATATTTTTTATCGTTGTGAGTCCAATCCGCGTAGCATCCGCTGTTAGTTTCATAACATTTTTGCTGGGTAAAACTCCACCTTTTCGAATAACTTCACGCAAAAACTTTTGTACATTTCGCACTATAAGGACGCTTTGCTTCCTCAGCTTTGCTCCACTTCCAAGTACACGATCCTCCTTTCTGTTACTTGGACTTCTCTGGCCAGAAGGATCAGGTTGCGGATCATTTGGTACCGCAGAACTACTTATCCACGGCCGAAAGAAATTGGACATTTTCACTCAGCGAGAAAATACTAAGACACCAGCACACTACAATCACTTGGAACAAAGTGTCGAGGGAAACTAGAGAACTCAAATTTACCAACTGACAACTATTGGCAATATTGGTGGCCATAAACAGTAAATACAAGCGTAGTATAAGAAACTAACAAGTAAGTTTATAGAGAAAACATTCTATGCTAAGATTTTCCCTTCCTTCTATTCGTTTCTTTAAGTTTCAAAACAGTAGAAAAAAACTGTTTTAACTTTTTTTTTATATATGTTACTGCTCATTCATAGGTGAAGAAGACCTAAGTCAAAACTGTCTTTCTTTTTTTTTTTCTTTCCATTATAAACTTCAAAAAATTGATGTATTTACAAGGATGTGATTCATTTTATTATGGTTTGCAAAATCAGGAAAACTGTAAAACTCAAGAGGAAAAAAAAAGGAATAACCCTACTGCCTGCCTTAAGTTGTAAATTATAGCACCAAAAGTAAAGTTTCTTGCAGGAATTGAGAATAAATATTTACCCTTTTAAAGGCATTTATACACTTCGCTTTTCCTTTTTTTAAATGTCATTCTGAAGGAAAGAGGATCCTTTTTTTAAAAAGTGAGACCTTCGTTAGTTCATTTTTTCGTGTAGATCTTTTATGGGCAATACATAAATATGTCACTTCACCCAAAACTTTCGAATAAAAACATTATGCAAGTTGGTGTGTAGGGTAAACTGAAAAATCACTTCGTACTTTTGCTGTCCTCACATAACAATCTGGACTGAAAACCTTAAAACAGGGAGGAACAAGGTCATTCAGAAATCTGGCAGCACTGACTGCTTCGAGAACCCCAGTGAAGTTTGCGGTTGCTAAGCTACAGGGGGTAGAGGACAGTCTTTCCTCTTCCAGGAAAAATAGTCGCTTATCCATGGCCCCGACTTTATATGTGTGTGTGTGTGTGTGTGTGGTTGAGGAGTGAAAATATACCAGAAAGAATGTGTACAGAAATGCAGCGAAATGCCTCCTTTCCGAGTTATGAGCCGCCGAAATATCGAAAAAATTAACTTTGTGGCGCCATAACGCCAATTACAACAACGTTATTTACGTTCATTTCGAGCTACTTTATTTTTACAATATTCGGGAATCCCCTCTTTCCTTTAGGAAATCTCTCGCACACGTCTCCACTCATCTTGGTTTTGGCACTCCCGAAAACTAAAGGTATCACATTTTGTAAAAATTCACCCCATCGCTTTCTCTGGCGTCATTGGTATTTGCATTATGGCGCTTATTTGTATATATTTTGTTGGGCCTGATTATCACCTATGGATTAAAAAAAAAAAAAACAAATATACGCGTATACAGATTCCCATGTGCTCACCACATGATAGGTAGGGATGGCCACAAAGTTCCGGGTCCTGCAGAAACGGTTCCGCGAGGAACCGGCTCTTGTAGATCCGGTTTTCAGAACCGGTTCCGGATCCGAAAAGCCGGTTCCGAAACATGATCTTAGGAACCGGTTCGAGACCTGAATCCGAAAACCAGGCTCCAGAACCGGACCTTAGGAATCGGTTCGAGACCTGGATCCGAAAACCTGGTTCCAGAACCAGATCTTAGGAACCGGTTCCAGACCTGGTCCAAAAGCCCCCCAAAGACCCGTGAAAGTTCACCTTCAAAACTGCAAAGTCGACCACGCATTTGTGACCTTCCTGCCCAAACCCACTTGTGCCCCCTAGAAAAAAAATTTGGTCCACCAGTGGGTCTTGACCCAAATGTGTTTCCCAGTTTGCCTGTTAAACCAATGAGTTTGCCAGTTACCCAGTTTGTTTACCCAAATGAGACAAGCGGCCGCCGCAGCCGCCTGCCTGTCGCTTCCACTATTTCATCTAGCACACTGTTCACAGCCTGCCAGGTTTAGCATAAGGATAACCACAAAGTTCCGGTTCCGGCGGAATCGGTTCCGCGAGAAACCGTTTCTTGGAGATCCGGTCTTCAGAACCGGTTCCAGACCTGGATCCGAAAAACCCAGTCTTTTTAATGATGTTGCAACATGTTATGTGGTTATTTAGATGAGCGATATCCATAGGACCTCCATAGGACGTGGGTACATTGATCCTCACATTTGAATTTCGAGAGAGGGCCATTGGACCATTCCTTGAATTTGGGAATTGACAAAAAGAAAAGAAAGGTAAATATCCTCTAGAATGCAAATATATATCTCTAAACTTAATTTGCTTATCTTGTATCTTTCAATTATAATAAATGCAAAAACTATCCGTACGTAACACTATATTTTGCGGGAATTTTAAATTTTATTTTGTAATTCATTTAGCATGAAGCGGAATATTGGATGTAGTGCCCCAAAGTTTACTAAGGTGCGGCTTGATCACAACGTATGATTATGTGATTACCGATTGATATGCAACAATTTCACACCTTGAACTTTAGTTACGATACCTAATTGGTGGAAAGTTATTCTTAGAGTAAATTTGATGAGATCATCATTTTCAAATAATTGTTTAAAATTTTGATAATTTTTTGAAAAGTTTATTTAAAACATGTAGTTAAAAAATTTCGACTACTGTTTGAATATATATATATATATATATATATATATATATATATATATATATATATATATATATATATATATATATATATATATATATATATATATATATATATATATATATATATATATATAGTTTTACAGTCTCAAAATGTTTTAACCTTAGGATTATAGTGTACGATTCATAAGCTATCCTTGGCGCAATTTCACTGATCACTTTTAAAATTTAATTAATTATTTTTTTTAACTGAAATGTTTTACTTAAACTATTCTGGAACACTGTTTTCAAATGTCTTAGTTTGAAAATTTGTAAATCTTAGGGTTATAGTTACAGCCCATAGTTTGTCATTGATGAAAATTTTAGTGTTCGAAACCTGATAGTTAATTATTAAAATTGATTAATATATGATAGTAATAATTTGAAACTTTTGAACTTGGAGGACAAACCATATTGTAAAGCTGTCATCAATGGAAAATTATCCTTGGTTCAATTTGATTGGCTTGTGACTTTTAAAAGTTTCTTTTGAAAATATTTGTTTTATTTTTTCTGATCACTGTTTTAAACTTTCTGTTAAAATAACTTTGTTTAAACAATTCAAGTGAAAATTCTTGATTGAAAAATTAGTTTGAAAATTTTTGATTGAAAATCATGTTTGAAAAATTTTGTTTCAATTTTTTTTAATTTGAAGATTTTTATTTCAGATAAATTGGTTTCAAAATATTTAGTTTAACATTTTTTTTGAAATCTTTTAATGAGATTCTTAGTTTCAATGTTTCATGCACACATTGATTGATTTTTGACAATTTTGGATTTTAAATGTGCGGTTTGGAAATTGCTACTCAAAATTTTTCATACGTTATGTTCATCATGGTTTTGGTTTAGGACCTTCTTTTAAAAAATCAGAAAGCAATTGAATAGATATGAATCTGGCAGATACCTTAATAGATTTTTGGGGATAATCTTAGATATTGTCATTAATTTAAACATGTTACCACATGTTTTATGTCTTCAAAAATAAAATTTATAAACTAGAATTTGAAGCCTGATAAGTCAATTAATGTACAGTAATATCAATTTTACATCTTTGAATCTTATAGACAAATCATAGTCTGGTCCATTGGAGAAATGTTATCTCTGGAGAATTTTAAACTTTTATGTAAACTAAAAAAATAACTTGTAATTTTTATAATTAGTTTTATATATATATATATTTTGGGTTATACTTGGTATGAAAAACACAAACATAACTAAAATGATACTTTTATTTCTACTTTTTACAAACACAGAGTAATTGATTACATTCATGTCAGAGATAGGACTTGGAAATTGTTTATACAGTTTATTTTGCACTTCTTGTACCATTCTTTCTTTAGCGTGGAATTTTAATTCGAACTGAAGTTTCCTCTGACGATATGTCAATAGTTATTGATGCAAAATCAGTGTCTAAATTGTCATAAATATATTGTCTATCAATATATATGTGTATCCACAAACGATGACGACAAGCTTCACATAGTTTACATCAATGTTGCACGAGATGCAATATACATTTTACAAAATAGTACATTTTCAGAAATACGTATGTTTGTCTTCAACAGAATGTGTCACATATTCCAATGCACTTGTGAATTTGTTTCATTCAGTCTGTGACAGGCACAAAGTATTACGAGGCACATGTAAGTATTTTTCTTATGTAGAAGTATCATTTTCTCATCAAGTATTGTACGCAACACTACTTCATTGTTCGTGAATAATAATTTCACAATTGTCACATCAATGAAAATGATCACTAATATAATCGACTACAGTGTGGATATTACAATTGCACACCAAACAGTTGTGCTTTGTCTATTCTTATTACAGGTTCAAACGACACCAGCAATCACATGTTTAGTTTTCAATGTGTTCATAGGATAGTGATTGGCAAATAGGAAATCTTCATAAGCTTTAGCGTTAGCAGTACAAATCTTTTCAATCAGAACACTTTTGTTTCAATAACTTCATCATGAATCAGATCGCTGTTGCATAAATGTTGATTATGTCGTGCTGACATTGTAAAATATGAGTACTTCAATAACACTAGCTTCACATGTCGTAACGGATACTTTGGGACAAAACTTATATATGAGAACAAGAATGAATATATTATAAACGGCTGTGGCGTAATTCTGCTGATTCTTCATAAACTTGTTCAGACATGAATGATTGCGTCATGATGATGAAATTTATGTGTTCATGTTGGCAGACTTCCTTATTCTAAATTGATCTCAATCCTTAGAAATGATTATTTTTCTAAAGCTTGTAAAATTTTGAAATATTATTTTAATTTTCGAAAAAAGAAAACAATTTTTAGTGAGTGAAAAATTTTTCAGCAAAATCTTTTAACTAAACAAGTTTCAAACAGAACTTTTCAAACTCAAAAATAAAAAAAAACAGTATTTTCAAATTAAAATTCCAAAACAAATTATTTCAAAGAAAGTTGTATAACTAAAAAAAAAATAATGAAAAGATTTTGAATCGAAAGTTTTAAAGAAAAATTTCAATCTTTTTTTTTTTTTTATCAAATTACCAGTATTTATCAAAAATACTGATAACCTATTAAGCACAATCGAAAATATGCCCTGGGAGGAATTTGTAGCTTCAGGGAAATGAGAGATTTTCCCTAGCTTTCCCCTGAAATCATCACTAATAGGGAGATGGATTGTTATCCTTCTTTGAAAGAGGCGAACTGTCGTGTGTTCTTCATGTACTTCATAGGCGGTGGGACACCGTGTCATAGGACAATAGTTGAACACGAGTACTAAAAGAGAAAAATGGGGTTCAAAACTCTGTTTTAGCCAGGACAATCTACATACATGAAACCAATAGAAAAAAGTTTGGCCACACCTACAACTAAAATTGCACAAAATGCCATACAGATCCTCAAACTAACAACAGTTACCGGTACTTGATACGCTTTGTGAAAAATGGTACCACATGTCTGAGGACGTCATCGATGACTGACTGAATACCCTAAATATAGGGTTGAAATTTTACCTGATGTCAAAAACAGATCCAGCAATTACCAACTCCAGCACCAGAAATTGTTTCCTCTGTGCACTCTTACGTAGCAATGATCACAGACTCACCTTTCGAGTGTCTATTTACTTACGTCAGGGTAATAAGTAAATTAGTACTTAATATCAGGATAATTAGTTAAGTTTCATCCTCACCACTGCCTTATGATTAAAAGAAAACGTTGTTCGTGCTGCACGACACTGCACGAACAACAATGAAAAGATTTTAAACCTAGGATTTTCTTACAATAAAAATATAAGTACTCTTAAATAACTAACAACAACTATGTACAACATATGCCTATAAGGTATGATGCCATAGGTAATTACACAGATGGTTTAATATTAAAGCCATAGATTTAGTTCGTTGGCCAATACACCGTAGAATATAATCAATCTTATAAGCTCCCCGACTGATGCTTGGAGATCTGGTAACTATGTACCGTGTTTTCCTGAAAATAAGACCAAACTAGAAAATAAGCCCTACTATAATTATTTAAGATTGCTTATTATATAAGTCCTACTCCAGGAATATGTAAGTTTTATCCCCAAAATATGTTCCAGTAGTTGCAACAGTCGACATGGGTTACTACTTTACACATAATAAATTTAAGTAGATAAATCCTGTGTCTTTTGTGGCAGCCAGTCTTATTTTCGAGGAAAGATGGTACACACCTACATTTCGGCACAACACACATTTGTCGGCACACAGGCAGGAGAAGAAGGCATGAAGAAGGTAAAAATTTGCTTGCTAACAAATTGTGACAATCAATGATCCAAAAGAAATGGTTATGATCCCGTAAACTATATAATACTCCTGTGCCATTTGTTGCTCGGAAACTGTCCCAGTACGGAAGAAATTTGTTGTTATTTTGGAAGACCAATGTATAAGTACTCGAAATATACCGAGATCTTACCTCTCATACACATAAAAAAGTTCTCGAAATATATCGGGATCTTACCTCTCATATAAGGTAGAAATGCGAAATGCTAAGTATGCTCTTTACCATGTTATATTCCATAAGGAACCCATGATGAAATGAAGTGTTATGTGAAGGCAGTGTACAAAATAATCACCAAAATATCACAAAACTGTGCCACGACATGGATTTTTACACTAAACTCCATATAAAGTGTTTTCCACTACTGTCTGGCTCAAACCTCTTGACGTTTGATGAGAGCCAATGAAGTGCGAAGGCGACGTTGTCAGATTGTCACTTCCCTTCACGCGTGCAAATTATATTAAAGTCGCAAATAACATAAATCAGTAAATAACTTTGATTCTACAAATATATAATAATTGAAAAGAATAAGAAACAATAGTAAAATCAAGCATATCTTCAACATGTTTCCTGCTAATCCAGAGGCGAAGCTAATGGTTCGTCCTCATCCTCATCTTCATCCTCACTGTCGTCACTATCACTACTTTCGGTCATATTTATTATTATTGTTTCTAAAATTTTTTCGTGTCCTATTTCTTTCACAAAATCATCTTGCAGTTTTTCTGCATGTTTCACACAAGCAGCCCACTGTTCATGAGTCACTTTATCGAGTTCTTCGGTAACTAAATTTTCTACGTCCGAAATTTTAAAAGTAGTGTTTTTCTGCGCCACTTCACGTTTTACTTGAGCCCACATAAGCTCAATTGCATTGTATTGGCAGTGGTATGGAAGAAGCCGGATAATTTCGTGTCCTCTTTCGATCGCAAGTTGATCCAATTCATGTATCTTCTGTCTGTTCTTAAAAGGTAGCACTTTTCCAGGAGTTCTGTTTTCGTTTCTGCGGGGAAGAAGGGAATGTCGTTCTGTTCCAACCAATGCATAATATCTTGCTTTTTAGTAGACGTGTTAGGGATTTTTTAAATACAGACCGAATGATACAGAGCATTGTTCATAATAATTATACTGCCTTCTAAATAATTTAAAAATCTGTTCAAAAACCAGTCTCCCATTTGCTATCCCACCCATTTGCTATCATGAAGGAAACCTGTTTTTTCTGACTCCACATGACAAATAATGAGTCTACTACCTTTACCTGTGGGTAATTTGAGTCCTCCATTTCTCGATGAATTCTGCCAAACAAATTTGACAGTGTGATTTTGATTGACCCACGTTTCATCTAAATAGAATATAGGTCTTGTATCTCCCGATGCTCTAATATTATGCATTCTTCGCAAGAACATCAATCTTGCCGCAACGATGTCCTCCCGTTCCATAAGAAATTTTCGGCCATCATTAGTTCTGCGATAACGGAAGCCTAACTGTTTCAATAATCTTTTTGTTGACGAAGCCGAACCAGTGTGCGATATTTTTTTCTTGAAGTGCACATGTAATTTTTTTGACACTCAGAAATTCGCCCTTGTCATAAAATTCGAACATTGTACAACGGAAGATATTTTTTTCGAAGTCATCTAATTTTGTTACTCTTTTAGGAACATTAATGTGTTTTCTTGGGAAAACAAATAATTTTGGGACACCTTGTATTTTTGCTTTCTTAACTTCCCTACATATACGTGAAACAGTCGACACACTTACGGAACACGCCTCTGCCGTCAGTTCTTGGCATTTGGAAAAGTCGAGATCTCTTCGCCTATCTTCAGATGCGTATCTTGTGAAAAAAGAATGAACACTGAACACTACTTTCCGAGCTTTTCTACCGTAACCACTAGAACGATCAATCTTACTTGTACTGGGTTTACTAAGGGACATAGTGAAATGCAAAGAACATAGTTTAATCTAATCTGCGCTACAACGAAACACTACAACGAATATACCTGAAAACTACAACGAAATTTTCTTCGACCGCACACCCCAAAGTAAACATTCAGACTGAGGGTGATACTATGGTTCTTTGTTTCTCCAGTTATTGAAAGGCAGTCTGGTTGTGTGGGTTTTATCTTCAACGTGGACTTTTGTTTCGAAGTTTGTTTATACATATACAGCTGCGTGATATGTATGATGTCTGGGCTATATGTGACTTAACATGTAAACAAAAGAAGTATAATAAAAGCTGAACCACTTGACCTATGAATGTGATTTTTTTTTCGTACGTGTTCAGAAGAACGATGTCTTTCATTTGGAGTAGGAAAGAAGTCTGCAAGAACAACAACCTTTTCGAGCGTATTAGAATAAATTCTACAAGCGAGAATTGAGGCCTATTCCGGAAGAAGGGCACATAGACCGTTTCCGTGAATGGGGAAAATGAGCCTTAAAGATTTTATCAGAGCATATAACAATAACATATGCTCTGATAAAATCTTTAAGGCTCATTTTCTCCATTCACGGAAACGGTCTATGTGCCCTTCTTCCGGAATAGGCCTCAATTATGAAGTTCGTATGCGGCAACGCAGCATAATACCTACTGGCTAGAGCAACGGAAGGGGACACGCCTCAAACGTCAAGAGGTTTGATACAGACAGTATCCCCATTTAAGCGTATTACTACCCAGTATCACTAACTTGCCTGTTGTGCTCCTGCCTGACTCAGTTAAATAGAATTCTCGCGTTTTAGTGGCCACTTAGCTCAAGTGATTAGACTTTTTAAACTGTAGTTTTTATGGTATAAGTACCACACTATATTTATATCCATAACAGGTAAGCCCTTTTAAAGCGAATCTGCACCCAGTAACGTAATTTCTTCCTGAAGAAACACTTTCTAAGGTAGGAAGAGTTAAATTCCTGATGAACGAAGTGAGAATTTCATGGATGTAAATATATGTTTGCCTAAACTGGGACTGCATGGTGGCTGGTTTTCTCGGGCTACTTCTGACGCATATATTTTAATCACGCCCGACCCTAGTCATAGGAACTAAATACACGGGTCTGATTAGTTGAAGTTATCAGTTTCTCGCCACGTAACTGACATATAGCACAAATCAAACGCCACACGCTGTCGTCCCCGTAGCCGAGTGTGCTAGCGAACGGCTTTTGGCGTGGGTTCAAACCCGACCCAAGGAAAGCTTTTTAAAACTAACTAACTCTATGGCCTATGGAACCCGGAGGTTCAGTGCCGCGTTCACAAAAGCTCTCCACTGACTTCTATCCTTAGCTAATTGGATCCAGTTTCTACTTTGTATTCCTATCTCTGCGAGATCCATCTTAATATTATCCTCCCATCTGCGCCTAGGTCTTCCTAATGGTTGTTTTCCTATGGGTCTACCAGTCAAGACTTTGAAAGCGTTTCTACTTTCTTCCATTCTAGCTATATGACCTGCCCACCTAAGCCTCCTAGAGTTGAAGACCCTAACAATGTTGGGTAAACCGTATAAACTATGTAGTTCCTCGTTATGAAGCTTCCGCCATTCCCCATTCTCGTTCCTCTTGGGTCCGAACATTCTTCTCAGGATCCTGTTCTCAAATACTTTCAGTCTATGTTCTTCCCTCAGAGTAAGCGACCATGTTTCGCAACCATACAGAACAGCAGGCATGATTATCGTTTTATATATTTTAAGCTTCAAATTCCTCGACACAATTCGCGACGACAAGAGATTTTGAACTGAATAATAACACGAATTCCCTGCCTTTAGTCGACATTTAATTTCTTCGTGAATATGATTTTCGTCTGTTAATATTGATCCTAAATATTTGAAAGTATCCACTTTATCAAAAGTATTATTTAATAAATTAACGCCTCCACAATTTGCCGTATTACGGTCCCGACGCACTTCCATGTATTTAGTTTTCTCTGCATTTACTTCTAAATCCATGTCCCTACAAGCGTTTAATAATATCTCTGCATTTATTTCTACTGTTCTCCTATCATCCCCTATTAAATTTACATCATCAGCATATGCCATAACCTGGTGAAGGAAAGCTTTTTATTCTTTTTAAAGTTTCATAACAATTTTATCATTAAAATAAGATGACAATAATACTCGTTTGCTCTTGTACGTAATATAAAATGCATAAGTTGTACTTTTTCCACCATTTACATAGATTTCTGATAGCCCTTATAAACCAACAGGAGAGAAAGAAGTGGGGTCCTTGCGAAGCGAGGGGTTATAGAGGGAGTGGAGAGTTATAGAGGGGGAGGTGAGGGAGGCACCAGGAGGGGAAAAGTAGGCATAAGCTTCCTTGCTTTCCTTGGGATGTAGTTAAATTTACATTGAAGATGCATCATCCGGACATGACTAGGGATGGCCACAAAGTTCCGGTTACGCGGGGAACCGGTTCTCGAAGATCCGGTTTTCAGAACCGGTTGCAGACCTGGATCCGAAAACCCGGTTCCAGAACCGGATCTTAAGAACCGGTTTCAGATCTGGATTCGAAAATCCGGTTCCAGAACCGGATCTTAGGAACCGGTTCCAGACCTAGATCCGAAAGCTCCCAAAGACCCGTAAAGGAGGCACAAAGTTCACCTTCAAAACACTGCAAAGAGGACCATGCGCGTGTACCCTCCCTGCTCAGACACGCTTGTGCCCCCAGAAAAAATTGGTCCACCAGTGAGTGTTTAGCCAAATGAGTTGGTCAGTTTGCCTGTTTAGCCAATGAGTTTGCCATTTACCCAGTTGATTTATCCAAATGAGGCAAGCGGCCGCCGCCTGGGCGCCTGCCTGTCGCTTCCACCATTTCATCTAGCACACTGTCCATAGCCTGCCAGCAGCTCGGGTTTAGCGTAGGGATAGTCACAAAGTTTCGGTTCCAGATCTGGATCCGAAGAACCGGTTCCAGTACTGGGTCCGAAAAACCGGTTCCGGAACCGGATTCGTTCAGACCCGAAAATCGGCTCCACCAGGAACCGGTTCTGGTCATGACTCATGACGTAATATCACGTGGTAATTAGTCCACTTTGTACACACAACTTTATTGATTTAAAAAAGTTATTTTACTTACGTTAAGAAAAATAGCTAAGTGAGCGTCTGCGAGCGAAGGGGGTTAGAAGCCCAGCAGGGCTTGTTTTATTCCACTTCTGCACTCATGATAATACTACGTGACATTACGTTACACTCGCGTGGTGCAATTTCGATGTAAATCTAACCTCACTCGCTTCCTTGTGACCAACTTAAAAACATTTGGCTAGGGTAGGGTGTGGGAAAAAAAATATATATGCATTTCTGACAGCACTTTCACACTGTTTGCAATCACCCTGTAGCAACATTCATTAATAACATTTTCGTGCCATAAACTATCAAAAGCTTGAGCACAAAAACATCATAGCGTGATTGTGGAGCTAATGTATTCAATTAAAGAACTTAACCATTTGTGGTAAACCTACTATGTCTATAGAGGACTATAAAAAGTAAACTCACATAGATACTACAACCATTCTTGCTTATGGTTCTCAATAATAAAACAATAAAATTAACAACATTTTTAAAAAATACAATTATTACCCGATGTTTGCTATTTTTTTCTGGTTCTTCCGAACTTTGGCATGAGATCCATTTCCTTTTGTGCATTATATAGATGTAATACAGCAGTAATAATTCTTTCACGATTATTTTTTTAAATTTATAATTCCATCAAAAACATTTTTTTTTTTTTTTTTTTTGAAGTGCCTCGTATAACCGTAACACCAGATGTCTACTGTTTTGGACATTTGGTTTTCTTTTAAAAAGTTAATTAATTGAACTTGTCATTTTAGCAAATTTTCTCAACCGTTAAAAGATGGTTTTGCATTTCTTTTTTTAAATAAGTAGAAGACAACGTGCACGGAAGCACCACAAAAGCAGAATTATTGCACGCATTAGTTTTTCTTAAAAATAAGATACAAGAACTTAACTTTCGTTTTCTTTTAAGTTTTATTTGGCATATTAACTGTCATGTCGTCTTCTTCTTCTTCGTATACATTCGTGAAAAAAAATGCTAATCGTATATCATAGATATAAAATTTTGGTTGAGTGAACCCATGATAACTCAAGTACTAAGTACCGCCATTTTTCGTCGTCGTGATGTGATGTGTCCGCCCTTCACAGTTGCTTTAGTTTTGGAACGGTATATGTACGTAAAAAGTTATATATTCATAAACTTTTTTTTTTAAAGAAAAGAAGACTTAAGTATCAAAGAATTAATTAATCATATTAATTACTACGTGCTAAACAAAGTATGTTTCAAACAAATTAGAACCAATCACATAATACTTTTAAATAATCCTTTATGTCAAATATTACCCTGACATAAGTAAACAGGCACTCGAAAATTGCTATGTAACACTGCACAGAGGAAACAATTCCTGGTGCTGGAGTTATCAATTGATAGATCAGGTAAAATTTCAACCCTATATGGTAAGGTATTCTGTAAGTTATCGATGGCACCTGAGACGTGTGGTAACTCACAAAGTGCCTCCAGTAACTGATGTTTGAGAATCTATGTGGCATGTTGTACCATTTTATTCGTAGGTGATGCCAAACTTTTTTCTATTGGACACATGTATGGGGGTTGTCCTCGCCAGAACAGGGTTTTGAACCCCAGTACATGTTCAGCTTTTGTTCTATGATATGATGCTCTACCATCCATGAAGTACACGCACATGATGAACCCAGGATAGATCGCCTTTTTCGAACAAGGGTAACAATCTATCTCTCAATTAGTGATGACTTCAGGGGGTTTCTAGAGAAAATCTCCCCATTTCTCCAAAGCTACAAAGTTCTCCCGGAGTATATTTCCGAATGGGCTTATTGGGCTACCTGTAATTTTGCAGTACTATTATGACCCTTTGTGTATTGGAAGTTCCTTCCTGAGGGAAATCTGACACCTTCACTGCTTACAACACGTTTATATTTCAGATTATATTTCACAACATTGATATGTCTATCGAAAAAAAAATGGTTGCTTCAACTATCTTTTCATATTTACCCCATAATATGACAGTTACACCTCCGTATTTCACTGTAGGACAATGGAATTGCGGAGAGCTCTGTTCTGTCGATTGCATACATACGAACTGACCGACAATTCGCAAACCTGTCTTTCGTCGGTAAAAGTAACATAACTCCCAAAATTGTGGCTTGTTGCACATGGAGATGGTCCTACTTGTCTCCGTATCATTTGTAATTTTGTAACCTGTGTCTTACTTTTGGTAACGCATCCGCACGTTTCAACACTATGAAGATTCAAGTGGACGGTTTATACTAATCTCCCAACTTCTGCTGCGATGTCATTGGCATAGTTAAATTGCTGGGTTCTTGCACTAGGTTTAAGGCATGGCGTTGGTCTGATCGACTCAGCCTTCTGTCTTCTCGCCTTTTTCGTTCCCATTTCAACTGCACTATAGTATTTCTGTTCAAGTTGTTAACGACACACATGACACAGCACAGATGATGCGGTGATTTCTATTACACTCTGTACATCTTTTCCTCAGCGCAATGGTCCCACTTGTGCACTGTATTCTCATATTACCACCTACGTCATATTGTTCTGTCATTGTCATTCGGTCGGTGTTTCCATAAAATCGGGTTGCCCTACGGGTATCTATTTTCTAAATTAAGATAGTACATAGTTCTTTACTTTACCTGCACCATGTAAGCTTACTGTTATGTTGTACACTGCAAAACTTCGTGCAGATTGAGAGTAACTCATGACTGCTAATATATAACTCGTCCCATAATACCATTAAATATACTTCTTCCAATTTCGTAGGTACAATTGCACGAGGAATTTGCTATTCGTTTCACAACCACTGGGAACTACGCATTCCTACGATCTTGAGCGAATGAAGACAGTCAAGTATGAAACCCTATAGTTCCAACGGTGCAATGGAGGGCGCTACTAGAAGTGACCTTAAAAATGTAGATAAGCTGGTTGGGGTGTATATAATGTATGTAAGTATTGCTATAGTTACAGATTTTCCACTAACGTAAATTAATTCCTTGCACAATATTCGTCTTTTATGAGGTACATTTTAACGGTAACAACGGTAACATTTCAATTTTTAAGCTGGTCTATTCTCTATCTACAAGGTTGACAGAGACAACATTTACAAAGGCTTCTTTTTTTCTTATACACAGTCACCATATCAGAACAATTTATTTGTTTTTTACCCTCTCGCTTTTGATGTGAAGTCCCATTAAACACTAAATATTAAAGTTAATATTTTATCTAATGTTTATTAGTTTTTTAATAGAAAATTATCTTTTATTTGTCGAGTTATTATTACTTATTTTTTTAAGATATACATCAGACGTCTGATGTTCAATTGGCCATTGACGTTTCTTAAATCTACATATGTATGAATAGATTTCCATAAAAACGGTACAGTTCATCGTACACACTTTCCAGTTTTATCCTAATTATGTCTAGAAGAAGAAGAAGAAGCAAACATTGAAATTTCAGTACAGTTTAATTTTCTTATAAAGATATGTGTCTGGAGAAGTACAGTTATATTGCTAATTTTTATATTCCTTATAATTTCCACTAGTGAGTATATATTATGTTTCTCTCTTTCACCCTTCAACAACCCTTAAAAACACTTTCTTATTTTTCCTTAATATTTAAAGCAAATTACCACAAATTACATGCTTCACGCTACGCGAATTCATTCTTGATTGTTCCACAAAGATGGCGGCGCAAAGGAAGGGGGGCAGTTATAAAGCAAAAGGATGTAATCCATTGCAAGTGTTTAAAAGTTATACATTTACATTTATACTTAATATGTGGCATGTAAATATAGGGTCTCTTTTTGGTAATTTTCCGCTTCGAAACGTATATTTGGTTCTAGCATCTCTTTAAATTATATATATATATATATATATATATATATATATATATATATATATATATATATATATATATATATATACAAAAAAGAAAATCAGCACAGACTATATAAGTACAATTACATATATATATATATATATATATATATATATATATATATATATATATATATATATATATATATATATATATATCTGTAAACCCCAAAACAGTAAACTGGATGGCGCATTTAATTGGTCCATATATTTTGTGTATACTTAATTTATATTCGGAACATAAACTTAATAGCATACATACTACCATAAAAGAATTAAATTTGAATAAGTATGTAGTATTTTTCAACATAATAATGATAAAAAAAATCATAATTAAAATATTGCAGACAAAGGACTTACGGTAATTGTATCCTACTGTATTGTTACCTCTTTCCTTCTCCCCGTCCCCATTTGCATAAACATATATAAACACAGACGCATATTATATGTATATATGGTTATTTAACAGCTAGATAATATATAATAATTCGTTACCGCTTGATTGACAAACTGTTTAAGAAGGTAGTGTGAATGTACTGAAAGTGAAGATATTCATAAATGATTGAGTTACAGTTTGAAGTCCTTGCACTTTCTTACCTTTAGACATAATTTTATGTTACTAGGCTTTGCGTTTGTGTTTATTTCAAAGATTTATTTGTGTCAAACATTCCAAGGTATCTCAATGAACTTAACGTCCCTCTCGAGATAAAAGGGCGTATCTCATTTTCTTAACTTTTCGAGGAGACAAGTATAAAACTTTCCTCATTCTTATTCTATGGTCTTTTTTTAAAACTTAGTTTGATATCTTTCGTGTCAGATATGTAAATTACGAGATCAAATCAAATTTTGACAGAGCATGATAAAACAAAACTTATGATAACATATTTAAATTCGCCACTTGCAGAAGTTGAAAAATGAGATACGTCCCTTCGTTTCAAGAGGGGCGTTAAGTAGCAATGATTCTACAATATCTTGACTACATTATTTCCAAGATAAAGTTCCCATTGATTTGTGTTGCTTATGAACAATTTCTGGTGGAGGTTTGCTTTTGGCAAACCACTCGAAATAATTTTTGAAAAACAATAATTCCTTCACTAATTTACTCCTTATTGTATGCTAAAAGATTTGCACTGGGCAACACGTATCTAACTTTTCACAGGTAAAATTCAAGGGAACCACGAGAAATAATTGTTGAAAAATTACAATTATCTTACGATTTTCCATACGGCTTCCATAAAGGATTACAATGTGCCATAAAAGTGCAAAAACACAAACCGACCTGTCTTAAGTGGCCACTAATAAGCACGAATAGCACCCTATCTAATCGACTTAGGGCAAGTCAAAGGTGGTGGATACGCGCAGTAGCGCGGGGATGCGTCCAAAGGGAGCAGGCGCGTCAGCGATGGTGAGTATACACATAGGGGAGTGAAAAGAAGTGTTTTGACAATGAGTTTCAATACCACTTGTCATGGTTTCATACTAACGTTCCACTTATAAAATGCAGCTTCTATATAGTGTGCAGGAATACACCACCGGTGGACACTTGTAATGATTTTACACTAGTAAAACTACACTTGTAAACCTAAAATATAGCTGTAATACTTTGTATTTAAGTCTGTCGCCTGCAAAATTTCCTTCCTTATAAATATGTCTTTTCATGCAAAGTATTCAATTTTACCTGTAAATCTTCCAAAATGTGGTATGTACCAAAACTACACCAGAACCCAATTTTTATTTCTGACGCCACTGTCACGCGTAAATATGAAATACGGAATCAATACAAATTGAAGTCTACGGTGTAGTGATGGGAAAAATGATTTAGTTTTTGAATTGATTTATTAATGTTGATTCATGTAAATGATTCGATTGTTTGACTCACTCATACAAAAGATTAAAACTTTTACGCTTCACTTTGTGCAGATAACTCATTTCATTGATATTGGAAATTGTTTATGAAAATAATTATTAAAGCTATCTGCAAGAACTGACAAGTTGTTACTCCCTCTATTTTCTTTATCTCTCTTCTCTGACACACTATGTATTATTTTGGATGTGCAACTTTGAAAAGACACTAACTGATTGGCCCATACATTTTGCGATTAGTGGTTCACAATTCATACATTTCGATCTTGGCAAACGATTCAGAAAAGGATTCATTTTTGGAAACTCATAATTCATTTGAATCACGCCGATTTGATTCAGGCTTTCTTTCATAAAATTTTGTCAAAGAGGGAGCTGTACTAGTACATTATTTACTGAAGGACGCGCCCTTCACAAGACTGGCGTGTAATTACAATTTACTTTAGCTTATCTCTGGGAGTAAATTCCCCCAAAAGTATACCTGGAAGACACAGTCGATCATAATGACTGAATTAGTCATGAGTGATCCATCACTACTACACTGTAATTTATAGATCAGCTCAAGTTAAAATAGAATATATTATATGCTCTATCTCTATGCATCATAGGTATAATAGTACTACCGGTATAGTCACTAGTCGTCCCCTAATTAAAGGACATTTTCCTGTATTATGAGTTACACTGAAAGATGGTATAATCTACTGTAAGGCTTATCGACCGTCACCTTATCGTATATTTCATTTTCAAAGGATTTAGTTATCAACAGCCATGTGAAACTGTAATAGATACAAATGTTATTTTGTGAAATCTATTTGTATGTGTTAGAAGCGGTACAGATTTTCTCTAATAATATAGAAATCACAGCTTATGATTATTCAAAAACAAATAATAATGAATTACTAACTTATCACATAATTGAAATTAAAACTTAATAATTCATTTAACATAACAAAGTGTATATAAGGTATATATACAGTAGATATCTGAAGTATTTATTATGTCGTTATATCACTTAAATTCTATATGTCAGTGTTTATATACATAATTTTTCAACCTCCACCCTGTTCTATTAAAATTAGTGAGGTTATAAAAATAAAATAAAATGAACTGCATTATTTTACGTCCCGGAAATATAATATTCTTTTAATCAATTTGGAACATTGTGTTGCTGGATAGTTAATATTACATTTAAAGTGGGATCTGATGTGATTCCTTGTTTGTATCTGTATTTGGTAATATGGTTTACACATTGTAATAGCAGATCATTACGGTGCTTTTTAACATATGATAGCAAAAATAAAAAAAAAAAAAATGACTACTATTCAATTCATAATGCTTTGGTACCAACGAAGAACGGCGAATCAGACATCAACATTATTCTGCTGTTACACTTTACATCGGCATCTCGCAGGATACTGACATCTAGTGAGGGTTGTATGAACCCGTTACAAACATGATACTTGCTTTCCCATCGTTCGATGGTAGCATAAAGACATGTTCCATTATCATCCCAGAATTACAACTGATTTGCATTTTTTTTTAAATGACATTTACAAGAGTAAAGAATACCTGGTATTTTCTTCAATGCCCTTGCCATACATAACATCAAGATTCAACATGTTTGATCTGGGCACTGCAGAAGAATTTAATTAAAAAAAAAATAAATAAAATAAAAGAGCAAAGTCATGTAGGGATGAAATTAAGGATGAAATAACTAATGATAACAATTGAAGTAGGTATGGGTTTGCACGTCTCCTGTGGTTAATCAAATTATGCAGTAAGGGCGCCGATGCTGGGGGGCGGCCCTCCCAAAGCTCATGTGGGCTCCCTATTGTATTTATGAATATACAATATTTGGCACAATTTGAATGCAATTCGTTTTATAATTCTCATATATATACGCCTTCTGCATCTGAATGCCCCCCCCCCAAAAAAATACAGAGAAATCGGCACCCTTGAACGTTAGCACTTACTTAATGCTCATTCGAACCCATAAACTCACAGTTAGTAGGCCTATAGCATAAGTCGGTATTTAGTAGTTACAAGACAAACACGCTTTTTACTGCGTCTTGTGTCAAACATCATATTAAAAACCGTGTCGTCAAGACAACGCCCACTTTTCACAAATACGAAATATGTACGCACCAGAACCAGGTTTGGAGGGGGGTGCACGGGCACTCCCCTTCGTTGTAAATATACAATGTCTAAAATGAGAAGCTAGCAGTGAGAATAGCAACACTTTCATGAGGATTCTGTACGATACGAGACAAGTATCTATCATATTGCAAGTGCCCATGATTAAAGAAATTCCTGATCTAAAGCAACAAGCTAATTCTAGTCTGAAAATTGTACCAATACAAAGTCATCGTGGCTCAGTTGGTAAAATGTTGGATTTTCACTCGGAAAGTCGTGCGTTCGATTCCTGAGACCAGACACTGAGCATTTCCACGGCAATTCCTCATTCACACCATAGGTGCCTAAGCCATTTTAAAAATTCAAATTTAATTCAAATGTACTGGTAGTTAGTTATTGGTGAACCGCCCCGTCAGAGAATTCTGGATTCGGCCCTGGTACATAGTATTTTAAACTTAAAGCAAGGAATACATGGATAGGTTCAACCGATCCAATAGAAGAACTAGAGTTGACATTAAAAAAAAAAAAAAAAAAATACGTACCTCTTTGCTTCATGCAACTCTCACTAGATGACAGCTCGATAATGAATCCCACAAATTCAAGAGTTAAAACATATTACTGTATCATCAATCTCCTATTCGTCTTTCCTCCATGTTGATATACAGAATCATATACACAGTGGCGTAGATTGTGCTTCTAGTGATAAGTTAAATTATTCACGTATGAATGAAACATATTCTTGACCTAAATGATTCACGTATGAATGAAACATATTCTTGACCTGACATCTGAGGGCTACCTGTGGAACTACAAGCATTCTACTGTACTATAAGCAATAGTAAACTTCTACTTTCCCTATTATAGTCTTATCTTTTAATATACATACATCTTTTATTCTTTTATCGTTAATGGGAGCCTTCAAATTGGCAACACTTTATTTTGTTTCTTCGCTAGAAGTGCTTGGGCCTTAGAGGAGACGGAAAGTGGAAGCATAGTGAAAGAAGAAAGTTGTATTTTACAATATCTGATTTATTTCTTGCGATATATTCATACAAAAACCATGTTTTGAAAGATATATATTTACTGTTATGTATATATACTTTGCAGATTCGTTGATATAATTCAAAATACAAAATTAGGATAAACAATTTGAAAAGAGTTGTGATTGTTTCATTGTATGTTCGCAGAACTTCATCAAAAGATAGGGGTTCAAGCTCCCAACATAAAGCCATCAACAACCAACGACAAGCGCGCTGTCTTCTTTTTAGACAGTAGTGCTACGTGATTGAATTACGGTTTATACAGTGACACGACTGTAAGTACTATGAATGCCGTCGTGCATTCCGGTGAATGCGAAAGTTTTATAATTACGCTTCATGGTGTCAGAGTTGGCGTGGGTGAATGTAAACTTGACCCACTGACCCACCACCTACCGAAACGCATCGTCATCAACTCTGACCCTTGATACACACCCTCCTCTCCACTGACTAAAGAGTCTACACTTGTAATAAAAACAAGGCTGTGAAATTATCCTAATCGCAGTTTGAATTTCTATGGTCAATCTCTCAAGCACAGCTCTGTTACAATACCGGTATATCTGCCCTTTACATATAAAATAGTAAAGTGTTTGTCATTGACCATATTACGATGAATGTCAATGTAATTATTATATATAATTATTTCCTTGTTGAATTATAGATACTTTTCAGTGAAAAATAGGACGAAATTTGAAAGTCTCAAATCAAAGTAAAGTAGGCCAACGTAAAGGAAAAAAAGAGTGTAAAACTCGACTGTGTCTCGAAAGCCAAGTAGTAAGTCCTATTACTATTATTAGGTCTTACAATTACAAATATCAATCTCCAAAAGTGTCTGACATCCCTTTTTCACTTATAGAGGAAGTTCGGGTATTATGGAATACTATTTTTGTTTCGCTTGTAACTCAGTTAATATTTGCACATTGAAACACAAAGGAAAACAAGTGTACGCCTTACATATTTGGCTTTATTTATGCCTTTCTTGATAAAGATGTTTCGTTACAGGGGTGGGCAAAATTTATAATTTGTAAAGAAACCACTTTGGAGGGTAATATGAAATAGTCGGGTAATACGGAATACAAATGCTATATAGAAAAGAAATGAGTTTTCTGTTGAACATACAATGAATACAGTGACAATATATGAAAATTCTGAATGTCAAGCCATAACTGAATGTGATTACTTGCAAAAGTCATAAATATAATACTCTGCTTCAGGATCGGCACAGTCATTGTGTGCTCCCATTAAACATGATGAACGCTGGACCCAAGCTCACCCCTTGTATTATCAGAATATTTGCTGTAACAAAAAAATACACTTAGCATTATTGTCATCATAAATGTATATTTAATTGCCCAATACCGATAGCTATTTTTGTAATTGGAATACCATACGGAATACCATGCTTTTCTCGCGGGTATTCCATATTGCCCTCCACGCCACCTTGGAAACGAAAGAGCTGTTAAACGCATTCGAACGAACGAAACGTGTAGGATAATGGCGCTTATCAAACTATCACTCTCTATATACAATGTCATAGTAAACAAAGAATTGTTGTTCTATTACATTTCAATAGGAAAATACAGGTTGTGAAACACTTACCTGTAAAAATATTCACGAATAAGAAATCAAATTTTCACGCCTACCAACACAACGAATGGCACAATCACAAGGAGACTGACTGTAGAGCATCATGGGAACGTGATGTATAGTAGTTTCTTTCCTCTCCGCTTGGAAGCAACACATCACAGGCGAGATAATGAGGTATTCCATATTATCCGACTATTCCGTAATAACCGAATTTCCTCTACTCACCTCAAGTAAGTAAATAGAAAAAAATGAAAAGAATATAAATGGAGGCCTTGAGAGTAAAACGCAAACAAATTCACCAGTGTTCAGAAGGTGTTGTCTACAATGCACTGAGCAGAGTAGGTCGGTCGGTGGATCAGAGTAGTTGAGTTCAGTTGATTTTGAGTTTAACGTCCCTTTCAGCAGAGGTCGTGGGTCACAGTGGATCACGGCCTGTTCACCCACGACCTACTGACTCACTCCATCTCTGATGTGATACCGCTACTGTCAGTACCAAACATAAATGGTCCAGAGTTACAAGTTCCATTTTATAGCAATAGAGGTGCTGTTGTATTTCGTAACATCTTTTGATAATATGTTCGTAGAATAACTATTTAAACACAACTCAAAAATACTATATTATAATTAAGTTAGAATTGAGTGTGTAGGAGAGTTGTTCAGAAAGAAACCGAACTTTCTAAATAAAATGTAACTTACCGTTTGTGGAAGTTGTTCAGATTTATCTCCGTCAAAATAGCTCCATTCATTATTAATATATCGTTCCCAACTCTGTTTTTGCACTGCTTAACCTTTTTTTTTTTTTAAAGGGGAGGAAACAGTCTTGAAGTTTCGTAACGAATTTTTTGTTATATCTTCTTTGGATTGGAAACGGCGATCCCTCGGAGTGGATTTCAACTAAGGAACAGAAAGATGTCTGTAGGTGACAAATCGGTAAAGTAGTTGGGGTGTGCGACAGTAATATTGTTCTTTGTCAAAAATTATGTGATGAGGAGTGTCGAATAGCTAGAAGCATTCTAATAGAGCACCATCCATGTCTCATTTTTCTAAGCTTCTGGTCTTTTTCTTTCTCACAACACCCCTCAAACACCTCAAAGAGCTCCACACTTTTAAACAATGCTATTTAATTATGGTTTGACCACGTTACACGTATTGATAATAAACAACACTACAAAAATCAAAGAAACAAATAAACTTCAGTTTAACGTTTCCGGCATTTTTGGGTCTCGCAGAAGATTTTTCCAGTCATTGAAATGGCTGTGGCTTTGTTTGAACGTCATAGCCGTAGACCCAAGTCTCGTCACCTATTCTGATGTTTCTGAAGAAAGCAATTGCCTTCGTTTGCACAATTCAAAAGATCTTCACTAATTCCCACAGCACTAACACTATTCGAATTACCAATGCGCAATTTAAACAAAGACGTAACAGTAGTTAAATAAATCAGCGGCACTAGCGCTCTCACGTGGTTTCTGGAAGAGATCCGATGATGAAAGTTATATTACCACGAGTGAGAAAGTCAAACTCGACCATCTTTGACTTCTGGCAGTATTCGTACCGACCAAAACATTTATGGCGTAACACGAGTTGCATATCTTCCAGGCGTATCCGACTTTGATTTTCCTCATTTTACACCGAGGGTATCAAACCATGATCAAAATATATATTATAGTCGAGTTGGTGCTGCTTCTATGGTGCAAAATAGAAGGTGGTTACTCAAATATATTTTAATTCGAATATTTTCGACGCGCTTTTCGCTAGAAATTTGAAGGGCAGAATACATTGTTTCTTGTTTTCGGTAAGACACTTTAAGAAAAGTATATTCAGATTTTGTTTCATCCTTGTAACTTAAGTCGTTTCCCAGATATGAACATTTTTTGATTTTCGAATTTTTAACAGTAACTTCGAAATTTGAAGGAATTTGAAGGTGATTTTTTGGCCAAAGCTATCTTTCGTTATGAGGTACCTTTGGTATAAATATTACAGCAATCCGTCTAAGAACACTTTTCACCCCTTTACCCTTTGGTTTCATTTCTACATTCAAATATTTCTATTCTTAGTAATTGTCTGAATGAGTTATCAACGCCCAGGCTAAACTGCTGAAGCTAGAAACTTAAAAATTTGGACAGTACGTAAGGGTATTTTGGGAAATTCGAATGGAAATGGAGGGAATGAGGTTCCAGCAGGGTCGTAACTTGTGGGGGGCAGGGGGTAACTGACTCCCCAGGGAAGCTCACCGCTGGGGACCCATTTTAAGGAAAAATTTTCTTACTCCATACACGATACGAACGTGAAATTATAAATGAAGCTTCAAACAGTTTCACTACATTATACATCAACAAAACAGCACACAAAAGATCAATAAAACAAAAGTGACTTTTGGGCCCATTTCAGTAAAAAAAAAAAAAAAAATGTCTACTATTATTGGCCCTAGAAATAATATTCAGAAATATTCGTATGGCTTTGAGATTTGTCAATATTGTCCCCTTAATTAATTTGTCATCTATGGAACGGGCCCAGGGACGTAAGTAATAGGTCCGTAGACCTTGTCCTGCGGGATGTCCCACAGGCTCCGGGTGCCCATAAAGAGTTAGAAGAAGGTGGAAAGAGGGGGCCCAAGAATTCGAAAAACAACTTTTCTAGGGAGTCAAATACGCGTATTAATGCTTCCCCCCAAGAAAAAATCTAAGTTATGGCGCTGGGTTCCAGTTGTTACAATAAGATCTATCAGGATATTTTAAATTCTCTAAACAATTATAACATTACTGATATTATATTAAAACAGTGCCCTAATAAAAGTATTTAGCTATATGATGATAAGCTCATACATAATGAGTAGGAAGATGGTAGTGCGCTGAGGTGTAGGTGTCCAAACTCGTGAGCCAGACTCTCGGGTTCAATCGCCTCGCACTCAATAATTGAGCTGGAATGCATGTAGGATCATCAGTGTTATAAATCCATAGCAAGCCAAGAAAATCCTAGCAAACGTTAGCCGTAATTAGGATAGAGAGCACGAGCATGAGTCAGTGCGGTCCCTTATGAGAGCGAGCTCAAGCACTTGGCGAACGCGAGTCTGGTGAGGTAAAGGAGTGCTTCATCGGGATATCATGAACCTTATTGAGATCAGCGAGTCTCATAGACTCGGGCGAAAACAATGAAATGAAATCTTTGAGTTTTACGTCCCACGATTAAGCCGGTTAGGCTAAAGGAGACGGTGATGATGAGTAATGAATGAAATGGTGGAGTGAAGAAAGTGGGAGGAAACGTGAGAACCCCGAGGAAACTCACGCGCAAAGGTGTTTGTTCACAACAAAGTTCACTTGGCGGGGGCTGGGATCGAACCCGGGACCCCATTCACCAGAGGTGAACACTCTACCACTGAGCCACCGCGGCCCACAGACTCGGGCTAGTATTAGCTAGCACGAGCCTCATTGAGACTAGTGAGCACAAGCCCATAAAGCAGCGTTTCCCAACCTTTTTCAACTTGCGGCACACTATGGGTGTATCTTGAATTCTCGCGGCACACTCATTATTATTATTATTATTATTATTATTATTATTATTATTATTATTATTATTATTATTATTATTATTATTATTATTATTATTATTATTATTATTTGCTAATCTAAAATAAAATGGTAATTTTTTATCTCTGATTACTGATCATCTTCTCACAGAGATGAAAGCTCGATCACTGGTTTTCCCCTATGCTAATTCATTATGCTTATTTTTTATTATAATTTTAAAATAGAAAACAATTGCAATGAAATATAGGACTCAAATTTTTAAAAATACGTTCTTTTTTTGTCGAAATCTGTATCCAACCTTTCACTAAGAACGAAGATCACTAAATAACGAACGAACAAACAAATGTCTTGTACTTTTAACTTTGCTGTTTTAGCCAAAACCGGTGCACATTATTGCAATCACACAGCTTGCGATGCGTCGAAGTCAAAACACAGCTGTTGAACAAAGTGTTGTTCTGTCATTCACATGCGAATGAGTGTTCTATGAACGTTCACTTGACGCGTACCGTACAAGTGCTTCCATTTTTCGGTGTTAGTATGACTCTCAACTGAAGCGTAACATACGAGCCGAAATACTGTCTGCTACACAGTAATAGATGTAGAATAATATATTACAATTACAGTAATTTTTTCCATGGTAGAAATTCATAGTAATGTGAAATACAAAAATATAAATTTTTCCCTATGTCTTGCAATTTGGTTGCTATAAAATTAATAATTTTGATTCGATTTCCTCAGGGCACACCAGCGGTCCATTCGCGGCACACCAGTGTGCCGCGGCACACCGGTTGGGAAACGCTGCCATAAAGGAAACCCTGAGCCAGAGCAAGTCCGATTGGAATTAGGACTAGGAATTAGATTTCTGAATTTTCGGCATCTAACTCGGCACCCGACATCTAACCCCATGGTCAGTTAACCCGTCACCATGGGCGCCTGAAGAAAATTTTCTAGGGGGCTCATCTCCCTGGTTGCTATATTACGTTTGGCATTTTTTTTTATCTGTATTAAGAAAATCTTAAGAAACTTAATAAATTTTTGTGAGCCAGGGGTTTAGGGCCCCATCTTGCCCCCCTTTGGGCGCCCATGCCCGTCACGTATGAAGGATGACGTCTTCGGCAATCACACTGCCTGGGCAACTGGAGAGGAGGAAAGAAGAGGGAAGAAAAGGAAGCGGCTCGGATTGTTAAGTAACATCCCGCCATTTATGTGGTGCGAATGAGAAAAACTCCAGAAAAACCTCACTCTTTGTCAGGATGACTGGCCTGAAAAACCTGTCACACTTTTTTGACTGAGTTTCCCCACCAGAAATCGAACCCGAGACCGCTCACACCAAAGAAGAGAGCGTTATCGAATACACTACGCGGGGTCCCCGTGCGAGTCCGAAATGAAATGAAATGAAATGAAATCTTTGAGTTTTACGTCCCACGGTTATGCCGGTTAGGCTAAAGGAGACGGTGATTATGAGAAATGAATGAAATGGTGGAATGAAGAAAGTGGGAGGAAACGGGAGAACCCCGAGAAAACCCACGCACACGGTGTTTGTCCACCACAAAGTTCACTTGGCGGGAGCAGGGTTTGAACCCGGGACCCCATACACCAGAGGTGAACGCTCTACCACTGAGCCACCGCGGCCCTCCGTGCGAGTCCGAGTGAGACACTTTAACCAATACCGTTTTGTCCTCATATTCTTATTTCTCATAGAGGATAGTCAAGGACGTGAAATTGAAAATAGTCTACATATATTAAAATACTAAATATATGTATTATAATAGTAATATAGGTATCTTCATTGTTATTAAGTCCTTTATTGAATGCGTTATGTATGTATATACCTATAAGAGCAATTTGCAATGTCAACAGGGGCTCAGTGGTCGAGCGCCTACCTGCAGTGCATGAGTTCCCTGGTTCAATCCCATCTCTTGTTTTCTTCCATATGTGTAATTGCAAAACGTTGACACGATTTAAAAAATATATAGGCTCTATAATTAAAAAAAAAACAATAACTTTGGTGTATGTCTGGCTACGTGCCCAAAATATCTAAAACGACTAAATAAGTGCCATTTTCTTCAAACAGTATAGATAATATGAGAAGTGTCCAAACAGGTTTCTAAACGATACTCATTGGACACAGTGTCGATAATGTAAGTGTGCAAACAGTTTTATAAACGATACTCATTGGACACTTGTGCATTTTTTTCACTTTAGGACACTTTTTACATGCTAAACAACTATCAAAAGTCATTTTTAAAATTCCAAAATAGGCCAATATTTAAAACATTGATTTCTTTTTTACAGTGTCCAAGTCACCAGTGTTGCTCAATGGTAGAGTAGAGGGGGGCAAGAGTACGTGGGGGGTAAGGATACGATTCCCTAAAATCAGGTGAATATATTCGCGTATGGCAATAATGCGTCACGTGGAGTTTGATGTTAATGGCGTCTAGAACCTAAACAAGTCTGAGTGTGCTGCGGCAAACTACAAGCTATCTAAGTAATTATTTATGTTTTTCTAATAGTTTGATATAATATTGGGACATAAGTAGTTAATGAATAACTTACACAATTTTATAACGATTTCAAAGTACTATAACGCGTTAGTTTCTAACATATCCATTGTTTGACAGGATGGAGTAAATTGACTTTCTTCCAACAGTTGGCTGTACAACATCACGGGAAAGTCAATTGTGTAGTGAGGGGGCAAGGGTACGCAGATACCTACGGGGCAAGGGTACGCGTGCGTACTCTTGCCCCTTCTGTTCTATGAAAAAGAATCCAATTTGATTTAGAACTAACAATCAAAAAAGAATGTAGATTCCGTTGTAATAGAGAGTGACGGCAAACTTTACGAATACTGGTTCCCATATGTAGCCTCTAACGTTAAGAATTCTGAAGAATCCTGATATTTTCTTATGTACGAGGGATAAATTTTTGTTCTAAATTCCATTCCTTACATAACAATATCTAAGGTGGTGTTTGAGTTTTCGAAACAGATAAACGTGTGAGATAGTGACATCTGCAGTTATTGAATAACGTTACGCTTGCTTATTTTATTCAGGTTTCGGAAATACTACGCTTTGTCCTCTTTTATCTTAAATGTCAGCAGTCTTCAGTAATAAATTTCAATGGGCCTTATGCAGAGTCGTTCTGACGCGTGATTAGTGCCATACTAAAAAGTTCGAATACCGTATGTTTCCTGTAGTAGTCAGTCCTTTAGTAATCATACGTTAAAACGACTCTGCATAAGGCGGTATCAGTCCAATGATTGGTATGGGATTCTAAAAAGATATATGAAGCTAACCTAACCTAACATTTGACAATGTGTAGCTTCATAAAGTATAGGTCGAGAAGTTTTCAAGTTACCCTCGTAGGTGACAAGCATTCTGTAACTGATGGAATAAGCTGGAAATATATTTTTATAAAGGGTCTAAATATTATCTGATTTTTTTTGTATCCTATGCATTCCCATTACTGATATAAAGAGAATTAAGGATTTTTCTTTTCTTTTTTTGAATGAGAATCTGCAACGTCTTTAGGTACAATAAAGCCAGTAGGCCTATTTACCGAAGAAATAGACAACGAATTAGTGCAATATATCACATTACTGGATCAATTCTTCTATGAATTAACTTTAAAAGGTCTATGAAGAATGGCATACAATTTTGTTGAACGTAACTAGGTGCCCCATATCCTTTAGCCGTGTGAATCGAATGGCAGAAAGAGATTGGACAGAGTCTTTCCGTCTTAGACATTTAACAATTGCTTTGCAACAGCCTTCAAAGACTGGTCTGGGGAGAACTCGTGGTTTTAGCAAGACACAAGTTGAATGTTTTTTTAATTGTCTAAAAGATCTTGTAAGACAAAACGGCTTTTCTCCACGGGATATCTACAACATGTACGAAACTGGAATAAAAATGGTTCCTCATAAAGTTCCAAAAGTCGACTATAAATCAGTTGTGAATAAAACTGTATCTAGTGATTTTGGAGTTAACCTAACAGCTGTTTCATGGTGAGTGCATCTGATCCCTTTATTCCCCAGATATTTTCCACAAAACAAATGAAACAAGAATTATTCGATGGCTCGCCGCCAGGTTCTGTGGGAATATCTAATTCTGGTTCATCAACTCACGACTTTTCGTAGAATGGTTATATTATTTACACCAACATGTGAGATCAAATTCGGTTACGAAGAAGGTATTTTTACTTGTTGACAATCAGACCTCTCACATTTCAATCGAAGCGATTGATTTCTGCAGGCAAAATAGGTTAGTGATGTTGAGTTTACCACCAAATCCCAGTCATAATTTGAAACCGTTAGTTCGCTCCTTTTTTGACCCAATGAAATCCTGGTATTCAACTATGTGTGATAAATGGATGAGGAATCATCCATCCCACATAATTCCAAGTTGCGAGTTTGTTTACTGAGGCTTACTACAAAAAAGACTCATAAAATGCTTCGTGTGGAGTGTTGCACTGTATGGGGCGGAAACGTGGACATTACGTAAAGGTGATGAAAATCGACTAGAAGCCTTCGAAATGTGAGTGTGGAGAAGAATGGAAAGAATTAGTTGGGTCGAGCGGAAAACGAATGAGAGAGTGTTAGTAATGGTGGGTGAGAAAAGAACACTTTTAGATATTATTAGGAAGAGGAAGAGAAACTGGTTGGGACATTGCCTAAGAAGATATTATATCATGAGGGACGTCCTAGAGGGTATGGTGGCGGGAAAGAGAGGAAGGGGGCGAAGGAGACTACAATTAATGGATGATATAAAAACAGAAAGATCATACGTGAAGACGAAGAAGTTAGTGGAGGGCCGTGGAGTATGGAAGCTTCTCAGCTGCGGCAAGTGACCTGCCAATAAAGGCAGAATACCTATGATGATGATGATTACAAAGCTGCAACCATTGGTATCCAGCCTTCAAGAATCTGGAGTTATCCTACTGAATCCAGATGTGTTCACTGAAGAAGATTTTCTTCCTTCTATTGTGGATGTGATAGACTTAAATGTAGAAACCAGGTCTGAAGACGAAAGCATTCCTGAAGCAACAAATCAAGCATCAGACCTGAATAGAGCCCAAAATCGTTCATCGGATGATTCACTGGAAGTAAAAAGGGACCCATGCGGTGCATCCAGATCAAACACTCCTTTGCCAGTTGCCCGTCCTCCTCCATCTGTTATCAAACATTTAAACAGTAACGCTAGATCCTCACTAGAAGCAAGCAAGAGCTCATGCTGACTGTCCACTTCAAACACTCTTCTGCCGGTTGCTCGTTGTCATTCATCCGTTACCAAACCTTCAACCAGTATTACTGGGTTCTCACTAAAAGCAAGCAGGAGCTCATGCGGATTATCCACATCAAACACTTTTCTGCTGGCTGCTCGTTCATCGGTTACCAAACCTTCAACCAGTAAACTAGATCTTTACTGGAGGTAAGCAGGGGCCCATGTGGACCATTTACATCATGCACTCCTTTGGTGGTTGTCAATCCTCCTCCAACTGCTACCAAGCACTCAACCAGTAGATCTTGATCTTCTCGAAGTCAATCAGAGATTCTGACATACTCTCCTTTCAAGCAGAACTTACTTTCGAAACGGCGCCCTCCAAAGAGCAAAGGCAATCATCTTGTACCAGGAAAGCTACAACCGAAGTTGTAGCTACAACTCCTCAGGTCATGAGGAAGTAGTGTACGAGTGTCCATTATGCAATATCATTTACAGTGGTCCACCAATAGAAGACTGGATCAAGTGCGCAAGATGTCATGAATGGTGGCATGAACAATGCACATCATATAAAGGAGTAGGCACCTTCATCTGTGATAATTGTTAATGCTCTTTTGGGTGCGTACTCTTGCCCCTTTGATTTCGTACTCTTGCCCCACATATGGGGGCAAGAGTACGAATTTGAATGTTTTCATTTTATGAGTTCTAGTTCCTCTAAGAATAGAGGTATATAAAAGTTGAGTTCACATTTCGTAAAGGAGAGTTCAAGTTTTGTGTTCCATGTAAAAGTTTTCCTTTGTAACTATTTTTTATCAAAATATATAAGTTTAATTAAAATTTGCGTACTCTTGCCCCCCTTTCCTATATAATGTTTTTATACCAGTAAGTTGCATCACTTTTACCAATTGTTCCTCCAGAGATGTAGTATTGTAATATAGATAATAATATAAGGTAATTCCCACACGCACTGTAACCACATGTCTTTACTACGAACACACGTTTTCATGTGCATAAACAAACAATAGTAAGTGTTGTTAAGAAAAACCACACCCCTCCAGAAAGATACGAAGAGGATTCGGAAAAACTACGAAGAAAGCCGACTTTCTCCTCAGGGATTCCCTCTTCAAGAAGATGCATATAAAAGAAGATCGCAATAAAAGGAAACTATCAGTTTATCGCTGATCACTCACCTATCGACACCTTCTCCTGGGGCTGCCATGAGCTATGGAGCTATGGAGAATTCCTTTAAAATCACTTCCTGAGGCTGCTATGAGCAAAGGATTTGGCGTCGATACCAGTCTAAGGCCATTACAAGCTTAGGACCGAGCGAAGTAGCTCAAGTGACAGAGCGTTGGCTTTGCATTCGGGTGGTCGCGGGTTCGATTCCCGCTGCCGACCATCCTGACTGGGGTTTTCCAGGGTTTCCCTCAGTCCTACCAGGCAAATGCTGGGATGGCATCTACTAAGCAGGCCCTGGCCGATACCTTTCCATGTTATTGTTGTTAGATATCCAGTATAAAATGGCCTCTGAGCTGTATCTGGTGATTGTTAAATAAATAAATAAATAAATAAATAAATAAATAAATAAATAAATAAATAAATAGATCTTTATTCCGATGCCACTTTCGAGTACCGAGGATCTTTATTGAACTCTGAAAACATTTACAGACTTACAAGAACTTTGTAAAAACTTTTATTAAGATTTTATTTTTATAATAAAAGCTGAAGGGTTTTATCCCGTGTAAGTTATTTAAGACTGTACCGAACAAAACATTGCAATACAACTATCATTTTCAGTCTACAAAAAATAGCCATGCCCCCCTCAAATTAAAGCTGGTATCGTCACTGTTGAACTATGATTTACTGCTAAAGTGTGGCTACAACAGTTCAGAGGAATTTTATATTCATTTGTTTGAAAAGATGATTAATAATAATGGGATATTAGGGGTGCGCTATCCATTTAGGTATATAGGTCTATGTTTAGTCTCCATTACTTAATAAATAAAATATATTTCGCTCATATTATAATAAATCAAAACATTTTCACGTTTCCTCAAACATGAATTTCTTTTTAGACTCGTTAATTAAATCAGCGTAACAAGACATATCATTCGTTTGCAAGTAGCTGATGGGAAGAGGGAGGTGTGATGGAAATAGCTGAAAGGAAAGAAGAAGAAGAAAGGAAATGTATTCTTGTCTGGAAAGCTTGTACAGTCAAACGACAAACTCGACTGACTTTTCTCATAAATGACTCTGTCTGTTAATTAAAACAACTCATTTTAACAATTTCCGTGCAATTAGCAGTTTAAGAGTGACATCTCGCTTGATCATGGGACATGTGACTTGATAAGGAACATTCCAGCATTATCTAATTTCGTCTGGCTCACCTTTTTATTATTTTTATTATTAAAAGTATTTCCTGTGGAGCACAAACGATCTTTCGTGCTCGCTATAAGAGAAAAAAAAACATGCCTTTTCCGGCGCTGAGACAATTTTACAACAGTTTCTTTTCCGTCCATTTTTATTATTTCGTTTTGGCATGTGTGTTTCTTCCCTAACAAATAGTACAAGAGTGAAACTTACCATTTCGTGAACCTTACTCTTGTAAAATGTTTAAAGTCTGCGAAGAAATATATATAATGTGTTTTCTTCACCGTCTTCTTGCACACGACTTCCACTTCCGGAGAATGTCTTCTCGTCTTCGTTTATCGTTCACTGACTTGGTTTCCAGAGCTGTACAAGAAGAGCAAGCAAGAAGGTGCACAGAATAACTGTTTGGACGAAATAAAATTTCATTAGGGCTTTCCATCTCGGAGTACTTAATTACTGAAATTGTCTTAACACTTCGATAACATTTACAGATAAGACATAATTGAGAATCAAGTCACAGGAAATTCCAAGTTACTTTCTTCTTCTTCTTCTTCTTTTACTTTTCCAAAGGTGCAGCCTGTTGACAAAAATATGATATGACAAATTCTGCGAATTAAGTGTCATAAAGAAAGCTGTTAAAAGAGGAGCATATGTCTCAAAAGTACTAGTCTAGTAGGCTAATACTAGTATGAAACATTTGCATATACCATAAAATCATGACAAATTAGAGGTAACAGTATAAATATTTAGAAATGACTTTTACTATTAATCTCTGTTTCGTAATATTTTATGACTTACGAAAAGCATATCACAAAGCTGGCAGCTTTGACTCCAAATGTACCGGTTTTTATCCAAAACATAAGTAACTACTGATTTTATTAGTCACTTTTATTCTCGGTGCGAGCTCATGTAGTTTGGATTCCACGTTAAGCTATAGGTCCACGTTTCATATAGCCTCGCTGCTGAAAGAGACGTTAAACTAAAATTCAAATCAAATCAAAATTATTTAATTAATTCTGACGTTCCACCAAAAAGCAAGTGCATAGCTATGACTCGTATACTGTAAATTTTTGGCCATTGAGGACGAGATTACAAGTTTTAGGCAACAAGACGTACAGTACATCTACACAGTGTTCGAAGTGGGAAAAAAGCAGAGGCCGTATGTTTTATCACGATTTTGATTCAACATGCCGGCTATCTAAATGTTTAAATACAATGAGGGTATGTTACCTAAAAGATTGCATTTCTATTTACGTAATGACTCAAGACTATGGGATAGCCTCTCCGCAATTGCAGGAGGGGGCGGCATAAGGAGGCTTTGCCACCTTTAACTTTCTGAGAAAAAAAAATCGATAATGTTGTATTATAGAGATTTATACACGAAAACACTCAAAAAACAATTTTTATGTTAAAAGTTTTTAAACAATTTCCTATGGTACAACTCCAGGACTCCCGACTCAACTGAAGGGTACTCCAGACCCCTTGAAGGTCCGCTCACAACAGCAAATAACTCGTAATTCTGCCCACACTGAAAACGGACATTTAGGCAAGAAGATACACACATACATAAGAACGAAACAATTGAATATGACATAACAAAATATTAACTAGGTGAACTTCTTTGTAGACATCTTATTTTAAAAACAAACAGTAGGAGAAAAATAAAAATGTTGGTGTGCCAACTTAGAAATTATTCCCATATAAGAAATAAAATCTTTTTACGTGCAAATCTATTCATCAATTAATGTGTATAAAAATGGATTTAAAAAGGTATATTAGCATGCATTTTCTAGTGACAATATGTCTTGATGACCGAAAAACCAGAGGCGGTATGTCTTCATCTCTGACAAACCAGAGATGGTATGTCTTCATCACTGGAAAACCAGAGGCTGTATGTCTTCATCACTGAAAAACCAGAGATGGTATGTCTTCATCACTGAAAAACCAGAGGCGGTATGTCTTCATCACTGACAAACCAGAGGCGGTATGTCTTCATCAATGACAAACCAGAGACGGTATGTCTTCATCACTGACAAACCAGAGACGGTATGTCTTCATCACTGACAAACCAGAGGCGGTATGTCTTCATCACTGAAAAACCAGAAATGGTATGTCTTCATCACTGAAAAACCAGAGGCGGTATGTCTTCATCACTGACAAACCAGAGACGGTATGTCTTCATCACTGAAAAACCAGAGACGGTATGGCATACCACCACATACCATCTCACTTCGACCACTTTCCGCTACAAATATGGGAACGCTTCTATCACTTAGATAGAAGGGATCCATCTTTACTTAAATTGTTTTGTATATAAGAGAATATGCTGCTTGCAGCAATTAACATAAGATTTAAACAGCTGGACGGACTAAAACAGACCTGGAAGTTGAGAAACACTGCATATATTAATCATAGGAAAGATGAAAAGGATAGTTGCTTAGCTAGTTTTAAGATATGGATCTGACATTCATTTTGTGTGATTATGACTAAATCAATTATATTGTTGATCAGTATTTCTTAGAATATATCTATTATCAGAAAAACGAATCCTGAACAGTAAAGTTATAGGACATACTTTTTAAGTTTGATTGGTTTGATTATACAAACTTAGTCTTTTAGAAGTTTGCTTTAGTTTAATGGACATCACGCGAACGTTGACTTAAAATATGTTGACAAAAGATAACATTTACAAGTTTTTCTAGATCCAACATAATGACTTTGATTTTACATAATAATCTTTCAGGCACGTAAATATGTCACTTAATATAACACAAGCGACTAAACGAATAATGGAACAAAAATGGAAAAAACAACGGTGAATTGTTGATCAAATTAATACGACACGGAGAGGACAAGGAAAAATATCATGGCATTTTAGTCCTTACTTGCTAATGCATTGCGATTGGATCTACCATTACATTGCGTGAGTTTCAAGCATGTGTCGTGGTCTACTATTCTCCCCTTTATATTCCTACTTTTTTAAATAATAATAAAACAGTAACAAAGGGACATTCAGTAGCATGTTACATGTCGCGCAATTAAAACATTAAGTAAGGGACGCGAAAAACTTGTTATCTATTATCACAAGTTTTTATTTATACGATTTAGTGGGAAAAGCTTATAGAGGAAGGGTGGTGTTGATTCGTTGGTCGTTGAAACAGCTGAAGGGGAAGACGGGGACTTATCAACTACCCAAATTGGGCAGAGGGGAGGGTGAGGTTTCGCCTCATGAAGAAATAAAAAAAAAAACTCAGTCCCAGGTATAGCTAGTATATACACAGGAAGTGAGGTAGCTGTAAACACGTTACTTCCTGTGGAAGGGCGGACAGGTGCGAGCTGTGATTGGCGATTCAGCCGCTCGCTCGGAACGACGCTGTAATTGACATCACTACCACACGCGTGTCTCCATCCATTAGTGTTGCTACCTTCTCACAAATTTGCAATTAAAGGTAATTCTCACAATTAATTTGCGTCAATAAATTATTTATAATTTCCGTTCTCTTATGTTACCTAATTATCAAGTTTAATTTTCAGTGAGATGGCTTCTCCGAGACAATTCAAGCGTTTTATTTTGAGGAGAGGGTTTGAAACATTATAGTTCAACCGGTCAACGTCTCTTTCTAGCACTGAAACTATACGGTAACAAATGTAGATATATTTAAATGAAGTTTTATTCCTTTACCTGGAATTGAACCTGGATCTCCAGTATCAAAACAAGAACTAATTAGCCAAATGTCTCTGTTGATAGTGATAGATTATACAGGGGACTAGGGATGCGCACGAGTCGAGTCGAGATTTAAGCCTGTCTCGACTCGTCTCGAGAAAATATTGTCTTGAGTCGACTCGAATTCGAGACGAGACATCTCGAAATTTGAGTCGAGACAAAATGAGTTGAAATATACGCACACATCAGCCAGAAGAGTATGACTACTTACGTAATTTACGTCCACCTTTGGAACGGATAACAACGGCGACGCGTCTTAGTATGATTTGGTAGGTCGCTGGAGAGAGTTAGCGCCACATGTACACACACATAAGTCACCTAATTCCCGTAAATTCCGAGGAGGGGTCCATGCGCTCTGATACCACATTCAATCACATCCCAGATGTGTTCGATTGAGTTCAGAACCGGCAAGTTGGGATGCCAGCATATCACTTGGAACTCGCCCCTGTGTTCCTCGAACCACTCCATCACATTCCTGGCCTTGTGACATGGTGCATTATCTTGTCGAAAAATGCCACTACCATTGGGAAACATGGTCGTCATGAAGGGGTGTAGATATATATAGTCTGCAAACAGTATGCGATACGCCTCGGCCGTCATGGTGCGGAGCGCCACTAGACATATGGATGCTCATTTGAATTTTCCTCAGAGCATAATTAAGCCACCGTCAGCTTGTTTCCGTCCCGCAGTGCAGGTGTCAAGGAGCTGTTCCCTTGGAACACAACGGATTCGCACCCTCCCTTTGTCATGATGAAGAAGGTATCGGGATTCATCAGACAATGCAACGCTTTGCCACTACACCAAGGTCCAGTGACGATGGTCACGTGTTCATTTCAGTCGTAGTTGCCAGTGTCGTGGTGTTAACATTCGCACATGGATGGGTCGTCAGCTGCGGAATCCCATCATTAGGAGTTCGGTGCACTGTGTGTTCAGATACACTTGTACTTTGCCCAGCATTAAAGTCTTATGTTAATTCCGCCACAGTTGTAATATACTATGTAAAATAGTCTCGTATCATAATATGTGATATACAACAAATGTTACATTATATATTATCCGTACGTAACTCGTGATATGCTGCAACACATTAAAGCCTCAAAATAGTTGGGAAAGGGAATAATCCAGACGTTATGTAGCTCTATTGCTTTCGTGGGAACGAAAACACAATAGTTATAAACATGCTAAATTACTATATTGCTCATTCAGAAAATTTATGAAGTTCACTTCATCACAATAGTTTTATACAAACTAGATATAGGCTACAGTGCCTCTCTTGCAGCTAACTTAAAGACTTAAAATTACTTTCTTGGCTAATAAGGCGATCCCCCCCCTGAAATTTAAGCACAAATGAAAGGTACGGGTTATTCGCGGGGATATAGCATTTGTACAGTGTGGCTCAAAAAATGTATGCACTTTTTAATTGTGAATAACTCTCAAATGAATGAACAGAAACGTCTCATTTCTAGAAGTGTTAGAGAGTTTAATGTTATATTATTGCATTGCAATTCGTAATGAAGAAGGGCTGATACTAGTTTGTTTATGTATTTAAAGTATTTGCCGTTAGCATTATAACCGCTACCAGGTTATAGAAGTATTTTTTGTGGACGCTCTGTATATTTTGAAAAGACAGTGATTATTTTTTTCGATTTATAAAATATTCTGCGACGCAAATAAGTTCTTTCTTCGGTGGGAATTGCTTCCTTCCAACGCAACTGGACAAAGAAGTCTCTCATTGTTTTTTCATATATATATTTAAAACATTGCCTTTTGGTGAGTACATTTCAGTGAGTGACGAACCTTTTCAGTGTTTCTCCCTGACTTATTAATATGCACAGTATATATTCTGCAGGTATTTGGAACTGAATTAAGTGCTTTCTTTAATCATTTATGGAAATACTACCTGACCAGATGTTCATACACCAGAGAGACGCCAACTTCATTACTTTTGCAGTTCCTTATCTGTACTTTCACACGCCCGAGTAATCGCAATGTCTCGTGCATCGTGGCCAGTGGACTAAAATTAACATAAATTATGTTCCGTATTCTGTTTGCATGTGCATACAGGCGATTTAACTGAGTGGCTTTTAGAATGAACTGCCAACACTCTTCAGTCAACCATTGCAGCTCGTATCTCGAACTTAGGTGCTCGAGGAGTTTGACTCCGCAATTGTGTGCAGCAACCACGCAGGTCGCGTCGTGGATTAAGTATGATTTTGTGTTAAGGGGCACAACTTATTAGCCAGTAAAGGACGTTTACTTACGACTAGCCCCAACTAGTGAAGTCTCAAGTTCACATACCTTGTGCGTATGCTATAAGCGCGCCCTCCAACATTGGCATTCCACTTTGGAGACTTATTTTGCTGAAGACTCATCTTAATTCTTCAGGATTATTTGGAGCCGCAACTAGATTGCTACGTGGATTATCCCGGCAACTTTTCCCCCAGAGCTAATCCCCCAACTGTGTCAATGGTGTGAGAAAGGCATTTACAGTGAAATCTCAATTATAATCTTCTATATATAAATCAAAGTGATAAAGGGCTACAGTGTATTAAAAAGGCAAAGTGTGATTTTAGTAATGAAGATAATTATACGTATTCTGTGTTAAGTGTTGTGATCATTTCTCTTCGTTATTTTTTAAAATAGTATTCTAATAAATAAGTATAGTGTCATCTAACCCAGTGTGTTTTCGATGTATGTGTAAATGATGTTTGTGTGCGTTGTGGTCTGGATTACCGTGTGATCGTCCGTGAGGTTTTCGAGACGAGACATCCGAACCTCTCGACGCCTAATGCTCGTTTCATCATTGAGACCGACGAACGATTTGGAAATAATTTGTAATCCCTTCTTGGAGATTTCCTTCAACGTCCTACTCAGATAAGTCCAAGTCTCCAGAGAATACCCATTGCCAGGACCACGGAGGAGAGTATTATTAGTCGATTACAAATAAATGGCACCCCGAACAGTGACCCGATCCCCGGATGGTTCAGCATCAATTCACTGGCAATATCTCCGACTGCTGTGAACTATTTACTGCAACGTGCTAAGCTTTATTATCTACACAGGAACGTTCGATGGCTACTCGTAGGTTATGCAACGTACGAGGCTTTGTCTACAAGTAACGTTCTGGACAGTCTATAACTAAAAGCCTATAGTGATGAGGTCTGCAGAACGTGGGGGATACTTGACGTATCCCTTGTTCTTGTAAATGTTCATTCAGAAATTCCCTGACAAGATTATGGTAGTCGGGTGGGATACAGTCTTGTTGGAGATAAAACCTCTGTTCCAAATAGAGGTCTCTGATGGCAGGGTAAATGGATGTCTCTAGCATCTACACGTACTTCTCATCGGTAAATGTGCCGTCAAAGAAGAATGGTCTACTTGAACCACGGGTTTGTCCGACGTGTCGGTAATTGTGTTCCAATTTCATCCTGCCATTGTCGTTGCATCTCACTTGATGGTTTCGTACTTCTTGTACCATTTCAACATCGCCTTCCATTCTTCATATGTCAGCCTTACAGCCATGTTGTATCACTCAAGCCACCTACACAAAAGAAGAAAATAAAACAATAATGTAGTAACAGAATATCAAACATTAGACTATAACACTAACCAAAAATGAGACGTTTCCGTCAATCCAGTTCAGATTTATTTATTTACCATTACACAATTCACAATCGAATAATGTAAAGATTTCCCTGAACCAGTCTGGATGTGACTTTACTGTTATTTTAAGAAGTTTCACTTCTTTATATTGTATGACTTGCATAACTTTACCTATTCATCCGTTTAATCCTGCAAAGATTTCGTTCCCCAAAAAACCTTCAAAGTATGTATTATTTTCCTCGAATTAGTAGCTAATTTTCAAAAAAGTACTTGTTGTCCTGCTTCCAATAAAGATCCATGACACTACTAGAGTTTTTCTATTTCAATTGTGACCCTTCTGGCGCTGCTATCGATGTGTGATTTCCTGGACCTCCCTCGAAAGAGAAGGGACAAATTGCTGCGGCCGAAATCTTTCAATTGTTGATTGCGGAAGCGCGATGCCACAATGAATTATATCACAGACTTCGCTGTGCTCTGTCTTATTAGCAATTCTAAAAAGAAGCCTGCAAATCTTCACTTGTCAAGATCAAAAGACTGAATGACAAATTGGCAACACAGTTGAGGTCACTCACTTATTTTTCTCTAAGCAAAGGGATGGTTTGCCCCGTCAGAGGGCGGTGGGGATGGGGCCGAAATATGTTACGCATATTTTCCGAGGGCACACTTGAAATAGGCTCTAGCGTACGCAGAACTTTCATCAAGGGGTTTCGAGCCCTTAATCTTTTATTATTTTAGGACGCGCGTATTTTTTCTAATACATACGCATATTAACATAGAAAATGTTTAATTTCTTATAATATCTTGCTCAAGAGGACATTGAAACCCGGAAATCCTCGTTGCTTAAGCGACTTGTAAGTTACTCTATTTAGATTTCCAAGGAGGTAGAAATAATTGAGGACGAAATAAAAGCCAACGGAAAAAAGGATCTATTTGACTTCAAAAAGAAATTGAACAAAGGTGATAGCATATAATAACTTTTGAACACAAGTGTACCTAAGTTGTTGAGTATTTAGCGAGATTTCTAAGTAACTTTCTTGTTGTCAAGGGAATACTAGGGGCTGCGGTGGCTCAGTGGTAGAGTGTTCACCTCTGGTGCTTGGGGTCCGGGTTCGATCCCAGCCTCCGCCAAGTGAACCTTGTGGTGGACAAATACCGTGTGCGTGGGTTTTCTCGGGGTTCTCCCGTTTCCTCCCACTTTCTTCATTCCACCAATTCATTCATTATTCATCGTCACCGTCTCCTTTAGCCTAACCGGCATAACCGTAGGACGTAAAACTCAAATATTTCATTTCAGTATTTTTTCAAGGGAATACTAACTTGCGGACATTACTAAATATCCTAATATAAATAAAGAAGGTTTCTACTTCGTCTCTGTCTTCAGTTAGTTTTTAGTAGCAGTGATGATGAGTGCTCAACTACGTCTGATACGTGAACTGTTACTCTATAAGTTCGAAGTAGGGAAAACGCTGGGGCAGCAAGCCAATACATTTGTCACGTGAAACTGAAAAGTGCAGTGAACCATAGCACAGCAACTGCTTAGTTCCAAAATTTTGAGGTAAAAATGTCTAACTGTAAGATCAACCAAGATTCGGGCGCTCCAGACTAACTAATTATGAGGTTATACAACACGCCATTGATAAAAAAAATCCATCCACCAACACAAGACAATTGTCAAATCAACTCAGCATGTTATAGCCCATTGTAGTGTGTTACCTTTACAAACTTGGGAAAACCTTTAGGAGCTGCCACATCAGGTTAGGCCCAGAGGAAAGTAGATGTATGCCGACAACTGCTGCAAAATCTGCGTGATGTGCATTTCCTGAAACGGATTGTCGTATATGAAGTGAGTGTTTCCTTCCGAAATTCAAATGAGCAAAAAACAGTGGTTGAACAAGGCCCAATTTCCAGAACCGGTCGTCAAACAAGCTCGTTTCGACCATATAATTATGCTCTGTGTGTGGTATGAATGAGAGGGTAATTCACTTCGAGTTCGTTACTAACGGTCGTACCATTAATACCAAACTTCAGTCTCAACAGTTGGAGCGTATGTATGCTGCACTACGCCAAAAATAGCTATCCTACATTGTTGAAAAGAAAGCGCATCCTGCTGCAATAAAATAATGTAAAACCAAACTCGGTTCGAAAAACGAAACAAAAGTCCAGGAACTTGATGGTATCAAACTGATGCCACATTCGGCATATAATCCTGATCTTGTCCCTTCGGATTACTACCTGTTTTAGCTCCATGGCGCACTTTTTTTAGAAATAATGATACTTTACCATTCAGCAGAAAATGGAAACATAAGTGAGTAATTTCTTTGGCTCCAAGAATGAGACATAACAATATCAAAGTGGAATCGAGGAAATGACAGGTAAATAACTACAGAGTGAAGACAGTCAAACAAGAAGGGCTGTACTTGTAATGTTCATCTGCTTTCATTGCACTGCAATAAGTACGGAGATGTTGTATACCAGAATATTGTAAGACTTATAATATGACTCATTTTTATAATTCAGGTAACAGATAAGTTTACAATTCGCTTATAATATTGGTTTCAGTGCCTATGCAAGCGGTGTTACGGTTTTAAACCTACCTCCTTTAGCAAGACATTATGCAAAAATAAACTTTTACTATAGTAAGACATATATATATATATACAAAGGGCGTGGGTGGATAAGTATAGTGAAATGGCCCCAGATGAATCTTGCGAAGACAAGTGGGTGATACCCTAACAGCACAATCGCATAGCAGGTATATGCCTATCATGTTCCCTCAGGTACATGGGAATGTGTCCAGTATGTGGCTTATGCACCTCTGAGAGAGAAATCACATGGATGGCAAGTGATAATCACTGTCTATGTCCGCCCCTAGGCACATGCCTAACATGTACCTGGGGAACGTGCCTAGTGTGTTCTAGTTATGTTCCCCATGCCGTAAGTGTCAATGAACCACAAAATTACTCCCCCAAAATATGTTCAATCGCCTATATGCGTAATGTGTTTACATTAAGGTGAGTCTAAATACACTTTAAAGAAGTAAAAAAAGAAACATGTACCCCAGGGTGGGCGCGAACCACTACTAGCCGCGTGCTCTACCGACTTGGCAACAGAGACGATGAAGACAATGTTGCTTGTAGAGCGATAAACTGTTGAAGTCTTTTGAATTTGGCTAATCAGAATGCTTCTTTAACCGCGTATATTCGACGATAGCCGTTTGGGATCAGATAAAATCTACTCGCCATGTAATTTTATAACAACATCACGATTGTCTATTTACTTTATTTCATGGTTCCTCCATATTCCCTTTCAAATGATCGGCGAGAGTTTACTTCTAATAAAGTAGATCCGTTTGTTGCTTCTAGTACACAATCGCTTAGAAAAAGAAGCAAGAAATGCATCAAATGTGGGAGATGAATTTAGAACACCTAAATGTAGCATGCCTGGCACATCTTATACTGATAGAGTATCTGAAACAGTATGCACCTCAAGGACGTGCCTAGAACATGACAGATATATGTCCCAAGTGACGACATAAAAACAAATGACTGTTAGAGTGTGAAACTGAGCCAGGTATATAAATGCTACATTTGTGGTACATAGTTGCAAATATCAATTAGGTGTAACAAGTACCTAAAACTGTAGGTAGCTGAAGTACATACTTAGCACATGAATATCATATTGTCAAGAGTCGGGTACCTAAAAAGTAGCTAGGACACCTAAATGGTACATGCCTAGCACATCCTGTGCTGTTATGGTACATTACATTAATACCAAGATACATTAATCCCTCACGTTTCAAACATCAACTCTCATTGGTGTATGAGAAATGGCGGAAAATCGAAAAAGTAGGATTAATTTATTTCTCAAGAATGGCTCGATCGATTTTGTTCAAACTTTGATGTATGTATAGGTGTATACAAGGGCTTTGAAAAAATTAACAGCTCCTACGACTATTCCCCCCTCAAAAAATTCGATGCAATATTTTGAGAATCTTTTGACCTATGATGGTCTGCGAGCACCCACGACCTTTCTCCTGAAAGGGTGAGATTGAGTCCTTGAACCCTCCCCCTTGATGAGGTTCTGCGTTCGTCACTAATTGGCTAAACACCGGAAACAAAAAAGTCTCTCACCGCGAATCGAAACAGCCTTATGCACTTTTCTGAAATCGTCCTTGAACATAAGTAATAAAGATCATTATTTCAAGAGTAGCTGTTTTGATTTCGAAACGAGTATATTAAGGGTTCCCGTTTAAGGAATCTTAGACCTATACTACAGAGGTACGTTTTCAGAAATTGCAATAGAATTGAAATGAAATCGTTTAGTTTTATGTCCTACCCTCAAGTAAGTAATATCTCATTATAGGAATATTAATAAAATATTTATTAATAAAATATGAAACAAACCACCTGAGTCCCTTTTGAAACAAAAAATCGAAAAAAATCATCCCTAAAAGTAGACTATTTCTCGTGGTTCTTTTCAGGACAAAGAGTCGAGTAAGGTAGCTTCTGGGTGCGTCAACAACTTAATCTTTTTGCACACATGCAAAGACAAAGACATAAATCATAAAAACATGTCAAAGACAATATCGACAATAATAAAACGAGGAAAAAGTTAATTAAAATACAAGAAAAAAATATCCACACACGAGCTAAAATTAGATTGCATGCAAAATCTCAAGCTCTTTCAAAAAACAGCAGCATGCCAGCGAGAAAACGAGTGTCGTCACCAAGCAGCAAGGTCAGGTCTTCAGGAAATTTGTAACGTTGTCGATGCAGAGCCAAAGCAAGCCAATCCACAAGAAGATGACGAATAGATACAAAGGTCCTCACAAAAAACACATTCTGGAACTGCAACTGCACGTAAAAGATACGTATGCGTCAAATGACTTGTGTCCAATAAAATGCAGTCGAGTTAAAACAATTCTTCGCGACGAGACTGAAGCTCTAAACTATGCTATGTCCCATAACATTGCTCGTATGTCAGGACAAATGAGTTATGTCATATTGTCGGATCATCAATGAAGTATTTTTAAAATATGAACGTAATCCTCTGAGTCGTTTTTGAGAAAATTGTCCGAAAAAAAAGTTCGCTCCAAAGTGTAAACCCCTCGTGAATTTTTTGAGGACAAATGAGTTATTAATCAAGTATTTGAGCAGCTCAGGGGAACATAATGGTAAGTGCAAATTCCGATTATATTCAGTTATTAGGTGTAATGGGTGGGATCGAACCACGGAACAGTATGTAGGTAGTTTAATTTCGAAAATGCACCTGCAGATGGCAAGGAAATCTTGTTTGAGATATCTCATTGCATTGAATTGTTGAACCTTCTTTTCCAGTTTACCAAATGAAATGAAATGAAATCTTTGAGTTTTACGTCCCATGATTATGCCGGCTATTTTAAAGGAGACGGTGATGATGAGAAATGAATGAAATGGTGGAATGAAGAAAGTGGGGGGAAACGGGAGAACCCGGAGGAAACCCACGCACACGGTGTTTGTCCATCACAAGGTTTACTTGACAGGAGCAGGGTTTGAACCCGGGACCCCCTGCACCAGAGGTGAACGCTCTACCACTGAGCCACCGAAGGGCCATCAGTTTACCAAAGTTAGAATATGTGACATACCATTGTGTTCCCATTATTAGAACCATTATTAAAAAATATGATATACTATATAGGTTTGTTAATGAAATATTGATATATGTAGATGAAATCAGAGTCGCATTCTACGTTTTTGTCGCCTCGGTCGCCAGGCCAGTAAAAAATGCCGCCCCATCAACAGAGACGTGGATCCTAGGGATAGAAAGGTAATTCCCAAAGTTTGTGTGATCTCTCCAGGATCTGTAAGTGATACCAGGATCGTTATCCGGCGCCTCCACACTGTAAAATTCTGCTTGTGCACGAGTAGGTAGAGCATAGGTAGGGCACATTACAGGCCCGGAATCGTTTCGCACTACCGGTATTTTATTATAAAAATACTCTATAAACAGTATTTTACATAAATATTACAATAATGTTAATTCTATAATATAAGGTATAGCCAGAGGTGACCCAAGACCCGAGCAGCCTAGGACAGGATCTTCACAGAGCTCCGAAGCAAGCTAGGTGGAATTGATTAGGAATCCCTAGTGCTCTAGGCAAGCAGAGAGGGGTTAAGAGTCACAGAGCTCCGAAACAAGCTAAGTGGGAAGAAGAGAAGCCTGTTGGGTAAGGTTTCTCCTAGAGCTCCAGAGCAAGTTAGAGGAGGGGTAACCAGTCACAGACTGATAACTGTCCATGGAACCCCCTCGGTTATGTAGGTGCTCCAGGTGAGGCAGTGGCGTTGCTGTTTCTTCGTCGTCATGTGACCAGTGGCGTCCTTGTTGTCTACGTCGCCTGCAGGTATAGTAGTCCATAGTAAAATACCCGTGGTTATTGTTTGTAAATAGGAGCACATGTTGGCTGTTCGTAAACACAACCATATTGGACATTACAATATCAACGATACGTACATACCTGAACTCTACTCTCCCCAAAGTTACACAGAAATGGTCATTGCTGCCCCTCAATATTTTAAATTTGAGATATTGAGATGAATAAAACTTACAGTTCCTTGCCCTGTTGACCCATGGGTAAACACGGCCCTGTGTGAAACAATCAAAATCTTTAGAACCGTTTTCAATATCACTTTTTTTATATTTTCACTATTTAGTACACTATCATTAGTTTTGGGTGTGGGAAGAAAATTCTTACTCCCCCGCCTAGAAAATATTATGCTTACATTGAAGAACGAACCATTGACACATGTTCAAAATCAACTTTTTTTGGTATGGGTAATGAAACGTCTAAATCCGTTAAAGGATTGAGTATAGCCCGCTCCCCCCAGTGATTTTAACGAATCATAGTGATTCTAACGACTCATATTAGTTGATAATGAATCGGAATCGCGTGTTCTAAAGATTTAAGATGTAAATCTTGTGGTAAGGAAGCTTTAGTATAAGTAGTAGTAGTAGTAGTAGTAGCAATAGTAGTAGTGGTGGTTAGTAGCAATAGTAGTAGTAGTAGTAGTAGTAGTAGGAATGGGTTAGAAGCCCCGCAGGGGTTGGTTGTGTTCTGTTCTCGATATAAGTAGTAGTAGTAGTAGCAGTAGTAGTAGTAGTAGTGACTTCCAGTTCCAGTGACAAAGAACTGGGGGGACCGGGCTATACACAAGCCCCGTTAAATCCTCAAATTCAATTATTTTCATTATCAGCTTAACAGTTCAGACTCAAGTAAAATGTTTAAAATTAAATTGAATAATAGTACTCCGAGTAAGTAGCATGGTTCCATTTTTCTAGAATGTACCTCCTTAGAAAGTGTTTTAAATATTATTTTTGTGATATTTGTAGTAACATCAGTTCCTTGTAAAAGTTGTATAAGTAAATATCCTTAAAAAATAAAATAGTCAACATTTAAAAATAAATAAATCCGTAAACTTTTAAACACTTGATAAATATAGTAGGGTAACAAAATATAGAAATGTGTAACCCCGTAGGATTCTCATTGCCAAAAGTGGCAACTATGTTATCATGATAGACATTGGTACAAAGAGCTAGAAAAGTAATGTTGCCAACCTCGACAATTGGTAGGGTGGCCGCCATGTTGGTTCAAAAATGGCGTGCATACTGACAAATTACGTAATACAAGTTAATTAGAATGTAGTTATGTGGGGTATCAAATGAAAGCTTAGGATGCATACAAGTAAATTAAAGTACTTTTATACATTATTTAAGACTTTTTTGTGTTTAATGTCAAGATTGTTAGGTCACCTTACTGAAATTCCTAATTAGAGGAATGAATGTTACTAATTTGCTAATATTTTAAATTGAAAACAATTTCAATCGAATACATTACATGAAAGCGAACTGAAAGTTAACTATAAAACTGTAATTGTAATACGAGAAGAAAGTTTCATATCTGAATTCTCACAGTGTCATCTATAGTCAGTGCGATTCTTAATCCTCACTTCAGTTTCTGACAAGGCAGGGTACCTCGGTGTAACACGCCGATTTTGATAAGATTGCACAGACATACAGATCATCAAAAAAGAAGCGACACGTATTTTATTATATCGGCCAACAAGCGTATTGAAAGGGTCAAATAGGGACATAAAAATGGGGTCAAAATGAGATTTTATGCAATATAGCGAGAACGAGAAGAGATATCGGAAAAGGTTAAATGTACGAAATACTACCCATAGTTGACGCAAGCCATTGAGGTAGAACTTACCCATGTGAAGAAAGCAGAACATCCGGAAATGGACCAATCACGTTTACAACATTGTCATAATGTGCTACAGAAATGAGTGAAGAGGGTGGCAAGGAGCAGGAAGAAAGAAAACACGAAAATGGAAAATACGTGTTTTTGCTTTGGGTGCATACGTTATCCATATGCGAAAGAGACGCAAATTTATCTCACTGCACGAAGATTCATCTCTACAAGCATGAAGGATGCAAACGCCGTTCGTATAGGCAGCCAGCAAGACAATACTGCACAGTGGGTTGCATATATTGTGCAATGTGAGCAACGGTGAGATACATATTGGAAACGGGAATGTTTGTAGCTAGTAACACACACACACACACACACACAAAATGCATTGCACAGTAGAATGTAATAGCAGGTGGTCCACATGTAAGATAAAGAGCAACAGCAATATCAGTTCTACGCATGAGTATCTACATTATATCATGAAAATACGCGTACATATGTACGTACAACATAAAAGTCAGCAGAGGTGTATGCTGAAAACAAGACGCTCACTCCTGATAAGTAGCACAAAAATGATATTTCAGGAAGAAATCGTCCAAACAAAAACAGTATTTGCACCACGAACACTTGATGATGGATGGGTTCTGGCACTCTGCTTCTTCGCAGACCAATGACGTCAACTGATGAAAACAAAACTCCACTGGATTTGGAAAATAATCTGGTCGTGATGAAAGATATCCAGAACAAAACCATGCGTATGGAATAGATGTATGTACCGTGGAGATGAAAGTTGATTATGCACAAGGGATTGAAGTTTCAGTATATTGTCTCTGCTGTATAGATTGATGTTGAGTTGCTGTAGGCGTACCGCATCAGATACTTTGCGTACGAAGTTCTTCCAAATTCTGAAACCATACACATCCAGAGGTTATATTAACCCAGTTGTGTGTGTAGGTATCGTCATAATGTTGCACTGCTTGTCCTGTGGCATTATTGTTGCCAAGTCGGATCGATCATAACCCGTCCACGAGTCGACTAACAGTACCGTTTGCTCATTGACTTGTGGAAGGAACACTGATTGGAACCACGTCTTAACGATCTCTTTTGTCACTTTCCCAGATGATGATGCACAAATATATAAGTTTTGTGGGCGGAACATTGTTTGCTGAATCCGTGGCCCAAACGTACCATGAAGTTCTTTCAAGACTATGAGCATGGGCGACAGCAATCTTCCACTGGCAGATATAACAGGCTGTATTGTGTAGCTATGTGTGATGGCAGGTAGAGATTACATTGTTGCTGTAATATGCTTCTCGCCTCGCAAAGCCAGAGAGCGTCCAGAGTGAAATTCTAAAGCAAAGCCACTCTGATCTGTGTTATATACGTTATCCTCGCCATGAGCAGTAATGAGTGATTGTACATTTTGGACGAAGGTTTTAGCGCTTTCGTGCACTTGTGTGGCCTTCGCTGTTCTGCTATGTGTTACAAATTTTGTAGCTTTGCGTGAGACGATACCGTGACGTGTTTTAAAGCGCCATAACCATTTCTTCGAAGCTTTGAAATTAGCAACGGCTGTTGTTTGGTTTGCTTCTAACGCCCAACGTTGCAAGTCTGTGTCATGGACAATTAAATGCCGCTGTTTTGCTGTCGCAAATTTTTCATACACAGTTCGGTCTATCACATTTACCTTTTCACGTTTGGTTCCACCTTCTGTGATCTGTTTCTCCCATCTATATAGATCTGTTCTGCATTTGACACGCTTGAAGTGTTTCTATACAGATTTCCAGGACATATTTCTCTTCTTCCCTCGTTTCCAAAACGATACTGCCTTCCGCTTGTATCCCATGTCCACAATATCTCTGCTCCTGACTCCAGTTGTATGTACGTTGGAGGTCGTTGGGCCATCCCAGTCATCCATCTCATCTTCACTTGCCATACTTGGGATGTCTGATCTATTGCTGCATAATAGGTCTTCTTCAATCTCAACATCCATGTGCCCATTCGTCTTGAAACTTTCTAGGATGTTAAAAATATAGTCCTTGAGCTCCATTTCCGTTACCGTTCGTGGTGTCCGGACATATTGTGTTGCCTGATATGCCTCCACTAGCATATCCACCACATTCAGGGGATTCACATAGACCATCTTGCGACCACAAACGTCACAAGCCCACTTACACCTCACCTGAATTTTGTTACACACGAACAAATACGCACAAGCACACACCACCAGTTACACAACAATCAAATACCACTCCAGCTACCACACTGTCCAATGTTCACCACTAGGTCTCACAAGCAGTTAAACGTCGCCTTGCTTGTCTTGTTGAGAATAGTACCTGTGAAAGACACAAATGCACATACACTTTGTTGGCTTTACACCTCGCGTTTGGCAACTTTGTATACTCAAACCAGCTCGTATTGCATACGCCGCGTCCAATACTCTCACTCTTAAAACTGATTTTGTGTACAACGTCAACTTGCTCTTTGTTTCCTTACAGTACCTGCACCTGTCATAATATGCTACGTCATCTGACATCGTATTCCTTCATCTATTAGTCGTTTCTACCACTCAACTTGAGGTTTTGATCTTATATGCAACCCGCTGTGCAGTACTATCTTGCTGGCTGCCTATACGAACGGCGTTTGCATCCTTCTTGCGTGTAGAGATGAATCTTCGTGCACTGAGATGAATCTGCGTCCCTTTCGCAAACGGGTGACGTATGAACTCAAAGCAAAAACACGTATTTTCCATTTTCGTGTTTTCTTTCTTCCTGCCTCTTGCCACCCTCTTCACTCATTTCTGTAGCACATTATGACAATGTTGTAAACGTGATTGGTCCATTTCCGGATGTTCTGCTTTCTTCACATGGGTAAGTTCTACCTCAATGGCTTGCGTCAACTATGGGTAGTATTTCGTACATTTAACCTTTTCCGATATCTCTTCTCGTTCTCGCTATATTGCATAAAATCTCATTTTGACCCCATTTTTATGTCCCTATTTGACCCTTTCAATACGCTTGTTGGCCGATATAAAAAAATACGTGTCGCTTCTTTTTTGATGATCTGTATGTCTGTGCAATCTTATCAAAATCGGCGTGTTACACCGAGGTACCCTGCCTTGTGAGTCTGATAAGTTCTGTTGAGATGCATACTCATTATAGCACACCTGATTATAACAGTCACATGTTAGAGACCATGAACGTCTTGTATACTTAGATGAACAAGATGATGATTTACACTATTTTTTGCGCCTACAGCTTGTGATGCACTAATCTATATATATAAAAGAGAACGCACAAATCCTTTGTTACCTCATCACGCTAATACGGCTGAACCAATTTCTTTTATTTTTGGGGGGTTATTAGGATTTGGACCCTAGATGGTTTTTATCATATCACTTTAATTTTTAATTACCAGTGTCTTGAGATAATTGACCATTCAAGTGTCCATAACGTACAAATCCTTTGTTAGTTCATCATAGGTAAAAATAAACGTATTTATATGCAACCCGCATGACCGTGTCACTCGGCGGGTTAACATAAATGACAGGCGATATAATGTTAACATTTACTGCAATCTACTATGGTTTTTATCATATCACTTGAAAGCGAAAACTTCCGGGGTGACCGCAGCGAAGCGGGGCGGGTTAACATAAATGACAGGCGATATAATGTTAACATTTACTGCAATCTTCTATGGTTTTTATCACATCACTTGAAAGCGAAAAAGTAAAAATTATCTAAGTAACAAAGTTTATTGCGTTCCGGGGTGACCGCAGCGAAGCGGGGTGAACGCTGCTAGTCTTATATATAAAAGAGAACGCACAAATCCTTTGTTCCCTCATCACGCTAATACGGCTGAACCAATTTCTTTTATTTTTGGGGGGTTATTAGGATTTGGACCCTAGATGGTTTTTATCATATCACTTTAATTTTTAATTACCAGTGTCTTGAGATAATTGACCATTCAAGTGTCCATAACGTACAAATCCTTTGTTAGTTCATCATAGGTAAAAATAAACGTATTTATATGCAACCCGCATGACCGTGTCACTCGGCGGGTTAACATAAATGACAGGCGATATAATGTTAACATTTACTGCAATCTACTATGGTTTTTATCATATCACTTGAAAGCGAAAACTTCCGGGATGACCGCAGCGAAGCGGGGCGGGTTAACATAAATGACAGGCGATATAATGTTAAGATTTACTGCAATCTTCTATGGTTTTTATCATATCACTTGAAAGCGAAAAAGTAAAAATTATCTAAGTAACAAAGTTTATTGCGTTCCGGGGTGACCGCAGCGAAGCGGGGTGAACGCTGCTAGTATTCTATAGAAACTAGTGGAAATGTTGTCATAATTGGTACGTATGATGTCCCTTTCGCTTGCCAGCCGCAATCTGTACGTGTTTGCAGCTTTTGATGTTGCTGAAGTGCTCTCTTCCAAATGATCGTTTGATAGTTTGCATGATTGACATGCTGTCATAAAGCGTCCTCTGTTGGGGGCAGTTGTTGAATAGTCTTTCACTGATGAAATAGCTTCAATCTAAGATCATTTACTTCAGAGACAGTGGGTTTGGAATGGAAAAGGAGGACAACGAAATATTCAATTCTCTTGAAAACATCAGAAGCAATTTTGTTTTCCAGTCCCACAGATGTTAGTAATTCTTAGTTGTCTTTATATACTTTCCAAGTTCACTTCTTCCCATGCCTATTTATTTGACTGGTTGTATCACAGCCTGTAGTGGTGTGAAATGAAAGCAAAGAGGACTGTATGCCATAACATGGCATATCAGACACAATCTTATGGATTGATATTAATCTAGTTGGGTTGCTTCTTTTCATCCATACGCGAGGGCCTAAATTATGCTACACAAGAAGAACAAATACATCTGTATCGTCGCTAGAAAAGACAAACGATTTAAATCCTTCATCTAAAGCTTGTTTCCAATGCAACAACGTCCTTGTGTCTGCTTCTTTTTGATCTTAAAGTAGGTTTGGGATGTCTCCGGCTACAGAGTGCACTGTTTTACCAAATGGAAGGCTCTGTATGGAAGGAAGTATGAATTAGTACTTTGTTGTCTGGTAATCTTTTTGAATGTTTAAGAAATTTCTCACTGAGAAAAGTAACAAGGTTCTCTTTGTTCTGCGGCAGCGCCATAAAATGCCTGCATGATGCTGGAATTTGAGTTCCTCTGTCTTGAATAATCCTTCTAATGGGTAAGTTGTTTCCAGATCTGAAGTTTCTTGTGCTTGATCTAATAGACGGAGAGACATACCCAGTGTGCGAATTGAAAAATTTTCCCAGGGGGGGATGAATTTCACCCATATGCGCACCCAGTCCTCCCCCCATATATATATATATAATATACTAACAAGTACAAAACATTTGAGATGTGAGATCTTTCATAAATTTTCACTCAAGTAATATTTAGGTTAGCTACGCAAAGTAAGAATTGTTCCCTTTTTCTATCTTATCTTTATGTCCATTTAAAAATACTCCAGAGGGGGAAAAAGTTATCCCTGCCAGGGATAAAATTTTTCTTCTCCAGGGTGGGAAAGATTTTTGTCAGGGGGGGAAATCCCTGGCATCCCCCCCCGCCAATTCGCACCCTGGACATACCTATCAAAAACAACATCAATGCTGCATAATTGGAAAAAATAAGTTCAGTGAAAGAATCTGCAAGGTCTCCAAACGTTTTACCACTCTTTGGTTTACCAACCTTGTGCACACAAGCCATACCATCATTAATCAGTGCTCTTGAGCCCTGAAGATCTTTTATGTTTGCAGTGGCTACTGTATCCTGTGTTAGAAGCTGAAATAAAACAGCCTCATAATCAATGATAGGTGAAAAATCCGATCTGAACAAGTATGGAGGATATTCAAAGAACTCATGTTGTAGAAGAAATCGAACATCAACATTTGGTTATCTGGCTATGTATGTAATTAGTCGCTGATTAACTTGTGTGACAGACTCCAGATCTCTTACTTCGTTGTGACGTAATGTCTTTGAATGTTTTTTGGATTGATTTTGGTATAGTTTCAAACAAATTAACTTGGGATTCAGGAAGTAGAAGTGTCTTAACGATAGATTCAATAATCCGTTTGCCACTTTCAAAAGCATTGAGAATGCCATGTGAAGTATTTTCCGGGATTATATCTCCTGTTAATATCTCTCTCAATCATTGTTAATATCAAGAAACAGTTGAAAGCGCACAAGTTGTTCTTTTATTAGTGATACATCAGTGATGTCCCTCTCTAGTTGTTTCTTAGGTTGTTCATTGTGGATGAAGGTGTTTTCATGTCAATGTTGAAGATCTGGTTTACCGTTTAAGCCAGATGTCTAAGTTCATTGTAACTGAATTCCCATCGCTGTCTGGCATATTCATTCCGAGTAATGCTTATTATATCATTTGCAACCTTACAAATCTTGTTGAAATATTCAATGGCTTAATCAGTTGCTATCTCTTCAAACGGCAGCTTGCATCTTTTGACACCAAGATGACCGTCTGTGAACTCTGCATAAACGTCTCCGGGTAAGTGTGGCAAATCTCGCATGCATGTAAGGTACACTGGACCACATCTGGTGTAGATTGTATGGTTATGAGCAGCAATCAAAGGTAACATCTTAGAAAGCTTGTAAGTGCTTATGCAAGTTTCCCTCACGTTCAGCTCTTATAAAACTGAGAAATGTATTCACTGTTTCCAAGTTGGGAAACCACAATCTAAAAGTAACTGATTTACATGTTCATATACAAATTCCTGTAGTTTTGTTACAAATGCTGGAAGATTACACGTTAACTCCTTCACCGTGCTTCTAACTTGTTCATAATCTCCATTGTGGAAAGACGTAGCAATTCTTAATATCCTCTACGATGTATATCTTAATATCCTTAATAGATGTATTCCTCTACGCCACAGGTTTAATCATTATTCTACCTTACTAGCTCATTTGCATTGCAGTAAATAGCCTGATCAAATGTTACAACAGTGTGATCCTGGCCCAGATGTTGAGAAATCAACTTACACCTCATTATAGCTGTCCAAATCGTATCATAATCTGAAGCTGGTGCTGGCAGAATTGGACAAACCCTAACTTTAGTGACTGGAATGAGTGACTAGTTTTATCTTCGCTAAAACATGAAATAAATTATAATATAACGCTTCGGTATTGCACTTTCACCTGCATTGGCCTCAAATGATTCTGTATTATATATTTCTTACTTTTTTAATGCATTGTGGATGTTTCAATCTTTAATTTTCTATCCACACATGCCAATATTTCAATTGAATTTAAGTATTATATGAATTTTGGATCCGCCATTTTTGAACCAAGATGGCGACCAACACACCTACTTGTTATGTTGGCAACAATACTTTTCTAAGTCTTAGATGCAAGAATTTACAGAAAATAACTGTTGCTGCTTTTGGCAATGAATTTCCTACGAATTCATTTTCTGTGCAACTTTATCAATTTTGTTCCCCTACTAATATAATCGAAACTGTCCATCATTATAATTTCGAACCCCAATTCTGAGTTTACAATTACAATAGTATCAATGTTCTAGCTCTTCAATATCTTAATTGAGATTTTATACTTTCAGGTGCAGACTTAATTTCGAGTCACCTATGATTCTTGTTGTTGTTGTTAATAGTTATTTTATAATAATATAAATTGATAGTTTTTCCAAGTCTACCCTTTCTATCTCTTTAAAGGAGAATGTACCTAGGTACTTCTTCAGACTTACAATGTCAGTAATATACCTATAAAACGTGTCTCTTCTCAAAAAAGATCCAGGTATTTGATGAAAAACCTTCCTTTACAGATCACATCTCTTCGATCTCATCCTAAGCTATGAGGTTACTTCGTCTACTTTATAGATTTTCTGAAATACAAAGTTTCTCTATCTTTACAATGTTTTATAAGGCTTTTAATTCCCCGATCATTAATATTGTTCACCTGAATGGAATATGGAAGTACCTGCTATAGCACGGCCAACAAGAGATGGTCTCTGACGTTTCTTACCACATGCGGTGGGACATTGCAGCCCTTACTTTGATACCAGTGTTACCAACCACGATCACTCTGTCTTATACCATTAATTAAATTGCCACTACAGTTGCACCGAAAAAAACCTTGACACGCGAGTAGTGGCAATGTCACTGCGAGCTGTCAGAGACGTTCTCTTACTGAACGCACTATAGTGTATCACGTATTGACTCGGTCTTAAACTTCTTTATAGCCATAGTTAGATTTAGAATTCCAGACAAACGACGCCGAGCTGCAGACCTATTTAACCTAAATAAGATTGTCAATGGTAAAATTGATTCTGAATTTTTATTATCACACAGATTAACTTTCGAGTTCCTTTCCGGTGAACTCGCTCTCTTAATTTGCTGATTTACGAGACATCTAGGTGATCAATTGTAAAACGCTCCTTGTTTTACAGACTAGCGCATGATTACAATACATTGCTAACAGGATATAATTTTTTACTTCTGAACGAAACGTTAGAACGCAGCTAAAAAGAACGTTGTAAATTTAGAGGTGAATTTTTTTCTGTTTACATTTATTTTACTTTATTTTATTTTTATTTATTTATTTATTTATTATTTTTTTTATTTTGTTTGTTATTGCTATGTTGTTCAATTTCAGTCCATTGGCTTAATGCTGAATGAAACTCTGAATAATAAATCAACTATTTTTTTTTTCTAAATAAAATAGTTTGTTTGTGTGTCTGGGGACCAGACGAGTGGACCCAGAGTTACCAATTTTGGGTCACTGGTACCTTAGTCCAGGCCCCAGACCAAGACGAAGCGTTTTGTTTTCAAAATTCGAACTATAGGAGCAGGCTCGTATCCAGGGAGGTCTAGAGGGGGCCGGGCCTTCTAAATTTTTGCTGGCCTCCCCTAAAATTTTCACGGTAGGTTTGCAAATAAACTATAATATGGTGATGAACTATAACATGGTTGGATCGGCCCCCCCCAAACTTCAGCCGCCCCCTACATTTTTGGGCTGGCTACCGGTCTACATGGGAGTCTCAGGAGGGGCGTTTACCGGGACTAAAAATGACCGATATTAGTGTCAAATTCATAGTTTTCGGGGTCACTGAGATCAATGGTGAAACTTCGATCGCATTAAGTTCCAAATTCACTCCCATTCGGCTGCGGGCCAGGCATCACCAGGTGGAGGGGGGAGGTGATACCGAGACATGAAAATATAATCCAAAATGATCGATATTAATGTCAAATACGTAGTTTTTGCGGTTCTTGAGATAAATGGTAATACTCTCACAGGTGTTGACTACCAAATACAGCTCCATCGGCTGCAAGCCAGAGGCGGTTTTTTTTTTTTTTTTTTTTTTTTTAAATCCGAACCAGAGGGTCTCAGGGGGCGTTTAACAGGATACGTAAAAGTAGTAGAAAATGACCGATATGTTTTATTTCGTTGTTCAGTTTATTTACATAGATATTTTATCTGACCCATGCGAAGAATGGGTATTTTAGATGGTAAATGAACAATAAGTCTGTAACAGATGAATGTTTTAAAAGTTCTATCAAAAACTTGAAAATTCTCCTACTGAATAATATTTCAGTACTTTTTTTTTTTTTTTAAAAAAAAGGAAACTAAATAAATATGGAAAGGGGCGACTTGCGTGCAAAGTTTACACCCGAATCTATTCAGATGGTAACACTGTACGTTCAAAAAAAGGGGGAAAAAAGTATAGAAAAACAGGAATAATTGGACACGTGATCTGAAGCAATTAGAAGCGATCTGCTTCGATTAACGTCACGATCTTTGGTCATTCACACATACGCACACATTCAGAGGACGAGGGGGGTAGGGTGTCGTGTTTGGTATGCTCGATGCGTAAGGGAGAGATATAGATAGATCACTTTCTGCTTGGATGATACAGCGAACATTGAGTAGCAAACACTACTCGGAAATGCATAAATGTGGTGCAGTTACCGGGAAAAAAAGAGAGACATTGGGGAAAAGGGAGAATTTACTTTTATCTTGAATGAACTTCCTGTAATTTCCCCTTCTCCTAGTCCCTGACTCACCCACTACCAACGATAAACGAATTAGGCTGTAGCGTGGCTGTAAACAACATTTATATAGCCAATTTAGTAAGTAGGCCTAATTGTAACTGCTGCGGCTGCTTCTGAATGGCTATGTGTACGTTCTATACTTCCAAGTTTTCCACACTTAATGAAGACACTTAAAGAATCAGTGAAAACTAAGAAATAAAAAAAATAAAAAAATAACTGCTTGTCTTGTATCCACTACAGATCATAAACAAGCGCTACAGTCCCATGATTATTATTATTATCTTTATAATTAGTAAGAATATTCTTATCTGTAGATGTTATACTCCACACTTACGAAAAGGTAGAAAAGGTTATAAAAGTATATTATACGTAGGTGTAACAACAACAGGATATGTTATTTTCTCAGTTTCGTGACCGTCAGTTATGCCTGAACTTGTCATCTTATACCTAACTGATTAAGTAATGCCTTTTCTTCAGATGTAAGCATGTCCAATTTTACCAAGAAAACTAATGGAATAATCTGTGGATATCAAGAGTTACCGACTCTGAAATACAGACGTACAATGACCAGACTGGCAATAATAATAGTAATAACAATAAATGGAGCCTGTATTAGGCCACTAATTGAATTGAAAAGGGAAAGTGAGAACAACTAGAAGTGAGAACATTATAATCCATCATTTTTCAACCTTTTCGTAATTTTTTTTAAACACTAACATTTACTATACTACGAAACAGTTGTTTAAAACAAAATTTAGAAATATAGGTGACTAGGACCCAGGTCTGCACCTACACAAATAAAACCTCAATCGGGGATAGAAAAATAAGAAAGAAAGAAACCAATTAGATAAGCGATAACTGTTGAAGTGAATAACAACATTCCCTTAAAACAATTTTCATATAAATCAACTCATGATAATTTCAAAGTTTGTCTTTTATTGTTTTCAGGAATTGCATAATGTAGACAGATCCTTAACACACCTTTTGATGCACTGAAACATCAACAGTTGCCAATTCAGAGTGTTTATGAAAACTACAATTTCCCTAGTTCCCCCTTACAGAGGCCTCATCCGATTAGTTATCGGCGGGAATGAAAAATTCCTTTTTCTGTTCCATAGTTTCCAAGCTACTCCAAATAACAAACTGAAAATTAATGACAGAACATCCATACGTAGAGTTATGAATCAATTTACATGTTTTGCAAAAAAATTGATTTACACCTTCGGTTACATCTGGCAACACTGTGTGGTTCCTAGTGTACTTCAATCGTTGCTTCCTAGTTTAAAAATATATGCATGAACAAGACTTCATTTTGGTATAACCATTATTCGTGTATCACTTCAGGTTCAAAAGTTCTAGTATCCCAAACTCCGGGTTGCATTGTATATTGGACACCCTGTACTTTGTATTCCCATCTCTGCGAGATCCATCTTAGTATTGTCCTTCCATCTGCGCCTAGGTCTTCCTAATGATCGTTTTCCGATTAGTCTTCCAGTCAAGACTGAAAACGTTTCTACTTTCTTCCATCCTAGCTACATGACCTGCCTACCTAAGTCTCCTCGACTTGGTGACCCTAACAATGTTGGGTAAACCGTATAAATTATGTAGTTCCTCGTTATGAAGTTTCCGCCATTCCCCATTCCCGTTCGTCTTGGGTCCGAATATTCGTCTCTACCAAAACAAATCACTTTTAATAAATACTGTAAGATTATTACTTATTGAAAATGATTTACTTCAGTCAGATTTTAGTTTTAGTTAAAGAGAAGTGTTTTTTTTTTTCTAAATTCAAGACAAAACCAGAACAGAAACAATCGTGTTCGTCTCGGTTTAGCGAGGAGAATCGAGACGAGACCGGAAATTTCTCGAATCTCATAGGTAACACTAGTTTATGCAAGTCTTAGATATCAAACAGTGTTTTAACGTTGCATAATTCATAGGAGGGGCGGATTCAGGACTGACTTCTGCGGGGGGGATCGGTAGGTCGTAATACTGCTACTTAGAGCTACTTTTAAGAGCTCTCGAATCGGTTTTATTTATATATAAAATAAGAAAGGCGACCGCCCCCCCCTGGATCCGCCCCTGATTCATAGTATAAAAAGCGATACCATAAATTGTTTAACATAATGAGGAGCAGTTAACAACGTTTAAAGATACGCAAGTCGTCATACAGTATACTCTAGTAATAAAATACGAGGGTGCATCAAGAAGTACGGTAATTCCTCCATTGCTATAATTGCAATGAACTATCTTTGCATAATATTATTGCAGATGTATTGCATAATATTATTGAACTATCTTTGCATAAAATACGAGGGTGCATCAAGAAGTACGGTAATTCCTCCATTGCTATAATTACAATGAACTATCTTTGCATAATATTATTGCAGAGGTATTGCATAATATTATTGAACTATCTTTGCATAAAATACGAGGGTGCATCAAGAAGTACGGTAATTCCTCCATTGCTATAATTGCAATGAACTATCTTTGCATAATATTATTGCAGAGGTATTGCATAATATTATTGAACTATCTTTGCATAAAATACGAGGGTGCATCAAGAAGTACGGTAATTCCTCCATTGCTATAATTACAATGAACTATCTTTGCATAATATTATTGCAGAGGTATTGCATAATATTATTGAACTATCTTTGCATAAAATACGAGGGTGCATCAAGAAGTACGGTAATTCCTCCATTGCTATAATTACAATGAACTATCTTTGCATAATATTATTGCAGAGGTATTGCATAATATTATTGAACTATCTTTGCATAAAATACGAGGGTGCATCAAGAAGTACGGTAATTCCTCCATTGCTATAATTACAATGAACTATCTTTGCATAATATTATTGCAGAGGTATTGCATAATATTATTGAACTATCTTTGCATAAAATACGAGGGTGCATCAAGAAGTACGGTAATTCCTCCATTGCTATAATTACAATGAACTATCTTTGCATAATATTATTGCAGAGGTATTGCATAATATTATTGAACTATCTTTGCAGAGGTAACCTTACCCCACTAATATAGTCTTTTTTTCTTTCCGATTGTCTGATTAGAATCTTGGATCTGAAGCTAAAAGAAAGAGTCGTTATTGAATTTCTGGCAAAAGAAGGTCCTCCACGTAAGGAAATCCATAAATCGCTTGAAAAATGTTTGTGAGAACACTGTAATAGACACCTGCCCTGTGCGGCGTTGGGTGAAGAAGTTTTGAGAACGGTGAAACAGAAATTGCAGATAAACCGAAAAGCGGCCGGCAGACAACATCAGTCACAGATAAAAATTGTGAACGTTCTGGTGAATTGATTCGAGGAGACAGGCCCATTACCATTCAGAATGTTGCTGATGCACTGAACGTCTCGTATGGCTCTGCTCAAGGAATAATTACTGACTTGGAACATCACAAAGTTTGTGCTAAGCCTGCTTTAAAATCATGGGTCAAGAAGAAACTCTTGAATTTTTCCAAAATGATTTTGATACCTGGGTTCGACGATGGCACAAATGTGTTCAAAACCATGGTGATTATGTTGAACGGCAGTTTTCTGTGGAGGACAATTCGTGGACCTTTCGTGACGCGTAGGGATTCTGATAACTTTTAGATAAAATTAAGAAAAAATGATGTTATAAATTGTCCACATAAATTTACAGAAGGAGAAGACACGAAAAATAAATTTTCAAAATCGAGACGAGATGACAAAGAATTCTTCGAGAATCGAGACGAGATGACAAAGAATTCTTCGAGAATTGAGACGAGATGACAAAGAATTCTTGGAGAATTGAGACGAGATTAGACTTTTACAAAAATTTACAAGATGAGACGAGAAAACCTTATTTTTCTTCTCGTCACGTGAGCAACACTAGTATCGACGTAAGATGAACTCAAGTTAAGACCCCTATAATAACTCAGCTCCTCTTGTCTTATGTTAGTATTCTACCTATGGGCCTGCTTTCGAGTGTATATACTAGAGATGCAGAGATGCAAAAAAGCCGGCTTTTTTGAATCGATGGTTTTTTTCACATAAAAAGCCGGCTTTTTTGGGAAAAAAACGAGAATTTTGGAAATTTTGGCTTTTTTCAACTTCATGATTTTTCTATCTAAATAGCTTTCTTATAGTATATTCTATAGTTAGATAAGAATTCCATGACCTGAATGTGATATTTCGCTCTGAAATTCACCATCAAGATGGATGGAGCACATGTTTTACGAATTAAAGCTAACATGAAGAATGTAGTATTTGATGGTAATTTTAGAGGCTATTTAACTTTATTTTAACTTTTGAGTTATCGACATCGTTTTTCTTCTCTAGTTTGTCATCCGTATTTCATTTCTAAGAGCTTTTAGTACTCTAGCTTCTAGCGCAAAAGTTAAACTTGCCCGTTTTTCTATTTATCCGTAAAAGCGTACGTTTTTCAATATATCCGTCAAACCGTACTTCCACATTTCTGTTATACTGTAGCTGTGAAGTGATTTAGCAATAATTTTCCGGACACAACCTTGAATACCAATTTATACAAATAATCAGTAGCCAGTGGCGTATTTAGGGGGGGGGCTTCCGGGCTTAAGCCTCCCCCGAAATCTTACTTACTATAGTAAAGTATATGAAATATCTTGCAGAATTTTCACATTTTCAGGCAAAGCCCCCCCGAAAGTTAGCAAAGCCCCCCCCGAAACAAAATCGTAAATATGCCACTGTCAGTAGCGGATTTAGAAAAGTACTTTAGGAGGATTTTTTCTGATTGTTTCGTTTCCTAAAAAGTCCTAATTTTATTTGGGAAGTGCTTGAAGTTTATGAGTACAGGCATAACTAATATTTCGTTTCGTTTATATGTTTAGCAATAATCTTCCGGATACAACTTTAAAAATCATTTTATAGTGAGAATCAGTGGCGGATTTAGAAAAGTATTTTGGGAAGGGTTTCTTACTAATGTTTAGTTTTTTTAAACATTCGTAATTTTTATTTGACGGGAGCTTAAAGTTTATGAGTAAAGGCATAAATAATAGATATTTAGTTTGTTGCAGACATTCCGAACTTTGGGGAACGGGCTTCAGTCCGAAAGACCGCTCCCCTAACCTTCGCAAAACCGTCACTGCTGGTAATTAGTAATAATAACGATTTAAAAACAATAAAAAAGGAAGTCGTCCAACTCACAGTACACGCACTATTTCTACATTCACAGATGGAATGAAGAAAAGCTTTGTCAGAATGGTCGAATGCTGGTTGAATCCCGGACTTCCCGATAGAAGCGCAAAAGCTAATCACTCAGTCATGTTTGTTGTGCAGTTGTATTTAGCTTAAATATATTCCGTAGTCTTTTTTTTTTGGGGGGGGGGGAGTTCCGTAATGATATGTTGAATCCCTCTTGTTAAAAATTCAGAAAACTTGAGGATTGGGTAAACTGTGATGGTGGTTCTATAAAACTTAACTGTAGAATTTCAAGAATATACAGAACCAAAAGCTCTAGATGTGCAGCCTTTAAGTGTATCATATAAATCTAAGTATTTCTCTTATGTTTTATTTTAATTTTGTTTTGTTTCAAAAAGAGGGTATGGAATATTTTGAAGTAAAAATACTACATACTATTTTGCTAGTTATTTGTGTATTCTTTAAAAAGAAGTGTTTACTTTTAGGGTTGGCTGGTTTACACCAACTTTTTTTTTTTAATAACTGGTTTAAACCACAAAAATAAAAAGAATGAAAAATGTGAATCGTGTGAACTTCATGGTAACATTTCCAGATATCAAACCACCTGCAATAGTTTCATTTCCCTTTCACCTTTTAATCAAGGTGTCCCACGTTCAATTCTCGGTCGAACCACAAACCTTCTTTCATGCGTAACCCAAGTAGCGGTTCGGATGTTAGTTTAAGCGAAAGTCTTCTCCTTGATAACCTCGGTAAGGATGTTAAGCCTAAATATACGAAACAAACCAAATTGTATATTTCTGCATGCCTAAATGCGTGTTGTTTTATAAAGAAGCCAATATTGCTTAAATATATTGATAGAAATTGGCAAAATTTATCGATTGCCTACGTAGCTTCCAACATTAGCTTGGATTGGACTTTCAATGATATCTACGTACCGGTACTAAATTTGTAATTTAATACCTCAGTTTTAGCGTACTGATTATGGTACGTTGACCTTTAAATTTTACATGCAAAGCAATAACAGGATTTTCCCGTTATTGTCTTACATTTCAAGTAATGACGGGATTTTCCCAATGGCTAGGGCGGGAGATTCTCAACTTAAGAAATTTACTGACCGCACTTCTTTAAGCTTATGGGACTTCTTCCGGCATAACCCCGCTGTTGCATAATAACATCAAGGCGAAACAAACTTATTTCTGTGAATATGTAATATAAATACATAAAGCAAAAAATCTAAGTCAAAAAAGCCTGGTTTAAACCAAAAAAGCCTGGTTTAAACATCCCCCAAAAAACGGGTTTTTGGCATTTTCAAAAACAACCACGGTTCTTGCCAACTCTGCTTACTTTTGTATATAGGAGGTTAAAAAATTCTTATTATATACATTGGTTAATCCTGTGGAATTCATAATGTAAATATGTTGAAGAAAAATTGTTTGAAATATTTTTTCGAAATTCATAGTTTATTTTTCGATGTTTTATATGATTATCAGCATCAACCACTAATTAAATGATTTTTTGTGTTATAGAGAAGCGATACAAAGTCTGTTTTATCAATTTAAAGCAGTATTTTGAAAAAAGCCCAAAATTTCCCAAGCAAAAAAGCAAAGCAGAAAAAACCGAGTTTTTTTTTCCAAAAAAGCCGGTTTTTTTCCGAGCCCTTGCATCTCTAGTATATACTGTGACTAAACGGTAGAACTCTCACCTCTGGTGAAAAGGGACAATGGTTCGATCCCAGACCACGCGAATTTTTGGTAGATAACATCATGTTCGTGGGTTTTATGCACTGAGAAAATCGCCTGTGGCGTACGTAAAAACGTAGGTTACATGGGTAATTCCTGTAGTTTTTGGACTTAACATAGAGCAAATGTATAACTAAAAAAGGTATGCTTTATATGTACTTTCGGTATAAATGCTCCGAATAAACGTACTTTCTGTACAGACGAAAGTATTGTATAGCATATAGGCGTCAAGATCTCACATAGAGATGGACGTATGTAACATATAGCTGACGAATGTAACACACCCATATGTATGTAATATATGGAAGATTGTTAGATGTCAGACATCCTGCAACGTCATGATGTAACATCTAAGCGAGAAAAGTATGTAAGCATATGGATAACGTATGCTCCGTACTAATTTCCGTAGTGAACGTAAGGATTCCGTATATTTGTACAATATACCGCTGTCAGGAAAACAGATTTTCCGGCAGTTCTGTCGGTTCCTCCCTCATTCTCATTCCACCACTTTTTCATAATAGTTCTCTTTCAGTAACCATCCGTTCCTCCAGACTAACAAACAAATGAAATGAAAACTGTCAGTTTAACGTCTCACGATTATATAATACCCTTTAGGCTAAGGGAGACGATAACTATGGAAGTATGATAGTGGAATGATTATGGAAGAATTGGTGGAATGAAAAGTGGAAGGAAACGGGAGTACCCCGAGAAAACCCACGGACACGATGTTGTCCACCACAAGCTTACTTTGCCAGCTTACTTTACGCAGCAGAATTTAAGTGGTCTTCCATTGAGCCTCCGAGCTCCCTGACTAAAAAGCATAAATGTGGATCGTAAAATTAGAAATTTCATTTCACGAAGATGTCCTCTGCGCATGCGCTGAGTACGAATAAAAATGCCAACAATGAACGATATCGCGGTGGCAAGAAATGATTATGACGTCATTGCGTTTCATTAAAATTATGCCTTTCGTGCTTTCGTCTCGGAAAATGTAGTGCCATAATAATTAACAAAGAAAACCATCTTGCAAAACTGTAATTACTAATTCCATTCAGCTTCTTGATGCATGAGGCGGCTAATGAGGAAACATAACCAAAACAACAGAGAAGAAGCGAATATAAAGAGGTATTAAATAATAATTTTTATAGGATTCATTTTGTTATTGTTCACGTGCTTAGTTACAAAAGAGCAACTGAAGAGACGTGTTTTTCATAAAAACTCAATGCTACCATATTTAAAAGCGCACGATAATAACATGAAACAAATATCCGTCATACAGACATCAAAGAGAAATAAATAACTCTTGAGGGCTTTGACATTAATGTGTAAGATACACTTTGGATGGCACAAAGTGGTACCGGAAATGATGAATTATTTAAAAAAAGAAAAATAGTTATTGGTGAAAGGTTAAAAAGAAAAACTTTTGTTACCTATTGTTAATAATAGTTCATTGTTATTATGTTTAAAACATATTTCTACAGGTATTTCCTTTTATTTTCGTACAATACCATAAAAATTTATATAAGGAAGGCTACATATATATTATAATTCAGCAATTCAACTTAATGAAGCTAATTTTTGTCTTTGTTTTTATGTAATTAAGCATATGATATATAATTAATTTTATGAATTTATGAAACAAACATATTTTACACTTAACGATACATGAGTATCACATCAAATCAGCATTTTATGAAGAAAACAAATGGATCTGTTCTTACTCTTCACAAAGAATGATAGATATTTTCCAATGAAAATATTTCTCGATGTACGATTCGCGCTAGACATACATACTTTAATGGAATATTTATATCAGGCATTAATTACTGAGAAGAATGTACGGATAGTGAGCAATTCGTTGATTTGGTGATGCTTTTGAAAGATACAGTTAATGATTGTTTATTAATGATTGTTTATTAATGATTTTTATATGCAAAATGTAACACAAATGTAGTTTATAAAGGATTGTATTAATTAGGACTTATTTCTTTTTATTACAAAACTGAAATTCATAGGGTAAGTTTTAGTTACAAGATAATATTGTAGATCTAAATAAAATTTCAAATTTATTTAGTTAATAAATAAAACAATAAATAAAAAATAAACAATAACTAATGATCATAAAGAAACTTTAAAAAACAGTTTTTTTTATATTCTTTAAGTCTTTAATAGCTTCCTCCCACTTTCTTAATTCCACCATTTCATTTATTTCTCATCATCATCGTCTCCTTTAGCCTAGCCGGCATAAGCGTGCGACGTAAAACTAAATAATTTCACTTTCTCATTTTCATAAATTGCAAAAAATATCGTGGATGCTATATTTTACAGTGAAACAAGAACTTACAGCAAAAATCATATAAAAATGTTATATTATCATCAAGTTTACGTGGAACGGGTCAAGAAGTTCCTGACTCACAAGTCCCAGAGGCAGTCAGATTCATGACGCACCTGATATCATGACCAGGACGGACCCATAACCTGCAGTAACGAGAACAGAGCCATGAACTGAAATGGTCCAGAGAAGACGATACATCATCATACAGTATGAGGAGTTGAGTTGATTTTGAATTTAACGTCCCTTTCAGCAGCGAGGCTATATGAGACGTGAACCTACTGATTAACGTGGAATCCGAACCACATGAGCTCCCGCCGACAATCGAACCCGGATCTCCCACGCCAAAGGTTCATACACATACATACATATGAGGAATATGTGTGAGTCTGCTAATGTAATTCTAAGAAACATGATTCGCTCCTCTCTCTCTGTGTATTTTCCCATTAAATCTATAATTTTCTTCCTCGTTTGTTTTTTGTCTTTATGTGTCAAAACGTTGTACTAAAAGATAACTACAAGGTTTTAACAGAGTAGAAACGCGTGAGAATCACACAAAAGATAAGCTTCATGTTCTTCTTATGAAGGATCGTGAAAGTTTAATCGAGCGAACCCATAAATCTTTTCGTTTAAAATAGAAAATAATCCCGCTCACTCCAACCAACGTTTTGTTAAGTCTGTTTGTACAGTCGATATATAAAAAAAAGTATTACTATTTTTCAGTATTGGAAGGGGAATAAACATAAAATTATATTTGACATATTCTGAAACATGGAAACTTGAAAAATCTTTCAGTGTTAAGTACCACAGTCATGCCGCTTAGGTTAAGGGAAACGAAGATGATAACAATAAATGAAATGGTGGAGTGAAGAAAGTGGAAGAACCCAGAGAAAACACAAGCATACGGCGTTTGTCCACCACAAAGTCCACTTGACGATAGCTAGAGGTGAGAGCTTTACCAGTGACCAGCGAGCTGAGAATCAAACAAATGAATGTTCCAGCTTGAGTAGAGAACATCATTATTCGATTATAAAATTCAACAATAATGCTGGAGGGCTGACACTTCGACTGCCTCCAGATCGCCAGATCTGTTTGGGTTGCTGGGTATGTCTGGATCTCAAGTCTGACCAGGTTACTGGGTCTGTCTGGATCTCGAGTCCGACCAGGTTACTGGGTCTGTCTGGATCTCGAGTCTGAGCAGGTTACTGGATCTGTTTGGATCACGAGTCTGAGCAGGTTATTGGGTCTGTCTGGATCTCGAGTCTGAAGAGGTTACTAGGTCTGTCTGGATCTCGAATCTGACCAGGTTACTGGGTCTGGCTGGATTCGAGTCTGAGCAGGTTACTGAGTCTGTCTGTATCTCGAGTCTGAGCAGGTTACTGAGTCTGTCTGGATCTCGAGTCTGAGCAGGTTACTGAATCTGTCTGGATCTCGAGTCTGACCAGGTTTCTGGGTCTGGATCTCGAGTCTGACCAGGTTACTGGATCTGTCTGGATCTCGAGTCTAACCAGGTTACTGGGTCTGTCTGGATCTCGAGTCTAACCAGGTTACTGGGTCTGTCTGGATCTCGAGTCTGAGCAGGTTACTGAGCCTGGCAAACTGAGAATGAGAAGCGAAACCTGGATTCTCTAGTTAGTATGGAGATAGGTTAGCATGGTATGGTAAAGTATGGAGGTTAGTATGGTAAAGTTCCAAGAGTTTAATCCAACAAATAAACAAAGTAGGTAGTGTTGTAGTAAAAAACATTGTAAGTAAGAAACGTTACTAAATTACAGCCTAGAGTAGTAAAGAATAGCGGTAATGGAAATAAATACACGTTGATCACACCATACCTGACTAAATGCATTAAAACAGAATAAAACACAGTGATTTAACAAAGAATGGTTCACATCGTTGCTTTCTACCTATGTTTTGACGGACTTTATGTTACGTGTAACTTATTCCTAAAATAAGTTATATAGCTAAGTAGTACATTTATTCAATTTTATTCGTTATTTGTGCCCACATTGTATTGGGATTCGTATTCTGTAACATATAAATGCACCGTCTATATCTAAATAACGCAATGCCTTTGTGATGTAATGATTACTACGTTTTTCTAACATAGATAACAATATATACATATAGAAGCAAAAATACAATGTATATTAGAACAGTTTGTAAGCATTAGCGAGATTTGAAGGTCGGTAGATCGTTAAAACGTTTAGGTGCAAGGCCAATCCATAATGGAGCTTTATGACACACAATTAAACCGCCCATTTGGAATAGTTTTGTTCGACGAATTGTCACTATATATATATATAGTGACATTATATACTATATATATATATTACACTTTTTCCTTTTTTATATGTTTTTGTATATGTGATTCGTATTTAATTGAAGCCTAATTTCTCTTATTGTGGTGTCTTTTGTCGGTATATAAAGCTCTCTATCTTGTGTAGAAGAGAAGGAAAGACAGTAATATTAATAACAATAGCAGTAGCACGGAATACAAGAAATAAAAGTTAAAAAAAAAAAAGAGAGAGAAGAACTCTAAGCGCCCTACATGCTGATATAGGATAGATTATTATGGAGACACGACACTGTTACATGCCGAAGTGTATAACGACTTAAGTGACTCGTATTTATAACGGCACGCTATTGGTGTTTTACCAATGCTCAACATCACGCGAGCAAGCAATTTGAAACTATTGAGACGCTTCAAGCAACTAATCAATACATTACGACATTTTTTTTCTCTTCTCTTTTTCCGTATTATATTATATTACATTGATGTGTTATACAAGTTAGTTGTTTATTTTCCAAATATCTTAGACTCTTTCGATTTACTCACAATCTTGGTTCTCAGATGTCATCAGTGACTCAAGACAGTACTCAGAAAGAAAGAAGGAGCGGGGATAAGGAAAAAATACTTTAAAACAAGGATTTTAGGAATATATTTTTTAAAAAAATGGATGAAAAGATTGCGATCTTGGCCAAGAATTTTAGAAATGATCAAAAAAAAAAAGACCAAAAGATTGCGATTTTGGACAAAACTTAGTTTTTGGATCAGGGGCCACAAAATTTTTGAACGGCCCCTAAATAGAGTTTTGTTTTTCTTATCTTCTACTGAATATGCATATCATACTGAGTTAAGTCATACTTTGGATTTGGCTACACTGTATGATAGGGCGCACAAGGTTTTTGATTGAAATATATTGGATGTTTTGATAGAAAAAAAACATGAAATAGTCTTAAAATCTAAAATTAAATTCAGAGGAACCCGAAGGATAGAGCTGTCCATATAAAAGAGACGAGGCGAGAATTAGATTTTCTCGTCTCGTCTTGTAAATATATGTACAAAATTTGTCATTATTCTTTTCTTAATTTCGTTTAGAAGCTGTACGAAAGTGATATATCTAAGATATTCTCCATCCACTATACAGCCCAGACTTAGCACTGCAGCATTGGTCACAACAGTTAATGCGGATTAGAGTACTGTCATACAGTACGGGATCTCAATCTACAGCGAATGATTCAAATGACTGCATCTGACGAACTGACGCTGACGATTCATTATTTCTTCCATAGATGGCACTATATGCCATGAACGGGTTGCTACCAGTGGCATGATATTGCGGTGTTACTTTTGGAAATACCCTCGTAGTTGGTTTAAATACTATGTTATTTAATCAGGAATTTCTAAAGTTCTGGCAACGCTGTGTGACACTACTGATGGAAAAGGAACGGGGAAAAAAGTCGGAAAAGGAAAGATTTCATACAATTTAGCAATCTTCTTCTTTTAACTTATCATCACTTTTACAATTTTTATTTTTCGTTTGTTATTTTATTCTTTAAAGACAAGAATCTAATGACAAGAGGAATGGAAGAGCTTTAGTCTTTCTCATCTTAAAAAAAAAAAAAAAAAAAGTGTCATCTTACATTACAAGCTGTGTGTAATCCAAGAGTAATCTTTTTTTCCCACGGCATATTGCCGGAGAGAAAATGGATGTAACAATTTCTCAAAATTGTTTTTCTTTTTTAACTTTTCAGGAAGGAGGGTGCGCTAATACTTTTCGACTTACACAATCGTGTGTTGTGTGTGAGAGAGAAACAATTTAACCGCTAAAATGTTTGTTAGTTGCAAGTAAGTTTAAGCAAGACGCCTTTCATATATATATATATATATATATATATATATTCGTTTCAATGTAATATATCTATGTATTGTCGGCCTTGAAAAGACTTTTTTGTCTTTCTCTTTCAGATGTCGCTCATTTGTGTGACAGTGCCACGCTTTTGCGGACGACGACAATTTCTTCGTTAGTAATAAGTCTATATAAATGTTATCTTCTTTTTAAAAAAATGTGTGATGTTACGAAAGGCCCTATTAACTGGAAACTACTACCTTATTTCCTCTTCTTCTTCTTCATTATCATCTTTAGAACACAGTGTCATAATTTATGAAAAAAAAAAAAGGTTTCATCTTCTTTCGTTGTTAATTGTAAACTTTTATGGTGTTACTTGTCTTTTAAAGATTTTTCTCCCATGTATGCGTAACCTTTTTATCCGAACTTTTGCGTAATCATGGGTATGATGTCAGTTCTGGAGTGACAGTTGTCAAGGGCTCGTTTTATGTATTTCTTGCATAGTCGTCTCAGAATTGATATATGATGATTGTTCCCTTTTTGATTTCCAAACTATACTTCGCATAGGTATTGGAAGTCTTTATAGAACGGGTTCGTTCATCTGTCTCTTGACAGATATCAGAGGAAAAACGGTAAAAGATAGACTCAGCATCTGAGGGCAAAGCTTTATATGATCTCTTTACAGGGGTGCACCCAAGGGGGGTTCCACCGGGTTCGGAACTTACCCCCGAAACTTCCTAACTCAACATACATTTGTACAGTTTCTCAATAAAACTATACTTGTTTAACAGGGAAATGATTGATGTAGCATGAAAATTTGGTCTTACACTGCATCTGTACTCCTTCTCTTATGGAAACAACCTAGTTATAGCATTTTTTCTTGAAGTGGAAGTATTTTACAATTACTTGTCGTCTTTTGGGTGCAGAATAATACCCGTTCAATACTACATACACGTAGTGGCTTTAGTATCCCCCCCCCCAAAAAAAAGAAAAACAGCTTGGATCCCTTCCAATAAAAAATTCTGGATGCGCGCCTATCTCTTTAACCCCTGTTCAAACTGAATTACTTTTGGCGCAGGACAGTCGGGTAGAATTCCTGGTGGAACTCATGTAGTCGGGTCCCACGTTAAGCTATAGGCCCAAGTAAGGGCGCCCATGTTGTGGTTTCCAAGGGGGGCAAGTTTCAAAAAAAGTTTCAAATTTTGCTGTAACTAATGTAAAAATTCTATTGGATTTTCGATATTCTGAAGTACAATTTCCTCTAGGGAGGCGAGCGCCCCACCTTGCCTCCCTGAAGGGCGTCCTTGGGCCCAAGTCTCATATAGTCTCGGTGCAAAAAGGGATGCTAAACTTTAAATCTGCAGATACTTCAGTATATCCGCTCTTGTCTCCGTACTAAAATTGGAACTAATCTACTACTACTTATGGTTTCTCTATAGAACATGATAGGAGACCGCGGTGGCTCAGTGATAGAGCGTTCACCTCTGGTGCCTGGGGTCCCTGGTTCAACCCCAGCTAGCACCAAGTGAACTTTGTGGTGGACAAATGCCCTGTGCGTGGATTTCCTCGAAGTTCTTCCGTTTCTTCCCACTTTCTTCATTCCACCATTTCATTCATTTGTCATCATCACCGCCTTCTTTAGCCTAACCGGCATAACGGTGGGACGTAAAACTGAACGATTTCATTTCAATTTTCTGTAGAAAATGAACAGTAATAGTTAGGAAGAAACGTTTACTTTTATTTTAGAAGGATTTAGAACTCTCAATAATAGATTATATCTTAGTTTTTATTTCTCCAGTGCTGATAAAATTCTTCACGTATTATATTTGAATAAGTGGGTTTCGTTTCACATAGTGAACCAAGGAAAGACTTTCAAACTATGCAAATTCAATACGAAAACAGGAAGTAATACTTCTACAGCTTCTTGGTTGTAATGTAGAAAGATAACGTAATAGAGGGATAACATTGTAGGCAACTGTTAATTTCTACTACTTCAGGCTTGAATCGAGGGTTAGCTGAGTACATGGAACCTATTCTTGAAACGATGAATCAAACTGTCTTCTATGACTGTCGTCCATGACCATCAACGATGAAACTGGAAATGGTTAATTTCTACCACTTTCGGTTAAAGTAGTGGACTGACGGATTAGACGGAGCTTATTGTTGGGACGCTCAACAGATTCCAAAAAGCCACTTGTAGCTATCCGTTCCTGTTTTTGCTATATGGAAATCTATAACAAAGGCGGAAGTTATTAAATTTCTACTACTTCCGGTTTCAATAGACGAATGTGAAAGAAGATGCTGAATCGATGTTAGAAAATACATTTCTTTTTGTTCAATGGTGATAAACGTTAAAACCAGAAGTTATTAAATAACCACTTCCGGTCAGAATAGAAGATTAATTTATGTGGTGGAACCTATTCTTTTTGGGACGCTGTTTCGCTTCCTGGAAACAGCTTCTCGATATCTCTTACTACTTTTTACTAGAATTTTTGATGAAAGACAGTCGGACGTACGGTCTAACATAGCCGTTCTATTAGATTTCCGAAACTTATATATAAAATATTTCGGAAGTTCATTAATTATTCGATCATTTTTCTTTCCTGCAGCTAAAATATTCGAATATATGAATGCCTGTTTGCAATTCTTGAACAATTCGTTATATGGGTAATTATTTGCTATCTCAATATTTGTTTCTATAATTATCTCTTATCGAGTGATTATTCATACAATTATTCGAATAACTTAACTTATTTCAAAATTCGAATTACGAATATTCGAAAAATAATACATTATTTCATTATTCGAATAAACTCTGTTAGAGAGGATTATGCAATTCTATGCATGAGATATTCAGACGGACATTTTGTCGTAGGAAAAGCTATATATTGTAATGTCCCACATGGTTGTGTTTAAAAACACCCAACATGTGATTCTGTTTACAAACATCCGATATGTGCTCCAGTTTACAAACAGCAACAAACGTCCATTTTACTACGGAGCATTGTAGCTGTAGACGGTCGAGACAACAGCAACACGACTGGTCACATGACGACGAGGGAACAGCTGCGCCACAACCTCACCTGGAACATCTATATAACTATGAGGATTCCATGGAGAGTCATCAGTCTATAACTGGCCACCCCTTCCTCTAGCTTGCTCTGGAGCTTTGGGAGAAACCTTACTCAAAGCCTCTAGTTGCTTCGGAACTCTAGGCTTACCTTCTTCCTGCTTAGCTTGCTTCGGAGCTCTGCGACTCTTAATCCCCTCTCTGTTTGTCTTGAGCATTGGGATTCCTAATCCACTCTAGCTAGCTTTGTGGAGAGCCTGTCCAAAACAACACTTCCCTCTTCCTTATATTAGAGAACTTACATTATTATAGTATTTCTGTAAAATACTGTTTATAAAGGATTTTTATAATAAAAAAAAACTTGTAGTGGGACACGATTCCGGACTGTAATTTACCCTACCCATGCTCTACCAACTCCTGCACAAACAAAATTTTCAAATATCCTTTTATTATAAGTAACCAACATTTCTCTGCTACTGTGCAGATTGCATATAAACTAGGAAATGTTAAAAATTTTATATGGGATAAGGATATGCACCGTTAAAGTCACCGTTAGCCATGAAGATATTAGCAGAATGACTCCGTTAACGAATTTGACAAAGATAGTTGCTCAATTGGAAAACAACCAATTCAAAAAAAAAATTTTTTTGTTAAGATATATAGTGTGAAATAACTGACGGACTACTACAGTGCAATCTTATAAGTCCAACACTTGATCCTAATAAGCGCTACTAAAGACAGAAAAACATCACGCCACGCCTAACTAAAGGCTTAATTATCTTTTTGCAGTAAGAAAAGTTGTTTATCGTTTAATCATAGGCAACCAACAATGCTTTCCTGCTGTACAGGTTGCATAAAATTTAAGGGAATATCATGGATTTTAAACGAAACAGTATGTTAAATCGCTGTTACTCATGACTATATTACTGGATTGACTCCCAAGAATTCTAAACGAAACAGTATGTTAAGTCACTGTTACTCATGAAGATATTACTGGATTGACTCCATTAAGGAAACTCAAGGATCGCTTTCGTTCAAGACTTATCGTGTGAAGTAACGGGAGAGCGGAATAATAAACCAATTTTATAAGTTCAACTGGTCCTAATAATTAACTGGACGAACTTTAACAAAACTATGTTCCCATTTTGTTGTTGTTGGAAGTGGTTGTAATATACTTGTATTACCATAACTAAAAATTCACTGTTGATCCCTATAGATCGAAACCGAAGACATAGCGAGAAACAATTTCAGTAAGATGCGTTCAACGTCCCAAGAACAGGTCTTACATTCAACCTTATCTTTGTATTGATAACGGAAGTTATAGGTTGAAGGTTTCCGTTTTCAATGTTGAATATCTATAGTTTGGGTGTCTACTTGGGATTCACATCGTGAAACAAAGAACAATAGATAAACATAAAGGCTTGAAAACTATTCGCTACCGTTGTGTCTAGCCCATAATAAAATAATAATAATAATAATAATAATAATAATAATAATAATAATAATAATAATAATAATAATAATAATAATAATAATAATAATAAAATAATAATAATAATAATAATAATAATAATAATAATAATAATAATAATAATAATAATAATAATAATAAATTGTTGTAACAAGTTGGAGTGTTTAGCCATTTTATTATGTAAGTTATGCAAACAAGAAATATTTTCGAAATTGTAGTAGAGAGGAGTTTTTGATTGAAAAATTTTATCAATCACAGTAGCCAATTGTGCCCTGTAAAAGCAACGGTTGCGACATCAAAGACATATTCGCATACAGACGTTTTCACTGCTTTAGAATGTTACTTCAATGCTTAGAAAATAAGGACAGGATAATACATTCTTCTCTATCTTCGTATTTATTAATTTAAGTATAGATTCTCTATGGTGATGATGATGATGATGATGATGATTATTATTATTATTATTATTATTATTATTATTATTATTATTATTATTATTATTATTATTATTATTATTATTATTATTATTATTATTATTATTATTATTTTATTCAGTTACTGTTTCCTTTTAAACATAGGTCTAATGTATATTTACTGCTCAATGTAAGTTTAAAAGCTGTTCCTATTAGTCCAGGAACTTTAGCATTTTTCTTCGGAAAAATTAGAAGCCAAGGTTTTTCTTCACAAAAACGTTCATTAGGTCGTTCTAAATGACATATCAAAAGTCCCCGACTTTCTGCTGTACGCTTCCCCTTTTTTTCGGGGGTGGAAGTGGGGGAGGAAAACTCAATTTAAAATACAATCAAATTCAGCTTATTTGCATGTTAACCTAAATATTCCGAATAAAAAACAAAATTTACCGAAAACGCTTAGCACATTCTCTCGTAAATGTTTCACAGGAAGTCCCAAAGAATATCGGGTCGGGTTTCGGAAATATGACGTCATCAAAATGGCCGACACCAGAATTTGTAGTCTTCTGTAGGAGTGGTTATAACTTCCCGCATAATAGTGGTAAAACCGTCGTTTTTGTTTCAGATTGAAGATAATTAATTACCAAATGTACGGAATGAAACATGGTGTCTGTATCGTTAATTTCTTTAGAGATACAATAGCAAAAAACGAAAAAAAACTAGTTTTTGAGTACCTGGTTTTAAGTGTAAATGCAAATAACTCAATAATCATAAAATATTTCAAAATATATCTTCAAACAAATGTTGTAGAGCGTTATAAAACTTTCCAACGGTACCTGTAGCTGCATTTTTCTGTATTTTGAAATGTAAGGAAGGTATGTTGTTTTATTTAATAGACCGACTCTCGTAAAGACAATATAAGCCTATTTAAAAAAAATGGATATAAGATTCAATATCGCATTACAATCCGTAAGTCACACACACCCCCAGACACAGATACAAAAATGAGGATTTACAACGTTCGGCGATAGATTCTTATCCATTGTAGAATGAGAAATGTAAAATTCAGAGTAATAATGAATAAGAAATGTAAACTATTCAACTTACCTGAAATAGTTTACTTGTTGAGTTCCTTTGCTGATTGATAAATAATAATTGTAATTATAGCAGGTCCAATTCGTTTGTCACCTCTACGTATTTCTCCGGCGTCCATCAACATTTCACGTTCAGAGATTCCTTCCGTTGGAGTGACATTCAAACAGACTTGTCCGTGACAATTTGCACAAGCAAGAGAGCAAAACAGACCTAGCTTTCGACATCCACACACATTGCCGCATCCTTTAGAACATGAACAGAAAATCACTTTTATAAGGGACGGTGGAGAAGGTGGCTGCGTTGATCGAATTGATAGTAACAAATTATCTTTCATAACCCTACCCCACCCCTCAGGATTTAGTTGGTTTCCGAGCCATGTTTGTACGTGGTAATAAACCCGAAACAAATGTTGTTGTGCTGCAGCTGAAGTCGGTGGTAGGACTTTTAAATCGACAGACTTATTTCTCTTCACTGAGTTGGTGAAATTATGATAACGGTAATCATTTAGTGAAGTGTGTCCTTTGCAGATGCACCGTATAAACCCCCAAAAAAATTGTATGGCATTTTCAGTTATTCCTGGATGGAAAACATTACTTCGATTAAAAATTTCTACGACATGTTTTAAATCTTGACGTTTTTGTAATAATTTCAAACAAGCTGATTTTCCCTTCTTAAAAATGGCAGATGTTCCATCACAGCCTGAAAAAGCATATAGAAATAAAATGTGATTTTTGCATACACCTTTTAAAATTCCTTGATGAGTAAATCTTCCAGTCTGTCTTTCCTTTTCCTGGCTTCAAGAAAAAAAAATCTAAATTCGGCGGAGTTCGAGCTGTCATGATTACTAACAAATCAATATCCTCATCAACAATAACTGTAGAATTAGAATTAATTTTTGATATCGTGAGTGCGGTTTCCACAATGAGGACATCAGCATCATTCTCTGCTTGTTTGACATCAATATTGGAAGCCTTGAATTTATCAGTGAGCAAACCAATCAACCTACTTTTGTTGTTTGGATTGACGAGAAAGTTTTCTTGGCTCGTAGTCGCAACCATGTTTCCATCAAATATAATTATTGTTGATGCTGCTTTCGAGCACTGTCGAAGTTGCTCCATGCCTTTTACATTTTTCTGAGGATTACCATATCCATCAAATACGATGACAGTGTTTTGACCGAAGTGTTTTTCCACACATGCCACATATTTATCACAAATATCCATGAAAGAATCGTTTTGACGCCACACCACTCGATGAAGAAGGAACCCTCCATCAACGACGTAGTTTGCGTTTCCAAGATCAGGATGAACATTGGTCGGGTTGAAAATGTTGAATAAGGATGATTTCTTCGTTCTTCTCATTCCAGTTGCATCAAAAAGAGCCAATCGGTAAGGAGCTAGTTCGAAATTTAAACATGCTCGAAGCTCATCATCTGATTTTTTGATTACGCTGAATCGTTGAAACAACAGCAGTGGATCGACAGGCACAGTAACATCATGTACCGTAACGTGACTGTTCACTGTTTGAAGAGAAAGAACCCTATCAGTACGAGAATATTTTGTCATGAAAATTGTCACCAACTTTTCTTTCCATCATTGTTGCTCCAATGTTCAGTGCATCGTAGCAGTTTCTCTTCTCCACATTACCTGTAACCCCTGTTGCTATAGAGGTGATCACTTGTACATTTAGGAAAGGGTTGTGGGAACTAAACCACTCTGATATTTTCCTAACATTATCTTGGTCCCGTTTGACTCGAGATTCTAGTGCATCTACATGCTGTTCTTCACTTGCCAAGGAAATCCCACAAAAGTTTTCTGGTCCTTCACAAATGTTGCTCGCACTTAACAAACCAACAACAAACTTAGTTAAAACACTCTCTTTTGTACTTCTTCCATGCACAAAGCCTCTTCGCATCTTTGAAGACTTCATGAGTGACTGTTCTATTACCATATCTGTCGGAGTTCCACTAAAATAATTCTCTGATCGCTTAACAGTGAAAAAGTCTGCAGTAAATTTTCTATAGGTGTCTCCATCCATTATGTTCTCCAGCTTACAAACAAGTTGGCACTTCCAGTATACAAAAAATGTCCTGCGGCGTGGAAATACGGAATCATCCTCTTCACTGCAGACAAATATGCCTTCCAATCACCCATACTCTCTGCCCTAATAAACTCTTTGAGAATTAACACCATATCTAAATACTGGACCTATAATTGTGCAGTTCAACCTCTCTCTTTTAGTTGGGAACACTTGATACTTACTTTTAATATCAATGAGGAATCGTAGCTCTTCTACTGTTGAAAATGAAGGTGTTACATATAGGTCTTGTAGGTTGGCTTCCATATATTGTTGTTCTTCAGTGGACAACGACAATTCATTGAAAATTATTTTAGATAGAGCTATTAGCAGAATTATATGACCTCTGACAGCTCGAGAGTAAGCATGGCCCATCAACATTTTGTCAACAAAATGAGAAGCGTAAATAGTACTGAACACTTCTTTGAGTCCACTGCCAGCCATGATTAAACCAATTGATCCAAGAAAGGACATGCACATATGAAAACCTCCTAGTCTGACCAATATTTTGGATATCCCAGAATTTTCACCGGATGAAGCAATGATTTCCCTTGCTTTAATATAAAGGGGCTGGTCAAAGGTTATTATACAAGTATTGTGCCCATACTTGAGACTATCTTCGAGAACATATTGTAAAGTGCTGTAAATTGTGTTGTAGTCGCTTACAGGACTGTTTACAAGTGGCAAAAACATGACACGTGATTTGTAGTGGTCTTCCTGTTGTGTCAACAACTCCATGAATCCACTCCACCCAGTAATGCGCAGTACTTCCTTATATTTGGCATAAACCACAAGACATCCGCATTTCGAAGACTAGAGATAAGTGTTGGGCTGCAATCAAGCTGTTCCACAATAATGTTTTTAAGTCCTCGAACACCCCGGTTTTCGTAAACCTTGATTGGTATTTGTGTTGTTTTAGTAATTTCTGAGGCACTTGCGATCTCTTTTAATCTTAGTACATTATTTAGAGAATCATTAACCTTATCACGGGGAGCAACAATTCAGATGGTTCCCATTGAATTAAATGTATTCATGTCATCAATTGTTGCAACATTATGATCTGCGTTGTCACCAACATACTGAATAAAACAGCCTTCTTCAGGGGAAGAGATTGATGGCTGATGATGCATTACATTGGAAGATTCATAAAGGACTGTTTCTTTATAAGAAGAAGAGAATCCTAAGGATGATAAAATCTCTATTAAACGTCTGGAGCCAAAGTATTTATGTAAATGAACGGATACTCCAAGGAGTACAGGTGGATATAAAGGACCGAGGACGAACCGCGGACATAATGCTATGACACATGGTAGTTGACTTTCTTTTCAAAAGCTCTGTAGAACCCATTCTCTTTATTAAGATGATTTCCTCTATCAGAGAGATTAATGACTCAGGCACACTGGCGTTGACATTAGAGAACAGTTCAGTACTGGGAGGATAAATATCTACATCACATGATGCAGAACGTATATCTTGACGTATAATTTCGGCTGCTTTCTGTACAACTCTCATCCTTTCTTTCTGTGGATCTAATAGTTTATTCTCGTACCATGATTTACTGAAGACATCATAACTTGTGTCTCGAAAGCACAGAATGGTTGGTCCTTTCAGTTTGTTGGTAATTACAAGCTTATCCGGGACGGAAAACGGAAAGAATCTTATGAATTGTAACTGCACAGTAGTTCATTTTATAATGAAAATTAACAAATGAAAACAATAACTGACAACAAGTAACAAACTTATATTACGTATCTAATGATCGTATCAATTGATTCTGGTTTCATTTATTTCACAGCTACAAAATACAACTGTAAATCGACCGTACTGAAAAGCAACAGTTTCACAGAACACATTACTAGAAAATATGCACATCTTGATTGAGAGGCTTGAGGGAAGCAAATGATAAGCGCCACCGTTATCAACATAAGTTAATAGTGGGATCTGCCACAGAATAATAAAGCAAGGAAATTAAACCATAGAGTGTAGGGGGTGCGTTCGTAGTGTGTGAGACCTATGGATTCTAATGCGATATTGAATCTTATATCCATTTTTTTTTTAAATAGGCTTATATTGTCTTTACGAGAGTCGGTCTATTAAATAAAACAACATACCTTCCTTACATTTCAAAATACAGAAAAATGCAGCTACAGGTACCGTTGGAAAGTTTTATAACGCTCTACAACATTTGTTTGAAGATATATTTTGAAATATTTTATGATTATTGAGTTATTTGCATTTACACTTAAAACCAGGTACTCAAAAACTAGTTTTTTTTCGTTTTTTGCTATTGTATCTCTAAAGAAATTAACGATACAGACACCATGTTTCATTCCGTACATTTGGTAATTAATTATCTTCAATCTGAAACAAAAACGACGGTTTTACCACTATTATGCGGGAAGTTATAACCACTCCTACAGAAGACTACAAATTCTGGTGTCGGCCATTTTGATGACGTCATATTTCCGAAACCCGACCCGATATTCTTTGGGACTTCCTGTGAAACATTTACGAGAGAATGTGCTAAGCGTTTTCGGTAAATTTTGTTTTTTATTCGGAATATTTAGGTTAACATGCAAATAAGCTGAATTTGATTGTATTTTAAATTGAGTTTTCCTCCCCCACTTCCACCCCCGAAAAAAAGGGGAAGCGTACAGCAGAAAGTCGGGGACTTTTGATATGTCATTTAGAATGACCTAATGAACGTTTTTGTGAAGAAAAACCTTGGCTTCTAATTTTTCCGAAGAAACACCCATTTTTTGACTAAAGTTCCTGGACTAGTCCAGGAACTTTAGCATTTTTCTTCGGAAAAATTAGAAGCCAAGGTTTTTCTTCACAAAAACGTTCATTAGGTCGTTCTAAATGACATATCAAAAGTCCCCGACTTTCTGCTGTACGCTTCCCCTTTTTTTCGGGGGTGGAAGTGGGGGAGGAAAACTCAATTTAAAATACAATCAAATTCAGCTTATTTGCATGTTAACCTAAATATTCCGAATAAAAAACAAAATTTACCGAAAACGCTTAGCACATTCTCTCGTAAATGTTTCACAGGAAGTCCCAAAGAATATCGGGTCGGGTTTCGGAAATATGACGTCATCAAAATGGCCGACACCAGAATTTGTAGTCTTCTGTAGGAGTGGTTATAACTTCCCGCATAATAGTGGTAAAACCGTCGTTTTTGTTTCAGATTGAAGATAATTAATTACCAAATGTACGGAATGAAACATGGTGTCTGTATCGTTAATTTCTTTAGAGATACAATAGCAAAAAACGAAAAAAAACTAGTTTTTGAGTACCTGGTTTTAAGTGTAAATGCAAATAACTCAATAATCATAAAATATTTCAAAATATATCTTCAAACAAATGTTGTAGAGCGTTATAAAACTTTCCAACGGTACCTGTAGCTGCATTTTTCTGTATTTTGAAATGTAAGGAAGGTATGTTGTTTTATTTAATAGACCGACTCTCGTAAAGACAATATAAGCCTATTTAAAAAAAATGGATATAAGATTCAATATCGCATTACAATCCGTAAGTCACACACACCCCCAGACACAGATACAAAAATGAGGATTTACAACGTTCGGCGATAGATTCTTATCCATTGTAGAATGAGAAATGTAAAATTCAGAGTAATAATGAATAAGAAATGTAAACTATTCAACTTACCTGAAATAGTTTACTTGTTGAGTTCCTTTGCTGATTGATAAATAATAATTGTAATTATAGCAGGTCCAATTCGTTTGTCACCTCTACGTATTTCTCCGGCGTCCATCAACATTTCACGTTCAGAGATTCCTTCCGTTGGAGTGACATTCAAACAGACTTGTCCGTGACAATTTGCACAAGCAAGAGAGCAAAACAGACCTAGCTTTCGACATCCACACACATTGCCGCATCCTTTAGAACATGAACAGAAAATCACTTTTATAAGGGACGGTGGAGAAGGTGGCTGCGTTGATCGAATTGATAGTAACAAATTATCTTTCATAACCCTACCCCACCCCTCAGGATTTAGTTGGTTTCCGAGCCATGTTTGTACGTGGTAATAAACCCGAAACAAATGTTGTTGTGCTGCAGCTGAAGTCGGTGGTAGGACTTTTAAATCGACAGACTTATTTCTCTTCACTGAGTTGGTGAAATTATGATAACGGTAATCATTTAGTGAAGTGTGTCCTTTGCAGATGCACCGTATAAACCCCCAAAAAAATTGTATGGCATTTTCAGTTATTCCTGGATGGAAAACATTACTTCGATTAAAAATTTCTACGACATGTTTTAAATCTTGACGTTTTTGTAATAATTTCAAACAAGCTGATTTTCCCTTCTTAAAAATGGCAGATGTTCCATCACAGCCTGAAAAAGCATATAGAAATAAAATGTGATTTTTGCATACACCTTTTAAAATTCCTTGATGAGTAAATCTTCCAGTCTGTCTTTCCTTTTCCTGGCTTCAAGAAAAAAAAATCTAAATTCGGCGGAGTTCGAGCTGTCATGATTACTAACAAATCAATATCCTCATCAACAATAACTGTAGAATTAGAATTAATTTTTGATATCGTGAGTGCGGTTTCCACAATGAGGACATCAGCATCATTCTCTGCTTGTTTGACATCAATATTGGAAGCCTTGAATTTATCAGTGAGCAAACCAATCAACCTACTTTTGTTGTTTGGATTGACGAGAAAGTTTTCTTGGCTCGTAGTCGCAACCATGTTTCCATCAAATATAATTATTGTTGATGCTGCTTTCGAGCACTGTCGAAGTTGCTCCATGCCTTTTACATTTTTCTGAGGATTACCATATCCATCAAATACGATGACAGTGTTTTGACCGAAGTGTTTTTCCACACATGCCACATATTTATCACAAATATCCATGAAAGAATCGTTTTGACGCCACACCACTCGATGAAGAAGGAACCCTCCATCAACGACGTAGTTTGCGTTTCCAAGATCAGGATGAACATTGGTCGGGTTGAAAATGTTGAATAAGGATGATTTCTTCGTTCTTCTCATTCCAGTTGCATCAAAAAGAGCCAATCGGTAAGGAGCTAGTTCGAAATTTAAACATGCTCGAAGCTCATCATCTGATTTTTTGATTACGCTGAATCGTTGAAACAACAGCAGTGGATCGACAGGCACAGTAACATCATGTACCGTAACGTGACTGTTCACTGTTTGAAGAGAAAGAACCCTATCAGTACGAGAATATTTTGTCATGAAAATTGTCACCAACTTTTCTTTCCATCATTGTTGCTCCAATGTTCAGTGCATCGTAGCAGTTTCTCTTCTCCACATTACCTGTAACCCCTGTTGCTATAGAGGTGATCACTTGTACATTTAGGAAAGGGTTGTGGGAACTAAACCACTCTGATATTTTCCTAACATTATCTTGGTCCCGTTTGACTCGAGATTCTAGTGCATCTACATGCTGTTCTTCACTTGCCAAGGAAATCCCACAAAAGTTTTCTGGTCCTTCACAAATGTTGCTCGCACTTAACAAACCAACAACAAACTTAGTTAAAACACTCTCTTTTGTACTTCTTCCATGCACAAAGCCTCTTCGCATCTTTGAAGACTTCATGAGTGACTGTTCTATTACCATATCTGTCGGAGTTCCACTAAAATAATTCTCTGATCGCTTAACAGTGAAAAAGTCTGCAGTAAATTTTCTATAGGTGTCTCCATCCATTATGTTCTCCAGCTTACAAACAAGTTGGCACTTCCAGTATACAAAAAATGTCCTGCGGCGTGGAAATACGGAATCATCCTCTTCACTGCAGACAAATATGCCTTCCAATCACCCATACTCTCTGCCCTAATAAACTCTTTGAGAATTAACACCATATCTAAATACTGGACCTATAATTGTGCAGTTCAACCTCTCTCTTTTAGTTGGGAACACTTGATACTTACTTTTAATATCAATGAGGAATCGTAGCTCTTCTACTGTTGAAAATGAAGGTGTTACATATAGGTCTTGTAGGTTGGCTTCCATATATTGTTGTTCTTCAGTGGACAACGACAATTCATTGAAAATTATTTTAGATAGAGCTATTAGCAGAATTATATGACCTCTGACAGCTCGAGAGTAAGCATGGCCCATCAACATTTTGTCAACAAAATGAGAAGCGTAAATAGTACTGAACACTTCTTTGAGTCCACTGCCAGCCATGATTAAACCAATTGATCCAAGAAAGGACATGCACATATGAAAACCTCCTAGTCTGACCAATATTTTGGATATCCCAGAATTTTCACCGGATGAAGCAATGATTTCCCTTGCTTTAATATAAAGGGGCTGGTCAAAGGTTATTATACAAGTATTGTGCCCATACTTGAGACTATCTTCGAGAACATATTGTAAAGTGCTGTAAATTGTGTTGTAGTCGCTTACAGGACTGTTTACAAGTGGCAAAAACATGACACGTGATTTGTAGTGGTCTTCCTGTTGTGTCAACAACTCCATGAATCCACTCCACCCAGTAATGCGCAGTACTTCCTTATATTTGGCATAAACCACAAGACATCCGCATTTCGAAGACTAGAGATAAGTGTTGGGCTGCAATCAAGCTGTTCCACAATAATGTTTTTAAGTCCTCGAACACCCCGGTTTTCGTAAACCTTGATTGGTATTTGTGTTGTTTTAGTAATTTCTGAGGCACTTGCGATCTCTTTTAATCTTAGTACATTATTTAGAGAATCATTAACCTTATCACGGGGAGCAACAATTCAGATGGTTCCCATTGAATTAAATGTATTCATGTCATCAATTGTTGCAACATTATGATCTGCGTTGTCACCAACATACTGAATAAAACAGCCTTCTTCAGGGGAAGAGATTGATGGCTGATGATGCATTACATTGGAAGATTCATAAAGGACTGTTTCTTTATAAGAAGAAGAGAATCCTAAGGATGATAAAATCTCTATTAAACGTCTGGAGCCAAAGTATTTATGTAAATGAACGGATACTCCAAGGAGTACAGGTGGATATAAAGGACCGAGGACGAACCGCGGACATAATGCTATGACACATGGTAGTTGACTTTCTTTTCAAAAGCTCTGTAGAACCCATTCTCTTTATTAAGATGATTTCCTCTATCAGAGAGATTAATGACTCAGGCACACTGGCGTTGACATTAGAGAACAGTTCAGTACTGGGAGGATAAATATCTACATCACATGATGCAGAACGTATATCTTGACGTATAATTTCGGCTGCTTTCTGTACAACTCTCATCCTTTCTTTCTGTGGATCTAATAGTTTATTCTCGTACCATGATTTACTGAAGACATCATAACTTGTGTCTCGAAAGCACAGAATGGTTGGTCCTTTCAGTTTGTTGGTAATTACAAGCTTATCCGGGACGGAAAACGGAAAGAATCTTATGAATTGTAACTGCACAGTAGTTCATTTTATAATGAAAATTAACAAATGAAAACAATAACTGACAACAAGTAACAAACTTATATTACGTATCTAATGATCGTATCAATTGATTCTGGTTTCATTTATTTCACAGCTACAAAATACAACTGTAAATCGACCGTACTGAAAAGCAACAGTTTCACAGAACACATTACTAGAAAATATGCACATCTTGATTGAGAGGCTTGAGGGAAGCAAATGATAAGCGCCACCGTTATCAACATAAGTTAATAGTGGGATCTGCCACAGAATAATAAAGCAAGGAAATTAAACCATAGAGTGTAGGGGGTGCGTTCGTAGTGTGTGAGACCTATGGATTCTAATGCGATATTGAATCTTATATCCATTTTTTTTTTAAATAGGCTTATATTGTCTTTACGAGAGTCGGTCTATTAAATAAAACAACATACCTTCCTTACATTTCAAAATACAGAAAAATGCAGCTACAGGTACCGTTGGAAAGTTTTATAACGCTCTACAACATTTGTTTGAAGATATATTTTGAAATATTTTATGATTATTGAGTTATTTGCATTTACACTTAAAACCAGGTACTCAAAAACTAGTTTTTTTTCGTTTTTTGCTATTGTATCTCTAAAGAAATTAACGATACAGACACCATGTTTCATTCCGTACATTTGGTAATTAATTATCTTCAATCTGAAACAAAAACGACGGTTTTACCACTATTATGCGGGAAGTTATAACCACTCCTACAGAAGACTACAAATTCTGGTGTCGGCCATTTTGATGACGTCATATTTCCGAAACCCGACCCGATATTCTTTGGGACTTCCTGTGAAACATTTACGAGAGAATGTGCTAAGCGTTTTCGGTAAATTTTGTTTTTTATTCGGAATATTTAGGTTAACATGCAAATAAGCTGAATTTGATTGTATTTTAAATTGAGTTTTCCTCCCCCACTTCCACCCCCGAAAAAAAGGGGAAGCGTACAGCAGAAAGTCGGGGACTTTTGATATGTCATTTAGAATGACCTAATGAACGTTTTTGTGAAGAAAAACCTTGGCTTCTAATTTTTCCGAAGAAACACCCATTTTTTGACTAAAGTTCCTGGACTACTATAGAAATTTTCTAAATCGACATTGTTACATGAAATATAGTATATACCAGTATTTCCCAAAATGTGGTCTGCGGACCCCTCGTAGGACGAGAGATTCAAAGGTGATCCACGGGACATTTTGTTTCCATTAAAGTTTAATTCATTATATTGTTTATCATACCTGGAATATTTATAATGTACACTACCTAGGTTTCAATCAATTGAGAAGAGTGGAATATCACAAATAAAAGAAGAAGTATCAACATTGCCAAACTAAGCTGAAAGATCTATCACTAATCACGATAGGTGAATGTTAAAGGTCCAAAGGGTATAATTATATTTTTTCGAATATCTGCACTTATAGCAGTATTGCACTATCATCAATGATAAATTTAGTATTATAAAGATGTAATTTATCATTTTATTTTTATGATATGCAAAATATATTTTTAAAAATAATTATTGAATTTAGAGAGGACCGCCGACAATTAGTGGTCGCTGCAAGGAGTTCGCTAGATAAGAAAGATTGGGGAACGGTGGTAGAAACTGTGAGGTATAAAGCATATTTTTATAATTACGTATGCTACATTTTATTTAAAGACTTACAAAATCCTCCAGACACTTTCAATAACATAACACAATAATGTATAATGCATAATATATAGGAGAATTAAAAATAGACTTGTAATATTTTAAATACTCTCTGTACCCTTGTGAAAATAACTCAAATTTAATTTTATGCATTACTAAGATGTTCGTTTGTTTTTGCGGAGCATGTTTGCCCTTTGTCAATTATTATTTCTTTCCTTTTTTTTCTAATTCTTCCGTCGCTTGCCCACAAAGAATTAAAATAGTGTAGTGAAACGCTACTAAGTGGGGAAATGTGTAACTATTATAGAAGTAGATAGCTGGCAGTTGTCAACTGACCGCAACCACCTGTCAACAATACGAGAAAGATAAGAGATATGAAATGAAATCTTTAAGTTTTACGTTCCATGTCAGGCTAAAGGAGACGGTGATGATGAGAAATGAATGGAAAGGTGGAATGAAGAAAGTGGGAGGAAACGAGAGAACTCAGAGAAAACCCAAGCACACGGTGTTTGTCCACCATAAAGTTCACTTGGCGCGAGGTGGGATCGAACCAAGGATCCCATGCACTAGAGACGAACGCTATACCACTGAGTCACCGCGGATAAGAGATATACTTGCCTGAATGTGTTTTTCAATGTTAAGAAATAGAAACTCCCTGTCACATACTCAATGGTGCTGGACAAGGTTGCAGTGATCATACAACTAGAAACGTAACCCACTCTCTTTTGTTTGCCTTTTTTATTTTTATTTATTTTAAGAATTTTGGAGAGGTGTATTCTACACTGAACAGTAAAGTTTTACTTTTACTCAAACACTACTCTAACACCTCCAAAAAGTGTGATTAATCTCCAGAGACCGTAAGTGTATCTTCGTCAATCGTTATTTTTCAAATTCATAATCTTTAGAAACTGTTGACACTAATTAAAATCGTCCAATAATATCTCTTCCAGTATAAGGCATTCTTAAGTTTCACAGGGTCATGAAGCCAGGTCCTCAATGGGAGTTGGACATGACGTAAATTGTCACAAAAGGTGAATGCTCTATTATTGAAAGTTTGTATGAAAAATCCAAGGATGTTATAAAATAGAGGATCTGCCAATACGTATCTTCAGTATATGAACTCAATGAAGCCCCCCCCCCCAAAAAAAAAAAAACAGCAACCGAGCATCGTCTTAGACGGCACGTCTGATTGGCTACTCTCGTTTCCGCCATGATTGTTGGTTCGAAATCTTGCGATCTTAGTGGCGCGGAGTGGGTAGAGTAGGTGTGGCAAAACTGTGACGTATGGCTTCACGATTTTGTTGTATGGGCAGATCCTCTATTTTATCACGAGAACATCGAGATTGACCGAAATTTACAATTTTGGGCATCCATTACAGGATTGCTCAGTATTATTTTTTTTTTAAGTGGGGGAATATCACGAGAACATCGAGATTGATCGAAATTTTTATAATTTCGAAGATTATACATTATATTATTAAAAGTGAATGTCACCCGGAAAAATACCAAACTGTGAAAAATAAGTTATTATTGGTTTAGTTAAAAACAGGAAGAAGGACACCAGGAAACTGAATAATACCCATACGACAAAACAATTTCTTCAGTGAAAGTGTAAAAGCTGTGTTTTCTATGCATACGTCACAAAACTATTATTTCATAGTCTAGAATGTACTGGCCCGGAAGGACATGAGAAAGAAAAATAACAAATGAGGCAAATATAAAAAACTCCTGGTTTCTAAACCAGGGTGTTCAGTTTTGGATGCAGGCTCGGTCGGTCTTGGCTCGCATCTGAGAACGCGTTTTAGTCTCGTCTCCAGTATACGCGAAAGTCTCGTCTTAACGATTCTTGGTTAAGTCAACAGTATTGATGGACCAGAACATGTAAGTTGTGTATTTTATGGTTTTTCTTAATTTTACACATCAGTATGGTCAGGCAATGCAATTCTCACAGTCCTCGTAACCGTAGGTTATGATCTATCTCATACAACCGTTTTCAATTATATATTTTACAGTAAACATTGGATTAATGTTAGCTATATCTAGATAAGATTTGTGAAATATTTGTTTATTTAATAAACATTTTCCAGTTAAGTCCGTTGGGCCAATTTATCCAGTGGCGTCATTTTGCCCTTCAAAGAAGGGCAATTACCCCCCCCCCCATGAGTGACGCTATTAACCCCGGAATTATTAATCAAAGAAATGGAATAAAGTTGCCCAGGATCTATATTTAATGGTAGCATTCGCCTGTGCAACTGATGAAACTTTCTGGCCCATTGGATTCGAACACGAGACTTCCCGAATGCGAAGCACCGACTACTAACTTACACCTTTCTTTATGAAGTCAAAAGTGATTTATTTTGTACAACCATAACAACTATATCCCCACTCTCACGCCATTTTTTGCTATGTAACCCTGTTTTCTTCACACAAAAGAAGGAAACCCTTTTTATTGTCAGTTTAGTTTAAAAGAAAAAAAAAATCTCGACGCACGCAAAGTTGACTGGAAAAGACCACAATATTAAATGAATAAGTGCGGGAGGGACAACCTGATAGCAATTATCGTAATTGGTTCATTTGTCAAGTCAAGATTCCACAATGTAACGAGTCAGTCATGAAATTTTTAGTGCTATGGGAAAGGAAAACACAATAGACTATAGACAGTCCTCCGCACTTTTATAGTAACTGGCGAAAGAAGGGAAGAAAAAAAAATACTAATCCTTGTTTTATTTTCCTCAAAAAACATCTGGTATTTTCCCAAGCTTCGCGTGGTCATGTACTTTTTAAGCAGATGAGGAGAGAGAGAGAGAGAGAGAGAGAGAGAGGGAAGAGAACGAATGAAGGGGTGGACAATTTCAAGTAACAAAACACTATCATAGGGCGTTTTTTGGAGTTCACACCAAACAGGAAACAACACTTCCCTCTTTTGAGCGAACAAGCAATTTGCTTCGTGATCGTCAACTGTTAGTGTTTACCGAGCATGACAATCAAAGGTTTGTGTCTGTTAAGTGTGAATTAAAAATAAAATTCAGAAGAGGAAAGGGGGGGGCGAAAATTTTCTGCATCGCCACAGTTTATAAAGCACAGTTACCTTTCATTTTTTTTTGTTTCTTTTGTCATAATGTTCAGGAGTTTTTTTTTTCTACTATTGTCCATATTGCTAATGGTTTGCGGAAATGACAGTATCCGGACGCTTTTGCTGTTTGGTATAACAAAATGGAACGTTGTTAATAATCATTATACTACAATAAAAACTCTATTGGAATTTAAGCGAATAACAAACGTTGTTTTGAACTTCAAACTCAGCTACGAACCACAACCATTGTGCAGATCGCACAAACGATGAATCATTTGAACTCATAGTGCTCTGGCGTTCCGTAATGTTGACCACGAGAAGTTAAGTCTCTCGCCTCGCCTCGAAAATGAGTCGAGAACATCTTCAAATTCGAGATTAGACTAAAGACCTGATAAATCTCGAGACGAAACGAAAAAAATTATCAAGTCTCGGGGTCAACATTAGTTCATCCAAATCCTGGGGCACACCTACGAGGGGGGGTCTACTGGGTCCTCCCAGAAGTTACTAACTCAACATATATTTGCAGAGGCGGATCCAAGGGGGAGGCTATAAGAGCTATAGTCCCCCACTTGACACTTAAGTATACACTGAGTAAAATGAGCTTCAATCCTGCTTTACACTGGATAAAACTGCAAACTATGGTTTAGCCCCTCCCTTGATCATATCCTGGATCCGCCACTGTATATTTGTACTCTTTCTCAATAAAACTATAATTACTTGTTTAACAGGGAAATGATCGATGTAACATGAACATTTAATCTTGACACTTCATCTGTATTCTTTCTCTTATAAAAACGATGTTTTTTTTTTTTTTTTTGAAAGTACAGGTGGAAGTATTTTACAATTACTTATTGCTTATTGTCTTTTCAGGTGCAAAATAATATGTATTCAACACTACAATGCCTTGTAATATTGGATCCCCTCCCCCAAAAGCTTGGAGCACTTACAACAAAAATTTCTGGATGCGCCTCTGCCCAAGTCTTAAATCTCTAGCATTGTTTTAGTCAGTGGTGCTATTCAGCCGGTTCGCTAGAACCGGTTGTTAAAATATTTCGAATTCACAGAAACCGTATGTTATACCCAGACATAACAGTAAATTTTTTTACCCAATTATGCTCCAAGAACAGTAAATTTTAGTATAACTATTCTTGTTTTTAGAAATCCTTGCAGCTACAGGGTTTAACATATGCAGGCCGGTAGCCAGCCCAAAAGTGTGTGTGGGGGGGAAGGTACCAGTTAGGAGGGGGCGATTCAACCATATTATAGTTCATCACTATATTACTAAAACCTAAAATAGGTTCACAATAAGGAAGGACAAATAAGGAAAGAAAAAATAACCGGTTTGACTTAAATAACTAATATAACATTGTTCTCTATGTAATATAACCTTAAATTCCTAAACCACTTTAAATACGTATAACCTTAGCACTTAAGTTCTAAACGTATAAATACACTTTGAAATATGATTGCACAGTTCTGCACTTAGTTAAACATAACGAGACCGAAATCAATTTGAACAGTGAATTTCAACATACAAAATAGCTTGTAGCACTATCCAAAAGACCACGCACTCCACCATGCTAAAACCTAAAATAGGTTCGCAATCTACCTTAAACGTGACAGGTTTTGTGACGTAAAAGCCAGTTAGAAACTTCCGGAGACATGTCGAACGGAAACCTCTTGTCTGGGTCGCGAACCCCAAACAAGTCTCATACATGAAGATTACTGAATGGCCTTAACATCCACCCAGTTCCTCCAAGAAGTAATTTAAATTAATGCAAGTCTTGGGGGCGTAGATAGCGTAGCTCAAAATTAATTAGAAACATGGGAGTAGAATTTCAAAGATAAAATTCGATAACACAGAAATAATTTAGAATAAGAATGTAATGAACTGATCTTGAATAATTGAATAATCACAGAGCATGGTATGGACTGGTATGACTTAAAGACTAGAGAAGACAATGCATAATCACTTACTTTTGGCAGAGCCGTAGCTAAGGGGGAAGCCAGCGGAGCGCCCGCCCCGGGCGCTGATAGCAAGGGGGCGCCGAACGAGCAAGGAGAAAGAAAAAGTGATGTTGGACATGAGTAAAAGACAAGTCGCCCCCAGAAAGTATTGGCGCCCTATTAGATCAATATTGCTGTCGGTTATCAATTAAATACGTAGATTTCTTAAAAGTCTTCTTGCTCGCTTCGCTCGCAATCCTAGAGTTTAAGTAAGTCATAACAAGTTTTTACTTATTACTTGAAGAGTTGTAGATGATTTCTTAATGACATGTGGTATACAAGGTGCCGAGTAATGACTTATAGTGTACGCAGGAGCATTTTCAAAATCAGAAACGAGCAAAGTCGTGTTCGGCATTTTGACAGTGATGAGTTTGCTTACTTCAAAACGTTTTTCTACCCAATCCGATTAATCTCGACGCATAGGGGGCCAAAGCACTGAATTCTTGGCAAAAATAAGAATTCGCAATATGAAGCAGAAAATTGAAAGAAAACCAATTAGTTCGGTGTGTGCAGTGGTTACAATAATATTATTTCGACATTATTTTATCAAAAACATAGAGTTTTACATCATAAAAGGAAATGTTCCTTATATTCGCGCCTAAATTATATAACAGATTATATGATTGGGATAAACAAACGTGTGGGCAATATGCTTTGATTTGGCAATTTACAATTGACTTACATTCTTACGCATGAAAGGAAAAAGTGTACTTATTCATTTTACAACTGAATAGTAACAAAATTGAAGAAAAGTTCTTGCTTCTCAAAATTATTTCAAAGTTGTGGAGAGCAGGGGCGGATCCAGGACCGACTTCTGGGTGGGGGCGGTGGGCTGTCATACTGCTACTATTAAGGGCTCCAAACTTTGGGATGGGTTTTATTTATATATATAAAATAAGAAAGTTCTATTTTCTGTGGGGGGGGAGCGATCGCCCCGATCTCCCTCCCTGGATCCGCCCCTGGTGGAAAGTTCGTGGTGACAATGAAGCCCCCAACGAGGTCTGGCGGCAAAATTCCCAGAATCGATCTATATTCAACTTTGTCACTGCGTGCATGGGGATCACACGTCTAATAACCTAACACATGCTCATAAATTCATCCAAGCTCAATTCAAAAGCAGCATTGCATCCAGAATGCGGTTTTCCTCAAACATTTTCATGCGCTATATTTCCCAAAAGTGCAAATATGTGCAGGTGTTCTCTTTGCATACAGTAAGAACAATGTTTCCGCTACGACATATTAAAAATCACAAACATATTATGCCATATTTTCTACTAAAATGCCATTCTATCGTTTGACTATACTTTATATGGTTTCAGTACCACAGTATTTTCCAAATATGATAGGTAGGGGATTACCATAGGGATATGATAATGATTTAACATCATTCCAAATATGATTATTGACTACACATCACATCAACATTCTAAATATACAAAACGATACATACATGTGGGTCTTGTCACCATATATTCCAGCCACTAATTATCTACATGCAATGTAGGAATAGTCGCATTCAAAGTCATTTTCCTATCTTCTGTCACTAAGCAGCGTCTCTCCGGCTTCGGTGGATAACCAAGTTTACACGTCCCATGAGTTCATTGTAAACTGCTATCACTTCTTTTCCTGCACACTATTTAATGTGTACACTATTAAGGTTTCATTATAACAAATTATATCCAGTCAATCTTTTATTTCATTTTTCGAGTTTTTGCTAAGAATTGCCTGGTTTGGCCCCACTGTGTGACGGTGAGAATGAAGGTATGAAAGTGAGAAGAATAAAGAGACACATTCAAGCTGCTGTTTGCGTGGAAATATTAAAAATAAAGGTAAACGAGGGAAACAACAACATTTTCGAACTTCAAGCAGTTGTAGAATAGGGGCTTAAGGGATCATAAATTAGCCTAACGAAGTTCGACTTTTTCAGACTATAATCACTATCAATGATTTATTTTTATATTCCATTTACATATCAAATGCTTCCAATTCAGAGGAATTTATTGGGGTCATTTTTTCATCAACTTTCTGTATCGCCAGCATATTATTTTGTGCATGCGTGTCTAGTTGTGTGATGTTTTTATCTATCTACATACATACAAAACATAAGTACACACATTCTTCATATATGTGCGTGTTAGTGTATTTTAATATGTTAATCAATAATAAGTACCTTAAATTCGGAACTTTCTATCATTAAGAAATAAAGAAATTACTATAATTTTAGACATATGTAGTAGCCAAAGTATATTTAGGATTTTAAGTACAAACATTGAAAACATATTCTTCACCTCCATCGATCAATATTTAGAAATTCATAAAGAAGGCTCCTTTTGAATTTCCATTACATTTTACAAAATATTTTTTACCGTTAAAAGATCGAAATCAAAATACTATTGATGTGGTCACATACAGTGGGCAAAAAAAGTATTCGTCTCAAAGCGCACACAATATAAATCGACTCATATATTAAAGGAAAGGAATCGACTCTATCGCACAATAATATGGTCATGGGTTTGTCTATATTTCCCAGCATAAAATAAAGGAAGAAACAAGTGAAATTTTGTCTTTCGTTTTCTACAGGTTACAATAAAGAAGAGAGACGACATATTTATTCCCAAAAAAGTATTCGTCTTGTATCTATACCAGAAGCAACACACTCTTCGTAACGCGTATCTTTGGGTATTATTGCTGCAAACGCTTCTGTCAATTGGTGAACTGTAGTCAAAGAGTGTATGTGTGCTGCTATTGGAGTCAACAACAAACAGAAAGCAACCAGGTGAAGACGAAATGGGCCGGAAATCAAAAGAAACAAGTGAAGAGGAAAGACGAATGATGATACGATTGTTTGGTAAGAGTAAATCGTTTAGTGAGACCAGTGTTAGACCCCTATGATTGGTCGGCCTATTACCATCATTTAAGGCCTCATATGTAAGTTTAAAAAGACAAAAAAATACGAGAATCTGTCGAGATCTGGGCGTCCATCACAACTAACGCAGCAAGATAGACGTCTCATCGCACGTAAAGTTAAGGAGAATTCAAAGTCAGTGCACCAGTCATAGCTGCGGAGCTCGAACAAGAGTCTCCAAAGAAAGTGTCAGTCTAAACCGTGAGAAACGTCCTCTATGAAGCTGGATATGGAGCCCAAACAGGCCACAGAAATCCATATATCAGAAAAAACAACCGAAAGAAGGGCCAGGAGTATACAATGTCACACAGGAACGAGATATTCGACTTCTAGATTATTTTTTTTTCACTGATGAAGGCACATTTAACTTGTTTCAATCAGATGGACGAGTTCTAGTATAAAGGAAGAATAATTGTGAAATTCAGGAAAATAATTTTACAGCTACAGTGAAGTATAGGGACGGCTCAGTACTTGTGTGGGGTGCATGAGTGCGTACGGGGTTGGAAAATTGATTCATTGTAAGAATAATGGATCACACAGCATACATCAACATCCTGAAGACACATCTTCTCACGAGCGTTGAGCAAATGGGCCTAGCAGGGGATTTCATATTCATCCAAGATAACGACCCGAAACACACTGTGCTGAATACGAAGCTGTGGCTTTTATACAATATTCCAAAGTGGATGGAAACCCTTCCAAAATCACCGGACATAAATCTAATTGAGCATCTATGGCATTCTCTGGAAACAAACATATGGAAACACCATATTTCAAATAAGACTGATCTTTAAAACGCATTGTTGATGAAATGGAGGAAAATTACCAGCGTAACAACAGAAAATCTAGTTAGGTCAATGTCAAGGAGGTTGTAGGAGGTCATACGGCGAAAATGAGAACCCACAAAGTATTAAAAGTTGGGGCACAACAACCCAAGCTATTGCAGATGAATAGTATTTCTTAGTAGACGAATACTTTTTTGGCGTGAAATATGTTTAGTTCATTTTATTTGTACTTTTTCGTATGCTTTGAATATGAAATAACTTCATTTCTATGTTTGGTATTTATAAATGTAGTGTAATGAAATATCTTTGTTTCGTTCTTCCTTTTACTATTGAGTTGAATGCAAATTATATGCGTACAAACATTTCAGTTCTGGCCGGACGAATACTTATTTTGCTGACTGTACAAAATAAAAGTAAGAAGTTTACAATTATTACTGGAAATTAATACTGTCACCCATTTCGAACAATTTAAAAGCACATAGTTTTTAATGTATTGAAATCATTTTTTATCGATAGTATGAAACGTTGTAAATAGTAGTAACTTTCCATAACTGTTCTCCTAGTGAATTTGCATATAACCAAGGGTAGTTTTGTCAAGTTTAACAAAAAGTCCAAAATAAGGCTCTTGAAAACAGCTCTTATTTGAAAAAGGGTACATAATGATCGTTTTTGGTTGTTGCAATGGTTTGGTCTTTTCAAGAAGATGAATAAAAATTCAGCGTAGCATAACAACAAAAGCTGCTTTTGTTATATATATATAAAATGATTGGTAAGGTCAGTGTAGGGGGCGCTGAATTCTACTTCGCCCCGGGCGCCGAAATCTCTAGCTACGGCTCTGACTTTTGGTAACGATGATGAGCAGAACCGGGGATGAATAATCTGACTCGCAGAGTTTCGACGTCAAAATAGAACTTCCAATAACCGAAAGAGAATCTGCTAGTATTTATATTATTTTTCCTTCATGTCAACATTCTTACACATTCTTTCTATGTCTTCCTAGTTCTAGAAGTAACAGCCGGTCATTTGCATTGTAGAAGTCAAGGCACTCTAAATTTTCCATTGGATCATGAATCCTAAAGAATACTCAAACTGCCTCCACTTCATATATTGCCTATTTTAATGATACACATTTTAAAATTCAATTAAATATTTTGTTTGATTACACATTGTGCTACACAATAATATTATAGATCATTTGCAAGCCTATCGTGCAAAATTTTAGAGAGGGCAGTAAAAATTTAGGAGGCCCGACCTCCCTAGACCCCCATGGATACGGGCCTGAACATATGATCTCTCAGAACAGTGGCGGATCTAGCCCGGAGCCTAGGGGATCTATGCAATGCGAGTTTTTTGAGCAATAAAAATAATTCAATCTATTATCTATATATTTTTAAAGTTTTTTTGTGAACACATGATATTCCTATCATAGTCTGGGTTCTTGATCCCCCTCCCCCCGTTTTTATCTTCTATATCTGTCTCTGTCTCAGAACAAGGTATAAGCGTTTATTTCTTAATCTCAAATTCTCACAAGGGAACAGCTTATATCGATAGTAGCATTGCCCAATTAAACATTGTGCAGTCGATAGAGGAGTGAAGAAAAGTGAGAAATCCAAAGTTTTACGGGCCGACATCCAGAAACACAGGAGATACAGAGGAAAGAAGGATCTAGAATCATGTGAAAATAGCAATGCAAAAGATACACTGACACAGAAATATCTTCAAACTGATTAAAGTAGTCAAAATGACATTTACACAACAGTATAATAAGCAAACATTGTACCCACATACAACCTCAATAACATATGTAATGCAGTTACATATTAGTTTTCACATGACTCTAGATCCTTCTTTCCTCTCTATCTCCTGTGTTTCTGTGTGTCGACCCGTAAAACTTTAGTTTTTTTTCTTTTCTTCACTCCTCTATCGATTGTGCATTGTTTGATTGGGCAATGCTACTATCAATATAAGATGTTCCCTTGTCAGATACCAAGAATGAGAACTTGAATCACATGAGCATAATAGTGAGGGTTATTTATATTTGAAATGCATGCATATCATTATAAACAATTGTCGATCCATTGCTGGATTAAAGTCTTTCCAATACTTTCTGAAAACTATCTATCATGGATAATTCGTTTTCAAGATATTCGCAGTGTTATTTAATCTCGTCACATCACCTTGTATTTGGATGCTGTGTATGTCTGGGTATCCAGTAAAAAAAAAAAAAAAAAAAAAAAAAAAAAAAAAAAATCCTTTTGTCTACCTGGTATGTTCTGTTTCTAAGAAAGTTATATCTATCTACTTATTCATCTACTTTGTCTCTCGCTCTCCTTTTTAATACTATGAACAGTAAGTTCTTTTTAAAAAAAATAGTTGGCAGAACGATGGAAAAGATGTATACGAAACAAATGCATCTATAGATGCATTGCCCGAGAAAAGGAAAATCTTTTTATGAAGTGTGTGTATAGATATTCTCCCCCCAATTCACAATCGGTGACGGAGTGCGTTTAGAGGTGCACTCCCCATTAAAGGACTTTAGTATCAACTTCTAAGTAAAGACGCTAGATGGCAGTAGTACACAAGCTCCTGACGGAAAGGAATCCTTTCTATCAGTCATGTGAATCCACTGGAGCCCAACCCAAACCCCTCAAAAAAAAAAAAAAAAAAAATTGACAAAACAAATAATCTTGCGATTTCCAAGTAACCGAGTTCCAGATTTCGAATTATGCAGACCTATGCAATGTAAAAACCATTTCTGGTATTATAAAGTGAGCTCACCAATGTCCCACATGTTCTTTCTAACTGATTGTTTCAAAGAGTTTACGACAAACAAATTATTAACATATTAAACAATAAACCAAAACAATTATAACGTATTTAATTAGCTTTTCATGCAGAGGATGTAACTTCTTAAGAGGTTAGATTCTAAGAATGAAGTTCATTCATATATAAGTAAGCATTAATTAGTCATGAGAAAAAGAAAACTTGGTCGGTCGTATCACGGGTAACAATCTTCATTCATAGTTTTTCTTTTCCTGCAATGAAAGAGTCAGGCTGAGAGAGAGAGAGAGAGAGAGAGAGAGAAATCTTAAAGTAAACAATAGAACTACAATTAAGCAAGCTTTGTTCCAAAGTGATGATACATCTCAGAATAATTAGTTTTTGTTTTCTTCCTAACGTAAAACGTACATTTTGATGACGCTTTAAGAACTACGTTTTTTGGTGGAGATGACATGTCTTCTTGATGTTTCAGAGAAGCAATGATGGTTTTGGGTGAAGTGGAGGAGTGGGGTATTTTTTTTCCCAACCTACTTAGGTATCTCTTTAAATGTCTCTTACACTCTTTTTAAACATTCGGCCATGACACCAATGTCAGTAACTTGTCTTTTTTTTCTTTTTCTTATCATCTGATCATAATGAGAGAGAAGGTACACCATTCAACAATAGATGATAGCGGGAAGCCATGATGTAACCCATTAAATTCTTTCTTTCTTTCTTTTAAATCGTTCCTCTAATTCTATAATGGACTAACATATATTAAAACACTTATTTCCAAATTCCCTGTTATCCTCCTGGCTTGCCTATTACCTAGAGCGCAATCCTTTGGTGTACCTGGTCTAGAGTTTCATTTCCGGTGTAAAAGCGTTGAAATTTGAATGCATGGTTGTACGGATTGCACTTTCGCAAGAATATATTACTGTGCGTTCATCCACCTTTCATACGGAATAGAAGCTTGGTATAAAACCTTAAGTACCTAGCTTAAATATAAGTTCTTCATTTCTTCAGCAGAGATAACGTGGGTCAATGAAAACTTGACCCACCATCCACCATGAGCCACTCTGACTCTGACCACCAAAACTCATGGTCATCAACTCTGACCCATGATCCACGCCCTCTCCTCCACTGACTAAAGAGTTTACACTTGTAATAAAGGAAGGCTGTGAAAATATTAATTGGAGTTTGAATTTCTGCGGTCCATCCTTCAAGCACAGCTCTATTAAATACTAGTGGATCTGACCTTTACAATATAATATAGCAAAGTGTTTGTTATGGATCACATTACGATGAATTTCAATTTAATTATTATATATAATTATTTCTTTGTTCAATTACAGATACTTTTCAGTGGAAAATATAAATATGATGAAATTTGAAAGTCTCAAATCAAAGTAAAGTAGGCCAACATAAAGAAAAAACAGTGTAAAATTAGAAGTGAAATCTTTCAGTTTTACGTCCCACGGTTATGCCGGTTAGGCTGAAGGAGACGGTGATTATGAGAAATAAATGAAATGGCGGAATGAAGAAAGTGGGAGGAAACGAGAGAATCCCGAGAAAACCGACGAACACGGTGTTTGTCCACCATAAAATCCACACGGCGAGAGGTGGGATCGAACCAGGGACCCCAAGCACCGGAGATGAACCCTCTACCACTGAGCCACCGCGCCCCCTAATGTAAAATTCGACTGTGTCTCGAAAGCCAAGTAATAAGTCCTGTTGCTATTATTACCATTACAAATATCAATATCCAAAAGTACCTGAAGTTTTTTTCACTTAGATATGCTCATCTCAGTTAAGTAATTAAAACAAATGAAAATGGAGGCCTTGAAAGTAAAACGTAGACAAATTCACCAGTGTTCAGAAGATGTTGCCTACAATACACTGAGCAGAGTGGGGCAGAGTGGTTCATGGTGGGTCAGAGTGGGTTACGGTGGGTGGTGTGTAGCAGTGGACCACGTTCTGTTGACCCACTGATCCACTTGACCGAAGACCCACTCGATTGCTATTCTTCAGAAAAATGTAATATGAATAATAAAAAATGAACATTTCTTTGCACATAACGGAGCCGCTATTCAACAAATAGAAGATATTAAAATTAGATGAACTTTATTTTTATAGGATAAATTGCCTAATGTACAGAATTCTACAATTATACAATTATATTTTTAACACAACTTGTTGAAATAAAACACACAGTTTGTACACGTGCAAAGAAAATAAAGAACTAGAGAAAACATAACCACGATTAAACTATGGCATCAAACGTATCAGGTACCAATGTATTAAGACTTGGAAAATCCTATTACTGAGTATCAGAGAATTACAAACTTTTCACAAATTTTAAAAAAAAAACAGCTGAAAGAGTATTTGAAAATTGAGACACTACCATGTTAGTGTGCCATTATTATTATTATTATTATGAACTTATTAGGTATTTATAAAATCATATAATTTTGTGTTAGCTAGTATCTTAAGCATTTACCCGCAATCCTATATGTAAAAAAAAAAAAAAAAAAAAAAAAAAAAAATCCTGAAAGGGAGAATCATAAATAGTAGAATCTCAGCCTCTCCTTGAATCGTTTATATAAAGATTGTTAAATAACTGTTTTGTAATCATGTAGGCCCTACATATGAATAAGTTCTATTCTTTAAACTGTAGGTCCACCTCTCATATAGCCTTGCTGCTGAGAAGAGGCGCTAAACTCAAAACAAGCAACCAACAATAACCAAAGTTCCTGTTGACTTTGTAATGAAATTTATCCGTTTCCAATATTTTTCCCGTTCATGTCGATATTGTCAGAAAGACTGAATTTAAAATTATGTGCTGGTGAATTATTTAAATTACTAGCAGAAGACCCGTTCTTCGAACGGGAGACGTCGTTTCATTTTGGACTTAAAGGAGAGGTCGTTCGTCATAGGGAAGGTTAAAGCTCTCAGGTTTCTTATAATTTCAGGTGTTTGTATACATTTGTTAATATGATACATGTTTATTTTTTTTGCATAATATCTTACTTAAGGGGGTTAAAGCCCAGACATCTCCTGCGTACGGCACTGTCTGCCACCATAAGACGACAAAACAATCGAATTTAATTGAATGAAACGCTTGTGCAGCAGACATGGATTGATTTATATATATGCGCGACATTGAATAATACCTTTGTAGGCATTAAACTTGAACTTAAAGAACCAGCATATTATTTCTTGGATTTGTTTGTAATTTATTAATGAAAGGTAAGGAAACAGTTAAAAGGACATATAAAGACATACAACTAAAACTAACTAACTCTATGAACTATGGAACCCGGAGGTTCAATGCTGCGTTCACAAAACCTCTCCACTGACTTCTATCCTTATCTAATTTGATCCAGTTTCCACTTTGTATTCCAATCTCTGCGAGATCCATCTTAATAATGTCCTCCCATCTGGGCCTAAGTCTTATTAATGGTCATTTTTCCGATTTGTCTTCTAGTTAAGACTGAAAGCGTTTCTACTTTCTTCCATTGTGGCTACGGGTAAATGCCCATCTGAGCCTCCTAAACTTCAGCCTAGCTAATAATGTTTAGTAAACCGTATAAATCAGCGTTCGAAGTGGAAAAAAAAAGCAGAGGTGATATATTTAATTATGATTTTGACTCAACATACCGGCTATTTAAATATTGTCTTGGTCACTGAAAAACCAGAGACGGTATGTCCTCATTACTGAAAAACCAGAGGCGGTATTGCATACCACTGCATACCGTCTCAGTTCGACCACTGCTATAAATAATGTAGTTCTTCGTTATGAAGTTTCTGTCATTCCTCATTCCCATTCCTCTTGGGTCTGAATATTTGTCTCAGGATCTTGTTCTCAAATACTTTCAGTTCTTCCTTCAGAGTAAGCGACTATGCTTCGTAACTATACAGAATAACAGGCATGATTATCGTTTTATAATTAAAGACATACAGGGTATAACAAAATATAAAATCAAAAGAATCTGTTGCTAACTTTTTTCTTTTATTAAAAAAAAATCTTACATTATCTTTTATTTTCTGAAAATGCACCTGAGTCAGCGACCATTTTTTTTTCTTTTTTTTTCATCATGTGTAGCCACACAAGTGCTGTACTATAATAATAATAATAACAAGTCCAGTCCCCTCGATTTTACCAGACCATGCAAAAGGCGACAAGGGAAAGTCTAACATATGTTCCATTTCTCATGAAATAAGCGACCGTATCAAAAGGCTATCCTCATCTGTCGCTAGACCAATAATCATTTAATATAACTGCTGTTTCACGGTGAATGCGTGCACCTGCACCGGAATCCAGCAACGGTGTTAAGACACATTTAGACGACGCTTCTCGCTGCGAGTAATGAAAATAAAACCAATTTAGTTGGTGTTCAGCTGTTTTTTTGCACAACATGACGCTTGGTTCTTGTATTGATTATCTATTAAGAGTATTTGGTAATTACAATATAGATTTAAAAAAAAAACATAACCATAATGACTTAAAATACAATCGAAATTCTTCATGTGATAGAAAGGGAGGGAAAAAAGTTCGCGTCAAATCAATCATAACTCAGATATTTATTTAATTTACACCGAAGTATCTACCTATTCCGCTATTATAGGCAGTGTCGTTTACCTCAATTTACAGACGAATTTTCAGGTACAGAACACGAAGTTTCTTGTTGAACATGTTAAGCCAGTGATTCTCAACCGGCGTGTCGCGGAATTTTCCAGTCAATGTGACAATGCAAGTGGAAAATAAATAAAAGTAATATACGAGGAGAAATTAAAAAGTAAAGGGACTTTGGAGAAATTTATATTCTAATGATAGAAAACTGAAACATACATTATTTTTCTACATAATTTCTCTGCACTTCAACGCACTTTTCCCGTTTCACAAGTTTTTTGATTCCGTCGGGGAAAAAAAGTTTTTCGGCTGCACTTGTAGCCAATTTTGTACCGCATCAATGACTTCTGCATCGGTTGCAAATCTTCTTTTCCTGAGCGCTTTCGTAAATGGGACACGCTAAACCATGACTGACATGTAAATATTGGCGATTTCGTCCACTGTGATTCGTCTGTTTTCCATTACCATACCCTCAACGACTTTCAAATAGTCCTCAGTCTTTGACATCGATATCCTGTCCGATCTTTCCTCGTTACATAAAGAAGTTCTTCCCTGTTTGAAACGCTCTATACATTCGTAGACCTTGCTTCGCGATAAACAGCTGTCACCATACTGCGCTTACATTGGACGAATAATTTCCTCCTTGGTGCAGATTGACAATCGAGCTGCCATGTTGAACAGTCTGCTACACTCCAGCGACTAGTGCAAGAATAAGAGTGACACGTTGCGTAGAAGTATTGCAGACGACACTAATTCAGCGCTGGATACTAGCAGTGTTACCAAATCCTAGTGCGAGAAATTGCGGAAGTCCCTTTATTTTTTGGCTTTCCCTCGTATTTCAGTATAAATTAAAATAGAAAAGGAACAACAGAAGTATTTCAAAGATGTGGAAATACTTATTTTCCAACGTTGTTTTAAAAAAATGGTCACTTATTTATTAGAATTGCAATGTTGCCAACATGTACGTTAGTGAGTCGTGGTACATTTAAGAAAGGAGAGTGTGCCCTCACCAAAAATAGAAAAAAAAAATATTCAAGAATCACTGTGCTAACAACGGAGGGTCACGAAGTGGCTCCGCTGAGATCCGAACGAGACAATTGTGTTTTCATTTGATGTGTTATAACTAGACGAATCCCAAAGTTATACGCGCCACCGGGCGGAATTTCGTGAGTTACAACACATTTTGTAATGTAAAAACCAGAAAGCTAGTAGAATAGTTTGAACCGGGTCATTTGTTCCGAAACTGTGGCGTAAATGAAAAGCTCGGCGAACACGTATCCCATCATTTTCAAGGACACACTTTTTCGAATAAAAAAAAAGTTTTCCCCAGGGTCCCCCGCAGGGTCCAAGACGCGGTCCAACTCAAAATTTTCAAATGACAAGGGGGTTAAGTAGCACATCGTTTGAAAGCTGTTGTAAAATAAAAGAAAATGGAACAAGTCTTGACTCTCTACGACAATCCTGTGCAAAATGGCGGCAGGTCAAAATGAAAACAAAAACTTAATATGGCCACCCCTATAAATCGGAAACCGTGAGACAAATGTGAAAATAGGAAAGGAAGTGTGGCATTATTTTCAAAGTACAACAATTTAGGTTAAAACGTCTTGTCCCAGGGCCCCCACAGGGTCCCAGGTGGGGTCCAACTAAAAAGTTTAAAATGGCAAGATGAATTAAGTAGTGCATTGTTTGAAAGCTGTTATTAAATGAAAGAAGATGGAACAAATTTCGACTTTCTGTGACAACCCTGTGTAAAATGGCGGTGGGTCAAAATGTAAACAAAAGCTTTATTGAAAATCTATGGCCACCTTGAATCCAAGATGGTCGCTTAAAACCTATGTCATTCATAACAGTACAAATCTAAATCTCTATTTTTCTCTATTATGTATTTAGAAACATTAGGAAGACTAAAGAATAATTGAATTTCCATTCACTTCAACTATTAATTCATTCAGTAACATACATATACTATGTTATGTTTCTCATGCACGTTCGTCACGGTTCTCTCGATATCATTTACGTGAATATAACGAATATGCGATAAACACACAACTTTGACTTCCTATTCATACTGCTAAACAAAAGTTGAATACATTCGGGTATTTTTCTAATTTTGTCATACGTAGTTCATACATAAAGGACTTGCTCCACCAGTCAGGTTGGAGGTTCTATTATAACGTATTCGTGATGGTTACTTTTGAATGCAATTGATCGCAACATTTCTAGCAATACCAAATACACAAAATGCATTCATTTACAAGTACCAAACCACGTGTAAATCATTTCAGTACATCAAACTGCGCAAACTTGGTTGGTTTGTCACAATATTCCAAGAAATAGCATATTTATATACAAACTCGTTTTTCACGCTGGCAGCCATATTGGATTACAGATGATACTCTTTGATATTTTGTGAGTATCTGCTATTAACCATAAACGTAAATACCACATTTCGCTTCTCCAACACCAGTGATTTGAGCTGGACATGCGTTCGATACGTAGTCCGGCATTTTGAACTCAATATGTCGCGTTTTTGAACATCTTTTCGTCACCTACAGATCAACATTCATGCCAAATTTGGTTTTCCTAGTTTCAGCAGTTTGGTATGCCTATCCTTTCGATATAGGTTTCAATTGACTATCTTGGATTCAAAGTGGCTATAGATTTTCAATTAAGCTTTTGTTTACATTTTGACCCACCGCTATTTTGCACAGGGTTGTCGTAGAAAGACGAGACTGCTCCATCTTCTTTCATTGAACAACAGCTTTCAAAAGATTGTGCTACTTAACCTCCATGCCATTTGAAAATTGTTAGTAGGAGACCCCGTCTGGGACGCTGGGGCAAAGTTTTTTTTTTTTTTTTTTGTTACCCCAAAAGTTTGTCCTTGAAAATGATGAGGTACGTGTTCACCGAGTTTTCCATTTATTCAACCGTTTCCGAACAAATGACTCGGTTCAAACTATTCTCCCAGGTATTTTTTTTCATCTTTTACATTACAAAATATGTTGTAACTCACGATATCCCGCCCGGTGGCACGGGATTCGTCTAGTTATAACATATTAAATGCAAAAACAATTGTCTCGTTCGGATCTCCGTGGAGCCACTTCGTGACCCTCCCTTGTAAGTAGCCAGCTAAAAAAAGTTGCCAACCAACAAATAAAAAAAAGGATAAAAAAATACTTGACTGGCAACTCTACATACGATTTTTTTTACACGAATTAGTGCCTACGATTGCTTGATATCTAAGCGAAACTTCATCAAATGAAAATGCTATCCATCGACTGATGGATAAACAAAATTCAGTTAAATAAACATAAATACTGCAGAGAAAATACGCCATCGTGTGATGTATTTCTTATGTGCTGTTACAGAATCAACAGTACGGAAAAATGAAATGTTATGCACAAGAAAGAAAATTAGTTTTCCATTGTAGGAGTAACGAAGAACTATCGTCGACTGGTAAATGCAATGCTGACAGAAACTTGGTATTATGATCACTCAAATTGTGCTACTGTTAAAAGCGGGTATTCTATAGTGCTGCCAAAATATCTTGAGCCGTGACAAAAATGCGAACTAAAGCTCACACCCTCGACACACCCACGCGTTGAGCCAATAAGGGTTCAGTTGTTGCTAAGCGAGAGAGCCTTAGCGAAAGGAAGTAGAATTCCTTCAGCCGATAGCAGCGCTTAGAATAGAAGACTAGGTGTCAAGTCAATGTGGTATATCTTTAGTTAATATTTGCGCAAGTGCAGTACGTTCGTCGACTTCCACGGTAATTCTCAATACTATACAGCAACTACAAACAACAATAACAATGAAAACAGGAAGCGAAAGTAAGGCATTTAGACGCCTATATTTACAGATATCACCCTGTGGAAGAACTTTAGTCAAGATGGCTGACCTAGAGATTCATCCCGAAATATTTCGCTTTCAAAACAAGAAAGCTAACTGCGAGTTTATATTCACTTGATTATAAAAGCTAACATAAGAATTAAGATGCTTCCATGGCTTTGATCTAACTTTTCGTTTCATGGAAAACTATACATTTTTTTAGTCGTAAAAGGTGTGCCCAGGTATGGAAGGGTACAAACAACTTTACACAGATTTTCTTTCAGTGATTTCATCTATAATCATAAAAATTACAATCACAAAGTACATAAATAGGTATATAGACTGATTGTATTATGGTCTACCAATTGAGAATAAAACCTTATCGTACGTGATGTACAGAAATCAACTGATTTTGACCAAACTTTTATAAAAAGCCCATCGTACGTGATGTATAGAACTCAACTGATTTTGACCAAACTTTTATAAAAAGCCCATCGTACGTGATGTATAGAACTCAACTGATTTTGACCAAACTTTTATAAAAGCCCATCGTACGTGATGTATAGAACTCAACTGATTTTGACCAAACTTTTATAAAAAGCCCATCGTACATGATGTATAGAACTCAACTTTGATTTTGACCAAACTTTTATAAAAAGCCCATCGTACGTGATGTATAGAACTCAACTGATTTTGACCAAACTTTTATAAAAGCACCTCGTACATGATGTATAGAACTCAACTGATTTTGACCAAACTTTTATAAAAAGCCCATCGTATGTGATGTATAGAACTCAACTGATTTTGACCAAACTTTTATAAAAAGCCCATCGTACGTGATGTACCTCAACTGATTTCGACCAAACTTAGTAAGTGTGTGAAATATTTACTTATACAGACGATTGGCTTCCAGCGATAGATTATTTCCGTAGAGAAGTAAGGTATTATTATTGTGATCACAGGAGTCGTGAAATTTGACCTAGATCTTCCAATTTAAGCATCCAATAGAACATGAATTTGTGTCCTGGTCGTTAACCCCCTTTCATGAAATTTTGCCTGTGTCGTCTCTCATACTATACAGAGAACATCTCCTGAGGGTACTGTGTTGAGAGAATTGAGAGATTGCCACAAAGTTCCGTTTTGTTTATTTTTGTTGCTATTGTAGTTGTCGTTATTTTATATGTTTGCTATTATTATTGTTACAATTTAATTTGAATTATTGTAAGTGTTCATGTTCTAGTAATTGTTCTAAGTTTGGCCACGTTGTTGGTGCACTTCTGTAGTTCACTTTTCTGAAGTGTGCGTTTGGAAAGTAGCTCCACGAATCGTACCGAATTCTTGCGATACATCACACATAAAACAAAGCAGTTCTGTGATTGATGTAGAGCCGAGGCTTCACGAGTACTCGTGATCACTATAGCTATAAGAAAACAGCTGAGTCGTATGATTTACCCTATTGTCGCCACTAGTGGCTCCAGGAGGGTATGATGTTACGGTTGCACCCGCTGTTGTTTCACGGACACCGGGACGCCACGAAAACAGAACATAAACGGAAATAGTAATATGTGCAGAAATGTTACTATTTCGGATTGCATTGATTGATAGATTCAAATCGTACGGCTCTCATAGGCTTCATTTGCAAATTCAGTTGTTAATCTTGGTATCTTTAACATACACAAACATTTCAGTACAAATAAGAGGAAAATTATGTATACCTTAGACACCAGTGTCACAAGAGAAAGGTAGATTTCTTCTGCTTAGAGTGTAAGATGGATGGTAATATTTTGGAAAAGAGGACAAAAATCAATGATTTCGACGTAATTAATACTCGATCATAAATTAACTGTCGTCTTTCAGAATATATTGAAGGAAAAAATATTGTATGTAATAACTCATATCATATACAGTAGAACTTCGATAATTCGACGATTAAGGGAATAGACATCCCTAGTCAGCACTCATCAATTTAACGATTTGCAGTGATGGTTTCGTCTCGTCGACGGAGAAAGGCATGATGTGACACAGATGCATTAACTTTATTCAGTGGCAGCTTTTGATGGAAGTAACACCAATAAACATTAAGAAAAAAGTTATCCTCCGAACTAAGGGGAAAAAGCTTCATACAATGTCAGAAAGTTAATACAACAATTAGTACAAAATGGACTTTCTTCCCTCCGTTTTTAACCATAAAATTCAAATTTTTACCTCTGTGACTTCCCTGAAAAACCACCACTGATTTTAATCATTATTGATACTTTAAATATTAACGTTTTCTATTGACATCTTACTCTCAAACTTGTAGCCAGCCTGATTTCTTAGGAGAGGCAGAAAATAACACTAAAAGGAAGCAAGTCATATTAAGGAAACTCTTTATTTATTTATTATTTATGCAATCTGTAACAGTTATGGATGCTTTTCCTTTTATCCTCTCGACTGTTTGTTCTTTCAACGTATATTTATCTAATCAAACAACTGAAATATTTCACGGAGGCTAAAGCACTTTCTGGACATCCCTCGCTTCGACTCGGGCTTGCTCTACAGTTTATTTGAATTCGTAAGTAATGTTGCGTACCTTCAAACGATAACAATTATAAATATGTACTGTATATATTAATATACTCCGTATCGTTTTTTTTTCTTAATGTCCAGACCAGAACAATTAACTCGATAAGTTTTATGGCCAGACATATATAAACATGTTTTTCTAGACAGTTCTGATATAATACATAAAGAAACCATTAATAATGGATGTATTCTCAATTATACAGGGTGCGGCAGAACCGACTAAGCAGTTTCTATCGATTACCGCGAGAGCTGTGGTGGGGGTAGGCAGTTGCACGTGGTCTGCCTTTGTTCAGTCGTTGACCCCATTTCAGTAGCTAATATGGTCTGGACCGGTGCACATCATGGTTTTGCCGTTCGCGCTTATTATGAAAACAACAGATCTGTGATCGCTACACAACGATCTTTGAGGAGTGATGTCGAGTGGCCTGGGCGGTCACCAGATTTGAGCATTTGTGACTACTTTCTTTGGGGATATCTGAAGGAAAAGGTTTTCAAAAGCCGCCCTCACACCCTACCAGAGTTAAAAGAGCGGATTATTGACGAAGTGAATGCCACACCCCGCGATATGTGTGCAAGAGCTGCTCGAAACTTCAGGGATAGTCTACAACAATGTATTGATGCTAACGGCCGCCATCTTGAGCACATTATTTTCAAAACTAAATGAATGTAAAATGGTATACTGTACTAATTTAGAAAATAAAAACATTTTTTTCTCTACATATCCAGACTTACTTTTTATTGCTCCTTAAAACTGCTTAGTTGGTTCTGCCGCACCCTGTATATATAAGAAATTTTGTGAAAATTAAGAAGGTAAATGCAGAAAATTTTCGGAAAATACATCAGATTAAATATATTTTATTTTGAGTGTTATTATTGAACATTTAGTGAGTAAACTACGTTTTAATTAGTTCCAGAAATTTTGAAATAACGAACTTAGGATAATATGTAGATGTTATAGCTTCGATACAACTATTCTTTGGAAATACACTTGGTTCCACTCCCTTGATGAAGAAGATGGTACAATTATAGAGTATTTGAGTATGAAATTCTTAGAATGAAAGCATAATGGGAACATCTAGCAAGAAGCATGGTCTATAAATTTTATGTAAAAATGAGTGAAGTGCACAAAATTGAATTTAATTTGGTAAGAATTTCATATCTATTTTTGCCTCAATTTATGAATTCTCTTCAACATTCTGTTTCACAAGGAGGAAAAAAAATGGTCTAGCCCCTCCCTAGTTGCGGGTCTGCTTATTCTTACAGTTCTATTTTTTTTTCCTAAAAAATATTGATGGTTGAACGAATTTGATGCCAGTGACATCTGTTAGTATAAATCATAAAAGGAAATCATACATTTCTTTCTTTGATTCTGATTCCCTATTTTTGAGATGCAAAGAAAAATAAAGGAGTTTAGTGTAGAATATTTCCAAAGTTTCACTAGTACTATTTTGAAATTCTTTGTAAGTTAAAAGATTATATATATATATATATATATATATATATATATATATATATATATATATATATATATATATATATATATATATATATATATATATATATATATATATATATATATATATATATATATATATCGACACTTGCGAATACGCCTAGCAAAATAATAATTTTGTGTCACTATAGCATACATACCTATAGATGTGGAAAGAATGTATATTTGAAAAAGTGTAAATGTACAGGACGTATATTGCGCTATACCGTTCCTGTTGGGACATGTTGAAGAGGAATATGGAAGTTTGAAGCGAATATATACTTGTGTGCGTATATATACACAGTACATTCATGGCTGTAGAAAGACTAGTAAAGAAGTGAAGAATTTCTTCATTTTAGTATGCAAATTGGTTTAAAGCTTCGCTTTCCCTTCGTACACATCAGTGAAGTAGAAGCTATCTTCTAGATTCCTCTCCTTCCCCGTCTCTCCTCTGATTTTTTTCTGTCACCATCAAGTTTTCTTTAGCGGCGTTCCCGTCCTCCTCAGCCTTACAGATAGAAGTGTGCACCAAGATTACACACTCACACAAACACACACACACAGAGATAAAACGAATAAAAAGAGGAAAAAGATATGGCACTGTTAGTGGTACATAGAAAGAGCGGAATAGATGTTAGCTCGCTAGACTCTTCTGCCAAGCGGCAAGGGTCCCAGGTCATGAATACCAACATTCGCTACCAATTTGTCGTTGACGCGACCAGATTCAAAGATCAGGACAAAGCTTCTATGAACACACACACAGAGAAAAGGATAGTTTTGTTTGTGTGTGTGGGTGTGTGAACAAGAAGGGGTAGTGGGAGAGAAGTACTGAAGACCTTACAGAAAGGTCGACGAAATCTCTCTCAATATACATATATTAGAGGTTAGATTCTCTTGCTAAGTTTGTGGAATAACTTGAAAATTTTCGATAGCAAGGGAGGTGTGTGCGTGTGTGTATATATAAAATGGAATTCATCCTATTGACTTTTCCCCCCCTCTAAGTTAGTAATTTCGAATGATTGGATTTTACCTCGAACATTCCCTTTCAATACATATTTCCCTGGTGCTTTCCAAATCTCTTTAATACAACCCTCCCCCCCTCCTCTTCTTGTAACACCTTCAAAGAGAGAGAAAAGGGAACTCCTTCAAGTCTCTAGTTTAACTTTATTGGTACACAAAAATGTCCGACTCCTCACGTTTTCTTTTTTTAATGTATAATTTCGAGTGTGTTCAACCATTAAAAATGATAGATTACGTACTTTACCTACAAATATGAAACTCCTTCCGTACATAAAAAGTGTAATTTTGTACATTTTTTTTAAATGGAAAAAGTAGATAACATTTTTTTAAAAAAATTCTCTTATTACTTCGTGTTTTAAACTGCTTATTTTGTGTTGCAATTTAAAACGGAATAAAATTACTTGATTCACAGTATCAAACTTTTAAAAAAAAAAAAAAAAAAACAAATTTTGTATTTTTGCCAACGGGTTCACTACTCTATAATACAGCACATATATGTACACGCACACATAACAGCAAATACTTTTGTCCAGCATTTTTTTTTTTTTTTTTTTTTTTTTTGCTTTCCCTTAAAGTAGTAGCGGTACTTTAGCACAAGCAATTTCTAACATAACATAAAATTGACTTATTCCAGTAGTCAACTCAACAAGAATGGAATATTAAAAAAGAGTTTTCTTTTCTTAAAGCTATCATTACGGTGAAAAGTTTAGTTCTACAAAAATATTACGGTTCTACAACTTAATATGCATGTTTTAAAACAGAAATGGTAGTCGAAATTTGATATTATTATCCTTATCAATTCTGAGGTCGCTATACTTTATTAAGTCATTAAGAGAAAATTGACTCTTGGCGAATATGTAATAGAGCAGTTCAATTTTAAACATAAATATGGGTCAAAGAGTCTAAAACACAAGGTATAAACTGCAATACCGGTATATTACTCCTTTCACTTTAGAATTATAAGTATTAGATTTTGACCAGCAATCTTTCCGAGTAAATTAACTTGTTTTCGCTACCTTTAATAAATCTAATGTCAGACATCATTTTAGAATTAAAAGAATATTGTAAAAGTTATTTCTTCATTATTCTAAAGATGCTGCAACCATGAAATGAAATGGGAAACCTGCAAGTAACAGTCATTTGCTCTTATTAGCGATATTCATCGGTGGTTTTAGGATTCATGAACATGAGGTATGATAAGCAAAACAGTGCTCTTTATATTTAAACAGAGAATGAAAATCGTTAACACAGTTTCAACCATCTTTTATAATTCCAATATCTTTACTAAATGACGTGATTAATGTAAACTTTACCGCAAAACCAAACCTTATTTTAGCTCGCATTGAATAGCAATAAAGGGGCTGCGGTGGTTCAGTGGTAGAGCGTTCACTTCTGATGCATGGGGTTAATGGTACAGCGCCAAGAGAGCTTTGTGTTGGACAAATATCGTGCGCGTGGGTTTTCCCGGGGTTCTCCCGTTTCCTCCCACTTCCTTCATCCCACCATTTCATTCATTTCGCATCATCATCACCGTCTCCTTTAGTCTAGCCAGCATAACCGTGGGAAGTAAAACTTAAAAGATTTCATTTCATTTTTGAACACCAATAAATTTTAAAATGTCTTGGTTTTCCAACGATCCATTGATAAATGGTATAATAACATTTGTTCTAATAGATAATATACTATTTTTTCTAATTATTTTATATTTAGTACGTGTATTCTCATATGACTTCTTAAAATAAGTTCCATAATACAATATAATTAACATAAAAACTTTTTGAATTGTGCTTTGTGTATACAAAACTAGTAACTTAAAAAGGATTCCCGATGAAACTATTAATGCTTCTATATTGTTAATTTCTTTCATATTTGTTATAATACCAAGCGAAGTAGCTCAAGTAGCATAGAGTTGGCTTCGCATTCGGGAGGTCGTGGGTTTGATTCCCGCTGCCAACCATCTGATTGAGGTTTTCCAGGGTTTCCCTCAGTCCTACCAGGCAAATGGCGGGATGGTACCTACTAAACAGGCCCTGTCCTTCCCAAATCCTTCCCATTGTTGTTGTTGTTAGACATTCAGTATAAAATGGCCTCTGGTGATTGTTAAAAATAAATACGGTAAATAAATAAAACATAATGCAGTTAGGCCTCGATAACTCGATTTTTTTTCATATTCTCGTGAATTTTTCATAACACTCAATGCTAAAATAACCTCTATAAGTCGAATATTTAAAAATTACAACCTTGATATTTCGAATTTTAAGGGTTTCATAATTATATTTAAAAACCTTGGTAACTTGAACTTTCGAATCTGCCAACCTCTACAAATCGAAGTTTACCTTTCGAATTTCTGTTGATATGACCTCGATAACTCGAAGCTACAGCTCTATGCTTTTACGTAATTGTCATTGTTGCTAGTCCTGTCATTGTTATTAATGTGTATCTACTGTAATTGTGTTTTACTCATGTCTAGACATGAATGCCTCCCCCCTCCAAAGCAATACATGTACAGTATTTTATTTTGAGTAGTCATTTTTATTTATTTTAAGAAGCTTGCATAACTTGTAGTTCCAGAGGTTGAACAAATAATACTTCGAGTTATAGAAGCTATATAGTAACTTTTAATGAGAACTAAGGAACCATGATATCTCGAATTTTTTTTGGTAGCCACCTTGATAGTTCGAACCTTCATTGCTCGAAAAACTCGAACTTTTGTCTATTCCCTTAATCGTCGAATTATCGAAGTTCTACTGTATATGATATGAGTTATTACATACAATATTTTTTCCTTCAATATATTCTGAAAGACGACAGTTAATTTATGATCGAGTATTAATTACGTCGAAATCATTGATTTTTGTCCTCTTTTCCAAAATATTACCATCCATCTTACACTCTAAGCAGAAGAAATCTACCTTTCTCTTGTGACACTGGTGCCTAAGGTATACATAATTTTCCTCTTATTTGTACTGAAATGTTTGTGTATGTTAAAGATACCAAGATTAACAACTGAATTTGCAAATGAAGCCTATGAGAGCCGTACGATTTGAATCTATCAATCAATGCAATCCGAAATAGTAACATTTCTGCACATATTACTATTTCCGTTTATGTTCTGTTTTCGTGGCATCCCGGTGTCCGTAAAACAACAGCGGGTGCAACCGTAACATCATACCCTCCTGGAGCCACTAGTGGCGACAATAGGGTAAATCATACGACTCAGCTGTTTTCTTATAGCTATAGTGATCACGAGTACTCGTGAAGCCTCGGCTCTACATCAATCACAGAACTGCTTTGTTTTATGTGTGATGTATCGCAAGAATTCGGTACGATTCGTGGAGCTACTTTCCGAACGCACACTTCAGAAAAGTGAACTACAGAAGTGCACCAACAACGTGGCCAAACTTAGAACAATTACTAGAACATGAACACTTACAATAATTCAAATTAAATTGTAACAATAATAATAGCAAACATATAAAATAACGGCAACTACAATAGCAACAAAAATAAACAAAACGGAACTTTGTGGCAATCTCTCAACTCTCTCAACACAGTACCCTCAGGAGATGTTCTCTGTATAGTATGAGAGACGACACAGGCAAAATTTCATGAAAGGGGGTTAAAATTTCATGTCTCGTCTCGAAAATGTGCTGTAAAAGTGATGTCTCGACTCGAAAAATGTATCTCTCTCTATTGAAAGAACCGTGTCTCGACTCGAATTTTGTCGGGAAAATCCTGTCTCGACTCGTCTCGTGCGCATCCCTAGGCGTCAACAATATTTGAGTCTTAGTGTGAGCGACTTGAATGTGGGTGTGGGGGAGTCGATTGAGGGTAAGGACGGGTGAATGTGAGGGAGTTGAGTGAGGTTGAATGTGAGGGAGTAGACAATCACCTTAGAGGATGATAGTTCAAATCCGTAATTGGGGTGCAAAATGCATTTATTACATTCTTCGCTTCACGGACCACAGAGTTCTACCGCAAGAGAATCCATGGCCTTCCAAAACGTTGGCAGAAGGTCGTCGATGCTGAAGGGGACTAGTTTCGATCTTCCAGGTGCGTCTTAGGTGACGTAACGATGTTCGAAGGTGGTGGGTGAAAAAGCGAAAGAACTTTCTTGCTTATCTTTATAGGTGAAGAGCTTATCCAGAAACATTTCATTTGACTCTACCGAAGAACATTTCAATATTCATATGTATAACAGAGTTTGGAATTCTAAAGATATCGATCGGAGAAGGGAAATAATTGTAATACAACTCGATGGCAGTTAAATTATAATAATTTATTATATATTGAATATATCACGCAGTAGATGGAAGCAAACCATATAGGAGAATACACCCCCCATATATATATATAACAACAGTAAATATATGATAAATCACATATTCACTCAATAAATAATTACGTTTGCGTGTGAACAAACTAGATTGAAAACCAAACACGTCACATAAACCTGTATATTCTTGTAATTTGGAACAATTTGGTATTTGTTCATTGTTTACATTTGTTTGAATGTGTTTACGAACACGGTTGTAATAATAAAGTACGAGTCGCGATATAGATATAAACTATAAAATCATTATAATCCAATCTTATATGCAGCTACTAATAGCCTACATAAGCAAAAAATGTATGAACAAAATAAACAAGGTAGTCGGTAGTTAAATTTATAAATTTATTGCACGATGTAAGTAATATTTAATCAATAATTTTTGATAACGTAGGCTAGAACATTACTTGTATATGTTATACACAATCTATACCATAATTAGCAACTAACAAATTGTTCAAAAAACAGAATGTTGATGTAATACAAGGCCCATTTAATAAATATATGCCAAAAGTTGAATGAAAAATACGAAACTTCCACCAAGTTTGTGCTTCTTCCTTATTTTTTGGTCGTGTCCTAGATATATTATCAGATGAGCCTGGCACGCCTGCCTCGCAAACGGTCTGCTGGGAATCAGTGAAACAAGATGGCGGCACCCTTGCAGGTTTGCATTAACCTGGAGCATCGAACTCTCATTAGATTTCTGTCAGCTGAATGGTTGAAAGTAATCGAAATTCATTGTCGAAACTAGAATATTAATTCTAGTTTCGAAACGAAATTAGAAGAAAATGAGATATAAATGAGTTTAATGATATGATGGAGTATAAGAATTCTACATGATTACAAAGAAGATAGTAATGTGTAATGAATGCGTTATAAGTACAATATGTAATTTCATATAAAAGAAAGGATGTTGAAAAGTTTAAAATTGATTTCTATTAAAATATCACATATCATATAAATATTCGTATGTTCTTAAATGATGCATAACCTTCTAGTTGCCTTTAATGATGAAATGTAGAACATACGAATATTTCTTGCACAGCTTGAGTATTAACTTAATGGTCAGTTTTTTGCTGATAGAGAGTTTATGTTCTCATTGTGGGAGTTTCTCCTTTTGCACGAAAACACATCGAATCTATAAAGTAAGCATCGCACGTTTAATGTGAGATGTTAGAAGTTTAGAATAAGTGCGAAGTCCCTCAGCAGAACATGTGCCTCGGGAATAAAGGACATTTGTCTTAGGCCACAACGACCTCAGAAGAGATCGATTAGGTATATACTCCGTAGCTCATAGTATCCCCGGGAGTAGATATTAAAGAATATCTCCGTCTCTCATAGCAGCCTCGGTAGAAGATAAAGGATTATACTCCGCAGCTTATAACAGTCCCAAGAGTAGGTATTAAAGGATATCTCCGTTGTCCATGGCGTCCTCGGGAAAAGGCTTTGGTAGGTTGGCTATCTGGTCTGATAACTTCTTGGTGCGTCGTCCTCTTTTATAGCCATCCTCTTGGAGGGAGGACCTGTGGAGGGGTTGTCGGCATTCTTCGTAGTTCTCCGAATCCTCTTCTTTTCTTCCTGGAGGTGTAGTCTCCTTCTGTCGCCTACCATGGTTTGTTTATAATTGTAAAAACACGTGTTTGTAATGAAAACATGTGGCTTGCAGTACATGTGGGTATATAGGTCTTTTCAGTATTGAATAAAGCACACTAAACTATTACTGGAACAACATACTTATTTACGGTGTATGTGTATTGGTGGAAGAAAAGCACACAACTGAAAATTACGATTAAGACCGCAAACACTGAATGAAGTACAGTACTACTGTTGTGGACCACTGCCTGATAAAGAAAATTACTTATTTCTTGAAGGATGGATGGTTGAGAGAGAGTCCGCTGTATTTATTTTTGTTGAATTTGGAAAGTACCTTGCGTGTAGTGTCAATATGTTAAAAAAAAAAAAGAACATTAATAGAATAAAAAAAATGATTACTTTTCTTAATGGTCGAAAAATGTTATGATTATCGAATAATTGTCACGTTAGGTATATAACAAATAAAAAAAGTGAAAAAAATAGGAATATTTATTGAGCATTTGATGCATAAGTAACATGTTTTGTGATAAACAGAAAATCGAAATTATAGCAGAGGATGAGAAAAAAAAAATAGGTGTTACCATATTGGCAGCCATTTGTCGTTGTGTCAAATACGCCCATCGATGTAAGAATACAAATACATACAGTATATATATGCAATGATGTTCTTTAGACGCATCCATCTAGTCATTTTGGAATTATTCGACGATTCTGCTGTCTCTTTATTCATATGGGAAACCAAGCAGGTGACATCAAACAGAAAACTTTCCTTTTATTTCCTTCCATAGCCCCCCTCCCCCGTTTTCTAACACCTCTTCTTTCTTTTTTTTTCTCTCTCTCTCTCCCAAATACACAGTTAACAAATATCCACAGACACTCCAGTTAATTTCTCTATCAGCCGTTACACAAAAGCGAATATTCAAGAAGGGAGGAAGGAGAGAGGCTTACAATAGGAAAGCAATTGAAAAGAAGAAATAGTAATAACTTTTAAAGAAGTAAATAGTCAAAGACATGTTTTCTACTACAAAAATGCTTGATACTCAATTTCATTGTTGCCAGCAGGATTATTTACACACCAAATCATTACATTGTTTGAGGAAAGAAGAAAGGGCGGATGAGCTAACTATTAGATCAGCGAGGAGCAATATATCAAATACAGGGTGAGTTGAAAACTGTTACCCCTATATTGACAAAATAAGCTAAATGAAATGTAAATTTAGTTTTTTAAAACTAAATTATTAGTTATAAAATTTGATTTAATATGATTAATAATTAGAGTTGGATATAACCCCTCTCCTCTCCAATCCAAAAATCCCTATCGCCATATTGTTTCTTAAGGTTGGTGTAAAGGGACAAGCTTTGCCGATAGATGTCACTATTGTCTTCATATCTCTCTTATGTACTTTTTACCTTTCACCAAAATTCACGATTTCTCTTACAAGTTTCAGCCTACAGACTTTAAATTTTTATAGAAGGAACTTCATAACCTATCGAAGGCAACAATTTGTGCCGATTTTTTATTTAGAATTTTCTTTATTGTTGAAACAGTTATATTGTTAAAGGTATGAATATCCATTTCAACAATGAAAGAAATTCTAAATTAAAAAAAAAAAATCAGGACGGATTGTTGTCTTCGATAGGTTATGAAGTTCCTTCTTTAAAAATTTGAAGTTTGTAGGTTGAAATTTGTAAGAGAAATCGTGAATTTTTGTGAAAGGTAAAAAATATATACGAAGACTGTAGTGACATCTATTGGCAAAACTTGTCCCTTTAAATGAACCTTAAACAAACAATTTAAAAGAAAACTCATTAGAATCGATCCTCATTGGTCATGATTGAGAAAGTTTATACTTTTCCCATTCAAAATTTCGATGTCAGCTGAAGAAAAGTCTTCTATCAAATAAAAGCATGTTCTATGATCTTTAAAGCGATGAACAATCTAGCAACCACGGTGGCTCAGTGGTAGAGCGCTTAGCTCTGGTGCGTTGTACTCCTGGTTCGATCACCGACCAAGTAAGTTTGTGGTGGACAACATCGGGTTCGTGGTATTCCCGTTTTCTCCCACATTATCATTTCACCCTCATCATTCACATGCCGTCATTCAAATCATCCGTCTCCCTTAGCCTAATGCGCATAACCGTAGGACGTTAAACTTAAAGAAAGCTGTAATTATATTTAGATTTGCTCATTAATACAGTAAAACCTGTCTTCAACGAACCTTTTATTAAACGAAAACTTGTCTTAAACGGAAATATTTCACAATCCCATGAATTTACTGAAGAAAACCATGTTATATAAATTCCCTTCATTCCCCTGAATAACAGAAAATCAAAATAAGCCTTTTAACGAAAAACTCCAAGTTTCGGAGCGCAGGATTTAGAAAGTTTTCTGACATCCTATGAGAGATTAGATTAGAGAAAACAGATAGTGGTTTCCAAAGCAAAGCAGAAACGATGGATATTCATGCTTTAATTGAAAATTATACGGAAAGTCTGAAAAGAAAAGCGGTGGTCGAATTCATGCTTTAATTGAAAACTATACGGAAAGTCTGAAAGGAAAAGCGGTGGTCGAATTCATGCTTTAATTGAAAAATATACGGAAAGTCTGAAAGGAAAAGACGTGTTCGAACAACAAAAGAAATAAAGCATTGAGTTGGAGGAAGGGTGTAGGCTAAAGACATATCAAGATTCTGTCAAAAGTTTAAAGGAACTGCAACATTTGCTTTACGTCGAAATGACACTGATATACTTAGTATGTTTTTTTTCAGGCTAAAGTCTCTGTGGAAAGTTGAGCAAACAAGCAGCGAATGTGTACAGAAAATCCTCCTTGACTGATTAATTGTGTAGTGTATTTTTTCTGTTCATTGTTTGCGTGTATTAATTCGTAGTAGAAATAAATACTAAACTAACTAAGGTACATACAACATCTTGTTTTATCTCAGCATGTCCATTATATGCATAGACCTCCTTTTGCATAGCTCTACTTCAGCGGCGCAAATCTGTCTTCAACATTGGGCGGACAAGTAAGACAGTTCCCATAACTTCTCTTTTTAAGCGATATTCAAAATATTTATGAAGTTGAAAAACAATGCTGTTGAGGATTAGGGGAGCAGCAGCAGAGTTGTCTTCAACATTGGGAGGTGGGCAGATTTGAGGGTTATTCTGGGGTGGGGGGAGATAAGACTCATATAACGGTAGATTAATTTGATTTCTGAGGTGAATCTGTTGTATATTATATATATTAGGCGAGGCAGATGAAGTACTGGTACATATCAGTATTACAAATCAGTGCCGTGAACACATTCTGAAATCTGAATACATGCATATTTATAATTTATAATTAGTATGTTTCTACTTAGGCATCCACTATGATTTCATCCATAATGTAGATGAAAATCACTTTCCAAATCACATTAGGGGGACAATCTTCCAGTTTCAAGATTACGGGGATATGTCCCCCACATTCACCCGGGATTCGCGTCAGTGGTCTACCTTCGTTAACCAGAAACCTATCTTTATCGAAAGTTTTTGTGAGTCCCCTTCGATTACGCTAAAGACAGGTTTTACTATATCTGTGCAATCGTAAGTTGGTTGATGGGAAAACTACAAAGAAAAAATTAAATCTAAATAATTAAAGGCTTTAATTAACCAGAACTTTATTCTATAGCAGCGAGCCGAAGGCTCAGAAGGAATAACTAATCACAAAACATGTATAATTCACTGAATTAACAATTAAATGTATTGCTTATTAAATTAGTGGAAACATTGTTCTTGTACTAGCAACACTGACCTATAGAATTTAACTAACATTTTACTAGCGAAGGCGATGGTAATCATGTGAGAGGGAAGACGGAAGAACGAAGAGGAGGGAAATTGATTGTAACACATGAGTTGAAGGAATAACTTATAATTAAGCGGTAAACGATGCTATTGGTGTCCCAAACAACAAATCAAGTATGTTGATTGTCATGTGATGGTGAATAATTTAAGATAAACCATTAGCTACAAATCTATATAAGCTGCCACTTCTTTTTTTTATTATTATTATTTTACCTGCCAAGTCGTCTTCTTTTATGCTTTCATGTTTCAATGTGAAAAGTTGTTCCGTAAAGAAGGAAAGAAAAAAAAGAAGGCTGAAATAAAATATGTTGTGTTCTTTTGTATATCTATCTACCTGTATAAAAAAACCTATTTTCTTCTTTTACAATGATTGCCCTATTTTCTGTTTTTATCGTATTATCTATCTTTTGCTTCTTCTTCTTTTTTTTATCTGTTTGATGTTTATATGTTGTCTGTTTTATCTTCCTTTTTTTATTATTCTTCTGTGAATGAGATAACAAATTGTGACATTTCTTCGCTTCTTTCCATTTATCACTGTGACTTCTAAAAGAAATCAAATTATTTAGCGAATAATAATATGATTCCACTATTAATAACAATGATTCTTTTTTCGACTTACAACAGAACAGGTGTTTTCTAAATTGTGACTTTTGTCAGAATCATTTTTAATAGTCTTTTGACTCTTTCTGTTTGCTCTCAAAGAGAATACTAAATAATAATGGATCGAATTGTAACTCAAGTTTAAGGAAAGAAGGTGTAGATTTTATTTTTTATTTTCCACCAAGAATTTCTAAACTCCATGTAAATTACTTCAAAGCAAAATTTTAACAACAATAAAATGTCAAAAGAAGGAAGATCCTATTTCTAGGATCTCCTGTGCTCAGAATGATAGATTCAGGTATTTTTACTCATTACATGACGGTTAACTTCAAGAGACATGAGTTCAGATCTTCCCCTCTTTATCATTACACTAATTATCCCGTGTTTCTTTAGACTGGGAAACTTTAGGTTCAAAATCCCATTTTGGCACTATACCTTCACATATAGAGCGATCAAAAAGTCACGAAAGTCATGGCACAAATATCTAATGAAAATATTTTCTTCTTTTCTTTTGTTGCAGGTAGCAGGTGATGATAATTGAAGAAAGCAACTTATAGCACAGTAACACACCAACGTGGTCTATATGTATACACTGTAGAAAAAAAATAATTTTGTGAGAGTATTAAGAAAGTTTGAGTTACGAAACTACTGCAGCACACTATTGGAAGGCACCTCCAGGGAAGGTATCTCCAACTAATTAACCGTTAAATGTTTGTACCGTTAGAAAACGGGGAGCGTGTCAGAAGCTTCTGAAGTGGTTTTCACCAAAGACAAATTTCTGCCCCGCTGCAACAATGAGGGTTGCGTGACTTTTTGATTATCTTGTATAGTAGCCTCAGTCTAAAGACAGCCACTTGCTCACAAAGGAATTCCGGCCCCGTGTAACGTTTCTTTTCATACTATCTTGTTTTTTTTTTTTTTTTCGTTGAAAAGTAACTGACAGGCAATAAACTGAACCCAAATTGTTGCCAAATCTTTGTCAATCGTCTTTTTTCCTTTGACACAACCTCCCATCACACACTGTTACAGACATGGATGGAAGGGAAAAAGAGGGAGAGGGGAAAAGGGGGGAGGGAAAGGGAAGCAGTAAGTATGGCAACGTTTAGTTTTTTTCTTCCGAAGAAACCACAAACTTTATGACGGCTCCTTTGTGCTAAATTCAAAGTCTACCGACTGGCTATCGTCTGAGTGCGCCTTCTATACTACAGAGATTTCTAGTTGCAGGGGTGTACAATCCGTAGAATCTGTGGAGGCGCCTCCTAATGCATGAATAACTACTAGCTGAACCTGTGCTGTCTAGACAGCTCATCATTCTAACATGAACATGGAATCTCCTTTCCACTTTCTCACTATATCTGTACAGGTACTTTTACAGGCACAAGTTAAGGATCTGAGGACTCACAAAGGGAGTGAACTGTATTAGACACATAAATGTATCATTTTAATATGCAGATGTTGGGGTGAGTTTGTGACAAATTTGGAGAACTGATAGATGATGTGAATCTTGTTCTTATGAATCCATATCCAAGTACGCTTGACTGTGGCTCTACAGGCCTCTGAAGTTGTCAGTATGCAACAGCTTTTGCCATTCATATTAAAGTAAAGCGCCTGCAATGTCTACCAATCTCCCTAAACATAGCTCTTCTTCTGGTTCTCCAACATAAGAATATCGCTGTTAGCAAAGTCCTAGCGAGAATGTTATCTGGGTTTGAAACGATGCATATTGGAACTGATCAATGAAAGATCGATTATGGCTATGGCTCTGCTATTCTAGAAATTATAGCTTCCGAGATCTCATTATACAGGGTGTATCAAAGAGATTCATCCACTTTGGCAAGTCTGTATTTCTGAAACTAATAAACATATACAAATAGTTTTTGTTTTGCATGACAGTGAAACTCAAAAAGTTTTTAATGCACCTGTTCATAGGTGTTCAATGTGCCCCCCGTGAGATGCACGGCATATGTCCATGCGATATTCAAATTCGTTACAAACTGCAGCTAGCATGTCTTCAGTTACAGCGTCCACAGCTGCCGTTATGCGATGTCGCAGTTCATTGAATGTGCTTGGTAACGGAGGCACATAAACGGAGTCTCTTATAAACCCCCACAAGAAATAATCACATACAGTAAGGTCAGGTGACCTTGGAGGCCAGTAATGTAACGCTGCATCAATTGGTCCAGTGCAACCGATCCATCGTTGTGGAATCGTTCGATTTAAAAATCCTAAAAAAAAAAAAATAAAATAAAATAAAAAATAAACTTTTGGCAAGTCCATCTCATGTTGTACAACTTCATGTGGGTGTTCCGTTCCCCATATTCGCACATTGTGGCGGTTCACATTTCAATTCAAATGGCATGTTGCCTCGTCACTAAACACTAAGCGTTGAACAAAACTGTCGTCCTCTGCAATCTTGCCAAGAATGAAATTACAAAACTCCATACGTCGTTCTTTGTCACCTTCACAAAGAGCTTGCAGTAGCTGAATTCTGTATGGTTTCATGTGTAAACGACGACGCAACACACGCCAGACGGACATCGAGTGCATGTTGAGCTGTCGACCTGCATGACGAACGGATTTCTGCGGACTGCGTGTAAAACATTGATGGACGCGCTCCACGTCTGCGTCGGGCACTCGAGGACGTCCCGGTGATTTTCCCTTACACAAACAACCTGTTGTTCGGAATTGTTCATGCCATCGTCTAATGAATGGTCTGTGCAGTAGGAGGATCCACACCATACTTAGTACGAAAGTCACGCTGAACAGTTATCACTGACTTGCACTCCGCAAAACGTAGTACACAAAACGCTTTCTGTTGTCCAGATGCCATTTTAACCAGAACCGTAGTGGGCGTTCACTCAAGCACACTGCTGCTACCTAGCGGAAACCATGTACAGCTAGAGATGTTCCTCTTTCCAACAGTACGTTGTTCACTCACATCTCTGAAAAGGCAGAATAGATATTATTGTTTAAAACCGGATGATTCTTTTTGATACACGCTGTATTTTCATTTTCCAAAGTCACACTTTTGTTATGTATACTTGGATCAGGGTTAGACCGGTCGAAGTTACAGATTCGATTCTGTTTGTTGTTATTATTCCTTAATATATCTTAAGAAATTCACATAAGATTTTGGAGAGTATTTTAGCTCTTTAAACTTCTGAACTAACCTATGCATAAGTCGAAAGTGGCTTCGAAGGTTCACTGATCTATCTGTTGACAAATATGAGAACATAAATGGTAAGAGATAACGAGAAGCGGTTTTCTCCAATTGAATCAACTCAAGGATACCTTCTATCTCCTCCATCAACCGAAACTTTGAAATGGAAGAAATCAACCATTTCCGCTCTCAAAAATGATCAACGATGGACGTAGAGCAAAAACGGTACTAGATAGCGAGTAGAGATTTTTTTTTTTGCAAACAATTTAGTATTCCAAGAATGTATTCTATCCACACTGTTATATTTCTACTAAAACTGGAAGTGTAGAAATTTACTGTCTCTTCCGATTTTAATGTTGATTTTCATATAGCAAAAACGATAAGAGATGACGAGAAATGATTTACTCATATAAATTCAACATTCAAAGAAGGTACGCTATATTTGGCTACACAGTTATTTCTTTGACTGAAACCGGAAGTGGTTGAATTCTACGATTTACGATTTCAATATTGGTCGCCATAATAAAAAAAAATCGGGGCAATAGATAGCGAGAATAAGTTTCTTTAAATATGGATTCAGTATACTGCAAAACTAGATTCGATCCCCGACTTTGTTTCTCTATTGCAACATAGAGTAATAGAAATCCCCTGCCATTTCTGGTTCCGATAGACTCTATTGATTTCCATGGAGCGGAAACGGTAGTCTTATCGATTTTGCTGTAAGAAGATCAACATTAAAACCGGAAGAGGTAATGAATTTCTACACTTCCGGTTTTAGTATAGATATAAGGGTTTGGATGGAATATATTATTAGGATGCTAAATTGTTTGTTAAAAGAAATGCATATAATTATTCCAGATTGCAAGAATAGATTTCATCTCAGAGCATTCTCTTCTACTGAACCTGGAGATCAGGTAGTAGCTAAAAACTTGCACAACTTCAAGTTTCAAAATTTATTTGAAGCGACTTCAGCATCCAAAGGACGGGATCTGTATCTGAAAATATTGATCTATTGCAACCAGAAGTTAGGTTACCGGTTTCAGTGTTTACACTTTCCGGTTCATATAGTATAGAAGTTTATAAAGCGAAACGTAGCTAGGTTTATTTCCTTGAACATTAATCTTCTTTTGCTAAAATATTACACTTTACCCGTAAATTTTTCAAATTTTTTGACCCCATATTGCTGAAATGACCAATCTTTTGTTTTTTCTTCTTAAGTCAATATCTGTGCAACTCCACTTGGGCTTTGTTTTGGAAAATGAAATGAATTGAAATCCTCCCACTATTATGCCTCTTAGGCTGAGAGAGGCAATGATTGAGGCAAGTTAATGATGATGGAATAATTTTTGGAATGGGAAAGTAGGAGGAAACGGGAATACCCCGAAGAATCCCACGGACACGATGTTGTCCACCACAGTTACTTGGCCGGGATTGAACCAGGGACCTCATGCACCAGATGTAAGCGCTCTACCACTGAGCCACCGAACCTCTCGGCTTGGTGATGGACAAATATAATATAAGTGGATTCTCCCGTTTCCTCCCACTTTCGTCATCCCACTATTAGCATCCATCTCGTCATCACTGCCTCCCTTAGCCTTGATATATAGGGTATATACGTAAAACATTCCTGTCACACCTGTGACAGGCCCCACATATCGTAGTCGCTAACGCTCTTCTCTGGTACGACGAGTTCTGGGTTCGATTCCAGGTGGGGACACTCAATCGAAAAAGTATAAAAGCCTTTTCAGACCAGCCGTTCTGAGTAAGATTTACCAGGGTTTTCCTCATTCATTCACACCAGGCAAATGCCAGGATTGTACCTAACACACAGGTCCCAGGCCACTTCCTTCCTTTCCCAATCCTTTCTTCTTTTTTCCCTCTCAGATAGTGTGACCACCAAGCAAGGGCGCCCATGTTATGGTTTCCAAGGGGGGGGCAAGTATAAGCGACGGTTCAAAAATAGTTTCAAATTTTGCTATAACTAATGTAAAAATTCTATTGGAATTTCGATATTCTGAAGTACAATTTCCTCTAGGGGGGGCGAGTGGCCCCCTTGCCCCCCTGATGGGTGCCCTTGCCACCAAGGGACGTCATCCCTCATACGTGACAGGTTAACATGGCCAGATATGCCGAAAGCGCAGAAATTAATTCCTAATTCCTATCCTGTCATACCTTAAAAATAAACAAACAAACAAGCAAACTGTATAAGTGATATAGTCTACGAAATACGAAATGTATGAATATTTGTATTCGCTTCACTCATCTCAATGAAATGACTCATAAACGAAAAGACTACGACAATGGTTTGAGTCTTTAATTAATCTTTTTCGGATTATTAATATTGACAGAACCCTCCACTCTTCAGCTGTTTTCCGTATTTCCTGTTGCTTCTTAACAGGATAACTTGCAGGCCGTGTAAGCATGTTAACAATCATTTACATTCCCATTACGGGTTGACAGAATGTCAACTTATTTACATACCACGTACAACAACAAAGCCTTTTCTTCTTCTTTCCCTCCAAGAAGTAAAAGTCAAGCATGAGAAGCAAAGAAGGGCAATTTATGGCTATGTAAATACAGACACTACTCAAAAAAAAGTGACACAGATTATTATTCCAGATAATCTATAAACGCGTTTTCTTATTGACTTAAACGATCCGACGCTTTTATTATCCCCGTGTGAGTACATGTTTACTAATTCTGGTGGTGTGTTTGCTCATCGAGTGAAACTTTACTTAACACAAAACTCGATCCAATTTCCAGCACGTCACTTGTAATTATTTAGCCTGATTGATGAGTAATTGATACTAAACTGATTAGGTGAAACTGTATATATACATAAGAAAATTGTTGTAGCAAGTTCTCATACAAATAACATTCTGGAAACATTTTTTTGAAATTGAAAGAGCAAGTAAGTACACCAGACAAAATAAAAATATAGGTATAATGGATTGCGACATATGTACAGTGTTGCCATACGTTGGAATTCAAATACTCGTACTTAACACTTAAAAAAAAAATCTCTTGCTACTGCAAATAATCGACCTAACAGTATTCAGTATCACTTCATCTTTGTTTTTATACGCTTTTATTTAATTTACAATGGTTCAACCGTGTTCTGGCTCAACTGTGCCTTAATATTCAGTATCACTTCATCTTTGTTTTTATACGCTTTTATTTAATTTATAATGGTTCAACCGTGTTCTGGGTCAACCATGTCTTAATATTCAGTATTATCCCATCTTTGTTTTCATTGTGCTTTTATTTAATTTACAATGGTTCAACCGTGTCTTAATATTCAGTACCACCTCATCTTTGTTTTTATACGCTTTTATTTAATTTACAATGTATCAACCGTGTTCTGGCTCAACCGTGTCTGAGTCTTCAGTATCATGCCATCTTTGTTTTTTATATGATTTTCTTTAATTTACAATGGTTCAACCATGTCCTGGCTCAACCATGTCTTCAAATCTTGAAACGTTGATTTAACTCATTTTCCGACGGTGGGGGGCGCGGTGGCTCAGTGGTAGAGCGTTCACCTCCGGTGCTTGGGGTCCCGTGTGGCCTTTGTGGTGGACAAACACCGTACTCGTGGGTTTTCTCGGGGTTCTCCCGTTTCCTCCCACTTTCTTCATGCCACCATTTTATTCATTTCTCATCATCACCGTCTTCTTTAGCCTAACCGGCATAACCGTGGGACGTAAAACTAAAGATTTCATTTCATTTCATTTTCCGACATTTATACAACGGTAAAACCTTGCACAGCTACACAAATCTGGTTACCACAATACTCCATTGTTATTTTTAAATTTCTACATAGTGTTTATTTCTTTAGTTAAGTTATTAATACTGTTCTCCATCATATCTATATTCCGTTATGAAGCGGAAAATACTCTGAAGTTGACATCTGCGATATAGCATCGAGGAGATCTTCGTAAATTACATTTCAGATTGTGATGTGTCTGGTGTGTGAGGTTCTTGGTTCGATTCACGGCTAAGTACGTTTGTGGTGGACAACGTCGTCGTGCTCGTGGGTTTTCTCGAGGTACTCCCGTTTCCTCCCACTTTACCATTCCACCAATTCTTCCATCATCGTTCACTTGCCATACTCATCCGTCTTCCTTAGTCTAAAGGGCATAAACGTGGGACGTTAAACTGAAAGATTTCATTTCTACGATCGTTGATGGGAGCCCAGTAGAAAGAAAAAGTGCGAGTGTTAGTTAGCTCAGATGATCTTGGTGACCAGTACAAAACATAACGGAGCTCCTTCGTGGCTAAGCGGTTAGCGTTTGCGCCTTTGGTGTGGGAGACCCGGGTTCGATTCCCGGCGGGAGCTCATGTGGTTCGGATTCCACGTTAATCAGTAGGTCCACGTCTCATATAGCCTCGTTGCTGAAAGGGACGCTAAACTACAATCAACTCTACTCTACAAAACATAACGACTTCCCGAAGAGCGTCTAATTCAACCGCTTGGACAATTACTGGTTAGATACAAAAGTTAGTGTATTAATATTACCAGAAAGATACAGGTCGCTTCCCAAACAAACAATGAATGTTAGGCCTTTCTCTTTTCAGCATATATTTTAATCTTCTGAAGATATTTCTTTCAGTTAGTATCTGATGAAGCTATCGTTAAGTTCTCGAAACCGTTACTGTATTTTAGTTTTAATAAATAAGTGTATATACTCTGGTCAGAAAAGTGTTAGTATTCTTGTAGGAAGCTCCAGAGTTGTAATGGATAAAGCAAGATAACTGAAAACATTATTTTCTTGGGAAAGGACTACAGAGGAGACCATTTGGATGGAGGTGGGAATGCTTCCACTGTTCGTTCATAACCTTAGTCTCTGGCTCATAATGATATAATCAAGATTCATCTGTGGTGACAAGACAAGACGAGTAGTGGGTAACCAGAGGGCCAACATTTCGGATTGATAAATCGACCCATTGCTGCTTCTGAAAAAGAATGAGCGCAGTTTTACACTGTTGCTCACACCAGACGTCATATCTTCAACCCTTTTGTATCTAGAAAGACAAAAAATATTACAAATAGTATCACAGGATATGGACACCTTTGCTACGTACATTTCATACATGTAGAACACAATGTTTTCCATTACAAAGTCAAAAACGTACTGATCACTCCATGTATATCGATTTTTTTTTGTTATTGAAGGAATCCAAAATTCTCATACGTATGGCAACCCTGCCTGTATAAGCAAGTTTCGCAAATAAATTCCGCGAAGGAGGAGGGACAATGATTCATTATTACATATCATTCTTATACACAAATATTATATATATGTAAAGAAAATCGTTATTTTATTGATAAATTGATTCTCATACTTATTCTTGAAGTGGCTGGTATTGGGTTAGTTATATGTTGCTTCATACAGAAATTTCATCAGCTTAACAATATATTATTTACTTAACGGTGGTGAGTACCTACACCTTTTATTTAACCCCAATTGATTTATATATAAATTTATTTTTCCCTTAACGGTGCTGAATACCTAAGCCATCTTTGTTTCTAAGTCCCTATTAATTTGTATGGAAATATATTTTCCCTTAACGCTGCTAATTACCTAAACCAACTTTTTTAAAAAGTTTCCCATTGGTTTATATGAAAATTTACTTTTCTCTTTAGGTGCTGAGTAACTAAACCATCTTTTTTTTTTTAGCCTCCATTGATTTATATGGACATCTATTTTTTCCTTAACGGTGCTGAGTAATTAAGCCATCTTTGTTTTTCTAGTTCCCATTCATTTATATGGAAATTTATTATTTCCTTAACGGTGCTGAGTACTTAAGCCATCTTTGTTTTATAGCACCCATTGATTTACATGAAAATTTATTATTCCGTTTCCTTTAAAGTAAAGTGAATTTTGATGACTAGTTGCTTCGCCAAGACCTTCGTCCCTCTGTGCACTATAAATTAAAAATTATAATTAAAAAAAAAAAACTTTAATTCTTTACGTACCCTAGCTAAGCACGTTCATGTTCATCATCATCATTTATACAGTTTAAATAATCAAATTGAAACAGTACAATTTTAATTATAATTAAATCTTTACAAAATACATTACTGTTGAAATGCACACTTGTTTATCCTCAAATTTAAAATATGATTACAGCTTTTGTCCTAACTTGAAATAATTAAATTGAGACAATGTCCTTTTTAAGTCGCAATTAAATCATCATGTTAGTTTTAAATCAGCAAATTGGCTGTACACTAGCGACATCTTTTAGCTTCAGGCAGAAAGGTAACGAATATAGCGAAACCTATTACCTTGACTGTAAACTACAGTATTAGGAATCAGTGTCCATTTTCCAACAATTAAATTTGAAACAAAGCACTTTTTGAGGTCGCAATTAAATCGTTACAATAGTTTTAAAACCTACAAATTGACTGCACTCTAGCGCCATCTTTTGGCTTCAGGCATGAAGGTAGCGAATATACCTCTACCTATTACCTTGACTGTGTAGTCTTAGGAATAAGCGTTATTCACAGATTAGCATAGAGTAATGATAATTTTACAATTTTTTTCAAGTCCAGTTAAATCTCCCTTATTTTTAGAGAATTAATTTACATTTTTTTATAAATTTAATATTATATGAATTAACTTAAATTCAATCACTCAATAATAAATTTATATATTTAAATAAATAACTTTTACAAAGTATGATATATTTAAATAGATTTAAAGAAGAAATATAGACATACAGGGTGTTACAAAAATTTTGTCACAATTTTTTGGGATAGATTTCTCACATCAAAATAAGAAAAAAAAAGTTCATATAAACTGTGCTCAAAAGTGGATAATTTCGGAGTTATAGAAGTTCATAGCCGAAAATGTGAAAGAAGCGAACTTTAAAAGTTCATAGCTTCAGTACTATGAGACCGATCGTAGTCGGGTTAAGATGTCACTAAGTATGTGAACTATCCAAATATCCATCTTTCAGAACCTCCAGTACTTGCACAATCATTTTTGGAGAGATTGTTTGGGAGTAATTGATTACTCTCCACCTATCTCTCTAAAAAATTCTGTACAAGTACTAGAGCGTTCTTAAACATGGATATTTGGATAGTTCACATACTAGTTCGTCTGTGATATCTTGACCCAACTACGATAGATTCCATAGTAGTGAAGCTATGAACTTCTAAAGTTAACTTGTTTCCCGTGTTCGGCACACTATAACTCCGAAACTATCCATTTTTGAGCACAGGTCCGTATGAACTTTTTTTCTTATTTTGATGTAAGAAATCTGCTCTCAAAATATAGTGGCACATTTTTCTAACACCCAGTATATAAAATTACGTCATCAAAATTGCAATTTATTTCAAAGAAAACAGAAAAAGTATTTCTAATATAAATAAGTGGGATAAAAATATATTATAGTCAATCAACTCACGTTAAAAGAGTTGAATTCTTTAGAGAAATTTAGACTTTATTAGTGCTAAACATTGACTTTTATCTATATAGTAAAATTCTCGTCGAAGTAGTGTTAGTGTTAGCCCTTAGTGCACTAAACGAAGCAAATCTTTTATTTAAGAGTTTTGTACTCCAAAATACTTTCCACATTGCTTCATAAACACACAAAGAGTTCTGATTCTACTTTCTGTGAAGAAAAAATAAGTCCAAGAAAAAATAAAATCCGTTTTATTACAAAATTAAAGAAATTTCCCGTACGAAATTATGAATGAATTAGTTCCATTGAAACTTCTACAGTTAAGATTGCTGTAATAGGCACATATTTATAAAAGTAAGATTTTTAAAAAGAATAAGAAAAAGTAGAATTAATTTCCTAATATATATTTATATACGCGTGCGAGATCGTTTCCCAGACAGAATAATAATTATAGTGGAAAGAAAATAATGCAAGCATCCGTGACAAATTTTATATGTTTATATGATAAGGGAAAGTAATTTAATTTAGATTATAAAAATGATAATGGAAAATTACATCATGCAAATAACGTATCTTGCACAAGATAGAAAAGCTACATATTATACGATTGTCAGAAGTGCCACTCATTGTTTCGCTAATTAATGAACCATCTTCTTTCTCTTGCTTGAGCAAGGAAGAATTTGTAAATTAAAAAACAAACTTCATTTATAGAAGAATACATTGGTAAGTTTATTTTACCTTTAGGTTAGGGAATAATTATCAAATTGTAACCGAAGCACTAACGATATTCTAATAATAACATGTTTTATATTTTCAGCACTTTGCGCAGAAATGGAGTGGGTCCAGACGGTCGTGGGTCAATAAGATATGACCTACTGTAGCCCATTCTGACCCACCGACCCACTCTTCTCAGTGCATAGTAGACACCATCTTCTGAACATGGGTGAATTTGCATTTTACTTTCAAGGCCTTCATTTTCCTTCATTTCCATTTGTTTTTATTTACTTATCTGATATGAGTATATTTAAGTGAAAAAAAGAACGTTAGGCACTTTTGAATATTAATGTTTGTAATTGTAATAATAGCAACAGGACTTACTACTTGGCTTTCGAAACACAACCTGTGCGTTTTTCGAGGAGCTGACTACTGGGGAAAATACTTCTTTGAATCACCTCTAATATATGAATTATTGTATAAAAAATTGAATGTAACTATGTGTGCGTGACTATCGCGGTCAAATGCCAAAGCTAAATGAAATGACTTTTGGTATAGAGTTAGGCCCAAATCCCAAATGGAATGTTATCGTAGAGCTTTCATTGTCATACATATCGTAAGAAGGGGAATGGGGGTCAGATATTTTTGCGAGTGGGTGGGTCATGGTGGATCATGGATCAAAGTGTGTCACGGTGAGTCGTGGATTCAGTGGGTCATGCGTCACGGTGAACGGTAGATCAGTGGGCCGTCAAAGTGGGTGGTGGGTCAGTGGATCATGGGCCAAGTTTTCATTGACCACGCCATCTCTGCATTTTGGCATTCATACCTTCATCAAACGCATTATCTACGAGTTATGGAGCCCATACACTATCAGTTTTAACTGATCAGTCCAACTGAGCAAGAAACTGACTTTAGCGATCGTACGATGAACTGAACTGATAGTGTGTGAAGTACCGTCAGTTAATTGAGTTCAGTCCAGTGGCGTAGCAGCTGCCCCCGCAACCCCCAGGGGCCCCGAAGTCTTGCGATGAATAAAGTTTTAAAGAAGTAGAACTTCCACCTTACTTGTGTCGGCTTTACAAGTGGGGCCCCTTCTCTATACTTTGCGGGGGGGCCGCAAAAGTGTGCTACGCCACTGGTTCAGTCCTTTAGTTCCTTTAGTTCAGTTGCTTCAGTTTCATCAGATGTACTGTGGAGTACACTTCGAAGTTCCTTGAAATACTAAAGCTTTGGAACGTACACTTCCTCACCTCCAGTCCCCGATTTCTTGGATTCGTTCACTTTCCGCAGTTCCTTCCTAAATGCCGATCGTAGGTTGTTAATTTTTTAAGTAACAGTATCTCGTGTCGCCTGGGGTTCCAACTCTTTTAATTTTGTTCGTAATACATCATACGCCTCCCCTATTTTATACCTATTCGCATAATGCACATATTGCACGTTCCAAAGTTCGGGATGAGCACGCTAGGCTTCAATAAAAGCCATCAATGTCTCACTTTTACTAGCTGCCATTAGGGACGGATCCAGGGGGTGGGGCGATCGGGGCCATCGCCCCCCCAGAAGGGGAAACTTTCTTATTTTATATATATAAATAAAACCCATCCCATAGTTCGGAGCCCATAAAAGTACCACTATGACAACCCACCTCCCCTCCCCAGAAGTCGGTCCTGGATCCGGCCCTGGCTGCCATGATGACAAACCTGAATTGAGAGAACTGAGCTGAGGCAACTGTGTGTTTCCTTCATTTAATAACACAGTTATCGTAGCAAAAGACGATTCGTTTGTTCAGTCCAAAATAACCGTTCTTCAGTTGAAATAACCGCATGAAGAACTGACTGAACTGAACGAATTCCTTCAGTTTGCACAGTTGTTCCTTCAGTTCTGACGTCACGATCAGGTTTTCCTTCAGTTACACTGATAGTGTATGGTCCCCTTTATAAATGGATCCAAAGATCAATAGTAGACGAATAGATTACTATAATCTATTCCAGATAAGCTGATAGACAATCAAAACGAACTCCCTTTCTTCCTACCTTTTTGCCATTATAAATGGGGAAAATAAGTCTCTAATTCTAACAGAGAAGAAAACTTTTTTAAGATATTGTACTATCTCATGTAAAATCTAAATGTTTGCGTCAATTCGTTTGCACCTGATGTTAAAAAAAAAAAACGTTGTTCTTTTCTAGCCGCTATCGAACCCCACTACCAATAATTTTATTTTTAATATTTTTCTGTTGACAAGAAGTATTGATTATTATTATTTATGCACTACCTAGGTAAAGATTCGATTTTAATCGTACGTGTATTTTTTTTAAAATATGAGTTTCTAGAATGAATTTCCAATCAAGTTGATTTCTATGATTCTTTCATTCAAGAGTCGGAAGAGATTGTGAATAAAATCAATCCTGTTGAAATTCTGCTACCTCCGATTTACCCCTTTCGTATTTAATGTAAGGCAATCTGTTTATAAGATATCCGGACGAGATATGTGTTATTTTTTTTTCTTATCATTTCCAGTTCCGAAGTTACCACATTAGCGTTCTGATACTTCTATCATAAAGATTGTATTTACTCTTGAATATTGCATCTCGTAATATGAAATTGAGCTCACTCGTGGCTAAGCGGTTAGTGTACGCGGTCTTGGTATTGGAGACTCGGGTTCAATTCCCGGCGGGAGCTCATGTGGTTTGATTGATTGATTGATTTTTGAGTTTTACGTCCCGTTCAGCAGCGAGGCTATATGAGACGTGGACCTACTAATTAACGTGGAATCCGAACCACATGAGCTCCCGCCGGGAATCGAACCCGGGTCTCCCGCGCCAAAGGCGCGCATGCTAACCGCTTAGCCACGAAGGAGCTCTCATGTGGTTTGAGACCCACATTAAGCTGTAGGTCCACGTCTCATATAGTCTCGCTGCTGAAAGGGACACTAAACTCAAAATCAAGCATAATTGAGGAAAGTTAAGCTTAAAAGATTTCACTTCGTCTTTCGTCTCATAATATTAATGTTGTTATAATAACATCGTCTCATAATGTTATTTGTTTCATAGACTTTTAAATCATGATTCATAGTCGCTGGATGGGTGGTATGTCCCTGTTGTCAGAAAATCATTATTATTACCACTGGTATATTTACGATTTTCTTTCGGGGGGCTTTGCTAACTGTCGGGGGGGGCTTTGCCTGAAAATGTGAAAATTCTGCAAGATATTTCATATACTTTACTATAGTAAGTAAGATTTCGGGGGGGGGGCTTAAGCCCGGAAGTCCCCCCTAAATACGCCACTGATTATTACCAATATCAATAATGGTAGTAACAATGGAAATATAAAATTGAGGATATCCTAATGTCGAAAATATCTAAAATAACAAACGAAAAATATCGTAATATTACCATGTCGCAATATCAATAGTATCAAAATATTGACAATGTGAAGATATTTTGAAATATGGTATCGAGAATAACAAAAAATCCATATCGATCAAGATTATTTGATATCGATAGTTGAGAATATTAATTGATCGATAGGTAAATTGAAAGCTTCAATCAAAGTAAAGAAATTTCCTGCTGTCAGAAGTTGCCATTAGAAAAGAAAATGGATGTTCACAAAAGAAAAAAAACTAAATACAAAAATTTTGTATCATAATTTTCCGGGGGAGTGACAGCAAGGGCACCGATTTCTCTGTAAATTTGGGGGGGGGGGCATTCAGATGCAGAAAGCATATATATATATATATATATATATATATATATATATATATATATATATATATATATATATATATATATATATATATATATATGAAGATTTTAAGACAAATTGCACTCAAATTATAGGGGGCCGACGTGAGCTTTGGGGGGGGGGGCTCGGCCCCCCAGGATCGGCGCCCTTGAGGGGCAGTAGATCCCGGAGCCACCTCCTGGATTTATTACTCCCAGGTAATGCAAGCTTGTCAATTTAGAGGCAAGTAACCTGACAGTGGTGCCAGAATCCTTATAGTGATAAAAATGATGATTGACCTAGCAACTTGAGCCGTAAAACTAGGTCCCATCATTAGGTCGCATATTATTCAGTCTCTTTACTAACTATAACATGGACGCACTCACTATATTATGCATAGTAATCACTGATCAAACGAAGTGAAAGTGACCCATCAGAAAGGCAATAAACATGTTCATCACACATATGTGATTGCATTGTAGAAGGATTTTGCGAAGTACTTTTTAGGTTTGATGGATCTGAATAATAATAAAAAAAGGAACGAATTTGACGCAAGGCCTAACAAAGATAGTTGTGTTATTTATTAAGTCATCCGTTGCAAAAATGCTTGTGGCGAGCGTGAAAATGTAAATGACCCTTTCATCAGTGTGTTTAACCCTCTATAAAAACAATAATGATCAAAATAAAATAATAGTGTGAGCTTCTGATCGTAATCTCCATTGATAGGAAAGAAAAGTTACAAAAAAAGATTTTTAAAAAAACGTAATTTATCGGAAATCAATGGTTGTAAATGATTTCCCGTTTATTTTCCCGCCAATTTCCTCTCCACTCCTCTCTTTCAACGCTTCCACTAACACCGAAAAAAAAAAGTGTTACTCAAGAACTAGAAAGCGTTACGATCTTACTTTTCCCTCCCCCTAATGCTTAGTTTTGATATACGCATTGCGATTTCAAGTCAAAGGTTATTAACACCAACATTAGATATAAATTTTCGTAACATTGATTTTCTCTCCAATAAAATGGTAGCTTAACTTTATATTCAGAATGGATGTATAGTTTCCCTCCTGTAAAGTGGCAGTTGTTACTTTACATTCAGAATGAATATACAGGGTGGTCCAGAAGTGGGCGTATCCTCCCTTTAGTTTCAACAGTATAGTGTTAGTTATGATCAGTGGCGTATTTACGATTTTTTTCGGGAGGGGCTTTGCTAACTTTCGGGCGAGGGGCTTTGCCTGGAAATGTGAAAATTCTGCAAGATATTTCATTTACTTTACTATACTAAGTAAGATTTCGGGGGAGGGGGCTTAAGCCCGGAAGCCACGCCCCTAAATACACCACTGGTTATGGTATAATTTCTGTACGACAGTTACCTTGAAGTCTTAGGAGTCTTAAGAGTCATACACATCGGTATGATTAACACAGTCGTAACACAGCTGTCCATGTCCATGTCGTAACACAGCTGAATTCTGCGCCAAGTTCTCGCAGATGTTTTGTGGAGATACTCCTGAGTCACGAGGGTGAAGGCGTGTTCCTCAGCTGCTCGTAATTCTTGCGTTGTGTGATATCGAGTGTTTCTTACTTGTTGCTTTATGAAACCCCAGAGAGCATTGTCTGTTGTCGTCAGAGTTGGAGAGGGTCAGTGGGTCAGTGGGCCAAGTTTTCTGAGTGGGTCAGTGGGTCAAGTTTTCTGAGTGGGTAGTGGGTCGTGGGTCAACAGCATGTGACCCACTGTGACCCACCACCCACCGTGACCCACTGCGACCCACCACACACCATGACCCACTGTGACCCACCACACACCGTGACCCACCGTGACCCACTGCGACCCACCACCCACCATGACCCACTGCGACCCACCACCCACCGTGACCCACTGCGACCCACCGACTCAGTATGGTCTACCGACCCTCTCTGCTCACTGCATTGTAGACAGTATCTTCTGAAGACTGGTAAATTTGTCTCTGTTTTACTTTCAAGACCTTCATTTCCCTTCCTTTTCCACTTGTTTCTGTCTACCTACCTGAGGTGAGTATACCTAACCAAGTGAAAAAAGAACTTCAGGCACTTTTGGATATTGATATTTTTAATAGTAATAATAGCAATAGGACTTACACTACAACTTGGCTTTCGAGACCTGTGAGTTTTTAGAGCTAACTACTGGAAAAAAATACATTTTTGAATCACTATATAAAAAAAAAATGCATGTAGCTATGTGTGCCTGATCATCACGGTCAAATTGCCAAGTCAAATGAAATTACTTTTGGTATATAGTTCGGCCTTAATCCAAATAGGGATGTTATATTGCTTTTATTATAATGCATAATATCCTAAGGAGGTAGTGAGGATTCAAATTTTTGCGGAAAAAAAAATGAGTATCTCGCAACCCGTTAAACTTATGGAGCTGAAATTCAGTGTATGAACTCTTTATTGAAAATAAACAGACTGTGTCCTAGCATTTTTAAAATTCTCCTTTATGTGGGGGAGGGGCACTTTTCTATATATGAAAAATTGGTAGTGAGTTGGTTTGTAAAAATTAGGGATGGGCACGAGCGAGTTCGAGAGAGTTTTCTTTGAAACTCGACTCGACTCGAAACAGACATGTTTGAACTCGACTCGAGAACTCGGCTCGAAAAATTTCCTCCAACTCGACTCGAAACTCGACTCGAATTTGGTTCGAGTTTCGAGTTGAGCCAAATCGAGCCTAATCGTGTGTGTAGTTCAAGTACTCTCTTCAAGTATTATATATACACAATACAATTATTATCAATGACACTACTACTACTACTACTACTACTACTACTACTACTACTACTACTTATTATTATTATTATTATTATTATTATTATTATTATTATTATTATTATTATTATTATTATTATTATTATTATTATTATTATTATTATTATTAATTTCAGCACGCAAAGTCACACATGTAAATATTTTCGTGAAAGCAGAGAAATGAACTTGTTTTTCCGATTGCCTTTGTAAATAGCTGTGCGATTCTTCCTGTTATTTGAGAAGTGTCTGCAAATTTTGACTACCATAGCTTTGCTCAAATAAATGACACACTGCCGCAGAAAAGTAATATTGTTCTTCTCCTATTTTTATTGCCTCCTATAAAAAAGGAAAGAGCTTAAAACTATTCAGTAAAGAAAAGTCTGAACCTCTGTAGGGAGGGACCTCTGATTACAGATTCTGTTTGGTGGTAACTTGTTTACTTGCAGAGTTGCAGGGCTGTTCAACAATAAACCATACGTGTTCAGCTGCAGTCCAGTCTAAATCTGTAAGAACGTTTGCCTCCAATGAATAAGATAAAAGAGAATTTCCGGCCATACAAAATATGAAGAAGCGAAGTCATCACTTTATTTACCATGATGTGTGTGGGGGGGGGGGCGGTAGCTCAGTAGTAGAGCGTTCACCTCCGGTGCTTGGGGTCCCTAGTTCGATCACAGCTCGCGCCGTGTGGACTTTGTGGTGGACAAACACCGTGCTCGTGGGTTTTCTCGGGATTCTCCCGTTTCCTCACACTTTCTTCATTCCACCATTTCACTCATCTCTCATCATCACCCTCTCCTTTAGCCTAACCGGCAAAACCGTGGGACATAAAACTTAAAGATTCATTTCGTTTTTACCATGATACGAGAGGATTTAGCGAACATCATGATAATTGTCACTTCTGGTAAAATTAAGTTATTAGGTGGACCGGATTGGTATTAAACCACAAGGGAAACTTGTTTGGTATGTGTCATTGTATCGAATTGCATAGGAATGATGAACTTTCTTTTCATACTTACTCGAAAGTCAGAAAATGTGGCATACAATTATGTTTCCACGAGCTGCCCATATTATACAAATAACAACATTGTTATCCGGAATAGGCTTTTTATAATATTGTTAATAATAATAATAATAATAATAATAATATGTAGAAACTAGATGACGATTATTCTTCTCGCAAGAAATTCTAAATATGAGGAATTTAAAAATACCATAGGAAAATTATAAAGCTAAAGACAATATAGGAAGGAATATTACTAAAGAGTATTATGAAGATAATTTAAAGTTAAGTATGATTTCTTTTGTCACTAGAATTCTTTATAATGATTGATACTAACAGAAAAACAGACTAATAAACCAATATGCTAATACTGAAAAATTAGTAATTTCTCCACATAGCCTATGATAAGATATTCAGAAAAGTGGTCAATTTTGAATTATCCCTTTTATTAATCATTCATAATGAGAGCCATTTCAACACAGCTATACACAGTCACATATATAAAGACAAGGAGATTTAATGTTGTTAATTATGGTTGGAGGGGTTATTCGAGATATATATGATAAAATATTGGAAAATATGATAAATTTTATGTATTAATTAATTAATTACGAGTATTCATAACGTGAGAGCTGCTTCAACACGGCTATAGCATAAATGTGTATACCAGGAGATAAATTGATGCCCACATCAATTTGATTAAAGAAGGGTTACATGAGACACATCATGTATAGGCCTATATCCATCTTAGAATATCCCGGCAACCCTGTTTTTTTTTTTTTTTTTCTGTTCTGGAGTTAGCAGTTATCTGAATCACCGCGGTGCTCCGCCCGTATTTAGGGTTGTCAACGGATCGAGTGGCTCGGCTCACAGGTCACAGCTCATCTACTATCGAGCCGAACCGAGAAATGAACCGAGTCAACACCTCACCTAACCGAGACGGCAAAAACCGATGGCTCACCAGCGCCGAACCGAACCGATTCGGTGGCTCATCCCGAACGAGTCGGCTCAGGCCATCGGCTCAATTGAGCCGAGCCGATGGCTCATTCCAACCGAGCCGGCTCGAGCTGTTTGCTCAGTTGAACCGAGCCGAGCCCGTTGACATCACTACCCGGGTTGGGCTTCTGCTTAGGTTCAGAAATACGACCGTGCAGGTCTCATCCTTGATGGTAAAAACTACAGTATATACATATATTGGTGCTCACGACATTTGAGGCTGTCCTTTTATTTAAAAAAAAAATCTATTGTGCTCTCGTTATCGAGACGAGATGAGACGCAAGCAGTGTCCCCTCTCGTGAGCAACACTAAAAGTATTCCACAGTGCGGCTTACATTTCTCATGGCATTCGCTTTACAGTTTAATCAGGCCATGATTTCAAATCGAGCTAAAACGAGCTAAACGAGCGAGCCATGTACCAAACTTGACTCGACTCGAAACTCGATCTCAAAAACAGTAACTCAGCTCGAAACTCGACTCGAGAAAACAACCTTTCACACGGCTCGAAACTCGAATCGAATTCGAGTCGAGTCGAGTTTAAGCTCGACTCGTGCCCATCTCTAGTAAAAATGATCGAAAACGATCGATGTTATTTAAGAAAAAAAAATCAGAAACAAAAAATACAGTGCTTGGCTTCATATATCCATTGCTTTCTGTTACAATAATTGCTGAAGCTTATGTTTATCAGTATATGGAGCGCTTACAGCGCAGGGCAATCAACCCATAAAGTTGTGAGAAAAATAGGCATAAAATTTGTACTGTAAGCTTAATTACACGGAAATTTGAAGTTTGGATTGTACGCATAATTGTATGGAAAATTTTACACTTTTTTTTTTTCCTTTATGTTGGTCTACTTACTTTGATTTGTAACTTTGAAATTTCATCCTCTTTTCCACTGAAAAGTATTGATAATTCAACAAGGAAATAATTATATTATGATAATTTAATTGAAATTCATTGTAATTTGGCACATGGTAAACAGCAGTGTGGTAATTGAAGGAGAAGGAGTTAATTCCCATTCACTTCTGAACACTTTCCAGGAACCTCGTTCCCTTTCGCTTTCTAGACGGGGGAGGAAACTTGGTAATGGTATCAAACCTTCATGTGTAACTACAAAAATTAAATTAATAAACAAATAAGAAATCATCAGTTTATCAGGCTTTAATTGATAATTTATTCACAAGATTCCCTATCAAAGGTGTGGTAGATGAAGTTTCTGTTCTACATGAGTCGACATTGCCAACTGACATGGTCGATATGGAAAAGATGTTGTATGGTGATGGAGAGATTATATTTCTTGCTGAGTATTTCAAACCTGACCAAGAAAAATCGTTATCAGATTTAAGTCTAACAAGTAGATTGTCGATGAGAAGTTGCACAAATCGGGTAAAAGTATTATCAATTTCCACGACAGAGTGCGGACACTTATTTTCCCTTATGAATTTACAGATGACTGATATTAGAAATAGACTAAGTGCTCAAACATTGTCTAACTTGTTGCTCATCAATGTTAATGACCCACCGCTAGACAAGCTCGAAATAGACGAGCTAATTATTTCTTGGCTGAAGGATGGACATCATTCCGCCGCGGACGATTTACCACGAAAAAGTTACCAACAGGAAATAAATCCGATTTCAGATTTGTTTTAAGGTGGAAAATTACGAGTTACGGAAAATGTATACTTGTATTACTAATGGCTAATTACTTATGTTATTCAACTTTGTACCTAATTTTTAGTGTAACTTATATTTAACGTGGTGTTTTAGTGATTACACAAATTACAATTGTGAGGATATTTTATGGAGGTACTCTCACATAGGGTACCCGAGCACCTTTATACACTACGAAAAACTGATTTTTCAAGTTTTTTGTGAGAAAAATACTGTGAACTGAGAAACCATAACCTTTTCCATATTGTACAGGGATATTTTCCTGCGAATAGAAGTTTCTTGGGGAATGCGTTCAGAAATTAACACTTGCAAGAATACTCTCTTAGTACAAGTATATTTTAGGCACAAACTAATTTCCCCCCCACCTCGAACTGCTTCAATTTCCTCACTGACAAACACTTTACCATTTTATATCGTAAAGGTCAGATCCACCGTTATTGTAACAGAGTTGTGCTTGAGCGATTGACTAGAAATTCAAACTCCGATTAGTGATAATTTCGCACTCTTGTTTTATTACAAGTGTAAACTCTTTAGTCAGTTCAGAAGAGACCGTGGATCGTGTTCAGAGTTGGTGACGATGGATTTTGGTGAGTCAGAGTAGGTCAAAGTGGATGAGAGTAGTTCATGGTGGGTGATTGGTCAGAGTGGGTCACCGTGGGTGGTGGGTCATGGTGGGTCAGAGTGGGTCACGGTGGGTGGTGGGTCATGATGGGTCGTGGGTCAGAGTGGGTCATGGTGGGTGGTGGGTCAGTGGGTCGTGGGTTACGGTGGGTGGTGGGTCAGTGGGTCGTGGGACAAGTTTTCATTGACCCACGCCAACTCTGGTTGTCGTCAGATCGGGACTTCTTGTAGGCCAGGCAAAGGATGCTGATGAAGATGCACAACCTCTTCCAATCCAATCCAAATAACTGTTACCAAGCAGAAAACAACAGAAAACAAATGAACATGGATATCAATTATGCCAGACAATGCCAAGCAATGTTACCGGACAATGCCAAGCGATGTTACAAAACAAATGTGGGTAAAACCTAAAACCGTCAGAAAACACCAATTAGGGGTACGCCCACTTCCGGACCACGCTGTAGGTTGCAATCCATAAGATAATATTGTAATGATTTGGTAGAGTCAATAATGGACCGAGATTTATCCCTTCACCAATTTATTATAAAATTTGTTAAATACAAAACGTTTTGATTACAAAGATTATAATACTGTTTTCTCGTTTTTGTCCAAGTAGAGGAGAATAGGTGTTTTGCACGGTGCTCCTTCTCTCAAGGCAGTCTCCAAGGCACCTGCCGGTTCTGGTGAGTCTGGAAGGATAGCCTCCTCATCTCAAGGCAGCTTCGCAAGGCTTTGTTGTTGAAAGGATCCCTAGTCCAGTGCGACCTCGGGAAGAATGGGTGTCCCCTAGTCCAGTGCGACCTCATTGCGGTGTAGGTGATTTGATCAGTTGGACGAATGATGTTGGGTCCCTCGGTGGTCCTCCTTTTATTTGTCCTCCTCGGGTCCTTCCGTGAGGTCCGTCTGCTTTCAGTGTTCCTCGGTGTCTTCCGTGTCGGCTTGTTGTCTGCTAGGTTGATTATAAACAATAACATGTGTTGAGATGACACGTGTGTCTGTTGTGATGTGGGGATCCTTGCAATATATAAACGACAAAAGATTTGTAAGTATTCACTAAATTCGCCTCCACTTTTCTACATTTTTCAAATTTATATTCCGAAAGTCGAAAAATTTACTTAAAGAAATAACGATCAGCTATTAGTGAAAAGTTCGCATACTTGGATAGATTTCTAATTGCGCTTTACAGTACTTTAAGGATGCCGAATTCAATGAAACTAAAGATATACTACAGTATATCTTATTTAGTATATCTTTAGTACACCTAGTCTCCCTTCCAACGCTGCTATCGGTTGAAGGAAATCCACTCAATTTGGCGTATACGACTGCAAGGCTTCCTCGCTTAGCAACAACTGAACCCTTATTGGCCCAACGTGTGGATGTGTCGAGGGTGTGAGCTTTAGTTCACATTTTTGCCACGGCTCAAGACATTTTGACAGCACTATAATTCCAAAGTTAAAATCTTTGAAGTACAAATTATGCCAATAGTAGGAGTGCCGACGCTTGATAACATTTTTAATTCCATTTTTTATACTAATTTGAGGATGTTTAATCTAATGGATCTGTTTTTAAACAAACGTCAATAGGGTGCCTACAAAAGTTACGGTATCTCAAAAGGCATAGCCGGATAAAGCGGTGAGTGCCATTCACAGATTGCTGTGATATTTATGTCAAATGGACCTTATATCCAAAGATAAGTTTGGCCAGAAAATCAACATCAAATTCCTTCGAATTTCGAACTTATTGTTGAAAATTCGAAAATCAAAAATTTTCATATGTCGGAAACGACTTCAGTCACGAAGATGAAACAAAATATGAACATACTTGCTTGAAGAGCCTTACTGAAAACAAGAAAAAATCTATTTCGTCATTCAAATTTCTAGTGAGAAGTGCGTTGAAAATATTCGAATTCAAATATTTTTGCTTTATGTTTGAGTGACCACCTTCTATTTTCCACCATACAAGTAGCACCAACCTGCTTATAATATATTTTGAGTATGGTTTGATATTCATGGTATAACTTAGTGTAAAATGAGGAAAATCAAAGTCGGAAACACCTGGAAGATATGCAACCCGAGTTACGCCATAAATGTTTTGGCCGGCACGAATACTGCCAGAAGTCAAAGATGGTTGAGTTTTAGTTTCTGACTCGTCATGAATGATTCTACGTGGAATATAACTCTCATAATCACACCTCTTACAGAAACAGCGTAAGAAGACCAGTGCCATTGATTTTCAGTCTGCCTTAGTAGGATACCAATATTTTAAATCGTGATTTACAGAAAACAACGTTTTCGATTATCCCTACATAGTGACCCAAAAGTAGGTATATACAATCCCATACTGATCAACTGTTTTTTTTATATAATTTCTTATTGTTATCCATCAGGTAGACTTAGTTTCTTTATTATATGTTCTTAATGTCTTTTTACTTATATCTCAACCTCCAAACAGCCGAACCGAATAAACCCATAAGCTAGAGTGTTATACTTAATCAATGCAGGGGTTTATACCAACTTTTGGACCACCCTGTATAATGTATATAATATACCCATACATAATGTACAAAATATAATGCCTAAGATGATGATAATACAAAAATATTCAAAATGTTTTCGAAATGTCTTTCCTGTATTAAAAACATTACATGGAATATGAAGGAAACTGTATGTAGAACTTTCAATCTTCATGACTATGTGCGTTTATTACTGGAGTGACAAGACCAGGAGCACACAATTTATTTAAAATCTCTGTAGGTCGAACAATTTTAGTAAAGTTTTGAGAATGTGAAAGGTAATAAATATTTGTAGGAGCGACATATAAACATCAAATTGTTGATTCCCATGTGCACATTCACAATAAGACGTCTTTAGACCCGAATACCTTATTGTACTTAGAACAAAATCAATATAACACCTGGATGTCTTCCTACTAATATCTCGGGATGTACCTCGAATTTAATGGAGTGAATATTTTCTTTCAGGAATTGTACATTGATGCTGTTATCTTCATTCATCATTGCATGAGTTGAGCTGATTTTGAGTTTAACGTCCCTTTCAGTAGCGAGGCTATATGAAACGTGGACCTACTTATTAACGTGGAATCCAAACCACATGAACTCCGCCAGGAATCGAACCTGGGTTTCCTACGCTAACTGCTTATCTAGGAAGGGAGCTGTCGTTCATCATTTCAGCCGAGTAGAAAACTGACTGAGACAACTGATAGGAACCTGTAAAAATAATTTTTAAGTCTCTTTCTGTCAAATCCAGGAAGTCCAATGTCCGCAGATGCGAAAGAGCGTGAACACCTGTCCCAACGTCATGCTCTTCTATTTCTAATCCTGATGTGTTCTCTGCAATGCACTGTCGTTCCACTTGTTGAACTTCCTCGTCGAGGCCATAGTCAGAATGAAGACGATTACCAGAAGTATTATGTAAAAAAGACGGTTTCGGACATAACAATCCAACTTGAGGGAGCAACTTGTTGTCTAGTTGGTGACGTAGAAGACAATACTTGCCCAAGAACACCATGAATCGGTCTCAGCGAGTTTTTGTAACATAGTGGAAAAAGTTCTCCTCAGCCGTAGTCAATTGCTTGTGCTTACCTTTCAGTGTAGGCATTAAAACTGAGAATCCTTTCTCTTCCAAATATTCAGTTGTATCCTGAAAGCCGAGATTCACACAATAAATATCACCTTGTGTCATGAAGCTCGCTAGTAAGTTTGGCACTTGAAATACGTATTTTACTACTGTTGCGTGATTTATGGTTGAGTATAGTGTCCCAGCATATCTACCATATAACCTGTCGTGGTATAAATAGTGCACGGTTTACATAGAGACAACTTTTGTCTTATCCAGGGAATTTTCGTTCATATTCATTATTCGACCTCTTGTCGTGTCGAATGTATCTTCCATGAAGGATTAGTACCAAACGGTCAACACTATTGACAAATTTCGTTCCCATAATAGCTTTTTCAATTGTTATGAGCACTTCTCGCGAACACGTCGCGACTCCGAGTTTATAGGCTAAAATTTTATTATTAAAATTATTATTATTTTTCGAAGGACGTCATGACAGATCGTTTGCCTCGTATCCGAAACTTGATATTCTCTTTCCAGCCCTAGAATTGCAGCACTAACACTATTCGAATTGCCAGTGTGCAGTCTAAACAAAAACGTAACAGTAGTTAAATGGCAGTTCGATTTTCAGCGGCATTGGCGCTCTCACGTGGCTTCTCGAAGAGATACGGTTATGAGAGTTATACTGTCAGGTAGAGCCATTCATAGCGAGTCAGAAATTCAAACTCGACCATCTTTGACTTCTGACAGTAATCGTGCTAACCAAAACATTTATGATGAAACGCGGGTTGTATATGTTCCAGGCGTTTTCTGAGTGGTTTTCCTCATTTTACACCGAGTTGCACCACGAGTATCAAACCATGCTCAAGCTATATTATGGGCGACTTGGTGCTGCTTGTATGGTGGACGATAGAAGGTAGTCACTCAAACATAGAGCAAAAATATTTGAGTTCGAATATTTTCGACGCGTCTTTCGCTAGAAATTTCAAGGACGAAATGCATTTTTCTTATTTTCGGTAAGGCTCTTCAAACAAAGTATATTCATATTTTGTTTCGTCCTTGTAACTTAAGTCGTTTCCGAGATATGTACAATTTTTGATTTTCGAATTTTCAATAATAACTTCAAAATTCGAAGGAATTTGAAGTTGATCTTCTAGCCAAAGTTATTTTTGAATATGAGGTACCTTTGGTATAAATATCACAGCAATCTGTGTAAGAAATCTTTTCACCTTCTTATCCGGTTATACCCTTTGGAATATAAATATAAGTAAATATCCCGACTTTGAGATGTTTATATACACCTCACTACTTCTTCCAACAGGACATAACTAGGACTGTGTATATTTACTAAACTTTTTTTCCTTTCTTCAATTGCCATGCATTTTAAAATTTTGTTATCTGTTGTAATTCTTCAATGCATTGAAATAAAATTTTATCCGATTTTTAAATACATTTAAACACTAATGAAATGAACACATGAGAATGTTATAGTGTGAGGGTGGGCCGGCCTTATTTACCTTTGTGCACACTCATATGAAAAGTTCGAGCTACGTCTATGCAGCAGGATTGTATGTATATTTCAGCTTCTGGATTGGATGAAGAAGGCTTCTGAATTGGATGCAATGAAAGCTTGATTTCAATTCGAAAGACCATAATCGGGGGGACAATTTTAAGATGTGATTGTGAAGTGTATACTGTGAAAATCCAGGCTATCAGTCATTATCTGGGAAAGGGTAATCAGTTGAAAGGCGCTCTGAATCTTCACACGTTGAAGAGAATCCACAGAAACTTGAAAGTTTTTTGAGAACTTATGAAAGCTACATGGACAACATTTTATGTTTGATAATGTGTGCTTTATCAGTTATTAACATATTTTATGGACACAAAAGTGGTTCCAGGCGTGATGCCCATCTCCTTCAAGGGCCTGGACGCAACCACCCTCAAACTTACCATTCTCTTTCCAAACCATTTATCACTCTTCTCCCACAAAATTTACCATTCTGCCCCCAAATTTACCATTCTTTCCCAAAATTTACCATTCTGGCCTCCATATTTATCATTCTCTACCCAAATTACCATTCTGCCTCAAAATTTACTATTTTCCCTCAAAATTTATCATTCTTCTCCAAAATTGAATCTTCTCTCTCAAAAATTACAATTCTCCTTCCAAAGTATATAATTTTTTCGTAAATATTTACAATTATTCCCAAAATTTAGTATTTTTTTTAACAAATTTACCATTTTGGCACCCACAGTTATCATTCTTCCCCAAAATTTACCATTCTTATTTAAATATTTACCATTCTTCCCAAAATTAGGGATGCGCTCGAGTCGAGACATGTCTCGAATCTCGACTCGACTCGACTCGAATTCGAGTCGAGATTCGAGTCGAGACACACTTTGTAAAATTCGAGACGAGTCGAGACAAACGTATTTCTCGACTCGAATTTTCGAGTCGAGACACGAGTCGAGTCGAGACGGCTCTTAAAAATCTCGACTCGACTCGAATGTCTCGAAAATCTTTCTATAATTTTTAATATTATTTTGAAGAAAGTGTTCACTCAGAAAGAGCCTTGAAACCAATTCCAGCTTTTATTCCTTCAGAAAGGTACAGAACGCATAAAATTAATAGTCAATCTTTAAAGATCAAGATTTAATTTTCAGCTCAATTCAGTTAATTCGAACTAATAGTTAATGTCGTTGTATTTGGTTGTACTGCAAATATAATGATAATAATAATAATAATAATAATAATTGATTATCTAGTTTGTATAAAACTATTATCCGTAGTCTAAATCTAGTTTGTATAAAACTATTGCGATAAAGTGAACTTCATAAATTCTCTGAATGAGCAGTTGGTAGTCTATAGTAATTTAGCATAGTTATAATTATTGTGTTTTCGTTCCCATGAACGCAATAGGGTTACGTAACTTCTGGATTATTCGCTTGCCCAACTATTCTGAGGCTTTAATATGTTGCAGCATATCACGAGCTACGGATAATATATATTGTAACATTTGTTGTAAATCACATATTATGATACGAGACTATTTTACATAGTATATCTTATCTAATATAAATAAAATAAAGTTTGTTTGTGTGTTTGTCTGTCTGTCTGTCTTTGTGCGACCTGGGGACCAGACGAGTGGACCGAGAGTTCCCAAAATTTGGTCACGGGTACCTTAGTCCAGGCCCCAGATCAAGACGAAGCGTTTTTTTAAATTTCGAACCAGGGGGGTTTCGGGGGGGACGTTTACTGGGACCGACCTGGGGACCAGACAAGTTGACCGAGAGTTACCAAATTTTGGTCACGGATACCTTGGTCCAGGTCCAGTCTAAGGCGAAGCGTTTTTGTCAAAATTGGAACCAGGGGGTCTCAGGGGGGCGTTTAGCGAGACATGTAGTAAAAGTAATCCAAATTGATCGACATTAGTGTCAAATCCATAGTTTTCACGGTCGCTGAGATCAATGGTGACACTTCCATCAGCGATGACTTGCAAATTCAGCTACCACTGTATGCGGGCCGGGTGTCAGCGGGTGAGGAATACCGAGACATGTATAAATAGCCCATATTGATTGATACTAGTGTCAAATCCATAGTTTTCGCGGTCGCTGAAATGAATGGTGATACTTCCACAGATGTTGACTTCCAAATACAGCCCCCATGCGAAGAATGGGTATATTAAGCTAGTATTACAATAAATGAACTGCTTGGATGCCAAGAACTAGTACAGATAAGTACCTTTCACTTCTGTGAATAGGTATTTTTTAAAAGGATTTTTGTAAACACTAAATTATAAAACAATGAACTACATACAGTAGTTATGGTTTTGGTTCCCAACATAAAAGAAATATGGATTGTTCATGAGATATTGAACTTTAACTTTCACTACTGGAAAATTTCAATTTTGGAGTTAGGCCACTTGGCATCAAATCAGTTCACTGTAAGATAAATACATTCCGCACATTAGTAACATAGTTGTTCAGGGACCTTCGATTTCCATCCTCTCAAATGAAAGCTGAACGATTGCTTGATACATGCTGACTATATAGGAGAAATAGTGTATTAAGTTTTCGAGCTTTGGTGCGTATCCGCATTTACACTCTGATATAACTCAAATCGAGCTAATTGTTTAATGCATTTCGAAAGCTTTTGTTTTTATGCAGCTCATTAACCCTGCACGTACACACTTATTTTCTTACTCACAAAGTACATACTGGGGTTCGTAGGACCCCAATCATATTTCTCTAAATTATGGAGTTTCTTTTTATTTAATGATCTCATACATTTTTACACAATATATATCAACAATGCTCCAACATTTTACTGAAAATAGTATTTCTAATGCCATTCTTGTAATTACTGTATTATTTTGAAAAACATGAGGGAAATTTGTAAAATAATTCTTCCTTTAAAATACATACTGGGGTCTGTGGGACCCCAACAGCAATAAATGTTATGACCTTTCTGACAATTATGAAACTAAACTTTGTGATACTTTGTTGTAAGTAGGATATGTAAACAGAACATTTTAGACACAACTAGAGTTTCGAAATTGTTTCCAAATTCATTTTATCAAAATATTTTTCAAAAAAATTCACCTACTTAAATTACACACTGGGGTATGCTGAACTGGTTAACACATACGCCTTGATCGCGGGAGACTCTGGTTCCATTTACGGTGGAAGCTCATGAAGTTGTTACCGGCATACCACTTTAAACTGTAGATCCATTCCTCATATAACCATAGATATAATATATATGCCTTTGATACACTTATTTTCCGACTTGGAAGCCATCGAAAATTTCCGGACACAGAGTCCCGTAGACCGAAAATGAGAAACATGGGTACAGAGTAAAACAGCCATAGAAATTTAAGCTTTTTAGGCTAACTTAATCCTTACATATAATGCAACTAGCTTGGCCAAGTTATAATGGAGGAAATGCTATCATTGCAACACTCTGAGAATAGAAAATGTTCGTCAGGTATTACTATCCCCCCCTCTACTGCAGAATGAAAACCCTGACTAAAACTCAATATATATATATATATATATATATATATATATATAACTATTTTGTGTAATGTAACAAATAGTGGCGGATAGTATTCATGTTTCCTTGCAGAGGTCCTTACGAGGGTTCGCTTCCATCTTCCTCTCCCCAAGAACTAAAATAAATTAAAAAATTGCTATTACTTGTTAATCTTGTACAAAGGACGCAATTAAAGTCCCAGTGTAACACCCCTTCACATTTAGATTTTTCCCCTGGAAGAAAACCAGTTATTATTGTTTCTTGATTTTTCAGTCTCACCTACATAAACATACGAATAGAATTACAGGATAGGACATGTTTAGATTGCTTGCACGTGACATCTAACTATATTTCTCATCAAATATGTCACAGATGAAAATTTCCGTTTGTACTGCCTCTATTTTCTGGTACATATGTTTCATTTATGTTATGTTGCTAAAATTCGTTAGGAAACAAGTACAGACTGCGCCTGTGTGCCTGACAAAACGTAAATGTACTGGATAATTATTTCTTCACTTTCTTCCAGAAAAAAAAGTAACCCATCTCATGTCGGCTAACAAAAGGAGGTAGCGGACCAAAGATAGCCGTTGTTTACCTAAGGTCGTTACACAGCAGGGGTTTCATTCAGTCAGAGGGAAAAGAAAAATATAATTTAAGGTTTCTACACTTGTTTTGAACTGCAATATACTTCTTCCTTTTATTTTAAGAACCATTTCCTTCTCATTTGTCTGCATCAGAAAAAAAATGCAAAAAATCACTAGAATGTGCCTATTTACCCAAAGTACGTACTAGATCACTAGTTCAATAGTAAAATCACTAAATCTAGTACGAAATCATAAATATGGCATCCCTGGGTTGGAGCGAAAGTAATGGTTGGAGTAAAAACTAGTCCGTATTTCTACTGCGTTCTGTTGTTGAATTCACAGAAATGTTCAAAAATAAATTCAAGAAGTAAAACACGATCCTACAAAAGACTGTTTACTTCCTCACTGGTTTTCGTATTGTGAACTGAAACTCAAGTGCGCAGTCATGTTGAATACTTCTGTCCCTTTCTACTTTACAATTTGAGGTGGGATGAGGGTCAGGATACATCTAGTGATATACCGCTAAAGGAAGTGCTTCAGTACAGAGTCGGAAGCGGTATGTATTGTTTATACTACTTACAACGTTACCCCCCACATAAAATATAAATTCACCCTTTCTCCCTTCCCTTTTTCGAATACAATGAACCGACTCTTTTGCTGAAGAAAGATGCTAAAAGAAAATTGAAACATCTGTGTCTAAACTTTCTTTGAAGCGCAGTCTTTTGTATTTGTAAGGTTTTGCGAGTGTTTTCGAGATAGCCAAATCTTTTACCATGGACTCCTGCTGCGAACTGACCGTGAGTAAACACCCGATCTCGCTGTGCTCAATTTTTCTCGCACACGTGAAATGGGTTTGTTGTTTCCAAAACAAATAGGAAGTTACCTTGTGCTTTTGCATTTCTGCACGCACACAGGTACCATTGTTGTTTTAATGATCAGAAGAAATATCAAAACCATCCGATATATATGATACGAAACAGCTAACAGAGGGAGGCAAAGATAAAAGTAGGCCTATACCAAGTTTTCCGCGTGGTACCATTACGGAGAATGAATATTTGATAAAGTCACGTAGATGCGCTTAAACCTATTCCATCTGTCCTTATAACTTTTCTGGTCTCATCAATTTCTCAGGAGAATACGTACAACATATGTCCAAATTCCATATATACTCTTTCTAAACTAATGAGTAAACTCATTAAGAACACCAACTGATATCAATAAACAGGAAAGAAAACAATACTTTATACTTCTATCATTTGGTACACATCTCTATGAAGCACAGCTTGTTTCTTTTCGAAATAGTTCCTTCGTGTCACAGCTGTGGTTAGTTTTGTTTTGTGTTAGGATGAAAGAGAGAAATGCATCATTTGCTTCGCGGTGAAGTTATATATATTATTAAGATGAGCGGTGATAAGCTAGGTTTAACAAAGAGTGCCTTTCGGATGCACAATTTAACGGGTAGTTGCAGTCCGTGTTGAGAATCGAACCAAAGCTATGTAAGACATGTTATGACAAATCCAAAAGGTGTGTTGTATCGGTGCAGTACCAGTTTTTCACGTTTTTCAAAATGTTCCAAAACCCAAAGAATAATCTTTAATTTCTGATATTTTAGTCGTCACAAATTACAATTTTATAATGTAGTCAATGTTTATAATTACTGGGCAGTTGGGCGTTTAAACTAATGACATCATAATAAAGTCAAAACCATAATTGTGAGTTGAATTGATTCTGAGTTTAACGTCCCGCTCAGCAGCGAGGCTATGTGAGACGTGGACCTACTGATTAACGTGGAATCCGAACCACATGAACTCCCACCGGGAATCAAGCCCAGGTTTCCCACGTCAAAGCAAGTATGCTAACCGTTAGCCACGAAGGAGCTCCACCATAATTTTAGTGGGCGTTAAGAAATATCTCGCCAGTACTTTTACAATAAATAAAATTTTATAAGTATTAAATAATAGTGGTAAGAGATTTTATAATAGCTCTTTTATTTATGAGATATGAGTATTTTGAAGAAAAAAAACAACTAAAGAATAGGTTGGCGGAACCACAAAACACTTTCTTATAAATACATACGCACCTTACTTACCTTTTATAATTGACATGCTTACGTTCTCCATAAAAACAGAAATTCTCTTTTAGTGATACTTTACACAAGATCATGAAGTGGGTTCAAATTTAATTAAAGGCAAAATACAATACAATAATCCACAAATATTGCCTCAAGTGAGTTTAAAGATTTCTAAACACTAGTGCGAAACCGTGCTCTGCCGTTGCGATCGATTTACAGGTCTTGAGACGAAAGTAAGAAGGGACTTACGCACACAGTAAGTAAAAACAATTAATATGCCTGTAACTTTCCCCCAAATGGGTGTATCTTAAAACTAACCTCACCATTATTTTTCTAATTAAATTCTAGCCCGAAATTATGTATCATATTACCCTATTCCCATTTTGAAAACTTGACCTTAATTCAAAATGGTGGATTTCAAAATGGCTGCCATCAAGGTCATATCTACCATACGACTTCCCCCCAGGACTTATATGTATCCACATGGTTTTTCTTCACTTTTCTTCATTAACTCTCCGTTTACAAAGGGTAGTAAGGGACTTCTGTAGTAATCTCTAATAACCACATCACAACTCTTAAAAGTTATTTAAAAAAAATAGAAAACATGCACCATGGCAAAAATTTGTCATCACAAGTAATGATGCATACATGCCTTCTATCAGCAAAAAAAGTTTCATTGAAATTGGAGCCGGACATTTGAGTGATGTTCCTTGTGGGATGTGATTGAACGTGACGTCAGAGCACATCGCCCCCCTTCCCGGAATTTACGGAAATTAGTTCACCTGAGTGAGCACATGTGGTGCCAGCTCTCTCCAGCGACCTATCAAGGATCATTGCGTGTATGCCAAGATGTGTCGCCGTTTTTATCCATGCCAAAAGTCGACATACTGACAATTAGGTAGGTAGTCATGATGGTCTGGCTGATGTGTGCGTATATTTTAACTCGTACATTTTGTCTCGACTCGAATTTCGAGACGTCTCGACTCGAATTCGAGTCGAGTCGAGACAGAGACTGTCGAGTCGAGACACGAGTCGAGACAGAAACATATTTTCGAGTCGAGACACGAGTCGAGACAACACTTTCTCGAGACGAGTCGAGACAGGCTTAAATCTCGACTCGACTCGACTCGAATGCATCCCTACCCAAAATATTTTATCATTCTTTCTCAAAATTACCGTTCTTCCTCAATTTACCATTCTGCCATCCAAATTTATCATTCTCCCTCCAAAATTAGCATTCTTTCCTCAAATTTACCATTCCCTTAGAATTACCATTCTTTCTCCAAATTTAGCATAGTACCACCCAAATTTATCATTCTCTTCCAAAATTTACCATTCTTCCCCCAAATTTATCATTGTACCACGTAAATTTATCATTCTTATCCAAAATTTACCATTCTTTCTCAAATTTATCATTCTGCCACCCAAATTTATCATTTTCCTCCAAAAATTTACCATTCTTCTCCCAAATTTATCATTCTTCTGCAAAATTTACCATTCTTCCCCTAAATTTACCATTGTAGCACGCAAATTTATCATTCGTCTCCAAAATTTACAATTATTTCCCGAATTTACCATTCTGTCACCCAAATTTATCATTCTTCTCCAAAATGTATCATTATTCTCCCAAATTTACCATTCTGCAAACTAAATTTATCATTTTTCACAAAATTTACCATTCTTCCCCTAAATTTACCATTCTGCCATACAAATTTATCATTCTTCCCCAAAATTTATCATTCTACGCCAAAAATTACCATTCACTTGTTTGATCATACTATTTTTGGGAGGGGAAGGCAAAGAATGTCTCTCCAAATATCCTCATATGTGCAACCTTTGCCCTATAGAACTCGCCCTGTGGGCACCCGTCGTCCCATGATTTTGAAATACAGGGAAGGGGGGTTACAGTTAGACAAAATCTCATCGAAGTTAATTTTGGCTTTCGAGTACATCGATGATTTTAGAGGGCAACCCGGGAAAATTCTCGGAGCTTGGCAATTCCTCCAAGTCCATATCCTTAATTGTCCTTAATAAAGATTTCCAATATTTTTGCAGAACTTTTCATAAAAATAATTTACGCTATTATTTATATATTTTTGTAAATAGGCCTATGTAGTAAACTCATGATATACTTATCATACTCTGGGTTCTGGCTGGCTCCCCCTGTTATTACCTTCTAGACCCGCCATTCTTCCGTTCCCTTCCTCCCAAGCAAAATCTGAACTGATGCTACTGATCGAACTCGGTACCACACCCGATAATCATTGGGCTATAATATATACGGTATAATTAATTATTTTTTTCTGAATAGCTTTATATTTTAGAAGAATATATTTAATTTATTGTACACACAGCATATATAATAAGCTTACCTATCTACGCCACCTCGTGTTTCTATTATGAGAACGATTTCTGAATGAATTGTTGCTAACTCTTAATACGCCTCGTGACATGTCAAATGTAAATAGGATTCATTGAATAACAGAAAACAATAGACGCAGAGTATGAAAGTCAAACAGTGAAGCAAATGTCGTAATAAGTGGTTTAAACTCTCTTTGGCTTGTAATCATAACTGAGCCGCCATCTTTTATTCAAAATACACAGTACTGTACACTACATTCAGTATTAAAATAAACGATTGAGACAGACACTCTAGCTCGGTATATGTTCTTGCACTTTCTTCTTTGGTGGTACAATTTAACCGTTCGACAACTATAGCATACAGCACAATGATAAGTACTTTTATGTAGGACCCTCCTCAGTGACTATAATGGAAAAACAAAAGACTCGCGTGTCATATGATTAAATTCACTTTTCTTCCTTTACCTTTGTACACTACAAGGGAATTCAAAATAGCGCTTCGTGAACTTCAATTCTTTGTTTATATCGTATACTGTCTCTTGGTCTTATAGTTAGGTGCCACCCAGGTTGTGGGATTATTTGCATGAGACTTCTTTTTCTTCTTTCTCGTCTTTTACAGAAGACAAAAAATATAGGGGCGTTAAAAATGCTGGATGGATGGGCGTTTCCTAGGTGTACATTTATTTTTATCTGAAAGATATGTTTGCACTTGTGCGGTGTAAGGTGAGGCAACATTTGTACAGAAACAAAATAGAAGTACAGCATATAAACATATTTTAAATGACGTGTTTTCACCAAAAATGTACGTAAGAAATTTCTTTTTAAAATGTTAGTATTATAAAATGTTAGTAGCAGAGGCTAGCATTAACACGTTCAGACCCAGGCCTATAGGAGTAAAGTTTACTTCGGCACCAAAACACAGTTCACCCTGGGCAGTTCAATATGTAACAATAAAGGCGCGGAAAGTGTAACAATAAAGGGCTGCCATCTGTTAAAATTTTATTGACCCAAGCAAGGGCACCGATCCTGTGGGGCCCCCAAAGCTCATATGAGGCCCGCTATTGTATTTATGACTACAATATTTGGCATAATTTGAATGCAATTCGTCTTAAAATCCTTACAAATATACCTTCTGCATCTGAATGCCCCCCCCCCTCAAATTTACAGAGAAATCGGCGCCCTTGGACCCAAGTCAATATTTTCTTTTCCAGAGACTAAAGCTTCCAATTGAATCATTTTGTCAAATGAAAACTGTGAGCCCAGTAGACACAGAGGCCCTAGAAGACAGCCAATATGTGTGAGGAAATATACACGTGGTCCACCTGTAAAACCTTACTGTGAATCAAAAAGATACACATGGGACTGTCCATGTTTTTTATGACAGAGACATCTAGCGTTGAAAGAAATAACCATTTTAATTCATTTTAAACTTTCTCATCTTTCTTTCTTCTCATACAATGTAAAAATTAGCGCTGCGAAGTTTCGTTTCGACGAAGGTTGATCCTGTTACAATTAATTTGAATTACGAGATTTTTTAGTTTTGCATTCATTGTAGGGTTGGGATCTTTAGATTTATTTTGTAATTTGCTTAATTTGCATAAGGATTGAATTATTATACATAAAGTTACAATTGAACTCATACGTCAACTGCGAGATTTATAATTTTATATTTTTGGATGATTGAATTCTTCAGAAAATCAATTTTCCTGGTTCCATAGTAAAACATATCCTTGATTATTATTATTATTATTATTATTATTATTATTATTATTATTATTATTATTATTATTATTATTATTATTATTATTATTATTATTATTATTATTATTTTTAAGTGGGGTTGAGAATGTCCAAGACCTTCAATATGAATAAGTTTTCAAAATTTGCAGCGCTCAATACAACGGAAAATTCAACATGCAATAACTATTATGACAATTATCGCAAACTAAAACGCAAATTTTGCATTCAGTTGCAGCAAACCGATACATAATGAAGTCCCAGGACACCATAATATGGTTACAAATGTAGATTATTATTATTATTATTATTATTATTATTATTATTATTATTATTATTATTATTATTATTATTATTATTATTATTATTATTAAGTATTCTGCCTGTTAGGAGGCCCTGAGACACAGGATTGTTTTTTTTTTTTTTTTTTTTACTTCTTAAGTTAGGGTTTCTCGACCTTCGGCTTTTTTCTTTAACTGCTAATAATTTACTCTATTTTTCAAGTCATCGCTCAGTTAGGTTCTTCCTACTTCTTGTTTCTCTTTCATCTTTCTCTTTATGACGTTATGAAAAACGCAATTTCTTCATAAGATGTATCCTATCAAATTGGCCTTCCTACCAAGGGGTGTTGGTTAAAAGCATCCTCTTCTTTCCCACCCATTTTCTTTTCATCCATTTTATCTTCTCCATCTTTCATTTACACCTTTATGTTGGTATCGCATCATGTGAAGTTAGAAAGTCTTACCATGAAGTAGGTTCCTTGAACGACAGGCAGCTTAAATGGAGGGAAGTTGCTTCCTGCTCTCATACAAGTTATGGCACTGCTGGAAACATATTCTATTTCAACTCTTTGGCATAAACTAACATCAACCAACTAATTTAGATACATCTAACACTCACTGTGTTTTCAGATCAAGGCATTTCTAGCCTTGTATTTGCTCAAAGATTGGATTTTTCGTTTTTAATCTGGGTTTTTACTTAATACTAACATCTACTATATAAATTGCGGAAGTTTGAATGGTTTCGAAGCCCATCCCAATTTAATCCGGACGTCGCCCTACTTTGTGCAAAATCACAATGGCTACAAAAAGCTGAAATAAGGACCTGAATACAAAATATACAAAGCTGTTTCACAATGGTCCAAATTGACAGTTTAGTCTGAATATTTCTTCAGTCATAAGTATACATGAAAGAATTCAAACAAACAATAAACTGACGTCATTCTCATGTACATAAAAGAAAACCAATAATAATTACTTAAATTGTAGCTGTGAATCATAAAAATGGCGCTATCGAAGAAAATTACAATACAGCTAAACATACTAAGCACATTACATTGAGTCTTTATACGCTGCAATTATAGTATTTACCCAGGTTTACCTTCACATCAGCTGGTTCAGTGACTATACGCCATGTCATCCGAAGTGACATTTCTGTACGAGAAGAATTAACCAGTCGTTTAAGAACACACGAATGGTGGTGATTAACTCACACAATTGTTTCTGCTGTTTCTCCTCAAATAAAGGTCACGCCACCACAAAACAATAGTATGATATCATTAACCATGAGAAAAGAATAAAGAATTACGGACTGGAAATGTATGTAACTTGCCTGCTGATGTATTGTTTGATTCTTTAACAGAGGAAAAGTAAACGAAAGATGTTTATATAGTTCGTGTTTCGTGATCATTTCATGTGATTTCAGTTAGAGGCGCCGATTTCTGTACAACGTTATTGGGGGAAAGGGAAGCTCTCAGGTTTTGTTGGGTATCGTCTAACAACGCATCAATTAGAAGCTTAATACAAATACATCGGCCTAATTTAAGCAAACTTCAGAGAGACTCGGACAGTTTCGTCCCCCCTCCCCCGCCGTCTTCCCTAGGAATGGCTGCCATGATTTCAGCATTATAAGACACACAAATCGATTATTAAGTGATTCAAAAATTGTTTCAATACTATGATATTGTTAATAAAGCCATATTTTAATTGGTTTAATAAACCAGGTTTCAACTTTAAAAAATGTGAAGAGAATTTGGTTATATTGTACTTAATAAATACTGTAATTTGACATAATTTTAATACTTCGATCATCTAACTCTCTTCGAAATAGTTGCTTTATTCATTTTGAAGCAATTGTTCAAAGGTTTTATTTTATGGAGGAAGGTTCTGAGCTCTGCGGAGCGCAAATCAATAGGAAAGTATTCAAATGATAGTATTGAACATTTTTTCATTGATTTTCCATTTGAATTAGGTAAATCTCTCCATTCTTCCCCACATCCACATTTCAAAAGGCTTTAGTCCCTTTTCGTCGCGTTTGAGTTGATTTTGGAGTTTAACGTTCCTTTCAGCAGCGAGGCTATATAAGACGGGACCTACTGATTAACGTGGAATCCGAACCATATGAGGTCCCGCCGATTCGTCGCGTTTGCACTAAGAGTCTTCATCCCGGCGAAATTAAAATACCGCCAATTTTAAAGTAATTATGTGATATCTTCAAACAGATAAAAGATAATCGAAATGTAGAACAAGAGCGCCCTAGTCAATATTATTTTACCTGTGAAACCGTTATCACGACTCAGTTATCTGCTTTCGATTTCGAGCAATTTTGAAAATCGGCATTTATTTTCGCGTTTCTGAACAGCTGAAAACGGAAAGCCACTAGGTGACTTGTGATAACGGTACCTCACGCAAAATAATATTGTCTAGGGCGCTCTTGTTCCATATTTCAATTATCTTTTATCTATTTGAAGATATCACATAATTATTGTAAAATTAGCGGTATTTTAATTTCGCCGGGATGAAGACTTAAATACAATATTCGATACGGTGGCTCAGTGGCAGAGCGTGTACCCCTGGTGCTTGTGGTCCCTGGTTTAATCCACGGCTAAGTACGTTTGTAGTGGGCAATATTTTGTCCTTACCTTTCCTCCGACATATTCATTCCACCAATTCTTCCATCATCATTTAACTGACTTAATCACCCGTCTCCGTTATTCTAACAAGCATAATCGTAGGACGTTAAACCGAAAGATTTCATTTTATTTTATTTGTAGATGGAATAATCGTGTTACAAACTTGGAGAAAAAAAAAACATACTAATGATACATTTAGTTCACATGAATAAGTTCCCAATTAGGGGACAGCAGCAAATTTGAAGAACAAAAGCATAATATCGCTAGCAATTTGACCGGTCACGCGACCTAATTTGTGCCAATGATCTTATGGTTAGGAAAAAAGGGGTGGCATAGAAGAAGATTACGTGTACAGTGGAGTTCAGTTTAGTAGGAGGGTAGTCAATAGTAAAAGAATAACAAACCTCTCATTGAAAAGCAGACGCAAAGACATATGGGAAATTCGTGTGGTTTAAGTACGGGAAGAGGGTGATAGTAGAGTGTGAATTATCGATGGCGTCGTTTCCAACAATGAAGAAGACACGTGGCATCATCATCAGTGCGGTTGCCGATCTTTTCGCTTGACTGCTGTCTGAAGTTTTCACATCAAATTGCCTCGCCGCTATCAACGATTTTCGCCACTGTTTCTCTTTTTTTTTGTCAGTATGTATGGGTAACTATATCCAAAGTGAAGTGTGTGTTGCGTGAGAGAGTGTTTGTATGTTAGCTGAGTAGTTATAATGTATCCGATTGAAAGAGAGAAAGAAGGGGAGGGACTTTAAAAGGGGTCGGAGGGAAATGAAACTTGATTGCTCTGCAATTAGGTCAGTTGAAAAAGGAAAGTAGGGTAGAAAATGAATGACTTCTGAAGAGGTGCTCAAGTGGCTAAACAACTGCGAAGAGAGCAATTTTGTAAAGGAAACTATCAATGGATTAGAGATTTAACATGATGATTAGGACGATGCTTGAGATAAGATATGAAAAAAAAATGTGAAATAAGGGGATCACATCAATGGCAAAGCCCGTGCGCATAATTCTGATCCTGTTGTATCCTTCTTCCCCAAAACCAAGAGAAATGTTGGATGCATTCAGCAACTGTCCTGTAAACCCTTTTATTAAAATATTTTATACGCGTATTTTACAAAGAGAAGAGATTGAGTAGGTCAAGATTTATGAGTGGGTCAGTGGGTCGTGGATCAATAAGATATGACCCACTACGACCCACCACCCACCGTGACCCCACTTTCACCCACTGACCCACCAATAAACTCTCCTCAGTGTATTGTAGACAGCATCTTCTGAATACTGGTGAATTTATTTACGTTTTAATTCCAAAACCTCCATTTTTTTCTTTCTTTTTCATTTGTTTCTATTTACTTACCTGAGATGAGTACATCTAAGTATATATATAGTGGCGGATCTAAGGGAGGCTATAGGGGCTATACCCCCCCCCCCCCTTGACGCTCAGGTATACACTGGATAAAATGGACTTCAATCCTGCTTTACACTGGATAAAACGGCAAAATATGGTTTAGCCCCTCATTTGATCATATCCTGAATCCGCCCCTATATATATATATATATATATATATATATATATATATATATATATATATATATATATATATATATATATATATATATATATAATCGAAAATGACCGATATAAATGTAGAATCCATAGTTTTCGGGGCCGCTGAGACGAACAGTGACACTTCCGATGTCGTTTAAATTCAAATTCAACCCCCATTAGTACTCATATGGAGGGATGGTCACATGTAAAAATAATTTTAAATGACCGATATAAGTGTCGAATTCATAGCTTTTAGGGTCGCTAAGTTGATTGGTGACAGTTTTGGTGCCCATTATGTCCAAAATGAAACACCTTGTCCTCGTGTGAAGGACGGGCATTCTGCTAGTTGTATTATATTATGTAATGATTTGCGTATACTTAAATGTCTATGTAAATGCTCTACATTGTGTTTGTAAATCACTTTATCAAATTACAGCTTTTATACCAAGAATTATATAACATTAAACAGTGTCTGACATCGAAGATTTGGGCGAACTGGCGTTGCTCACATCGAGAAATTTCTCGCCTAGAAGACGAGACGGGAATTGTCGAATTAAAAAAAAATATATACGGTACATCTCATATGGACTTTCATCTCGTGGACAACATTACTACTGGTGCTTGGGGTCCCTGGTTCTCTCGAAACTCGTGCTCAATAGGCTTTGTGGCGGACAAAGGGATTTGGGCGGTTTTCCCGTTTCCTTCATTCAACCATTTTGTCATTTATCAGCACTGTTTCCCTTAGCCTTTGAGCCTTATCGTGTGATGTTAAACCTTAAAAAAAAAAAACATTAGGAGTTTATGTCACAGTTAGGACTTTGTATATTATTGTTTATTACACAGAGATTGTTCAGTCTACATTTGGCCAATGTCGACTCATCTAAAAATTTAGAAGAATCCATGGCGCCAGGTCCGTAAGTGCTTGATGTGTTTCCTTTGGTTCCTAACAATAGCCCGATAGCGTAATTTCCACTGTAATAGGCTTCTCTGAAGAACTGGGAGATTAATCTTGTCCCATTCCCTTTGCACAGCTTTCCAAAGTCCTTCCACAGTTGTCGCACGCCGTTTTCCCAAAGCCCGCTTCAGCAATCCAAATCCACAATAGCCCATAGGACTTGCATCTGGAGATTTAACAGGTACCTCATTGAAAGGTATCACCTGTATACCACTTGCCTCCTCCATCTCCCTGTAGAATGCGAGGGACGATAGTGAGGTGTGTGATGAGGCCTCGTGCATGTGAATGCGCACCAGATTGGAATCATTTCCGTACATTGTTGGAATCTCATGCTCGTAGATCGGCCGCATGATCTGCTCCTGAAAATACTGCGAATTTATTTTGCAGTTCTTCGCCACCCTACGAATCTTCAGTTTACCTCGGTAACAGTAGCCAGTAACGACAATGAATCCTTTTGGGAAGAATTCTTTACAGACACGGACCCACCTTCTGAAGTTCTTGGCGCCTTTCTCTCGGTACATGATGGCTCTCGGTTTGCCGCAGTCGGAAAGGTAAATCCATGCTTCATCGAGCGTTACGACGTACATCCACATTTATTTTGCCAAATGCTGTTCGTACAGCTTCCGGGCATTACACTTTCGTTCCTTTTGGTGGGCATCCGTGAGAAGATGGCCGCGAGCTTTCATGACTTTTTCCAGCTTGAGTTGATGGTGTAACGTCCGGCTAACAGTCCCCAAAGACACGTCAAGACGGTTAGCAATACACCTTTGTGTTGGCGGATTTTCTTGCATTGCCATTTTGCGAAGTTTCCTCTATATGGTGGAGGTAGCCTTGATGCATTCCCGCTTTCTAGGCAACTTCGTTGGTGATCCGAATGGTGGAGCTTCTTTGCCCTTGTACTTTTTAATAACATTTTTTATTCCACTTAAACTGATGTTGCAACCATTCTTCTTGCATTGTTTTCTAATGACAGAAACACTAAAGTGGGCGTCATAAAGAGCCACAACATAGCGTTCGAAAAAACCGGGTAAGTTTGGGCGGCATTTTGGTCACAGAGCGGAAACCCACATACTTGGAAACAAATTTAATAGAATACTCACAACAATGGTCCTGTTTTGTGCGTTATTGTCGTCCGCGCTGAAAAACAACTCCGTTCTTAGGAAGCCACTGCACAACACTGCACGACGCCACGAGCCAGGTCGGGTGAGTCCATTCTGCCCGGGAGGGGGAAGAAACGAAATCGGCCAAACGTAGGTTGAACAACCTCTGTATTATATTATTTATTTGTTACACAACACAACAGGCAGATGGCCAATTAGAGTGTTCAAATATTACAATACATTTTTACGTTTTTTTTAGTGTTTTACAGGACATTGTAGGTATATCAATTTCATCATCTTTTTGATATAATTTGTTATAGAAAGAACATATTCTCCAGACCGGTGACTTCAACATTATGGTGGTCCTAGTCTTTTTTCAGTAGAAGAGATCTGTATTATTAGTTCTAATTCCACGGTAATTGAAGGACCATGGAAGTTTAATGTTGATATAAAGTTTCAATTCATTTGGAGGGATACCAGATCGGCAATATTACGTCTTTGTTCTAATGAGTAAAATTGTCTACCAGTGTACTATCGTTTTCAAGTGAAGGATAAATTCCAGTTACTTTGTATATACATCAAATACCTTTGTATATGAAGTTTGATTGAATTTCTTCAAATCGTTGGTAATGCTTTTGTTGCGAGGGATTTAAAATTACAACAGCATATGAGTAACATTTTCAAGAGTGTTGCAATATTGCTGAAGTCCTTACAACTTTAAATTATGAATCCTAATAATTTAAAAACACTCTATGAATAACAATTTCGATGTGTTTAATGAACGTTAATTTCAGGTCAAATGTAACGCCTAGATTTTTCATAGTATTAGGTCTGCTTATAGAAGTATTACTAAATTTATAATCATATTTAAGGGTATTTTTGTTTCTACTGAACGATAATACTTTAAATTTGTATATGTTTTCTATAAATTTATTGACTGAACACCAGTTCGTAATACAGTGTTGTATATGAAGGCGGAATTTATCTTAGCGTATTTTTTAAGATCATCAGCAAACAATAATTATTCACTGTTGAGTATGTGATCTGGAAGATCGTTAATAATAGAAACAGAAAAGGGCCTAGGTTGGAGCCCTGTGGAACTCCTGATAACGCAAAACACTTGTCTAATTTAAATTCTTTATAGACAACTGTGTGCTTACGTTCACTTACTAATTAGATACGATGAAAAAATTTGGTGAGGGCAGAAGAACAATGATAAACATTTATTTCGTTTAACAATATTTTATGACCTACTCGGTCAAAGGCCTTCTCAAAGTCTCGTAAGATTTCAACTTAGTATCTTTAATCTAACGAGTTAGCTATAAAGTCGGTGATTATTGCTAAATTAGTTGTTGTTGATTTACGAGTTACAAAACCATGTTGATAGGTTGAAATTGCTGGTTTAACATGATCAATAATCCGTTATACAATCTTTATTTATTGTGGCAACACAACAGGCATTTTGCTCATTTACAGTGTTTGTTTGCATATATGTTAAATGACATTATTTTTACAGAAAAGAAAGAAGCAGATTTTCTTTTTACTGTCTCACTAATGAATTTAGCTTAACAGATTACAAATTGTATTACTAAACACTCTTTCGGACACATCAAATACATCTATCGTTTCACACTTTCTTCAATATTATTGTAGTAAGAGCTCATTCTCCATAAAGGGAATTTATATAGGATGTCAGTACGTGCTTTCTTACAGTACAAGGTACTGCTGTTGCTCAACCTCGTTCTAGATGTTGGAACATGCAGAAATATATTAGAACTTACAAGGGAAGTTCGGGAGACAGCACTCGCGTGCAGAGAAACTAAGCATGCCATTTGAAAGACCAATTCATGCGGATTACATCAAGCTAATAAAATTCCTGTACGGTTGAGAACTTTTCGAGAGATTCAACTTTAAATGCACGATTTCGCCTCCTATGAATCGACCATTATTATGCAGTTTTGATGGTTTGAACTTGCTAGTGTTTGTTCACTTCAAACCATTCACAAATTGCCCATTGCAAGTTGGATGATGGATGGCAAAGACGCAATGGTTGAGAATATACTAAAGAACTGCACACGATTTGTACAACCATTTGATGTGTTTGGATTCCGATTAATCAAAGATTATGGCAAGAGGTTTGTATATACATAGTATGAAACTTCTTCATCCGGACGTTATGATGTACCAACGAAACAATCAAATAAATTTCGTGTCCATGCTAACGGATCAGTTTCGATCACCGCGATACATTTAATTGTTTCAGTTTACGTTCCACAAGGCACGTTACCGAACAAAAAAATTATATATCGCTTCAATCACCTGTCAAATTTGCTTTTCGCTTTGGTTATGCGAACTCTTCCCTTGACGGATGCAACGCAATTGCACATATAAAATGTTCATGGTGCAAGGAAGTCTTTTGCATAAGTCATTTCTCCATAGAACAGAAGAACAACAGTGATCAATTTTGATCTCTAACCTATCATTATTGTGAACAGTATAATGACTAATTTTAACTCACAAACCCGTTAGTCATTGCGAAACAGCTTTTTCTCACTTCCTATAGACTTCAATTCGTATGTCAATATTCGTTGCTAATAATTTTGGTACGCGTTTAAATGAGCATATACTCATTTTTTCATATAAACTTCCAAGTTGAATCTCTCGAACAGTTCTCGACCATACAGGAATGTTATTAGCTTGTTATAATAAGCATGAATTGGGTCTTCAAATGGCGTGCTTAGTTTCTCTGCAGGGAAGTGCTTTCTTCCGAACTTTCCTTGTTAGTTCTATACAATAAATTTTATTATTTAGTATTTTATGCAGAAAAGTTAAATTATTAATATACCTACGTTGCTCTAATGTCAACATATTGAAGTTGTTTGCTAGTTCTAGGTATGATATGTATGGAGGGTACAGTCCAGTTTTTTTATATGTATATATACATTAATTATTTCGAAAAGTTATACTGTACTTTTTCTTTGTATTAGGAGAAGCCCGAATAACACATGTGTATTCCAGTTGAGGTATGAGATATAGAAATAATATAATTTGAAAGTTTTCATGTGGCTACCGAAATCTTTACTTACTCTATAAAGAAAGCCACGATTCTTATATGCATTGCTTGCAATAGTTTCAATGTGATTTCCAAAAGTCAGTTTAGGATCGAAGGTGACGCCAAGGTGTTTAACTGTTTCCAATCTACAAAAATTAGCCCCATCAATAGTATAATCATAATGTGTATATTTTTCTCTTCTAGTAAATGTGATAGATTAGCATTTTGTTATGTTTAGTTTAAATTTATTCAAACGACACCAGTATTTTACATTTTCCAAATCTGCCTGTAGGTGTTTGCAGTCTTCTAATGATTTAATTTGAGCATATCATTTTAAGTCATTTGCAAAGGGTAAAGTATGTGAATTCTTAATGTGCTTAATTATGTCATTAATAGTCATGAGAAGTAACAAAGGTCGAAGGTTTGATCCTTGCAATACTCCCGATGCAACATTAAAATTATTGGAGATATGACCTTTGTAAGCTACAGCTTATTTACGATTACGTAAGTGTGATGCGAAAAGTACTAATGCTTGTCTAAAGAGATTCATAAAAGCTAGATTTTCAAGCAAGATGTCATGGTTTGTTATAATCACCAAATTAGTTGAGGTGGATCTATTCTTTAGAAATCCGTGCTGGTATACAGAGATGCTGGAACTAACGTGATTAAGTAAGCGATATTATCTATTCATAATTATTTTCAAATTGAGATAGGATTGCAATTGGTCTAAAGCAGAGCTAGTTTTCTGTAATTTTAGCAGTGTTAGTTTTTGGAATAGGATATATCAAATTTTCTTTCCATCGATTTAGAAAAAAAAAAACATTGTCCTTTAAAGACATGTTTAAAAGAACATGTACGGGACGTTTTATAATATCAATAGTTCCCTTTATTATGTAGGGTGGGATACCATCAAAGCCACATACTGTCCGAGATTTCAACCTTTTAATGTCATTTTCAATTTCAGGCATTGTTATTTCGGTAATTCGAAAAGTGTCGAGCGATATACTTGTAGATTCGTATGACAGTAGAGCTTCAGTGTTATAACTTGCAAATTCATAATTGAAGCTATGACTTCCATAACCGTACAACACCAGCCGAAGAGATATTAAGAAACTCAATAAAAACTGAATATTTGTTGGAAACGTGAACTTGGAAATCAGGTTTTTTCATACTTAAACTTTGCTGAAAAACAAATGTCACTAAGTATTAAAAAAAAAATCTATTTCCAAGTTCACATTTCCAACAAATATTCAGTTTTTATTGAGCTTTTCTTAACATCTCTGCAGCTGGACTTGTGCGGTTTTGGAAGTCACGGCTTCAAATGTAAATGGACTTAACATAGTGTACAAAAATGTTATTGTTGCGCTATAGACTTGTATCATTATGATAAGAGGACCACTAATCAAACGATTTATTTTATCTGTCTGTTCTGCTCAAATACTTTTGCAAATGTACATAAAGCTGATATGGGTCTAAAACTAATATTTTCACCTTTACAGTATTATTACATAGCAAATAATGAGGTGTTGAAACAATACAAAATGACTATCACTTTAGTGTGTTACTTGTGTGTTAATTCAACAGCAAGCATATCGCCTTCTGAGCATATTAGAAATACCACATTACTGGCTGTGAGTATTTGCATTGGTTTCTATTGTTTGGTATGAGCAAAGCTTTACGCAGTATATTGGCATTTATACCAAGTAACGAATAACGTTCTATGTTTTCTGTAATCGGTCACAATAACAGTTTTGTAAAAATGAGTAATGTCTGACAATAGTTACACAAGTAGCAGTCCTGCCATCTGTTTTGCTAAGCTGTTATTCTTATGTTTTAGCACGTAAGAACGGTAGATGACAGAATTTTTAATCATGTAAATATTGTCAGAAAATCCACCAGTTTACAAAACTATTATCTCTCAGTTTTTCGATAAATGCTATTGTGGAACTTAATTTCTAGCTTGAGTTTAAGTCAAATTGTACTTATAAATTTTCAAAAATAACATATCAGCAATCGTTACGTTAAAAACTATTTTTGAAATCATAATTATCATTATCGCCATCATAAGTATTCTGCCATTATTGGCAAGTCACTTGCTGCAACTGAGAAGCTTCCATGCTCCACACTCTTCCACTAATCTCTTCGTCTTCACGTATGATTCTTCTGTTTTCCACAAATTATTTAGACTTTTCTTCCTGCTAAAAAGCTTCTTTCACCATTAATATCCTTGCTCTTATTTCACTTTCACATTTCATATCATCACTAACAATACTATCCGGGTATAGAAAACTAGTCACCTGTTCTATTGTCTCCGTTCCTATTTTTATATTTGACACCGAACGCTTTGTTCCAAATCACCATGGCCTTTGTTTTTCTAAAGTTTATTTTCATCCTATATTCTTCACCGCTTTTCTTCAAGTTTTCTGACATTTTATTGATTTTCTTTTCAGATTTCGCTACAAGCGCCATATCATTTGCAAATAGTCTGCAACGGATTCAGACAGAGATATAGATACGTATATAAATGTTGCAGATACGGTACAGATGTGGATATGATATTTCATATCCGTGTAAACCTCTAGCTGATGAGAGCTTTTGTACTTTGGTTTATTTGTCAAATCTATATATTACACAGTAAAAAAGAGGAAAGGTTACTTTAATTTGATATAATAACTCTGGCCTGACCACGTGTCATCGTCTGATGTGCGCCATATACATAGCTGGTCGGAGTCATGTTCTTTAGTTTTCTTTCGTTACATGATATTGAAGTGCTGGGGAAATTAGCTAACAGGTAGAAGAAATTACTAACTAAAACTTGTTTTCGCGACAACCGATGAAGGACTATGGTCCGTCCCCGGGCGCCGAAGTAAAGGGGACGAAAAATTCGGGAGAAAAAATGAAAAAAAAAAGATAGGAAAAATTACTTAGAATGTATGTATTGGGGCGCCGTCGTATACTCTCGCCCCGGGCGCTGATTTTCCACGGCACGGCCCTGATCAGAGCATCAGATTCCAGTCGCCATTATTTCTAGTTATCTGGACCGGAGTTCGAGATCTTTTCATTCAGATATCTGTCCAGTTGCCTCCTGATTTTGGGCTAACACAGGAAGATTTGTGTGAAATGAAAGGTAACACCACTAACACTATCATTAGGAATGTAGTGGAGGTGTACGGGAATATACAGGGTGTACCCGTCTAATATTTTTATAGTCCAGCGTAAGTTTACGAAATAATGACCGTACAAGGAAATAGGTATACGTTATATTTTTGAAAACTGTCCAGCGTATACAAACCAAAAATTCTAGCATTACACCACTTGCTATCACAATCAGGAGTAAAAGTGAGGGGGAACGCGGGAAACGGCGTCCCCCACTTCGAAAAAATATGTACGGCGTCCTCCCAGTTCCTAAAAAATTATAATGGGCAAAGCAGAGACCTGCACGGGCCGAATTTTTCGGCCCGAGCCCAATCCAGCCCGAATGTACCTAGGCCCGGTCCAGCCCGAGCCCGAAAAATTTTGGAGATTTTTGGCCCGAGGTCGGCCCAGCCCGATAAGTTTTTTAAAATTCTTGGCCCAAGCCCGGCCCGGACCCGATAAATTTTAAAAGTTTCATTTTGTAACATTTTTCACGGGCACACTTCTTCAACGTTTGCCTTTATTCTAATTACCTTTTAACAAATGTCAATAATTATTAATGAATTGCAATTAATCGGCCCCAGCCCGGCCCAACCTGAAGAGAAGTCAATGTCGGCCTGCCTAAGCCCGGCCCGGCCCAAAGAAATAACAGATTCGGCCCGCCCAGGTCTGGCCCACGGGCCGGATCGAGCTTCAGGCCTCGGGCCGAGCCCGGCCCGTGCAGGTCTCTAGGGCAAAGATAGGCAGGGAGAACGGCGTTACATCATGTCGCTACCTACCGTCCCCCCACCTTTTCAGATCCACTTTTACCTGTGATCATAATTACATTTACAAATGGACATTACTTCATACAATCCTGTGTTTCTTTTTAACACTTTTCAAGCACACTTCTAGAGCTCCTTCGGGGCTAAGGAATTAGCGTACGCACCTTTGGCGTGGCAGAACCGGGTTCGAATCCCGGCGGAAGCTCATGTTGTTCGGATTCCACGTTAATCAGTAGGTCCACGTCTCATATAACCTCGCTGCTGAAAGGGACGTTAAACTCAACTCAAGCACATTTCTCTCCAAATATGTTTAATTTACTGTGAATAGAATTATTTTAATATAGGCTTACTTACTCTTTACGCTGAAATTTGCATTTATAAACTACAATCTCTGCAATAAAACAACAAATTCCTGCAATTAAACCAATTCCCAACATATCAAATAATGATTGTAAATTTCTCAAAGAAATTGCCACTACTCTGTTATCACAAGGGTTTGCACAAACACTATTATTTTTGACTCTAGTCACAATATCTGAATACCACTTATTAATAAGCCCTGAGTATCTCATTCTTCTTACAAGAACATTGAATCTAGAAAGAAATGGTGAACCTTTAGCAACAGCAATACTTAACAGTTGTGAACCCATGTTTTCATCCATTATATGAAATGGAGCTATGCAACTTAAACAGATATGCAATTTATTTCCATAGTATTTCAAATGATCTTGAATAGAAAACACTCCTATGCCACCACGTTTAACTACAACTTTCACTGCTTTTTCTACGTTCGAAACTATCTGGTATCTCTGATACAATAAATGCACACTTGCAGCTTCATTTTGTTTAAAAATGTCCTTAAAATATCTTTTCCCTGCGATTGATAAGTTAGTGGTAGCAAGGTCTTGGAGAGAGTTTATGTCCGGATACCGTTTTGGAACCGTCAAGATACCAATAATACCACCTTCATATAGAGAAGTCACAACCAGACTAAAATAAATCCACGTAAAGAACAAAATTCTCATAGTGCATGTGTTTGGTCCAGTATCTGATTGACGGAACAGTAAGTAAACGACTTTTAGAAATGATCGACCTAGACCTTGCCTTCCTTCACGACCATGTAAAATTGCTGCGAACAATCTTAGCGTGAAAGACATTACTACAACAGATCCAAGAATGCAATACCACGTCGAACTGTCATATAAATGGATCAAAGCAGTTCCTGGTGGTATTAACTTTCCTTTGGGTACCATAAACGATAATTTTATGATAGTTACATAATCTGTGAAATCTATAACCTGGTATCGATGATGAAAATATATCATTGAACTTTGGACAAAATCAGCTTCCATCTTCATAAGGTTTCCAATAACACCTCCCCAAGTGCCATTCTCAAGTTTAAAACCCAGATTAAATTTCTTGTGGTACGCAATACTCTGAGTAGTATAGTTCATGTATTGTTTCAACGTATCAAACACGTTTCTGTAATACCCTTCACATATGAATGTTCCCTTCGTAGCATCTTCATAATACGCAAATTCTGGTAGAACTTTACCTTCCACATTTATCGTGTTTAATTTAACTCCGTAAAGATTTGTTGTTTTCCAACGTGCACAAGTCATTTTCAGATCGTTAATGGCGACACTTAATGCGTCGAAACTTGTATTTCTTACATATGTTAAATTTAGGAATGGATTATACGTAGATACAATTACGTGGGAAGTTTTATCTATGGGGTTCAAATTAATATTTATGATGACAATGTTGATTATACGTGATTTCCAACATTTGACAAAGCTTTCATTAAAATTTACATTAAATGTTAAATCTCTGTTCAGAATAATAACAAAAACTTCCGAAGCTTTATTCCAGTTGAATTTAGCCTCAGTTTCAATTATGCGTTCAAAAGATACCTTTGTTGAAACAACAATAACATAAAAATCACTTTTTCTGAAGTAATTTCCTTCTCTGCGATCAGATGCAAACGTTGTGTTTCCACTTTTATGAACTGATGCAGGATACTGGAGTGTCTTCTTAATTACGGATACCAAGAATGTTTCCTTTAGATCATGAAACAATATAATAAATTTGGAGTTGTAGATAAATTCAGAATTTAATGTATGTACCACATGGGTCAATTGTTTCCCCATTTCCGTATATTTTTCACAATGAGCTATGATATTATCAAGTGTTTTCGCATCGAGTTCAAACAACAACAATATATTTAATAAAAAGATGAATGACTTGAACATTGGAAACAGATGTTGTGAAACTGTTATTTAGTTTCAGCTATATATATATATCTACAGTACCATGGATACAGCAACACATCCTGGAAATAAAAGAAAACATTAAATTAATTTACATATTTATGTTCTTTTTTTATTTCACGTACACGGTTTATACTGAGAGTGAACAAGATATTACAAACTTATAACAAGACAACATTACCTCTACTAATATGGTACAGGACAGTAGCGGCTCGTGGAATTAAAGGTAGGGTGGGCCAAACCTCAAGACAAATACTTTATAGTTACTACGTACTACTACCACTACTACTAATGTATTATTATTGTTATTATTAAGTGAATTGCTTAAAAAAAAACTCCAAATTGCAGTCAGAAAAACTTATCATACTTACACGTTAAGTATAATCATAGGGCAACAACACTATGTCCACCAGTTTTGGCACCTCAGAAAAGGTATCCTTTAAGTCATTGTCAACCGGAAATAGTAATAAATCACTTTTGTTACTAATTGCGCAAAGAATATGATTGCTCTATGCGGTCGATAGTTCGGATTTGAGCTTTTATTTGTTCAGCATCAGTCGGGAAGGAATGTTTAAAAGTGGAAAAGTTCACCTATTGGAAACGCGCATAATACTTTCTAACATGCGTACTTTTTTCATTTTCGCACAACCACGCGAAAATACAGGAGGAAAATAGCACAAAAGATACTAATAAGATGCACGCCTAAACTGAGAGATGGACACGCGGTTAATTTTGGATCCCTTCAGCAGAAGTAACACAAGAGAGCAAGGTCAAGGAACAGAACAACTGAAAGTACGGAAAAAACAACCTTTACAGCCAAAGCGAATTTGGCAACAAGCGAGCTTCAAACCTTTTCGTTCGGAGGGGGTCGGGTGGAATAGTGTGACGAGGGCCTACGATTCTTGGCACGCGCCACCGACGTTCAAGCTGGGTTTTCACGTTGTTCGCCACACGAGTCAAGTCAACGCGAGATGATACTAAGTCCACATAGAAACAGTTCAGGTCCTTTCTGCCCTTATTTTGTACTGACCGCGTGAATAGCGTGCCCATAAGCGTAAGTAGTTCATGGAAAAACTGATTTGAAGGAGTCAGAACTACTGTTTTTGGTTCAGAGGGAAATTACAGCAACAATACTAGCAAGATAACTTAAGATACATACATTTTTCTATGTTAATACAAAAACGATGGGAGGGCAGGGCCCATTGGGCTCCTTATGACGGGCCGCCTCTGGTACAGGATAAGCTTCGGCTTGCAGAGCAGTTTCCAGTCTCCTCGGAATGGATAAATAGAATCTTCGTATGGTTTTGAAGGAAATCCTATACAATTCTTCCTGCAAAGCAATGGTAAGTTACGTTAACGACGATGATGGTGGATAGCGCAATACTAAACACATGCTCTCAATAATATTGAGATTGGGGGATTGTGGATTCCATAGCAGATGTGATACTTTATCTTCGTGCTCAGAAAACGAGTTCTGACGGATTGGAGCTACATAAATAGGGTCTTTGTTGTCTTGGTAAGCGATATCACCATTGAGAGGAAACGTTTGAACCTTTTGGTGACCTGATCGCTAAAGTGGTTACCTAGTCGTTGATGATAAAGTAATTTTCCACAGTAATAATATGGTACAGACAGAATATCACAAAATGGCCACCTAAACTTTGACTGAACCACCGCCATGTTTCCCTCTGGCAGTAAATAGTCCGAACCGTATGCTTAATGTGGCATTCTTCACACGTAAATTCATTCAGAATGCGGAAATAGATCAAACAACTGTCTCCCGTCGTTACACAGTCTAGGTTTTATTATTGTATCGTTACTGACTTCCAAGTAATATTTCGCTTACAGATGAAAGGTTTCGAAATTTAGCTAGTCCATAAATATCTTATTTGTGGAGTTTACTTTATACTTTTTTTTTTTTTTTTTTTTTTTTTTTTTGTTCTGAGTTCTGATAAGGTTTGTGAGTGTGGTATTCATCTCAGCAATCAGTTATTTTTCGTTATAATTTTACGCAGTGCTATCTGACCTATGCAGTCCTATTGTTGGCGGTCATGATCTTGGATACTGTACCTTGTGGTATACCAAACATTTCCACTACTGTGGACGCGGAAACACCCACTAACCATACGGACCCAACAATTTGTACGAGTTCGAATTCTGTTAGCTCTGGTATGATAATACACTGACAACTGTACAGAACATCTAAACTACAACTGAAGCTTGCCATGTGTTAAGGAGGCGGTTAGCGGTGGTTGAATTAGGAAATAATGACTGCGCCACCTATGTATATTGATATAATTTTTAAAAATGTCAAATCAGAAGCGGCGGATCTAGAAGATAAAAACTGGGGGGGCACCCAGAACCCAGACTATGATAGGTATATCATGAGTTTACCATAAACTTTCAAAATAGATAAAGAATAGATTAAATTATTTTTGTCACTCAAAAAATTGAGGGGGCTAAACCCCCGGCCCTGGCCTAGATCCGCCACTACAAATCAGTCATATTTTTAAGAGGAGTTTCCATCTTTTTGTCCACCCTCTGCATATACTATAAAATGTAAGTCAATCATGGATATATAGTTTATATGCGATTTTATATTGCAAAAAATTTTCAATGAAATTTGAATATTTTACAAGGAGAAGGCTGACTTTGGTAAGTGAACTTCGGGGCCATTTTTTGTGATGTGGTACTGCACATTTACAAAGTTAATATTACAAACTGGGAAAGCGCAATGGCCAAAAATAACCGAGAAAAACCGTCTTAAAGTTTTCTACTCGCCGCATATATCGTAAGACGCGCAAACTTATCAAGAGGTGGCGTGGCAGAATGAGAAGAACCTGAGACTCAAGTGGAAAGGGTCCCAGATTCGATTCCCATTCGAGCCAAACTTTCATTTTCGTTTTTTTGCTTCAAGCAATAAAGTAGCATTTGTAACTATAAGTAAAATATTAATGCACCATAGGTTTATAATGCATTAAAACAATAGAAATTTTCAATCACTTGTAAAATCTTTCAATGCTCCATGTTAACTAGCAAGAAAATTTAATCTACAGTATTCCGTAAATATACTGATATCACGAATTATATTATCGTTATGACTGTCGTTGTGTAATAAATATTCTTGACGCTTCGTGTCTACATCTGTTGACGGTGTGCAAATTACAAAGGACTTGAGGGGGAAATTCCCTTTGCTAATACTGGATGTTGCTATAACCAAAGATTTCCCCCTCATTCCCCTTGTAATTCGCACACTGTCAACAGATGTAGACACGAAGCTTCAAGAACATTTTTACACAACGACTGAGGTAACAATAATATTTACGGAAGAGATTAAATTTTGTTCCTAGTGAACATGGAACATTGAAAGATTTTACACGTGATCGAAAATTTGTTTTAATACATTATAAATGTTTGGGAATTAATATTTTACTTATAGTTGCAAATGACTACTTTATTGGTTGAAGCAAAAAACGAAAATAAAAGTTTGGCTCGAATGGGAATCGAACCCGTGACCCTTGGCCATTGCGCTCTCTCAGTTTGTAATATTAACTCTTTAAATGTGCACTACCACCTCGCAAGAAATGGCCCCGAAGTTCACTTACCAAAGTCTGCCTTCTCCTTGTTAGAAAAGAACACATTTATCGCATATATGAATAACTTAAGTGTTCAACTACTGATACAGATGCTTAAACAATGTTAGAACATCTCTATAAAGACATTATTGAACCAGATGTGTTCCAAAAAATAATGGTCAAAGCATTCCATTTCCTTCATTAAGGTTGAATAATAATAATAATAATAATAATAATAATAATAATAATTATTATTATTATTATTATTATTATTATTATTATTATTATTATTATTATTATTATTATTATTATTATCTTAGAAAGCTTTCATCGAGTTTACTCATATAGAGTGAGTGAGAAAATTTAATCCGTGCAAGTATAGGGTAACTCTCTATAAATAAAGACAAAATTGATCTTGTTTATGATTGCATCAGGAAAAAATGACAGGAACGTTTGAAATGATATGTTTAGTAGTACAGTTAGTATACTACAATTAATACTACTTGTCCTTTCTGACAGCTCGCTGCACGCACCTGGCTCTCAATGCTGTGTTGCCAGCTTTTGCGTCGGGTATTGAAACACGAAATTATTCGCTGCAAGTAAATCTGTTTTATAAAATTAAATGACACAAAAGAGAACTAAAAAGAATGCTCTCAATAACCACCAGGTCCACTACTCAAGTTGACATTCGACTAAAACAATGTGCATTTGTTTATATTCAAATTGGCAACGTGTGGAAAGGGTCGAATGTTTATCACTGATGAGTGAGAGAAATGAACCATTATAAGATTGGCTGAACGTGCTGTTACCATAGCAACAGTTCTTCTTGCCTGATTGTTGTGACCACGTGCAGGAAGGAAAAAACAAAGGAAAGCAACTGTCAGGAAGGACAAGTTTTATCAAATGGACTGTAGGTATTTCGAACTGGGATTTTATTACGTTACTTTGATTTAGATACGTCTCTTAAGGGGCGGGAGTTTACATCAGGATACACAGGGGTCCACTGGAGCCGTAACCCCTCCCAAAATTTCGTAACTCGACATATATATTTGAACACTTTATACTTATTTAACAGAGAAATTATTAATGAAACATAAATAACATTTGATCTTACACTCTATCTGTTACTTTTTTATATAAAAAAAACAATTTAGTTCTATCATTTTGTCTGAGAATATAGACAGGGGTGTCATTTCAGACTTTGCTTGAGGAAGGGGGGAGCAAGAATACTACCGACATAAGAATTTCACCTTTTGTACTAATATATTAGTAAACAATCGACTAAAGTATATGTAGTGCTCAAACTCTTGTGGGGGGGGGGGGCACTTTCCCCCTGCTGCCCTCCCCAAATGACACCTCTGAATATAGGTAGCATTAGTTATCGTCTTTACTGGAGTAACATAAAACCGGTACCATATTCCATAGACGTAATGTCTTGTAATATTGGACCCGTTCCAAACTCCGGACTTCTCCCAACAAAAATACACAGCTGACACTCTTACCTTTTTGCCACTAGTTTTCAGGACTTGTCATCTTCGTCAACTCCAACCATTAAACTGTTTTTTTCATTTTCTTAGTAGTGATAGTTATAGACAGAAATATTTAAATTTAAAAATTAGTTGAATATATATTACTGCCTATACTAATAACACAAACTGAGAGATCACGTTGTAGCACTAATGTATTTCTACATTGAACTGTACAAGACTAAAGTCAATAACGATATAAATTTTTCTTACGCAAATAAGCTCTAACTTAATAGTTCACTTGTCGAATGCACTAAGAACAAAATAGAAAAAAGCTTTTAGTGATGTTTGTGAACAAACTTCACAGTACACAAAAGAGTTTTTAATCGGAAATCAAATGGAACCAAACAATAGAACATTATCTTACATAGAAATCTTAATGGATAGAATGGGAAGTATACGAATGCTTAACAATAAACGGCGAATGTATTAGTCTACGTATCACGCGAATCCTAATAATAGTCTCGATGTCCTAACTATCGAGACAACTGCATGAACTGGTGGAATAGGACAACTGCATGAACTGAATAAATGGAATCATTATCCTAATGTACTCTTCGGAGCTTTAGAGTCCACAGAGCTGGTCATTTCATTAAAAAAAAAAATCACGTAGATGACGTGAAATGTGTCAAGAGAAGATCTTATATATATATATATATATATATATATATATATATATATATATATATATATATATATATATATATATATAAGTAACCAAGAAAGTTATGTCACTTTTTGTGGAGGTTTGTGTTCAATTGGCCCTCACACCGGGAGTTGAATGTGAATGGAGATAAGGCAAAGGTCAGTTGTTGGTGTGGGTATATCCACCATATTATCTGGTTGTGGCAGTTCAGTTACACCGTGAACTTGCGTAAGGACAGACGACAGACTGAACATGGGACCTTCACAGAGTGTCATAAGGGCATGTATGCTGTAGGAGTTCAAACTGGGGTCAAACGCCACTGCAGTCGGGCGGAAGATAAGCCATGCCTTTGGTGAGTGTGTCGTGACTATTCAGATAGTGCAGCGGTGGTTTAACAAGTTTAAGGACGGTGACGAAACACTCAAAAGACGCACATGTGCCGGAAGATCAACACATGTACAAAATGAAGATCTTCAGGCAGCAATTCAGGCGAACAGTGGCCAGACATGTGAGGAACTGGAACAACAATTCAGTGTGAGTGGAGAAACCATTCGGCAACACCTCCATCAACTTGGGAAGCACTACGAGTTGGGTCGATTGGTCCCACATGATTTGACTCTGGGCTACGAGCAACACGAGCAGACACCTATTTTTTTAGCTGTCTCGTCTCAGGAAGAATCCATTTCTGAACAGGATGTTGACATGTGAACTGAAGGAGTCCTCTCCGAAGCTCCACGGTGCCGTCATCATTGCGCCGTGCATCGGGAACTGCTACCAGCTGGTCAGAGCATCAATGCAACTGTGTACTGTCAGCAGTTGAGCCGTGTTCAAGAAAAACTCAAAACTCTGCGGCCAGCATTTCTGAATCACAAAGGAGTCCTCCTGTTAGAGGACAAGGTTAAGCCCCACGTGGCTAGGATGACCCGGGACACCATTCTACGCCTTGTATGGGAAACCCGATTACATCCGCCATGCTCTCCGGACATTGCACCATCCGATTATCATCTGTTCTATTCCTCTTACAATCACCTTAGAGGAATCCCTAGTAGAGGTACAAAATGCACTTAATATCTTTTTCGCTTCATGGTCCAACAAGTTCTACCGCGATCCCATGGCCTTCCGGAACGTTGGCAGAAGGTCATCGATGCTAATGGGGATTCGAATGTGGTCGGGAAAAAGCGACAGAACTTTTTTGGTTATCTTTATAAGTATGTTCTTCCTGTACGTACTTATGTTGCACATTACCTCGGCAATCGAGCAAAATCAAACAAATTTTGGCCGTGTTCTTCGATTGCCGAGGCAATGTACAACATAAGTACGTACAGGAAGAAGTCCTTATAAAGGTAACCAAGAAAGTTCTGTCGCTTTTTCACCCACTACCTTTGAACATCGTTATGTCACCTAAGAGGTACCTGGAAGAATAAAAATAGTCCCCATCAGCATTGACGACCTTCTGGATAATCTGGGCGATTTTCTCAGGATAATCGTGAGTTTTGTCAGGGCCTTGGCGAAGTCGGATGTATCCACAGAGACGATTGTAACTTCTTTCCCGCGTCCTATTCGTACACACATGTCTTTACCATTTTAGTCGCGCAGAGACCACAGAAGAACACCTAATATAACCACTCTTCTACAACAGAATATGCAAATGAAAGTAACGCCATTTGAAGGCTAAAGACATAACGAATCCCTCTTTCATGACGCAATATTTAGACAATCTATCCCAAAAACAAAGAAGGTCGGATAGTTTCTAGACAGGCTTCTCCTATACTGTAAATATCTTAGACCAAATGGCGTTTAGTTTTAACTGGGCGATTTGTTGGTGGAGTCAAAGCTGCTCCTATAAAATTGGTGCGGGACTTAGCCCCCCATTCCCCACTAAATTTATTTCCGGATTTTGAAATCTTTAAGTTTTACGTCCCACTCTTATGCCGGCTAGGCTAAAGGAGACGGTGATGATGAAAACTGAATGAAATGAATGAAATAGTGGAATGAAGAAAGTGAGAGGAAATGGGAGAAAACACACGCACACGGTGTTTGTCCGCCACGAAGCTCACTTGGCACGAGTTGGGATCGAACCAAAGACCACATGCACCAGAGGTGAACGCTGTACTACTAAACCTTCGCGGCCCCTATTTTCCCGGATTTTGTTATGAGCTTACATTATTTTGTAAGACTTGTATATTGAGTGACACGTTTTTCTTTTTAAGTAAACATGTTTTGAACTGATATTAACAACGATGAATTGAAAGTTAATGTTTTACGTTATTTATTTTTCAATTATAGTTGCTTTCATCATAAAATGTTTTAATACGTGATGACTCAAACCGACTGCGTAGGTCTACTCAAAGAAATTATTTTTGAGTATTAACAGGACTAGCTTGGGAGAGTAATGCTGCCGGAAGTATGAACGAAATACACAGTTCTGGTTGGTTGGTGTTATCCATTTCTTGCCACGTAACTTTCATATAGCAGAAATCAAGCACTTCCTGCTGTCGGCTCTCGTGGCCGAGCCTGCTAAAAAAAATAAATAAATAAAATAAAATAAAATAAAAAAATAAAAAAGCCTGCTAGCGCGTACTCAGCTTGAAGTCCTTTTGGCGTGGGTTCAAACCCGGTCCAAGGAAAGTTCTTTTTATTTTTCTAAGTTTCATAACACTTTTATTTACTAAATTAGATGGACATAATATTGAAATAAGTGATTTACTTACTTTTGTGCAGAAAGTAGTAGTAGTAGTAGTAGTAGGAACGGGTTAGAAGACCCGCAGGGCTCGTTTTGTTCCACCTTGACAACCATGATATAAATTTTGTGACCAACTTAAAACAGGTTTTACGCACTAGGATAGCGCGTCAAACAGCTGGCTAGGGTAGCGCGCGAAAAAAAACGTACTTCCGGGAGCATTACTCTCCCGAGCGGGTCGTGTATTAACCTCTTTCTACTCAACAATATTATGGAAAAAAATATTTATCATGTTATACATATAAAGATCACACTTGTCCTATAATGTTATAAGTCTACCTGCTTGAACTCTCCCTCGATAAAACTGTGTACTGCACTGGACTAAAACGATCACACAGCGCAAGTTCAGTGGGGTTAAATTCTAACATTAACTACGCCATTTTCTTCCGTTTTATAAACTACTTTCTTGCTCTTTTACGCAAAACAAGGCAGTTCCTTTTCAGTTCAAGTTTTATTCATTCAATTAGGATTGGCTCACGTTTGTCGTTTATGTTCTATTTAAATGATTTTATGTAATTTAATCTTATCGCCTCTCTCTCTCTCTCTCTCTCTCCCTTAACAGGAGGTTGGTCTGTTATAATACAGTATATTTTCTGAATCAAGGGAAGAGAAGAATAAAAAAATCGCTTTTCAGGCCGTAGTCCCCGTGACTCTTTACTAATTAATGATCCATGCCTTTCAAATCGCTGGTCTTGGACTTAGATCTCTCGTTTTTGTTCAAAGGATTCACAATGAGAAGTTAAATGCGAGTCTAACGCCGCTAGCCAAGCTACTCACTTCCTTTCTTATTGTCCGCGCCAACAATGTGTAACCGCGGCGCTGACGAACAGGCCATGATAATTAATTGAGCAACGTTTTGGGGTGGTGTGTAAAATCTCCCTCCTCCCCCCTACTCTGCAACAACCCCTCCGTTGCACAGAATAAAGCCTCTTGAAAAGTTGGGGGGGGGGAAGGAGGGTTGTTACTTTGCGTTTAATGCCTGTAGTGTATATGAAAGAAAGACCAAAAAAAAATCTATGTATATACTTCGTTACGGTCAAATCTTGAAACGACGTACGAACGGGATTTTTGTGACACGGCGGGAAAAAGGGGTAGGGTGAACTTGAAACAAGGAAGAACCGTAGTAAGAGGGGAATCTATTTTATCCTGTTCCGGAATAACAAGAGAGCTAGACCATTGGAAATAATTGGGGGTTGTGATGATTCTTCGAGCGAGAAGCATAAACGTTTTATTCGATTACGCATAAGAAAATGGGAAACAAATGATGGAGTTAACTTTCAAACTTTCTTTTGTTCATCCACCCCTCTCCCCACCTTCATAAAAGATAATAGAAAATTAACGAGGAAACCAGGCACCAGAAGGGCGTAAATTCAAGAAACATTAAAACCTTATGAACGGTTTTATTCGTGTAGTATGATATTGCCATATTTATGCCTCTTGTGTAATGCGATCTTTTGTTTTGATACCGGTTATATAATCGTTTATGATACTGCAACACTGTAAGTTCTTTTGTAATTCTTCTGAAAATACGTGAGTACTTTGTTTAATTATTTCTTCACTAAATTTAATTTCGGAAGGCAATTTCGTCTGGATTATTAGCACTTAAGTTTGTTAACTTTTTTTACATTGTGTGAATTGCTAGCACAGCAAAGGTTAAAATGGTACAAATCATGTGTAAATGTATAGTTATTAAAGAGAGCATAGCTAGTTTTCCATCATTTGACTCGATTGGCATTTGTCTGTCTGTCTGGCTATTCCACAACAGTGTTTGTAGATTTCCTTAAGAAAATTTCCCTCGACTGACACAAAATTTTCCCTTTTCGTATCAAATTTTCCCTAGTTTCTTGAATGTCTAATTCCTACGACAGAAGTTATGTGATAAGATTAATTTAGCTGTATTCAAGGAAATACCAACCATTCTTCTTTTGATCATTTGCTTTTTACTTCTATTCTTTTTTACTCTATCCTTAACTTTTTTCCTATAAAAAAAAGCACACAAATACACCTAGTCAAAATTGGGTGGAAATTATGCTACTTTAAAATACGCGCACACACACACACACACACACACACACACATATATATATATATATATATATATATATATATATATATATATATATATATATATATATATACAAACTATTGTTATTGTATTGTTTTATTTAAGGAAAGCAAAGAAAAAATTAAGCATTTATAGTTGTTAATCTCAGCGCGAGAATTTCCCTGGATTTACGGAATTCTCCTTTTCCCTGTTTGCTAAATTTATCCACGAAATTTCCTGAGGTTGAGAAAATTTTCCTTAAGGTTAGTGTAAAGGGACAAGTTTTGCCGATAGATCCTGCTACAGTCTTCGTATCTCTCCCATGTATTTTTTAACTTTCACGAAAATTTACAATTTCTCTTACAAATGTCAACCTAGAGACTTCAAATTTTTAGAGAAGGAACTTCATAACCTATTAAAGAGAGCAATCCGTGCCGATTTTTTATTTAGAATTTTCTTCACAGTTGAAACAGTTCTATTGTTAAAGGTTTAGGTATACATTTCAACAATCAAGCCATTTCAACAATGAAGAAAATTCTAAATAAAAAATCGGCACGGATTGTTCCCTTTAATAGGTTATGAATTTCCTTTTCTAAAAATTTGAAGTCTCTAGGTTGAAATTTGTAAGAGAAATTGTAAATTTTCGTGAAAGGTAAAAAATGCATGCGAAAGATACGAAGACTGTAGTGCCATCTATCGGCAAAACTTGTCCCTTTAAATCATCCTTAAACTACGAACACTGTTCCACAACTCTCGTAAAACTAATCCGATTTTAATGAAACTTGTTATGCAGGATCTTCAAATCTTCCCACACAACGAGTTGTTTTGAGGTTTCAATCTATAAAAAAATAAGAGGGTCACAAATGGAAGTAAACTCAACTCCTATGTTCCAAGTTTGAATATTTTGCATAGAAAACAATTTTGCAGAATAATCTATGCAAAAATTATTCAATTTCTATAAAACGTATTGTACATTTTTAAAAGGGAATTTCAATGATTCCCACAGCTTAGGATTAAAATCTGTTAATAATAAAATGGTGAATACCTTTTCTCAAGTTTATGATATTGCCTTATGTTCCACGATAATTTTATGTTTAAAAGATGTTTTATTTTGATACAATATCGTAAAACTCATCTAATTTGTAATTTATAGAAAGAAAGTAAAAATAAATAAGAACGAGTAAAAGGAAATAATCGGAGAAAAACTCAACTATTCCAAATTAATTTTCATTGCATAGAAACGATTACTTTTCTTACTTCATTAAATCGGCCTTCAACATTAGCCGGGAAACAGCAAACAGACATGCAGACAGAGCATAAGATTGAAAAAAATTCAACGAAACTGCAAATCTAAGATAGAAATGCATTGAAGAGACTGTTCTCATTGCCAGGAAATCGATTTGCTGAGATATGGACGCTTCATCGCTCGAAGAACGCCATACGAAGCTACAAATATGACCAACGATTTGTAACATTATTCTTTCTGCCTCCAAAAGTCTGTCGCGCAAGATCTCCGTAAGACAAATTTAATATGAGGAAGAAGATATCCAATATATAAAAAGACTGTTTTTACAATTTTTTTGATCCTTCAGAGTATTTAGAAGTTACCCTCGACGTCCTCCCAAAAAGAGGGAAGTCGCCGAAAAACATCGCCCTCACAGAAGAGAAGGGAAAAGACTATTGCTAGCCGCCTATGATGCTGGGACCCCGACTCCTTATTGGTCACCGCACAGGATTGAACTTCTAGCAATTTTGATGTCCCATGAATTAGAGGACTTTTCATTCACCTTTATGGACTAAATAAGTGCCACCGAATAACTTCTACAAACTGTGTAGTAGTAAAGTGTTTGTGTGAGTGTTGGTGCCAATTACAACGAACTGGAATGGAAAACTTTAAGTCCGTAAGTAATAAGCATTCATTGACATAAATCTGAATCTATTGCAGTTTCTTTACAAATGCCTATAACTCTGCTCTCCCATCTGAATGCCTGTTTTCAGGCTAAGTGTTGTTTTCAGTCCGACACTAATCAAAATTTTCTAGAAACTAAATTCCAAATTAGATTCATTTTAGAAAACAAAGGTACTCGCATTGAGCCTCACACACTACCTTTGCTATTAATGAATGTTTCCTTTTGCTCACAATTTCCTCCACAAAATTTGTGTACCTTTCATTTACTCTAATAATCTCCCTCGTAAAATAAACGGGAGCAACTGGATTGCGCACACTGTAGATCCCGAATTGCGCACAAATCTTTGTTGGCCTTTCTGAACACAGATTTTTGTCCAACGTTGCCACAATTGTAGATTTAAAATCTGTGCGCAAAGAAGGTTTTCCTTCATACTAGGATAGAAACAGAAATTAGAAATAAAATTCATATTATATTGAGGATTAACTAAATATAAATTGATCTGTAGACACAAGAAGTCATGATACCTCCAAATTTACAATCCAAATGTTAAAATTTTCTTGTCTCATACTCTGAACATGTATCATCTTTAACCCTTTGAAGTTCTAGTACCTATTTTTAAGTACTAAAGTAGCGTCTCATTATTCGATTAAAAAAGAATCAATAAAGTTTTTTTTTACATTGTTTCTTTTCGTAGGAGATGATGTCATAACTTAAAAAATATTTTTTGTTAGGCCTATTTTCATTACTTTTTTGGCGGGCTTACTTTCGCACCTGGAAGACTGAAATTTTGTACAAACATTCAGTCCATCGAGTAGTATTTATTAGATTTTTTTTTCAGATCTCTGCGTTAGCACAAGGAGAATCCACAGGGGCAAAAATGTAAATAAAAGGAATTTTTTATTTAAAAAAAAAACTTTTTCGCGATTTACCCGCTTTAGATACATGACGGAGGCATGTGAAGGGTCCGTTTGAAAGGCAGTTCTATTCTGAAGATAATGAAGGGCGAACTATGATTCTAGGATAAATAGGGATGTCTCAGGAAATGTTCTACCTGAGATCAAGGTCTTTTACAGTAATCTAGGGCATTGTGGGGATTATTGATATTTTTCCCATCCCTACTGTTCAAGATAGAATCTTGTAATTTTGTACAGACACCACTTAATGTTTTCCAGTTGAGTTTCAGGTCTCTGCGTTAACACACTGTGGGTCCAGAGGGGCTCAAAATTAACAAAAAAGAAATATTTTCAGAGAAAATCCCGATTTCTCTCAAAATTTCCCGTCTCAGGGACATGATAAGTTGATGTAAATGGTACAGTCCGCAGCAAAAAACCTACAACATGAGCATTACGTTTATTGTGAAACTACGCCTAACAGCCCAGGGAATCAACATAACGTGTAAGTGGCACGAATCACGCCAGGAGAAACCTCGGCGTCCTCCCCTGCACACTTATTTTGGAGCAAAAGACTTCGTCGTTTCACAATAAACTTACATGCTCACGTTGCAGTTTTTTTTTCTGCGGACTGTACCATTTGAAAGGTTGCTCTATTGTGAAAAGAAAACAAGGTATGAACCATGATTCTACGATAAATAGGGATGATGCTGTAGCCGCTTGACTGAAAGTCTATAATTTATCTGAAAAAGCTGGAATCTACAAGGGTTAAGCATTTCATACTGCTTTAGTATAAAGTTATGTTTCTTTAAATCTTTCTTTTTGTGTATTGGTATCTCCTTTTGCAATTGATCTTAATTTCAATTTTATTCTTGATTGTATCTTCAACATAGATGATATCACCTGATAAATATCTGGACCCGTGAATAGAATTATTAATTGTAATATTTGTGAAATGATTCCGCCCTATTTGTCGTTCGAGTAGCTACTGACGGTTCTGAAGCCCATTTTCTAGGTGGAAGCCTAAATAAAACGAAGCAAACAATTATGATGACATTCTCAATGTTAATAATAATAATAGTAATATAGTGTACATACTTCCCACTACTAACCAAGTTTTATGGAAAAATTGGCAATTGAAAAAGTGAATAATTTTCTCCAGTGTGGTAAAGTTTTGCTTTGGTAAATTTATTAAGGTCTCTCGTTAACGTCTGCTTTTCCCCGGTCATATAATAGGATGTTTGTTACAATAATATGTGCGATACAATAAACATAAATTACAATACTATTGATATAATACAATGATGTGAATAAACTACTTCCTCATATTAATTACACTGCATTCCAATATAATCCTTGCGAAATTACACAATTTACTTATTAATATTGTGACAGTTGCATCATTACCATTTTTATTTAATTTTTAAATAAATCTTTTAAATTCAATTTTGCGTATAATTATGAACATTAGTGAATATAATTTTCATTTTCATTTTTGTTTGTTTAAAGAGCCAAAGAACATTCTCTTTATTTTCCCTTACTATCCGAGAAGTAAGATGTTTTATTTTTTTTTCTGTATACCTGTCCGTGCGGCGAGGACAGTTGAAAGACCCTTCCATTGTCTCTCAATACCACTGCCTAAGCCACATACGTAGACCACACACAGCAGAGTTCCCGGCGTGAACGCAAGAAAGAAGAACAAAACAGCTTTTAGCATCTTTTTGTGAAATTGAGAAAAATAATAAAGTCCTAACACGTTGAATAGAATCCAAGTAGAAATATAATCTCTGCGAATTTGTCAAAATCACAGCATAGACCATATGTCGCCACTCAGAACCAAGATAAAATTTTAACATAGAACTGTGAAATGGTCCAAAGCCACGCACGAGACGACTAGGTGCCAAATCAACTCTCATAAAAATTTTCGATATAACATGTGAAATTTGAAGGAAGCACGTACGTTAGAGAAACGACGCCAGAACACCGTAACTAGGCGGAGACCAAGAGAATCAAAATTTAGGACACCAAAATAACTTAACGAATAAGAGAGCAGAGACGAAATCGAAGACACCGTTAGAGGCGTATCCAAAAAGTTCGGCAGGTTAAAAATTCAAAACTCCAAGTCAGTCGGAAAATAATTCTTCACCGGGAAACAGCGTACCACCGCAACACAAAAACATACCCGGAACTTACACACACACTACATTCATAATCAAAAGTTAAGTTCACAATAACAATGTGCGGCTAAACTCACCGAAGCCGAGTGTACGAAATTACAATCTTTCCTTAGCATAGTAACCTACACATTGATCTTCTTCAAAATATATTTATATATATAAACATATATATATAAACTTTGTAACGCTGCTAATATATATATATATAGATCGCGAAACGCCTACAAACATTGTTTTTGAGTGACAGAGTTTTGTACTTATAAACATATTCACGAGCTATTACAGACAATTAGGATAACCTACCTACGCAACGAAAGCACTTGAACTAGTTTTAATCATACATAATCAGTTTTTGAAGTATTATACACAATGCTTAAAAACAATAAACACTGTTTATCCGTGTAACACTACACTTTTAACACCGAGAGTGATGTTGGTGCAGTGTGACGTCTGAAGGTGCTTTTAGTGAGAGTGCATCCTATCAGAAATGGACCAACAGAAGCCCCACCTTGATGGATCAGGAGACGCCCAAGAGCGACGCCCCTTCCAGTTTGAGAGGAGGACGCAGCGGGAATCGAAGAGAGGAACTCCGAATCCAGGACACTTCTCACGAAAGAAGGAAGCCAATAAACGCAGGAATATCTGTATGTGTGTGGTGAGCTTGGTGGTGAGAGCAGTGTGTACGACGAAAGGTAGGACCCATCCAAATTATTTTTTGTTGATTCCAAAAGGGAAATTTTCGTCATTGAATAAAATGCAAGACGTTCGCGATATAAAGTCGGAACTATTTGAAAACTGTTAATGTATTTACACCGCGTGGAGAAAAGATTTTCCAACTCGAACTGTAATTGCTAAACAATTAGAATTCTTTTTTTTCTTTCTTTTTGAGCAAGGCTTATTAAAAATAGAGATACTTTTTAAAATGATACTTCTATATATATATATTCTGTGACTTTAGTGAATATGTCGTTGTTTTTATTAAGGAGATAGTAGTTTAGGTCATTTCTCTATTTGTGGCTTAGATTTTTTTTGATAACATATAAAGAAAGTTAATTTAAAAGTAGATCGAATGACGGGTTGTAGACCTTTAACGATGAAAGAAGTATTTACTTTAACATATGGAAATTTGTATGAAGTAAAAATGCATCATCTGCGCTATGTACATGTAATATGAGAACTTTAACATAAATTTTGAACAAGACATAATAGATATTCCTAGAAAATATATTCAAGACATTGCTTTAATTGTCCAGAGATTATAGTGGTTGTAAAGTAATTTTGCATAGAAGTGAACGTACTAAATGAGTCTATTTCGATCTATATACTAGTGAAACTCTAATAAATAATATTGTAATGAGTCATCAAATGTATGTTACGTAAGAGAGCTAAAGGATTAATTAGTAACTATGATGTATATGCGACTAGTCTCGCAATTAATCATTTTCTTGGTTGGAGATACGTAATCCATAAATAAAGCGGAACCGACATTAGTACAGTCAGGTAGAATACAGATGAAAAATACGAAGTAGGCTAAGTAAAGCCGCAATTATTACGTCAGTCTGATCCTCTAACAATCGAGCGATCAGACGTTTATGCGCATAAACTAGACGAACAAACTAGAGGAATACATGAAAATGTCCGGCCGTATACCAATCCTATTAATGATGAAGAGAAAATCACGAAAAACTCAATATATTCAGATTAAAGAAATCTCGAGAGACGTCTTGACATTTATTATTTATATTCATGTGTTATTTGATTTTTATGTGTGTATGCATGTATTTACTTATGATTTTATATATATATATATATATATATATATATATATATATATATATCTATATATGTTTGTGTCCATTAATTTTCTACTTGTGTTAATATGAGTATATATATGTAGCCTTTATGCATAACGAAATGGTAATGCTACGCTCATTGATTTTATGTATTTGATGGTGTATGCTTGTTAGGTAAATGTCAAAGTGCATATTTAGTGCACTTATTCTCATTCTCAGTTATTAATTTAAATAATTAGAAATGGTTAGCAGTCAGGCAGTAGGTTTATTTAACTCCTTTGGATCATTCTATGTTTCTTTCATACTTCCCACAAATCTCAAATCAAAGTCATGACTTGTTTCTCAATTTATTTTATTTTAGTTCAAGTCACTTCAACTCATTTCCACTTACTTCAACTAGTTTAACTCATTTTAAATCATTTCAATACTTAGTTTTCACCCGAATAAAATATAGGTTATTATATTCAAAATTCCGTCTAGCTATGTAATATCTTAATCTCGTAAATATTAAAAAGGTTATAGTCAAAACAAATCAGCTAATCAACGTAAACTATATACTTAGCATGCGATGTCAAATAATTAGGTATTTTTCAAATGCAAAATTGTAATTTAACCAGTTTGGTATGATATCTATGTAAATCAGGAAAGCTATATATATATAAAATGTAAACAATGTAAGATTGCATCTAGCACTGGTTATAAACATCAATTCCACAGATTGTTTATTATTATCAGGTTAATTATAACAATTCATTCACTACATAGTTCAATGTAATTTACTTAAATTGATTTTTTTTTTGTGTTAAGGCCTTATGCCTTATTCTGAACATTTGTTGTCAGAAAACCCAAAATTCAATATTAACCTTCAGCTTGCTTAATTTTTTTTAGAAAACATTTTTTTGTTATTGTTTTCATTTGCTCATTAAAACTTTTATTACATTGTTAATCAAATTCGTAAGCTTTTTCTTTCATAAACAAGTTGTATCCCAAACCTCAAGCATATCATTGGTTTCCAAAGGATCTGTTAGGCAAATTAGGCAATATTAGCATTTCTCGACTATAGTGGGGATTAGACTGATTTTCAGAATTTTCAACTAAATTCTAAATTCTAGATTATTCGTTTATTTTCTGGTATTATTCTTATTACTACCATTATTATTCAGTCCACTTGGAAAGTGAAAGTCAGTCTAGTTCGTCCACTCAAACCAAACATTAGAGCAAAATTCTCTTTCAGCGTTGCAGCATGTGAATTCAGGATACGTATGCGAGTAATATCAAGTTCCATCTGCTTACACGGTTTTAGAGGGATCTTATTTCCCTAAAGCCCTGGGACACCGCGGGGAGATAGGATTTCCTAACCGTGAGATCAATTCTTATCGAGTCACAAACCACTTTTAGTTTGAGGAACGGAGACTTTAACGGTGGTGCACAGGGAATAAATTGTGACAGACGGAATATGAACCCAAAAACCGCCATCTCATTTTTTTTCTTTTTTTTATTATTACAAAACCTGGCGCTACAAGCGACCACCACCGGGATCTCTCTCTTTTCATTTTTCAAATTTTACAAATATGGCGCCCGAACAGGGACTCGATTATTAATTTTCGAACTCGATAGTTAATTTTTAGACTCGATTATTAATTTTCGAACTCGATAGTTAATTTTTTTAGACACGATAATAAATTTTCGAACTCGATAATTTACGCTCAGACTCGATAATTAATTTTTAAACCCGATAATTAACTTTCAGATTCGATAATTTATTTTTAGATGCGATAATTAATCGTCAGACACGATAATTACTCGATAATTACTTTACAGTCTCGACGAATACGCTTCAAAGAACTCCATTATTTTTAAGAACTCGATTACAAAAAAAAAAGTAACTACTTGCTAAGATTATTATCAGCTACATAATGAGCCTTGGAATCGAAGTAAATTCAACGGAAGTTGAACAGTACTTCCAGTAACGATCAACGTTCTTTTCCCTTCCAATTTCATTTCCTTTTTCAGCCAGAAGAATGTAAGTTATGTTTACGTTGAGCTAGCAATAGAGAATATTCAGTTTGCAGAATTTATTTGTATTGAAAATGGGTGATTGAACAAGGAAAAGAAGAAAAAGAAGAAAAATAAGGTAACCAGGTGAGGAAAATAGAAATAGGGTAATAACTAGAAGTTGCTAAAATCAACTCGAACCTGCTACCATTCATGTATTTGTAAGATATCCATTCATATATTTATATAGGAATAACTTTTCTTCTATTAGTTTACATTTAAGGTGTGCATATATTCGTTTATCATTTGAATTTTCAGTATGTATAGGATTAAGCTAGAAATGTATCAACACCAATGTAGGTTAAGTATAGCATTTAGTAAATTTTAAGATAAGATGATTTAAAGTGTGAATTACTATGCTTTGGAATTATTGCAAAAGATCGTACACTCAGGCTTATTTTATGAATAATAAATAAATAAAATCAACGTGTTGTGTGTGTATAATTATAAGCGACGAAACTTAATATTATTAAGCGACTATTTTATTAGTATATTGCAAGAATACTGTTTTTAAAAAAATTAATTTAGTAATTAATAAATACTTTTTATTCGTTAATGTGTGTGCAAAAATAATTCGGCGCAAAAGCTGTGTATTTTTAGTTTCAGATGCCAAGACTGCGGGCACAGACAGAAGAAATAAGGACCAAGATGCTGACGGGAGAGCAACAGATTTGTCCAGATTGCGGCAGAGATGTCTGGGAGCAAGAAATAACCCCATCATCTTCCCATCTGGAGTGTGTTACATGCGGCGTCCTGAACACAACAGTGGCGTCTACTGAGGAAAGGCGATCTCAGTCATCAGAAGAAACGCCAAGGAAAGTGCAGCCAGACGAGTCTACCAGAACTCCCGCAAACAACGATGTGTTAGCCATGTTCCGGACACTAATGGAAAAGTTCGAAGAACAAAAAGAAGAACTAAAAGAAGAACTTAACAAGAAGTTGGACGAGCAGAACAAGAAGTTAGATCAACAAAAAGAAGAACTCAAAAAGACGTTAGATGAACAAAAAGAAGAACGAAGAAAAGAATCAAGAAAGCTACTAGAAGAACAAAGAAAGTTCCGAGAAGAACAAAAACAAGAACTTGAAAGGAAATTTGAAGAACAACGAAGGCTACAAGAAGAACAACAAGAACAGCAGAGACAGGAAATGCAGAAGTTGCGAGAAGAGCAACAACGGCAATGCCAACGCATGGAGGAAACCATAGCTGCCAAACTCGCTGAAAGGTTGGATATGCAGGCAGAAGAAAATCATATCCAGCTGCGATTGCTCGAGGAGAGGATCCAGCAGGAGACGGAGAAGACAGAAGAACGGCTCGCCCAGCAAATTGAACAGAGACAGGAATTAATATTAGAAGATGTCAGAAGAATGCACTCCCAACAGGAAAATCAGGCTAAAACAGACAAAGAGGAATTGCAGAGGCGTCTAGAAGCCAACCGAGAAGAAGTGCAGCGAGGCATGCACAATGTAGAAAGGCAACTTTCTGTTCATGCCGAACAAATGGCCATGCTGCAACGGGTGCAGGAGGAAGAAAAGAGAAAAATGGCCGACCGCGTCGACAGATTAGCCGAAGAGATTTCCCAGAGGATGCAAAGCCAGAGTCAAACAATGGGCACCGGCGCACACCCAACTACGGATACAGGAGAGACTTCAAGAAGTCGAACTGCCTCACCTCCACCATTGAATGCATCGGTCATTGGTGAGGATTTAGGACGGGACACTGCACAGTCTCAAAGATCATTGGACACGCACGGCAGCGGTCGAAGCTTTTTGAGAGCACCAAAAATCGATGAACTGCCAACCTTCGACCCTGACGCAGATGCGAGTTTGCCGTCAACCTTCTTAGGACGACTCTTGGATGACTGTAGGCTCTATGGGATTGCTGAATCCGAACTCCTCACAATCCTTCCACGAATCCTCCGAGGTGCCGCGAAAATGTGGATTGACAACCATCTACACCAGTTCAGGACCTTTGAGGATTTCAGAGTAGCTTTCCTCAGGAACTTCCAGAGTGAAGCAATCATACAGAGAAAGCTGACTCGACTCCGCAACACCCGATACCGCCCTGACTCCCGAAAATCGCTCCGAGAATTCTTCTGGGAGCAGGTGAAGTCATTCAAGGAGCTAAGTCCGACAATGTCGGAGACCGAGGTGTTGTCCAATGTGAAGAACATGTTGCCCATTCGGGTACAGCGACAACTTATTGGGATCCATCTACAGGACACAGAACAGCTGTCCATGATATTGTGGGACAGTGAGGAGTTGGATCGCATCGAGAGCCAGCAGCGAGAACGAAACGCTCAGCGAGGTCAACGGGGTGGAGCAGTTCAAGGTCCCAGGAGAATCCAACAGGTGCAGACACCCGTCAGCAGAGAACAAAATTCCCCTGGAGAAAGAAGAAGGAGAGAACGTCCACACCCCTACCATGGACGAGGGGGCACCAGGACACGAACGGAAGAGCAACCCGTCCAAGATGGTCAGGCACATAGGGACACACGACCAGGGTTGCAAAGAGGATCCAGCACAGGGCGGCACTTTAGAAGAAACTCCAGAGGAGGAAATCAAAGTCCACGAGGGAGTCCCACAGGGGAACAGACGAATGGAATTCGAGGAATCAGGACACAACAAGTGTCGCAAAGAGGAACTGCCAGTAATCGCAGAGGACGGGGTCAGAACCGTCCGCAGGACACGACCTCCAGGAGCCAGAGCGACAGTGAACCAGATTTAAATCAGGTCCTTGAGCAGTCCTCGGAAAACTAGGGGAGGACCGCCAACGTAGGGCTCGAGTTGACGGTCTGCACCAGAACGAAGATGTAGAGTCCACCATATCAAAGCATAGCGCAAGCATCAACGCCTTACAGTGCCACGTACAGAGACGTGAAGTGGAAAGAAATGGTTGCGTGGAGCAAAAGAGTTACGAACAGGGAGAAGTGTCAGCAGAAGGAAAACAGGAAATTGATCCTCCCGTAGTCAGCGTACGCGTCTCCGCAACCTGGCTCACTTGCGATGACGCAGACCAGAAGGAAGAAGAAGAAGATGAAGAACTCCAGCATTGTACAACGCCGAGAATAGAGGTGAAAATAAACGGTCATCTATTAGAAGCAATCATTGATACAGGCAGCGAAGCAACACTGATGACGGAGGAGACTTGGAGGAAAATATCTTCGGATGTACGCAATCCGACTTTGCGCCCCGCCACCGAAATTCGATTAGTTGATTTTACTGGGAAGCGCCAGTCCAGAGCCTTCGGAAGAACGATTGTCCCGATTGAGCTCGCAGAAGTAGAGGTAGCGATAGAAGTACTAATTGTGAAGAGACTCAACGCACCCCTTCTGCTTGGAGTTGACTTCTTGTACAAAATACGCGCCGAGCTGGACTTCAGTCGCTCTGAGCTGCGAACGTTACAGGAAAACAATCAACTTCAGTGCAAATTCTTGAATATTGATGTAGAAGAAGAATTATGCACCAAAGAAGGAGATTTTCAAGTGGCTGCAGTGGTGGCGGAGGAAGACATTGCAGGCAGCATCAAAGAGAAAGTGCGAGCAGCGGCCTTGCCCTCGCTGGAAACACAAAGACAATTGGAACACATCCTCCGAAAACACAGTGAGCTATTTTCTGAAAGACCAGGACGCTGCCGAGTATACAAACATGAGATTGCCGTAGAAACGAACGACGCCATTGTTTCAAAGATCTATCCAGTGGCACTGGCACATAGGGCGGAGGTGCGGAAGCAGTTACAACAGATGTTGGAATGGGACATCATTCGACCCTCCAAATCGTGTCATCTAAATCCACTGCTAGTAGTGATGAAGAGCGACAAGACCCTGCGCCTATGCATAGATTTTCGGGCTCTCAACAAGCACACGAAGGTGTTACAGACTAGACCTTTGGACATCCAAGAGATCTTACAGAAGTTTCATGGCGTGCAATACTTCGCCCGAATTGACATGAATTCCTCGTTCTGGCAGCTCGAGTTGACCGAAAGCTCGAAACCCTACACAGCGTTCCCATTCGAGAACCAACTCTACGAATTTCAAGTAATGCCTTTTGGCCTTTGCAATGGGACGCAATCTTTCACTAATGCAATGAATTTAGTGCTTGGAGATGCCGTTCAGGATTTCACTATCTGCTATGTGGACGATCTGTTAATATTTTCAAGGACACTGGAAGAGCACTTTACCCACATTGATACTGTATTGAACCGGATCAAGCAAGCAGGAATGACCGTAAAGCTGAAAAAATCTGAATTCGCTTTACCACAGATCCAGTTTCTTGGACATGTAATATCCTCAACAGGAATCGTCAAAGATCGTAGCAAAGTTGAAGCCATCCTAAGTTTGTCACCGCCGCGCACAGTCAAGCAGGTGAGAAGATTCTTAGGAATCTTGGGATATCATCGCCAATATATCCCAGGATATGCCCTGAAAGCGCAACCACTGTACGAGCTCCTAAAGAAGAATAGACGTTGGAAATGGACTCCAGAACATCAGAAGAGTTTTGAAGAACTGAAACAAGCAGTCGCAGAGGATGTTATGTTGTATCATCCCAACTTCGATGAGCCATTTTACGTCCAGTGCGACGCATGCTTGTCTGGAATTGGAGGCTACCTGTATCAGAAACAGGGTGAAGAGAAACGCGTAATTCAATACGCCAGTAGAAGTTTGAGAGGAGCAGAGAAGAATTATGCCATACATGAACTCGAGTGCTTAGCTATTCTCTGGTGTATCCAAAAATTTAGAATATACCTGCTTGGAAGACGTTTTACCGTCATAACGGACCACAAAAACCTACAATGGTTACATCGAAGTAGGAACTGGAATAGTAGACTCACAAGATGGAGTATTCAGCTTCAGGATTATTCGTTTGAAGTTGAGTACTGTAAGGGAAGCGACAATACTGTTGCAGATTCTTTATCCAGATATTATGAAGAAGGACCTGCTAGCACCCTGAATATAAACTCACTTCAAACTAAAGCCTCAATTCTGGAAGTCAGTAGATCGGAACTGGCTAAGCTGCAGCTGGAAGATGACCAATGGAAACACATAATCGATTTCCTTATTAATGGGAGCAAAGAGGATACTGTCCAACGCAGTAGAAACTGGATCAATGCATACCAGCTAGTAGATCAGATTCTCTGCTTGAAGAACTTCCACAACCCAAACGTACTAACGATTTGCCTACCGAGGGCACTTGTCAACAAAGCACTACAAGATGCTCATGACGGCAATGGTCATTTTGGCTTTTTCAAGTCATGGAGAACGCTTAGTGCTGCTTACTATTGGAAGGGAATGAGGAGAGATCTGAAGAGCTGGATTGCAGACTGCGAGATCTGTGTAAGATCCAAAGTAGATCGCCATCCTCCTGAAAAGACATTGACCAGTTACATCGCTACAAGACCCAGAGACATCTATTATGTAGACCTGGTTGGGCCTCTACCAAGGGCACCCACAGGAGAAAAATACATCCTTACGGTTATGGATGGATGTACAAGATATCTGGTAGCCTTCGCACTAAGAAATATTTCAGCGAACTTGGTCCTGAAGTACCTGCAACGATATGTACTGTCAGTTATTGGTGTGCCAAACAGCATCCTGACAGACCAAGGACGTCAGTTTGTATGTCAGCAGTGGAAGGAGCAAATGGAGAAGCATAACATCAGGATACTATATGCACCTCCATATCATCCCAAATCTAATTTGGTTGAGAGAATGCATGCAGAGCTCCACCGTTTGTTCCGAGTATTCTGCAACAAGAATCATACTTCATGGGCGAATCATCTGCCTTGTTTAGTGGTCTTGTTGAATCACGCAGTGAGTGAGTCCTCATCGTACTCGCCTGCAGAATTATTCTTGGGGAAGATCAGGAACAATCCGATACTGGAACACTTCGGAATTCCACGAAAAGAGTGCGAAGAGTGGGAAGACAAACTGTTCCATGCTACGCGCAGAAATATTACGTTAAAGAAGATGCGCAATCAGAAACTTGCGAAGAAAGGACCAGCAGTGACACCAGGAGAGCTCGTTTTCCTGAAATCACACAAGCTCAGTACCCTGGTAGATCAAAAGATCCAGAAATTTTTTGAACTTTATTCTGGCCCGTATTATGTCAAAGTAAAGGCAGGGGAAAACACTTTTGTGTTGATTGATTGCAGCAGTGGAAAGGAGACGGTTCCACAGCACGTAGAAAATATAAAGGTCTGGCAATGTTCTCAGGAGAAGAAGGAAGAATGGATCAGACTAATGAACAAGAAGCTCTCTCCAGACGCGTCCACTAGCAGATCAGAGCACACGAGGTAAAAACCATTCGGGTTTGGATTTTTATGTACTTCAACTTTTCTATGAACTTCAAAATTAGGGATAGAATTTTCATGTATTTCAGAATATTTTTGTGAACTTGAAATTTCTGATTAGGGTTCGGATTTTTATGTAATGCTCAATTTGTACTTAGAATTCATGATGCAATGTCAATCACAAAGTTTCTCTTAGGATGGAGATCTGCTTCAACAAAGTTGCATCATCTGCTCCATCTTAGGAGGGGGATAACTGTGACAGTTGCATCATTACCATTTTTATTTAATTTTTAAATAAATCTTTTAAATTCAATTTTGCGTATAATTATGAACATTAGTGAATATAATTTTCATTTTCATTTTTGTTTGTTTAAAGAGCCAAAGAACATTCTCTTTATTTTCCCTTACTATCCGAGAAGTAAGATGTTTTATTTTTTTTCTGTATACCTGTCCGTGCGGCGAGGACAGTTGAAAGACCCTTCCATTGTCTCTCAATACCACTGCCTAAGCCACATACGTAGACCACACACAGCAGAGTTCCCGGCGTGAACGCAAGAAAGAAGAACAAAACAGCTTTTAGCATCTTTTTGTGAAATTGAGAAAAATAATAAAGTCCTAACACGTTGAATAGAATCCAAGTAGAAATATAATCTCTGCGAATTTGTCAAAATCACAGCATAGACCATATGTCGCCACTCAGAACCAAGATAAAATTTTAACATAGAACTGTGAAATGGTCCAAAGCCACGCACGAGACGACTAGGTGCCAAATCAACTCTCATAAAAATTTTCGATATAACATGTGAAATTTGAAGGAAGCACGTACGTTAGAGAAACGACGCCAGAACACCGTAATTAGGCGGAGACCAAGAGAATCAAAATTTAGGACACCAAAATAACTTAACGAATAAGAGAGCAGAGACGAAATCGAAGACACCGTTAGAGGCGTATCCAAAAAGTTCGGCAGGTTAAAAATTCAAAACTCCAAGTCAGTCGGAAAATAATTCTTCACCGGGAAACAGCGTACCACCGCAACACAAAAACATACCCGGAACTTACACACACACTACATTCATAATCAAAAGTTAAGTTCACAATAACAATGTGCGGCTAAACTCACCGAAGCCGAGTGTACGAAATTACAATCTTTCCTTAGCATAGTAACCTACACATTGATCTTCTTCAAAATATATTTATATATATAAACATATATATATAAACTTTGTAACGCTGCTAATATATATATATATAGATCGCGAAACGCCTACAAACATTGTTTTTGAGTGACAGAGTTTTGTACTTATAAACATATTCACGAGCTATTACAGACAATTAGGATAACCTACCTACGCAACGAAAGCACTTGAACTAGTTTTAATCATACATAATCAGTTTTTGAAGTATTATACACAATGCTTAAAAACAATAAACACTGTTTATCCGTGTAACACTACACTTTTAACACCGAGAGTGATGTTGGTGCAGTGTGACGTCTGAAGGTGCTTTTAGTGAGAGTGCATCCTATCAGAAATGGACCAACAGAAGCCCCACCTTGATGGATCAGGAGACGCCCAAGAGCGACGCCCTTTCCAGTTTGAGAGGAGGACGCAGCGGGAATCGAAGAGAGGAACTCCGAATCCAGGACACTTCTCACGAAAGAAGGAAGCCAATAAACGCAGGAATATCTGTATGTGTGTGGTGAGCTTGGTGGTGAGAGCAGTGTGTACGACGAAAGGTAGGACCCATCCAAATTATTTTTTGTTGATTCCAAAAGGGAAATTTTCGTCATTGAATAAAATGCAAGACGTTCGCGATATAAAGTCGGAACTATTTGAAAACTGTTAATGTATTTACACCGCGTGGAGAAAAGATTTTCCAACTCGAACTGTAATTGCTAAACAATTAGAATTATTTTTTTTTCTTTCTTTTTGAGCAAGGCTTATTAAAAATAGAGATACTTTTTAAAATGATACTTCTATATATATATATTCTGTGACTTTAGTGAATATGTCGTTGTTTTTATTAAGGAGATAGTAGTTTAGGTCATTTCTCTATTTGTGGCTTAGATTTTTTTTTGATAACATATAAAGAAAGTTAATTTAAAAGTAGATCGAATGACGGGTTGTAGACCTTTAACGATGAAAGAAGTATTTACTTTAACATATGGAAATTTGTATGAAGTAAAAATGCATCATCTGCGCTATGTACATGTAATATGAGAACTTTAACATAAATTTTGAACAAGACATAATAGATATTCCTAGAAAATATATTCAAGACATTGCTTTAATTGTCCAGAGATTATAGTGGTTGTAAAGTAATTTTGCATAGAAGTGAACGTACTAAATGAGTCTATTCGATCTATATACTAGTAAAACTCTAATAAATAATATTGTAATGAGTCATCAAATGTATGTTACGTAAGAGAGCTAAAGGATTAATTAGTAACTATGATGTATATGCGACTAGTCTCGCAATTAATCATTTTCTTGGTTGGAGATACGTAATCCATAAATAAAGCGGAACCGACATTAGTACAGTCAGGTAGAATACAGATGAAAAATACGAAGTAGGCTAAGTAAAGCCGCAATTATTACGTCAGTCTGATCCTCTAACAATCGAGCGATCAGACGTTTATGCGCATAAACTAGACGAACAAACTAGAGGAATACATGAAAATGTCCGGCCGTATACCAATCCTATTAATGATGAAGAGAAAATCACGAAAAACTCAATATATTCAGATTAAAGAAATCTCGAGAGACGTCTTGACATTTATTATTTATATTCATGTGTTATTTGATTTTTATGTGTGTATGCATGTATTTACTTATGATTTTATATATATATATATCTATATATGTTTGTGTCCATTAATTTTCTACTTGTGTTAATATGAGTATATATATGTAGCCTTTATGCATAACGAAATGGTAATGCTACGCTCATTGATTTTATGTATTTGATGGTGTATGCTTGTTAGGTAAATGTCAAAGTGCATATTTAGTGCACTTATTCTCATTCTCAGTTATTAATTTAAATAATTAGAAATGGTTAGCAGTCAGGCAGTAGGTTTATTTAACTCCTTTGGATCATTCTATGTTTCTTTCATACTTCCCACAAATCTCAAATCAAAGTCATGACTTGTTTCTCAATTTATTTTATTTTAGTTCAAGTCACTTCAACTCATTTCCACTTACTTCAACTAGTTTAACTCATTTTAAATCATTTCAATACTTAGTTTTCACCCGAATAAAATATAGGTTATTATATTCAAAATTCCGTCTAGCTATGTAATATCTTAATCTCGTAAATATTAAAAAGGTTATAGTCAAAACAAATCAGCTAATCAACGTAAACTATATACTTAGCATGCGATGTCAAATAATTAGGTATTTTTCAAATGCAAAATTGTAATTTAACCAGTTTGGTATGATATCTATGTAAATCAGGAAAGCTATATATATATAAAATGTAAACAATGTAAGATTGCATCTAGCACTGGTTATAAACATCAATTCTACAGATTGTTTATTATTATCAGGTTAATTATAACAATTCATTCACTACATAGTTCAATGTAATTTACTTAAATTGATTTTTTTTTGTGTTAAGGCCTTATGCCTTATTCTGAACATTTGTTGTCAGAAAACCCAAAATTCAATATTAACCTTCAGCTTGCTTAATTTTTTTTAGAAAACATTTTTTTTGTTATTGTTTTCATTTGCTCATTAAAACTTTTATTACATTGTTAATCAAATTCGTAAGCTTTTTCTTTCATAAACAAGTTGTATCCCAAACCTCAAGCATATCATTGGTTTCCAAAGGATCTGTTAGGCAAATTAGGCAATATTAGCATTTCTCGACTATAGTGGGGATTAGACTGATTTTCAGAATTTTCAACTAAATTCTAAATTCTAGATTATTCGTTTATTTTCTGGTATTATTCTTATTACTACCATTATTATTCAGTCCACTTGGAAAGTGAAAGTCAGTCTAGTTCGTCCACTCAAACCAAACATTAGAGCAAAATTCTCTTTCAGCGTTGCAGCATGTGAATTCAGGATACGTATGCGAGTAATATCAAGTTCCATCTGCTTACACGGTTTTAGAGGGATCTTATTTCCCTAAAGCCCTGGGACACCGCGGGGAGATAGGATTTCCTAACCGTGAGATCAATTCTTATCGAGTCACAAACCACTTTTAGTTTGAGGAACGGAGACTTTAACGGTGGTGCACAGGGAATAAATTGTGACAGACGGAATATGAACCCAAAAACCGCCATCTCATTTTTTTTTCTTTTTTTTTATTATTACAAAACCTGGCGCTACAAGCGACCACCACCGGGATCTCTCTCTTTTCATTTTTCAAATTTTACAATATGATTTAATCTATCAATATGTGTTAAATCACCTTCCTAAATCTAGTTAGAATATATAATTAGAAACTGCATTATGTAGCTACCTGCTAGTTTTATTACATACACTACGACTATACACAGTAAATACTAACATTGTTCGTACCTAATGTTACTCGCACAAGTTAGGACGATAATCTTAGCTTCTTCATTTATAAATAGAAACTTTTCTCCATCATAACTGAACTCAATTTCTCTTTCAATCATTTACTGAAGCAGCCTCTGTAATATTTCTTGAAAGAACTGGTATGAGGTTTTTTTTTTTTTTTCGAATACAGTATATAGCTTCTGTATCCTTATGTGTTAATTTCTCTGTATTTTCTAAATTAGCTGTCCTAGTAATTTTATTCGGCCCTTGGTTCGGGTATTCCGCTGCTCTTTTCTTACGGATTTACATAACAGAAGAAAAAATATTTTCCATCTGACAACATTGCTTAATTTTTCTGTGCGCAATCCTGTACATAATCACAGCTTGTCAATGACTTATCAGATAAAACTGATAAAACCGGAAAAGTGTGCGCAACCTCATTGCAGCCAAATAAACATGAGGATACGTTCTAGATTTGTAGGTATGGAAGGAAATCTCATCTGAAAAAGAGCGTTTAGTGTGCGCTGTGTCCCTGAGCCCAGGTAAGCCTCAGTAGCATAGGCACACAACGATATGGCAAGCATTTTCTTTGAGTCTTGCAAATTATATCTCCTGGATGGAACTAAAATCACAAAAGAGCAAGAGATGGATTAGCACTAGGAAGAGAGAGAGAGAGAGAGAGAGGTATATATGCTCCACCATTATCGAGGTAATAGTTATTTCATTTTGACAATATTATGTGTAGTTCTATATTTATTGTGTCACTCGCGCATATAGGGTCTATTTTAATCACGGTTCTGATTGGTTGGAGTTCTTCGTTTCTCGCCATGTAGCATACGTATAGTACAAAGCAAACGCCATATTCTGTAGACTCTCGTAGCCGAGCGTGTAGCGCGCCTTTGGTGTACGGGGTCCCGTTTTCGATTTCCGGTGGGAGAGCTTTTGTGAATTCAACTGTCCTTGATGTTTCTGTGTTCGTGTCCGTGTCGTTCTAGGTTATTGGAAAAGCAAGTCAAGCGAGTAAAGCCGGTAAAAGTAGTAATAAGTAGTTCAAGTAAGTTACTGAGACACGTTCGGTGAGTCAGTTAACTTTTTCTTAAGCGGGGTAGTAATAAATATTGCTTTTAGCATGGGTTCAAACCCGGCCCGTTTTTTTCTTTTTTTTTTTTAATTCTGATAGTCCTTATATACAATGAATCTCCCTTATAAACCAACAGGAAAATAAGAATTGGAGCCCTCGCGAAGCGAGCGGTTGTAAGGATAGTTGGAAGCTAGAGAAGGGGAGACACCGGAGGCACCAAGAGGGGCGGATTTTGCACACACAACTTTATTGATTTAAAAGAAAAGGTTATTTACTTACGTTACGAAACATAGCTGAACCTGCGTTAGCGAGCTAACGGGGTTACAAGCCCCACAGGACTCGTTTTGTTCCACCTTGTCCCAGACCTGTATTTAAGGAGGGTTAGAGGGCTGGGTCTCCTAATTTCGACGCCCCCCTTACATTTTTGGGCTGGCTACGGGCTTGAGTTGACCCACATAATAATAGTCACACTCGGATGATGCAACTTCGATGTATCTAAATCTCACCTCACCTACTTTCTTTTGACCAACTTAAAAGAGTTGGCTAGAGTAAGGCGTGATAAAAGAACATGCGACTCTCGGATAATCTCTAATATTCGAAGTTGAAGCCAATCGAAAACGCGCAATCACGTTAATCCTTGCTCCTAATGCACACACACACACACACACACACACACATACATACATACATACGATGATTAAAAAAAAAATGTTCCGCGGTTTTGGTGGAATATTCTATTGCTCTGAGCCTGAGGTTCCCAATATTTTTTACTGATGAAGCTGAAATGGATTAATAACGAGAGAATGAATCTTATCCCCCCCCCACAGTTTGTAAAAAAAATAGGAAGAAGTGTTTCTTTAAGAATTTTCTGTATTTTTTTCTAAAGGTACTCCGATTTTTGTAAAACATATGTGTTTTGCGTAAGATAGAAATTGAATTTACTGGTATATTTCAGGATTGAAATTAGCGAAAGGGAAAAGGAAGGAAGGAATGCTCGCTTCAAGAAAGCACAGCTTCGCTAGTTTTATACTATTTTAGACTTCCAATTAATGCTGTATCTATATATAGGGGCCTAAGTACAGAAATTCTTCATATAAAATAGCTATGATCGTCTGTTTGTCCACTTCTGTCAACAGGCATGAGAGCAAACACGGTAAGAATACCTAGAAACAGCTTCTCTTTTTTTTTTATACGGATTCAGTGTTTCCCCAAGGATAGTTTCTATCTTCTTCCTTAAGTCTCGATTTGAACCGAAAGTGGTAGAAACCAACCATTTCGGGGTTAACAATTTTTATCACTATAGAACTAAACGCTAACACATAGCGAGAAGCGAATTGTTGATTTGCGGATCTATTCTATCTATTCTATTCTATTCTATTATAGCTATATTAAAACCGGAAGTTGTACAAATCTATTACCACTTCCGGTTTCAACACTGATTTTCATAGATTAAAAAAAAACATGAAAAGATAGGGAGAAACGGTATTTTAATAAGCTACACCTCCTTCTCTATCCTTGTATTCAAACCGGAAATGGAGAAATCTTTTATATGTTGTTTCAACACTGATCGCAGACACGAAACGATAATAGATAGGGAGAACCGCTGTTTTTTTAAAAAAATAGATTCAATATCAAGAATAGGTTCTCCGTCTTTATATCTGTAGTAAAACTGAAAGCTGTAGATATCTGGTAAAACTTGCAATTTCAATTCTGATCCCCTTCAGGCAAACAAATACTAACATGATTTTTTGGTCCGTAAAATTAAGTTGTAAATTTCCGTCCGTAATCTGTCCAATACACCTACGTAAAAATAAGCGCGTAAAAGAAAAAGAAAACCAAGCGGTTACTTTGCGCTCTTCCTCTTGCCCATTGTTTGAGCAGACGGTCATTCTCCAATTTACTGAACATTTATAAGCCATGGTTTTAAGTATACAAAGTGGAAATATAAACCATTTATTTAACTGATCCTGAGATCGATTTTAGTGTCGTCTTCATAATCTAGAGGTGTTCGATAAGGCTGAGGACCTGTCGAACTTCGGGAGTGAAAATTTATCGAGTTGTCATCGGTTACTCGAAACCGTTCGAGTATTTGAAATTATCGAAGAGTCGGATATTATCGAAATTTCGAGTATTATCCAAGTTTCAGGTATTATCGACATTTCGAGTATTATCGAAGTTTCGGGTATTATCGACATTTCGAGTATTAAAGAAGTTTCGGGTATTATCGACATTTCGAGTATTAAAGAAGTTTCGGGTATTATCAAAAGTAGTGATGGACAGTTCGGTTCCTTCACCTCTCCAATGATACTTTCTTGCAGCCAAACTAGTCAAACAACTTTTTTCATCTGATAAGTTATTGCAAAGTTATATTTGTCGAAATCACGTGTAAAATTATTTTTCTGCCTGCCCCGTTATTGGCGCAATCGGCAAAGTGACTATTAGTAGACTAATGGTATCTTGGGTTCCAATTCCATTCGGGTGATGCATGTTTTCTCTTCCTCTTTCTCTCTTCTGACAGACTGCTTAAACCTTGTACAGATCTGCGGGGAAAACCTTTTCCTTCACTTCATTGCTAAGGAGAGAAGTTTTAATATGAACACTCTGCATATATGTAATACATATTATATACAACTATGATAGCCTCGAATGCATTGTTTCTTCCGAACACTCCGATAATCCCGAACTTTTCAAAATATTCAAGCGACTCGACAAATGCAATCATATTGATATATTTCTGTATTTGCTGCTTTCAAACAATTCGAGACTCTCGAACAGTTCGAGTGTCTCGAAGTTGTCTAATGTTTCTTACATTTCGAGTGCCTCAAACACTTCGAGAGTACCGAACATTTCGGGAGTCTCGATCATTTCGAGAGTCTCGAACATTTCGGGAGTCTCGATCATTTCGAGAGCCTCAAACATTTCGGGAGTCTCGAAAGTTCGATAAAATTAAAATTCTTTATCGATGAAACGGTTTTGAAATTTTATCGAATTGTTATCGATTACTCGATTATCGGAACAGCCCTATCATAATCACCAACATAATAATAATAATAATAATAATAATAATAATAATAATAATAATAATAATAATAATAATAATAATAAATGCAATGCCTTTAGATCAATCCATCCTGTTCAAACCTACCTTGAGGAAATTGGAAAATGGCCGCCTCCTCAAACAACGGATAAGAGGAAGAGCGAAAAGTGGCCGCTTCGTTTTCTTTTTCTTGTACGTGCTTATTTTTACGTTAAGTGTACGTGCCAGATTACGGATGGAAATTTACGACATAGTTTTACGGATTGAAATTACAGACCGAAAAGCATGTCTGTATTTGGCTGCCTTTAAAGTCAGTCTAACTTTTCCAGTGTAAAAAAAAATCAGTACGTAAAATCACAACGTGTCCCATACACTAACATATTGATAGATACTAACAAGACGAGCGTATAAAATTTCATGGTTTACGTCGGAAAAATACGGTAGTGTATGTTCAGCTTTAGAGCAAAGTCGGTAATAGATAGCAAGATTTATTTATTTTTTTTTCATGTGGATTCAACGTCTTAAGACAACTTCTATCTACGACGTTATATCTCTATTGCAGCCGGAAGTTGTATCTACGACTTCCGGTTGGAATATTGAATCTCCAAAGTTTGGGAGTCTACTGTAATTTCACATACACTGTGAAATGCAACTCACTCACTTGTTTTACATTTCAAACTGGTTTAAGATGTCACAACTCTCTTCCCCTAAAATTTCATTTTTACATCATGGCCCCAACTCCCTGTTGGCACCCCGTATATTACACACTATTTTACTGGTCTATTATTACTGTTACTTTTAGACACAATCATTGATCACGATTGACTGGATAAAAAAAATATTTTTAAAAAAGAAAGATTTTTTTTTTTTTTTATTTGTGCTCTGTTGGCAAAAGTTTTGAAAGAAAATCCAAGTCAGAAAATTGCTCTTATCTCAGCAAATTCGTTCACACTTGGCCGAATCACACTTTTATGCTTTTATAAATTCGGACAGTTCTTCTTTCATAAAGAACGTAACTACGTACTTTGACGTTATTTTTTTTTCTGCTTAAGATATATACACATGAAAAGAAGTTTTATTTTCCTTTCGTGTCATCAGCAGAAGCTCCAGTGTGTATGTGTGAATAAAGTAAAAAAGGGCACCCGTTGTCAAACTGTTGTTGATAAACGTAGATAACTCAGTGTGTGTACAAACCAACTATGGGACAAAAATGATGACTTTTTCAGAAATCTGTTCACACTCCAATGAACAAGATTTTTATTTTTTCCTCTTCCTTCCTTTCGGAAGACACTTTTTTTTTTTTTTAGTTTTAAAACTTTCATGAAGGAGTTGAAGAGAAGAAAGAGGAATAAAGAAGTACGACTTTATCTTCTTCTACCACCCTCATTCCCCCCCCCCCCCCCCCGATTCGCACCCGCCCGCGCGCCAACTAGAGATATAGGAGGACGCTTTTTGATTACGAACAGTTCAGGGACAAAGCGAACCAAGAATGGTAAAATGGGCAGGCTGCGGGTGAAGTAGGGTGGAGTGACGTACACAGCCACGCTTCAAGCAATTTGCATTTTAAAACAGGTTCTCCGTTGAGTTTGTGTTTTCTTTTGGCCTATTTTCCACGGCTTTTATAATAGAGAACAGACAAGATTGGGACGCCCCAACACTCTTCGGCAATCACGTGCTTACCCCTCTTGCGTTAACCCCATATAGATGCCTTTTGCTTCACAATCCCCTTGTATATGTTTGTTAAAACCCCTCCCCTTTCCTCCCGTTTCCTTCCATCAAAATCTTTTTGCTCTGCTACACAGAACACATACATAACAGAGATGATCTATCTAGCACCACGATTTTGATCTGTCGCGACTACAGCGCCACTGAGTTTCTAGCGATGGCCGCAAGCAGCATTGTGATTTCCCAACTCATGAATACAAATTAGGACGAGGAAACTATCAGAAAGCGAATCCATTTACTCAAGTAATCGAGTGTGAACGCCCTATATCGCTTGGGTCAAAGCAGCGCGCAGAAAAGAAGAGATGCGAGATTTCTCACAGACTGATTTGGGTTGGTGCTGTGACGTAGGCAATGCTCAAAGCCTATCAGAAAACACGGATTTTCGAGCCTTGTTTCTGAGAGTGAATGTTCTGCGCATTATAAGGCGGAGACGCATCCTATCTATACGTCTTTTGTTTTTCCTTTTTATCCTCTTCTTCTTTTTTTTTAAAAAAAGAAATATCATCAAATTCTTATCATTTTCTTCTTTTAAGAGTGTCATCGTCACATCTGGCAATATTGGGAAAAGGCTAGAAAACGTATAATAAAAAGACGCTTCTGTGCATTTTTTTTTAAAAAAACTTCTGCACGGAGTATAAGGAGTAAATTAAGGTAAGCTCACACTTGGATAATAAAAAGAGATAATTTTATCATGTTCTGGATAAAATTCCAGTTTGTTAACTGGCAAGTAAAGTTGTTACCATACTTGTTGTGGAAGGAAATGCAATAAGTGAGGATAATAAATGAAATACGATACTTCGAGACTGATATGAGTTAAAAACAGAATAACTTTAAAGGATCGAATTTCTACAAAAGTGGTTAAGTCTTAATATTGTTCTGAAAACGATTTTTTTTTAAGTTTAACGTCTCACGAATGATTGTGGAATTAAATTTCGTATCCTTTCCTGTCGAGAATCGAACCCCAAGACTACTTACATCAAAGGAACACGTTTTAGCTACTAGACCAGTGGGGAGGGCTTAATATAGTTCTGCATGTATATCAATGACCTTATTAAAAAACACTACAGCTGAATGTCGAAGCTGTTCAATACAATGCGTAACCCAATGGTTCTGTGTTTTTCGTGGGCCACCCGTTAAGCCTGTAAGATTTTATAAACTAGTGACTTTTTTTTTTAAAATAACTGAGTCGCTACCACTGAAAGCGTTAACGTGACACACTCTCTCACGAAGTTTGATTTTAACAATTTATTAAATGTTACACTATTATTTAAATCCGAAATTTTCGCGACACACTGGTTGGGAACCACTGACCTAAGAGATATGAGTAATTAATAAAAATGAACGATTGTGAATTTTCATTTTTGTGCTCTATCACCGGGAATGAAACCCGGAATCTCGTGCCGTGCGGCAAAGACACATCCGCTAGCCACTAGACCGGCGCGGCGGGTAGATTTTATTAGCATCACGGAAGATTTAATAATGTAGACCAGCGTTTCCCAATCTTTTTCAACTTGCGGCACACTACGATTGTTACTTGGATTCTCGCGGCACACTTATAGATATTATTATTTGTAAATATAAAACACAGTGGTATTTTTTCTGTGATTATTGATCTCCTTCTCACAGAGAAGAAAGCTCTATCACTGGGTTTTCCCCGTGGCAAATCATTATGCTTATTTTTCATTTTAATTTTAAAATAGAAAACAAATGCAATAAAATATCGGATTCAGTTTTTTTTTTTTTTTTAATACGCTTTCTTTTTGAAAACTGTGTCCAACCTTTTACAAAGAAGGAAGATCATTAAATAACGAACGAACAAACAAATCTCTTTTACTTTTAAAACACAAATGTAGGTAATTTGTCGGAAGGCTTGAATGATATTTTAAATTTTCAAGTTACGAAATAGTTTGCAACAATAAAGAAGCAATAATGGTCATAACAATGATAACACATACTTTTTTCAGCATTAGAAATGTACAGATTAGTGACCGGTATGAAACTTAAATTTGTAGATTCATAGTAGTAGAGGTTCATAGTAATGTGAAATACAAATATACATTTTTCCCTACGTTTTGCAATTTGATTGCTATAAAATCAATAATTTTGTTTCGATTCCTCGTGGCACACCAGCGGCCCATTCACGGGACACCGTTTGGGAAACGCTGATGTAGACCCTAATGTTAGTACGTCCGTTATCCGCATCATAACATATTAATTATTTTTTCGCAATAGATTGCTAGAGCAATTATCGTTAATACAATCAATCTGTTAATACCTTAACGGGTAATGGTGACATAAGACCATCCGTTATAGTGTTTGCACACGAGACGAGACGAAACTGAGTTCTTCCAATAGATAGAGATAAACTTTTTTTTTTAGATGAGACAGCCCTAAATTTTGTCTTGTAGGCAGCCCCAAATTTTGCAATTCTATTTTCTTCCGCAACAGAACAAGTGACTATACTCCACGTCACCCGAATTGGCGAATGGCGTCAGCCGATAAGCTCACAGTGCGCTGTTAACCAAATCTTCAGTGACGAATCTAATTATTCATAATTGTCTACAAATACGAACAAAATCAATTATAAATGATTAGATTTCTCCCTGAAGGTTTGGTAGCAGCACACTGCGAGCTTATTGGCTGATACCATACGATAATTCGAGTGACGCGGAATATAGTTTTTGATACCTGGGTAGTATTAATAGTCATGATATGAAGTGTGAACATGAAATAAAAGCAAGGATAGGAATGGCGAAAGAAGTCTTTAGGAGGAAGAAAAATATGTTTTGTGGGACCTTGAGTAAAGAGTTGAGAAAAAGACTCATAAAATGCTTCGTGTGGAGTGTTGTACTGTATGGGGCAGAAACGTGGACATTACGTAAAAGTGATGAAAAACGACTGGAAGCATTCGAAATGTGGGTGTGGAGAAGGATGGAAAGAATTAGTTGGGTCGAGAGGAAAACGAATGAGAGGGCGCTAGAAATGGAGGGGGAGAAAAGAACACTTTTAGATATAATTAAGAAGAGGAAGAGAAACTGGTTGGGATATTGGCTAAGAAGGAATGGTATCATGAGGAACGTTTCAGAGGGTATGGTGGCAGGAAAGAGAGGGACGGGACGAAGGAGACTAGAATTAACGTACGATATCAAAACAGAGAAATCGTGCGTAAAGACGAAGAGGTTAGCGGAAAAAGGTGAAACATGGAAATTTCTCAGTTGCAGGAAGTGACATGCCAATTACCAGTATCTATTGTTTATTTGTTTGTTTGTTTGTGTGTGTGTTCTCCTAACCGTGAGGCACATACTACTTGCAAGTCTATTCATGTCTATCCTATTCAACAACCTTCTAAAGTCTTTCACATGCATTTTTACTTATCATTAAATTCATGCATGTATAATATCATTACATTAATACATTATAATGAATGTTTGCATACATTTGCGTTGTTAAAAACGTTGCTTTATATTAACACTATATAGTTGCGTGAGCTGATTGTTCGTAATTCGTGTTTTAGTAATTACAGCGTGCTTATCTTTTTTTCGCTTTTAGATGATTACTTCTATTACATGCATTCGGATATCTTCGGATAACTTCGTATCGGAGATTGCAATTACGTTATGAAAATAAAGCAGATAGCGGGCGTAAATGCTTACATGCTGGAAGAAACGCGAATACTTTCAAATGCAATATTCTGTACCTGAGAGCATGAAGTGCGTAAGTCCAATTTTGGCGAAAATCAGTTAAAACCAGTTTTGTATATATTTCGGAAGTCTGCAACGAGTAGTTGGTTCTATTTTGTTCTATGCGGGTTGCTGACGTAATTAACCAAGTATATAATGTAGTATGTCCCATATATATTTTGTGCTTAAGTAAATGTTTTTGCTGTTTTCTGAAAAACAAGGATTTGTGACTTACGCACTTCATGCTCTCATGCGATAAGACTCTTTAAATAAAATGTCTCTCGTTGATAGCCTGTACCTTGAAATAGCTAGTTGTTCTACGGAACCCTAAGTCCGCTTTATGTTATAAGTTAAAAACGTGCTTAAAACCAATTAAAAGCTCTATTTTTCTTTATTATTATTATTATTATTATTATTATTATTATTATTATTATTATTATTATTATTATTATTATTATTATTATTATTACCAATAGTAGTAGTAGTAGTAGTAGTAGTAGTAGTATCATAGTACCCTATATTAAACTAGGGAGAATAAGTGTCTGGAAATATTGCTTTTCTTTCTTTTTTTTCTTTTTTCTTTTTTTTTTTTTTTAGAGGATAAACATTTTAGTCTAACGAAAGTGTAATGTTACGAATCCGTAAGTCCCTCTGTCCCACCCCAACCTTCAATCCTTTTTACAACCCAAGTCGATGGGGCTGAACTTGTACATAAACAGGAGCGGGAGCACCACTATCTCAGCGACCCCGAAAACTATATGAATTGGACACTAATATTGATCACCACATGCCAATGAGGAATAAATGTGGTCTTAAACGACATCGGGAGTCGAACTATTCATCTCATTTGTCCCGATGTATATTCCCTCACCTAGTGGCCATAGGCCCTACTATTAAATATATCCAGATTGTGGGGGAAAGCGCTGTGGTTCGATCCCAGCTCGCGCCAAGTGAATTTTGTGGTGGACAAACACCGTGTGCATGGGTTTCCTCGGGGTTCTCTCGTTTCATCCCACTTTCATCATTTCACTCATTTCTCATCATTATCTCCTTTATTCTAGCCGCCATAACCGTGGGGCGTAAAATTCAATCCAGACTGAATTTTAAAGTTATGACTTTTATATGTTTCTCTAAAAGCATTTTTTTCGAATTTTCTACCTATTGCAAAAAATAAGAGTACTTTTCGAGAGTGAAAATAAAAATTTATTTTCTCGAAAATGATTCTAACGATTTTATTTATCTGTTTCTATATTATAAAATTGAAAGTGACTATGTTTGTGATTCGTCATCTCTTGAACCACCCGACCGATCTCGATCAAATTTTCAACATAGATGAGGATCGGAACTAGGACGGTTTTTGTCATTCCCACTTTGACGGTAAAACTTAGAAGAGGGGAGGAAAAGATATTTAAAAAATGATCTAAAACGACCAATATTAGTGTCGAGTCTGTAGCTCTCTGGATTGCTGAGAAGAACAGTGACACTTCCGATACCGTTTAAATCCATGCCACTAAAAACGAAAACAGCATATTTCACGGGTACTAAACACATGAGATAAAAAGTAGTGCACTTAACTTTTATTTTAACCCAACAAAGCGGGTAATCGATGCTAGTGTTTCATAAATCAATATAGACCTAGGCCTACCTGTATCATTCACAATCCTCGAACATGGTACAGTGGTGTACACAACGCAGAAGTTTGTCAAGGGGAGGTTCAGGTCCCCAAGCTCACCTAATTTCAGATGCATGTATCTATATCTTAATATGGTAAAGATTTATTTTTGCGTATCAGCTTGCTCGAGAAAGGGAGTCAAAACGCCGAAACACGCCTCGTGTACATCACTGAAATGGTATAAGTCAGAAGTAGCCAAGAGCGCCGATCCTGGGGGGGTGAGGGGGCCCGGGCCCCCCAAAGCTCATGTGGGCCCCTATTGTATTTATGAGTATACAATATTTGGCATAATTTGAGTGCAATTTGTCTTAAAATCTTCATATATATACCTTCTGCATCTGAATGCCCCCCCTCCCCAAATTTACAGAGAAATCGACGCCCTTGGAAGTAGCCAATCCTTTTAGGTTTGATGGCTATTTTCCAATTCAGTAGTAACTGTAACATACTTCTCCCCCTCCCCCCCATATGAGACTGCCACAATACAAAATAGGTTTCAAATGTTTATCAGTTTTTAATATTCAATACACGTAATTGTATTTTGATGTAAATATTTAAGAAAAACTTTCTCTACAGTAATTATTAGGCCTACTATACATTGTGAAATAATGTTATAATCCCCCCCCCAAAAAAAAACTGAAAAGATTATTAAGTTTGTTTAGATACAAAGATTTTTTTTAGCTCATCATTTTATACCATATTGATATTCTAGAGTTACAGGAATCTTATATTGGGGACTCAACTTGTGTTTTGTCTGCACTAGAAGCGCACTCACGAGTGACCACTCAGTCAGGACTCTTGCCTTTAGTAGAGCCTCATTTCTCTTGAAGAAATTTCTTGGTACGCCTTGTCCTGCTGGGTGGTTTTAGGACAATTCAATCTCACAGAACTATCCTATACAGCAGGTGTGGCCACCCGTTTTAGGTTTGAGGATTATTTCTGATTTCTGTACTCCTGGCGGTCTACTTTTCTGTTCACTAGCCAACTTAAGGGAATTATAAAAATAAGTCATGTACAGTATGACACAGAGTACCGCGGGCTAACTTTTACGACTTTGCGGTCGATAGATTGGCTACCTTTTCTATACAGGATACATACTTTTCCAGCTTGTTATAACCCCTCCTTTCCTATTCAATTTTAAACTTAGTTTAAAAAAAAATGGAGGTTTTCATTTTGACCTGTACCAATGTATATATGTATGTACCTATATTCGCGGTTAAATGGAGAACTTTTGATCATATTTCGATACGGTTTTCAATAATTGAATAAGTTATTCAGTAGAAATTTCTTATCTATAAAATATTTCGAAAATTTTTATAATTAATTATCTTTAAGACGTTGGCTATCAACGTCCCATATATGGGATACAGCGGATTTTACGAGGGACTGATTTATAGACATAAACCGCCACTATACTATAGACCGGTCATAAGAAAATTACCTTACCCACAGACCATCTGCTAGCACGAGCCCGAGCGTCTCACATATGGGACGCTGGTCCTTGGTGAACACCAATGCGTCCCAAATATGAGACGTTCGTACATTTTGGAAGTATTTTTTTTTTGTGTGTGTGTGTGTGTGTCGGTAGCGAACGTGTTAAAAAAATCAAACAATTCCTGCAACAGCAGACGAAGAAACTATTCCTAAAATACGCGGCAACCAGAAAATCAACAAAGTAAGGTGGGTTGCGCGTAACAAAGACGTTAATAACACACTTTCATTGTAAAAATTGTCCATTATCTATCTTTATATTCTACTCTATTTCATTCTATTCTATCTATATAAATATAAATGAAAGTAACTATGTTTGTGACTTAATAACTCTTGAACCAGCCGACCGATCTCGATCAAATTTTCAACATAGATGAAGTTCGGGCCTGGGATGGTTTTTATCATATCACTTTGACGCTACAACGTAGGGGAGGGAGAGGAGGAATTTTAAAATGATCAAAAATTACCGATATTAGTGTCAAATCCATAGTTATCGCGGTCGCTGAGATGAATAGCAACACTTCCGATGCCGTTTATATATATATATATATATATATATATATATATATATATATATATATATATATATATATATAGATATATAGATATAGATAGGTAGATAGATAGATAGATAGATAGAGATATATAGATATAAATGATCGAAAATGGCCGATATCATAGAACGTTTCAGTAATAGTAATAATTAATATTAATAGTAATAGTAGTATTAGTGCTTAACAATGGAGCTGGCACGTGCCTGAAGTTGGGTCCCCACCTCTCACAATTTACACCAAACGTCGCACATCGTTAGTGCACGTTAGCGCACTAAGAGCTAACGTTAGTGCTATCAGAATTCACGAGTTATTGAAGATTTTTGGATAGGGGTAACTTCATTTGAAGTTAGCACCTACCTATCTTTAAGCAGACAGGCTTTCACTAAACACATCACATCGTTAGTGCATCATTAGTGCACTAAAACGCACTAAGCACTAACGTTAGTGCTACCATATTTTGGGATTTATTCAAGGTTTTTGGCGGGGGGCCAACTTCAGAAATGGCAAATTCCATACAAATTGACGTAGAAACATGTGATTAATGATAAGCGTTAGTGCACTTAAACGCATTAAGCACTAACGTTAATGTTATCATATTTTGGGATGTATTCAATGTTTTTGGTGGAGGTAAAATTTCAGAAATATCAAATTCCATTCAAACTCTTACGGTTTTCTAGAACTACTAACGATGCACTAAAGAATGACACTAATTTTTTCTTTAATTCTTGAAGTGGGAGGCAAGTTCACGCTGATCCCCAAAGTTATTTTAATTATACCACCTACTCTAATGAAACACTAACGTTAGATGCTGGTGCACTACGAAGCACTAACGACTGCACTAGAAGAAAGTGCTTTTGATTTTGGAGGAAATTTGACGCAATGAAAAATTTCCCATTAATTTCTTATGGAAGTTTCGTGACATGTAATTGGCCATTACCGTACTACATTAATAGGGAAGCATTAACGAAATATCAGTGTTTTCTAGGAACACTAACGATGCACTAAGAATGACATTTATTTTACGTTAGTGCTTAGAGTGGGAGCAAAGTTCAGGCTGGCCCCAAAAGATTTTTTACTTATATCACCTACACTAATGAAGCACTAATTGCAGGTGTTGGTGCACTAAGAACCACTAACAATTACACTAGAAGAGATCGTTAGTGCTTCTGAATTTGATGGAAATTTGACGCAATGAAAAATTCCCTATGAATTTTTTTATGGAAGTATCGTGACTTATAATTGGCCATATCTACACTAATGGCGAAGCACTAAAGAAACTGATAGTGTTGTCTAGAAACACTAATGAAGCACTAACGAACGGCAGTATTTTTTTCGTTAGTGTTTTTATTGAGCTAATTCACGCTGGTCTCCAAAGGCGTTTTACTTGCAGCATCTATACTAATGAAGCGCTAATGTTAGGTGTTGGTTAACTAAGAATCATTAACGATGCACTACCGAATAGCACTAATCCTTCGTTAGTGCTTGAAGTAGCTGCAGCACTGTCAACTTGTCCCCCGAAAACGTTTTTACTTGTACACCTTTACTAATGAATCACTATGAATTGGGCGTCGTCATATGAGGCACTAACAATAACTTTACTGTCAATCCTTAGTTCATCATTAGTGTTCCTTAGTGCATTACGTTTGGTGTAATTTGGGAGAGGTGAGGAGGACAACTTCAGACAACTTCAGATCTAAGATATTTCGCTATGGTCGAACGTTCTAAGATATTTCTTTCTGTCGCACGTCCGAATCCCATTCAGGGCAGATATGTAGACCTATTGCCCATTCATCATTCATATTATTATTATTATTATTATTATTATTATTATTATTATTATTATTATTATTATTATTATTATTATTATTATTATTATTATTATTATAACAAGGAACTTCATAGCGAGGAACTACATAATTTATACGGTTTACCAGACATTGTTAGGGTCATCAAGTCTAGGAGGCTCAGGTGGGCAGGTCATGTAGCCAGAATGGAAGAAAGTAGAAACACTTTCAAAGTGTTGACTGGCAGTCCAATTGGAAAACGACCATTAGGAAGACCTAGGCGCAGATGGGAGGACAATATATTAAGGTGAATCTCGCAGAAATAGGAGCACAAAGTAGAAACTGGATCAAGTTGGCTAAGGACAGAAGTCAGTGGAGAGCTTTTGTGAACGCGGCATTGAACTTTGGGGCTCCATAGGTCATAGAGTTAGTTTTTAGACGTATAATTTTGGTCTCCTACGGAGGAGGTACTGTCAGAGCTTCGGGGAGCAGTGTTCCCCAAGACATGTCTGGAAGGAACACTGATTAGTTTAACTTTTCTCACAAAAGTTTAGTGTAATCAATTCGGGAACAATTGAGTTTCCGGGGGTGGGGTATAACTAAATTAGGCTCAGTAAACCGGAAGTGGTTAACCGGAAGTAGTTAAATTTGGTATCGATCAATTTGTTTTGTCAAACTGAATCGATTGATATATAGATTGTATATGTTTCGTTGCTGATTATACTCCACCCCCGGAAACTAAATAATTCCCATCAATTCAATTATTTTCACAAAAAGAAGATTCCCTTCTTATGTTTTAAAAAAAAATTTGAGTAATTCTAAAACAACTTAGATTTAAAAAGAAAAATAATATATTTCTTACTTTTCGTCAAAGTCTATTGTTTGTTATTCAAATCAATTTGTCCCTTTCTAGCAGTGGCGGCAGTTGGACTTTAAAAGTGTGGGGGGGGCAAGACATGATCTAATCATGATATAAATGTTAGTTTTCCTGCTTGTTTCTAATATTTTGTTTGACGAAAGGTTGTATAACTAATAGGATACTATCTTTTTTTCAGTTAAAATACCGTATATAGTATTTCATATTTTGTTAAGTAAATTGACGAGAGCAAAAGCAACGCCAGTAGGTAGTAGCCCTTTGTACTCTAGAACTATAAAAGTGTAAGAAAAGATTTGATTCCTTACTCATGAACATCTTGAAATTCTGTCTGGAAAACTGTGTGATCTGAATAACAAATTTGCGAAACAAATAAAGAGAAAGGATAATATTAATCATAGTAATAAATAATGATGCTTGTTTTGCAAGTCATATTGAAACAGGTATTAACCCTTTCGGGATCCTATGGTACAATTTGTACCATATGCACTTTTCATGGTGCATTGCGTTATTTCTCTTCTATTTGAGATTTTTCCTCCGGTTTTTTTTTTTTTTTTTTTCCAAGTCCAGAGGCCTTGTAGAAGACATTACGTATGGTTTCAGACCGTCCTGCGTCCAGACATAAGAGGTGATGACGTCATAAGTCAAAAATTTCTTTTCTCATTTTCTAAGCCTATGTTCAATATTTCTTGGCGGGCTTATTTTTCTACGTAGAAGATTGAAATTTTGCACAAACATTCAGTCCACCGAGTAGTATTTACCAGATTTTTTGTTCCGATGTCAGTGCTAAAACAGGGGGGGGAGGAACCAGAGGGGAAAAGGGGTAAAAAAAAAGGGATTTTTTACCCCCAAAATCCCGTTTTTCGTCATTTTCCCGCCTCACATACATGATAGGACCACGTGAATCATACCATCTGAAAGGCCGTTCCATTCTGAAGGGAATGACGGTCGAATTATTATTCTAGGGTAATTAGGGACGTCTCAGGGATTTTTTGAAAAATATACTTCTATATAGGGTAATGTGGAGCATTGTCGGTATATATATTTTTTGGCGGGCTTATTTTTGAACGTAGAAGATTGAAATTTTGCACAAACATTCAGTCCACCGAGTACTATTTACCAGATTTTTTGTTCTGATGTCAGTGCTAAAACAGGGAGAACCAGAGGGGCAAAGAGGTAAAAATAGGGATTTTTACCCCAAAAATCCCGTATTTCGTCATTTTCCAGCCAAAAAAACATGATAGGACCACGTGAGTCATACCGTCCGAAAGGCCGTTCCATTCTGAAGAGAACGACGGTTGAATTATTATTTTAGGGTAATTAGGGCCGTCTCAGTGAATTTTTATCCAAATATACTTCTGTATAGGGTAAAAGTGGGGCATGGTAGGGAAATTTTTTCTGGCGGGCCTATTTTTTCACGTAGAAGATTGAAATTTTGCACAAACATTCAGTCCACCGAGTAGTATTTACCAGAAGTTTTTTTCCGTTTTCTGCGTAAAAACAGGGGGGTCCAGAGGGGCAAAAGTTGAAAAAAGGGAAATTTTGCCCCAAAAACTCCCTTTTTTCAGGAATTTCCCGCCTTAGATACATGATGGAGACATATGAATGGTACCGCCTGAAAGACAGTTCTATTCTGAAGAGAATAATTCGCGGATTATAGTCCTAGGGTAATTAGGGATGTCTCAGGAATTTTTTTCCCTGAGATCATAGTGTTTTATGGTACTTTGGGGCATTGTGGGAATTTTTGATAAAAATTCTCCCGCCCTTACTGTTCAAGATAGAAACTTGAAATTTGGCACACACATTCAGTATACCAAGTACTATTTATCAGATTTTTTTTTAGATGGATACGATCACACAGGGGGGCCAGGGGGGGCCAAAGTTCGAGAAAATTTTTTTCCCTCCGAAATTTTCACTTTGACATTTTTTCCCGCTTCTGGTATATGATATGAGCACGCAAGTGGTACCATTTGAAAGCCAGCTCTATTCTGAAGAGAATGAGGTATGAACCATGATCCTAGGATAAATAGTGACGATACAGTAGCTGCTTGACTGAAAGTCTAAAAAATAGCCCAAAAAGCCAGGATCCGGAAAGGGTTAATGAACATCTTAATTTTTAATTCTACACAAGGTATTAAATGTATGTTATTACTCTTAGAAAATGAAAGACAGTAAATACTACAAGCATGTGTTACGACATTTAAAGAAATATTTGCTTTTGCAACTTCCCGAAACATGTTCGTTGCAACGGCAAATATATGGCACCATTTTTTCTATGAACCAGTAAATACATACAAAAACTTTACTTTTCTAAATGAAACAATATACATTAATGGGTTACTTCAAACAAGTGCTGGGGCAACTGCCCCCCTTTGCCCCCCCTAATCGCCGCCCATGCTTCCCAGCGCTTACAAATTATTTTATTTGCACTACTTCTCGCCAGGTGGCAGTATATTCTTGGCAATATTTGTTCCGTTCCTTCCACGATTTGCGTGCGTGTTAGTTGTACTTCCAATAACTCCCGCTAGAGGTCATGTGAGTGATTGAGGAGAACGTAACACGAACCGGAAGAAGTTAGCTGAATACATGACAAAAGAGAAGCATGTATCAGTATTCAATTTCTTCAAAGGGAACGCCGGGATATGCTTCTATAAAAGGAAAAAAAAAAAACAGTGAACACAGATTCCAATCATCTTACCTATTGTTTTGCAAAATTTATGAGTGAACGCAAAAAACCGACACACGATTTACTTCCATTCAGCCAAGCAAATTGCCAGTTTGGATTTAAAGAAAGATCTACAACTTAGAAGCTACAGGAAACGATATATAACAGAAAACTCAGCCTCTTTGTGTTACCAAAAGTTTTATATTAGCAGTGTTGCCAGACAAATGCAAATACATTTATTAGTTGAAATAGAATATGTTGCATTGGATAACAATTATAAAATTGATTAATAATATTTTATCTATTCGTTCAAAATTTGCCCCTAAATTGAGTTTGTTTTGTGATTTGCGTCAACATCGAGACTAAAGGACAGGACCTAGTAGTAACATTCAGAAATCACCAGGGGCGGATCCAGGACGGACTGTTGGAAGGAAACGGTGAAAGATTCTCAATTTTCTCTCTCGGTGTTTTCCCGTTTGGCCTATTCCCGTTTCGCCTATGCTCACTCTACGAGGGATGTTTAGTGTTTCAGCGAATTTCGAGTGTTTGAGGTGGGAACGCAATATAAAGATAATAAAAATAAATCTATGGAAATTAATTAGTCTAAGGAGTAATACATTAAACCAATTAACTTGAATTTTACAGAAAAGAAAATTCCAGAATTGACACTGCATATTAATCCTTTTATTGTCTAAAATTCTCATACTAATTAATAAATGCTGTAGTAAGTTTTGCTTCTCTACAGTGTTTCTAAGTATCTATGCTTAAGTTTCTCAACTTTATTTTTTAAAATTTCTTTTTTAAGGTTACAATTAACGTAAATGGAGTATGTTAGGCCCCGTAATATTTTTAAATGTGATTCAGCAACGTTCAAATCCCGTCGTTGTCTACTATCACCATATTCACTGTAAACGTTATGCCTTGACTGAAGACTTATCCCGCCCATCAACCCTATAAAACTGATTCCTTCATTATGAGAAATTTGGTATAAAAATTAATAATTTAGCTAAAATGAGTTTAAAGAAATTCACATTTGGAAGGTAATTATCTCCCATTCGAGGTATTACGCCCTTTACTCCAGAGCCACCTTAAATACTATCAAAGCACAACAGCGTCTATATCTTTCCATTCAGAGAAACTCGTACAGGAAGAACGAGCGAGAAAACTGACTTCGTTCATTTCACCTCTGCTACCTTTGGTTCGATGCTCGTCCACCGCTCTGGACATGAATCAATCATTCAAAATTAAATTTAATAGCCAGCATTCATGCTATCCTGAGCCTTCTCTCCGAGCCTCAATGTTACTAGTATTTCTGCACTCAGGCAGAAAAAAGTGCAAAGTTACTTCCACCCACCCGTAAGGCTGAAAAATTGCATTAAGAAATTTTCCTAGCAGGACAGTTGGAAGGCATAATGGTTCACCTCTCAGAATCACGGGAGTATTGACTAACCTTGTAGAGTTCGAGAAATTGATCTTGAATAACTAGTCACTCGCTTTTTTAAATTATTCTGTGAGCCCATAAAAAAATAGAACGTATATCGGTTTTGATATGGTGAACTACTAGTGGCACGGCACGTAGTGTGCTAGAATCAGAGTCAATCACGAAAGAGCTATTGCTGATGTTGAAAAATAAACTTATTCATAAATCTTTGTAAAAAGAAATAATAATAATAATAATCCCTCAGACACTAAATATCACTCGTCGAGTGAGTGTAGGCAAAACAGGAATACCCGTTTGCCCTACATCTAAGATGAGATTGAGATAATGATATATATATATTGCTGGAAGGTCCGTAGGCGAAACGGGAATAGGCCAAACGGGAATGAACCTTCCCTCTCACTAGGATTTTGCAACACTGGTGCCTGTGCCACTAGACGGGAGGGGGATGAACGATTCTTCACTCCCTGGATCCGTGTATGAAAACCACAACCAAGGCTTGAATCGGAAAACATGAACTAAAATCTTTGAGTTTTATGTCCCACAATTAAGATAAGGGAGATGGATAATTAAGGCTAGTAAATGAGATGATGATGATGATGCAAGAATTTGTGGAATGAAAATGTGGGAGGAAAGGGAGTACCCCAAGAAAACCCACGGACACGATGTTGTCCGCTATAAACTTACTTAGTCGGGGATCGAACCAGACACCTTATGCACCAGAGGTAAGCGTTTTACCATTGAGCTACCATGAACCCCCCCCCCCCGCTTGAATTCGGAGCAGTTGACGGGTGCGTATACCATCATGCAAGGACAATCCTCGTGCCACGATGGTCCAGTGGTAGAATGCTCTCTTCTGATGCATGGGGGTCCCTGATTCGATTTCACCTAGGACTAAGTTGGATTTTTTTCTGTAAAAAAAACACTGTGTGTGAGGGTTTTCTTGGGGTTCTCTTACTTTTTCATTCCACCACTGTCTCTCTTAGCCTTGGAACATAATCGTGGGACTTTAAAACCACAAAAAAAAATCATTACAGGAAAGACCGTTCTTTCTCACACTATTTATTTCGTTCTCCGAAAAACTGGATTAGAGGACTGTGCAACCGATCCAGGCTAACATTTAATTATAAACATTATTCTTTTTTAAGAAAAGTGAATACAAAGTTTTTCACCGTCTTTTACCAAACAGTTCGACTGATATGAACCAAATTTTGAATTGCTATTGGTTAAGAGAAAACTCTCGAGTAAAACGTACCAAGAGGAATAACCATTAAAAAAAAAACAAAAACAAAAAAACACCTCCTATAGACATTCATGTAGCGAAGTGACTCCTAAACCCATATGTAACCATCGGTGTCGGTATGTTTGTTAGTATTGTATAACTTCTAGGGGAGATAAACATCTTAGGATAACAGGGGATTTTCAAACTTGATCCACTGGAAAACACAAAAGCTAGAGCAAGTGATAGGAAGCAGAAACAAGCGAGTAATGCAGGGCTTTATAGCGGCAAATGGGCAGGGGCAGGTGCTATTTGTGCTATCATTGTCACTTAAAATAGCTTTGAGAAAACCAAATTTAACGCATCTTCCTGCCCTTTCAGGACCGGTCCCTCTAGACCCCCGTGAATACGGGCCTGCCTAGAGCTTAATGTGGGATTCGAAACACATGAGAGGGGGTGCGGTGGCTCAGTGGTAGTGCGTTTATCTCCGCTGCTTGGGGTCCCTGGTTCTATCCCAGCTTGCACCATGTGGACTTTGTGGTGGACAAACCGTGCTCGTTGGTTTCCTCGGGGTTCTTACGTTTCCTGCCACTTTCTTTATTCCACCATTTCATTCATTTCTCATAATCACCGCCTCCTTTAGCCTAACTGGCATAACCGTGGGACGTAAAACTGAAAGATTTCATTTCATTTCATTTCGAACCACATGAGCTCTCGCCGAATCGAACGAGAATCTCTCACTCCGAAGACGTGTACGGTAGTCATATTTACTTTTTTCTTTAAGTTTAGCTATCTTCAATTCCCCCCCCTCCCCACACACACGCCAATTTGGATTTAAAACACTTACAATATCTAAACATTTTTCAAGTTCAATTTAAGGGGATCAGGGGGAAGAAGTTGAAATTGTATAATAATAATAATAATAATAATAATAATAATAATAATAATAATAATAATAATAATAATAATAATAATAATAATAATAATAATAATAATAATAATACATTACTTTTGGCTCATTATAAGAAAATTCGCCGTGTACTGGCAAACCTGTCTTTATTATAAAACACTGTTTTTCGACGTAGAAAGAGCTTTTGACCTCCTTAAATAGAAGCAGCTATTAGTTGTGATTAATTTCGTAATTTGTTATTTTGGAGTTACAAAAAGAGGAAAGCTCTGCCTGTGTGAGTGTGTAAGGGAGGGGCGTGGTTAAATACAGAAGGATTTCGTGCCATGACACCACTAAAAAGCAAATGTCTTGAATCCTCCATTTAAACTGAATATTTCATGAGGCGTCGCTCGCGTTGTTCTGAAGGAAAACGTATTATAAAGTCATATTAAGTTCTGATTGCTCGTTGTTGTGTATCTAAAATATGATGCCCTCCTTCTCCCCATATAATCATTGCGTCAATTAAAACACAATTAGCAAATTAAAAAGTTAGATGAACAAACGTGTCAAAAGATTAAAAAGCAACAACATTAGGGCACGGAAAGTCTTGAAAGAAGAGGAAGGTCCTTCCTCTTCTGCTCGTCCCCATCACAAAGGAATAATTTTATGCTTCTTTCTAACCAACTTTGAAGGCTTATGAAAAGACAAAGGTTCATCGCAGCAGAAACAAAATCTTATCATTGGATGTTATATTGTAGGAATAAAATCGAGACGAGACGAGACGAGACTGCTTACAGTATAGTCGATTCAGCCGATACATGTGCAGTTTGTATATAAAGGATGCCGCTTTCTACGTGTGGAGGCTAGTGCCATAAATAAGTCATCGTCCGCGGGAACTTGTGGAAAACACCCCCGATAACTAAATGGTCAACCAGAACCCTCATTTCTAGCATTTGACAACCGCCCGTCAAGTCCACGTGAGATACTTAGTTGCCACAGTTCCAAACGCTGTCCTTTCAGTCAGTGATTAGAAGATTGCTGTTTAACATATATAGTTTTCTTATATAGCAAAATGTGGAGGCCTGGCATCTGTTTCACGTTAGCGATAGTATTGGAAGAGAGAGTGAGAGACAGAGACACAGTTGGTGCTGCGACATTACGTCCTAGGCTTGTCGAGAAAGCGTTACCCTCTGTAGCAAACGCGGCCAAAGTGGCTATTCAGTAATTTTACTTTCACCAGATGTGTAAATCATACTGTGAGCCAGTCAGGGTTTCCAGGTCTTTTTGCCAGGTCCAGTGTGTAATAGCAGAGTTCCAATACTCTGCGCAAACCATCTTCCAAGCAGCTGTTTCTTGCTACAATCCCTTTGCCTGGCAACATGTCTTTCCTTTTTTTCCCCTTCCTTTTGAAATATTTTAAACAACAGGCAGTCTATTGTTCCGACCCGCATCAAATACGCTCGAGCTGACGTTTTCTCAGCGATTTTATTGCTTTCGCGTTTATGATTAGCCATCTACATTTAAATACATGGTCATCGTATTCCAAGAGTACGCATGAGCAATAAATACGCTTTGCGATCGCTTCAAATAGCCGGGTCGGTCAAAAGAGCGATGGGGGGAGGAAGAGATATTGTTGTAAAACCCAGCAGGGGAAGTTCAAAGGATTTACCGAACTGCCCATGTGTAGAAGAAATCGACTTTACCGGTCTCGTCTCAATTGTCAAATAATCTTTCTCTCTCATGTCTTGTTACAAGTTGAAAATATATGTGCAAGACAGAAGTTGAGGTTATATCTTGTTGAAAACACCATTGTTAACATTTTACATGCTAATGTTCCACTTTTGGAACTTTTTTTTTTTTTTTTTTTTTTTAATTTTCAATACGTAGCCGATAATACCAACTTGAAACATTAGAAAATTTCATCTCAAGAGAGAAATTCTTATTTTGCTCTTGAATTCCCTATGTTATACCAATTACAAAATTAAAATAAAAACAAGAATGAAAAATAATTCTGGCAAACATTTTCTTCAATATGTGAGTAAACTTATCCGTAAATTTTGATCTTTTACGTTTGTCATGTAGCTGCTGAATAACTATTTTTCTTAATTGAAAAAGATATTTTAAGATGTTTGCGAAAACAAGTACATTTTGTTTTCAGGATTTAGTATTTACATAATTCCTTTTTGTCATCATATTGCAATGAACGAAAGAACGAAAGAAGAACTTTGTTGTCCAGTCGTTGTGTGTAGGAAGTTTTTTGAAGTGGCTGTTTCTCACTTTTCTTCCGTTAATTTATATTTTCTGTATTTAATAAGTATCAGAGCACAATTTCCTTTTCTTTGGGGCTTGTTTTCTGAGAACCACTTCTGTGCTTGCATGCATTTTCCGGTAACAAAATTAGATAATTAACACTGCTTTCAATATTATGGAGGAATCATTGGTCTACTTTCCGCCTTTAGAGATTTTTTTTTTCGATGAAGAATTCCATATTTGCTGCCAATTGCGATGAAAATTTCCTTTATCTCCGTTGACGAATTAATGGAAAAATCCCACAAAATGGAATTTTCCCATTGGTTGGTATCACTATACGTAGCCACGTTTTTTTTTTTTTTTTTTTTTTTTTGAAGAAATATTTGTTTCCATGCTAAGAACATATCAGGTAAGGCAAGGAACTGTCTTGAAAACTTCTTTTGATGATTAAAGCAGGGGTGCCCACAAGGGGGGGCTATGACGCAAACTGCGTCATTGAAACATTTGGGGGGGGGTAAAATCTATATAAATACGTTGGAGGGTGTGTAAAAATTAATCGAAAAGATTTTTTTTTTTTCATGGAAGAACACCTACGGATAGACAATTGAGGGGGGTGCGTCACGGACATGAGGGGGGTGGGCACCACTGATTAAAGGAACGCTAAACTTCAATCCCTGTAGACAACATTTATAAGTGAGTAATTATTATATTATCTCGTATAACTTAGCAACGGAACGGAATTTGAGTTAAACTAAATTCAGTATTTATTTGTCAATATTTGAGATAAGAATGAGACTTTTGAAACTGCTTTATCTCGTCTCAAGCTGCAAACGTCTGTCTTGATCTCGTCTCGATTTACAAATACCCCTCTCGGTCTCGACTCCAAATTGTGAAAGAAGTCTGAGATGAGTTTTGTTCTTGGTGCACTATCCCTACTATCTTGTGTCAGATCAATCCATTGGGGGATCTTAGCGTATTTGCTTTTCTCAATGGTCTAGTGGTTATAGCGTGCGCCTTGATTGCACATGATCCCTGGTTGCATTTCCGTTGAACGAGCATTAAAATTCGAACGCATTACGGTGCTTCGGTGAGTACGCCGCAAAATGGTACGTTCGTGTCTCATATAGCCTTGATGTTCAAAAGGGACGGTAAAGTTCAATGAACAAACAAAGTTAAGTTGATTTTGAGTTTTTTTAACGTCCCTTTCAGCAGCGAGGATATTAGATGGGATCTACTAATTAACGTGGAATCCGATCCACATGAGCTCCGACCGGGAATCGAACCTGGGTCTCGCACGCTAAAAGGCGCTTGCGCTAACCGCTCAGCAACGTAGGGCTCTGAACAAACACCGAACCTTCCGAAGCATATCATGAGACTGAGAGGCCAGGAGTTGTAAAGAAAAAAAAATCATTTATTCTCTTGTTTATTATTACTGCTTACTAAATGTGCATGTCTAGGGTTGCAAATTTAGTCACTTTGTGGCTAGCTCTGACTATTTTGAGAACCTTGCTAGCTACAAATATTCTAAAAAGCCACTAGTAGCTTTTCTAGCCATACGTTTTTTGCTTTTAGCCATTTCTAGCCATTTTCTGAGTTCACTTTTTGATATGCGTAATTTTGCTATTTCCTGAAGTTTGATTCGTTCTCTAAGTGGTACCATTCTAAACCTCAGTGCTAGAGTACGTATCCCGCCAGAGAACTTGGTTGGCTTTTAAAGATTTTCTGCTAAACGGCGTGACAAACATCTTGGCGTTTGAAGGCGGCGCTCCAAGTTCCCTTTAAATGCTACTAGCAAATGACAGGCCAGCGGTATTGCCACGTTTATTTTGTACACACCCACGTCTATTCCCTGTCACCTGATCGCGCTGTAGTTTGTCTCCTTAGCCATAGCCACACCCCGTTGCTACTTTGCAACGTCGCGCCAGAGCTTGTGTTTTATTAGTTTAGCTGAAATGCCAAGATGTTTGTCACAGGCTTTAGTCCTTACGAGAACGTTTTAATCCAATAGACGTCTTACTGACTTTGTCGTGTAGGTGACGTTAGTTGTCAACGAGTCTATCAAATGAGATCATTGCTATTTGGTGGGTATTTGAAGTGTTTAGTTACCACACGTGAACAAGTGTGTTACAGCGATTTGTGAGTGGTCTAGCGTTTTGCTGTTTCCTAGCGTACAACTTAACCGTGGCATGGCAAGAACGCGTAGCAGACAAATCCATCCTTTAGGCGGGAAGCATGCCAAGATAAAACAAACGTACTCTAGAATTGACCCACCAAAAGCATAGATGTTCAGATAGGTCCTTCCTCATATCTTAGTTACTAAGTAGAAGAATGAGCTCAAAACCTGTAACCTACCAGTGGACGTTGAGAAAAATCTTTGGGGAAGAAGTGTAAGTTCGAGTAAAAAAAAAAAAAACTCGTTAAAGAAATTCAAAATAGACTTTCTGATTATATATAAATCCTTCAGAAAATGTAGCTTTTCAGTGTCAATGATGATTTGAAATTAGTGAAACAGACTTTTACTGTCTTAGTTTTAGCTTTCACTTTGGTAGTATTTGAAGATAATATCGATAACGTTGAAAAATCAGTGGCGAACATAAATTTCATGAAATGGGTGAATAAGTCTTAAACTGAAGAATTTTTGCAAGAAGTAAATCAGTACATAGATTCTGGAGGCAAGAATCTATTTTAAGAATTAGATTCGTTGATTTTTATCATACTATCATACGAAGTGAAGCTTATATTCAATCAGAAAAATAGTCACAAACAGTCAGCAACAGGTTGAAACATGTTTTCTTCAATTTTAACATTCAGATTTGGGTAGCGCTGTAGGCGAAAGTGTTAATTTTCTATACGAAATTTCAGGCACAGTTTTGCAACTAGTTGAAACAAAAGAGCCTGATACAAGTAACCGAGACAAGAAGCTTCGCCTTAGCCTGAAGATGATGATAAATGACATTTATTTCTGTTAGAGAAGTTTTGCTTTAATTTTATATTATTGTAGGAACCGAATTCTCTCAGCATGCCAGCTTGAGTTTTCCCAGCCATTTCTGGCCTCTTTTAGCTATTGATTTCAGCCACTTTTTCTCGTTGAGTGTTGGCAACACTATGCATGACATCTTCAATGATACAGGATGTTCATGAATTATGATGAAAAACTTTGGAATTTGATTCTACAATTGAAAGCAAGACAAAAAAAGTCTCTATCAATACACGTCCGACGATGAGTAATTTAGAAGTTACAGGCTTTCGAAATCGTGGGATAACGAATTTGTCGAAACATGCAAATATTTTAGTCTCGTAATCGGCTCTATCGAAAATTGTGTATTTCAGAATCGTACAATGGTGGCGCAAAAGATTCCTCTGGAAAGTAAACGTAGGCACAAATGAGTTTTATATGATCGCTGGTTACCTATAAACGATGGTATGTAGGATATCAGTGGCGAATATTGCCTTGTCGACAATATTGGCGCTGAAGCGCATAATTTTACGAGAAGCTACCAACACTGTTGAATAACTGTTTCTTTGTGGATAATATTTGTTGATTGTCTGCTGATACGTTGGCGTGTTTTCGGAAAAGTTTGTTTCTGTCAGTTCGTCTCACGTATTACGGAAAAAGACACGCTATGTGCTTTGAAGAAACACTAAAATGTCGCCAATTTTCCTTTCATCAGAATGGAGTACAGTAATAAATAGCTATAAGAGTGTAACGCAAACAATACTCTCATTAGCAATATTGCCAGCTTCCCATTGTAGCCACTTGATGTGAACTGCATTTAATCTCTTAAAGTAGAGTATGGAATGAAGCCACAGATACACTTCGATGAATGTATCCTGGAAAATGAGACGTGGACCTACTGATTAACGTGGAATCCGAACCACATGAGCTCCCGCCGGGAATCGAACCCGGGTCTCCCACTCCAAAGGTGAGTACGCTAACCGCTTAGCCACGAAGGTCATACCAAAGGAGTGTACCTGAGATTTTTGTCAATACTAAAGATTCAATATCCAAAGGTTAGTAGAAAACTATTTAACAGCATAGTAGGTGTTCTGAAACAGAAATTGATGGTACAATTTGAAGGACCTTCCAAAGGTAAATCACGACCTTCCAAGAAAATCTGGAAGATGGAATTGAATATAGCTCGACGATCCTGACAACCCGAAAGTTGTGTATGAGTCAAAATCAGCATATTACAAAGAAGCAGCACAATCAGAAAGGCGATTTATGTGGAAATTGTGGGAAGTGTTCTTACCTACAAAAATACAAAAGTCCGGGATTCAGTGTGTCGAATGCAAGATGTGGTTTCATCAAAACTGTAAATCAGAGAAGTATGCGTCAGTGGCTGGACTCTGCAAAAAAGGGTGCCTATTTCTCTGTAAATTTGGGGAGGAAGCGGGCATTCAGATGCAGAAGGCGTATATGAGGATTTTAAGACAAATTGCATTCAAATTATACCAAATATTGTATATTCTTAAATACAATAAGGGAACCCACATGAGCTTTGGGGGGCCCGGGCCCCTCGGCCCCCCAGGATTGACACCTTTGTCTGCAAAGAGTGTGAAGACAAATTGTGCATTGTTGGATGATGAATCGTTCATTTGCAATAGCCTACATTTGCGTAAGGTTATCCCGCAGAAAAGGTCAATCGTTTTAACACTTACTGGAGATGAAAGTTATTGCCTCATTGTGTATTGTTATTTGCTGTTAACTTCTTTATTGTGTTTCTTATGCTCTCTTCTAATATTGGGTTGTAAACCTTCCTTTCAAATGTATGTTTCTCTATTTTCGTAGATTCTGGGATTCTAAGTGGCGATATTATTGTAATATGCTTGCAATATCACCGTTTTACCTACTGTAGGAAAAGCATTAATAAATTGTAACTACATTTAGATATAATATCAAATATTCAGCTGCTGGTCATTTTAGAACAAGATGCTAGATAATTGATGTATTATTTATTTTTTTCTCCATTGCTGAAAATGAAAGGGTCATATCCAATATTGTGAATTGGTGGAGATACAGGTCGGTAGCCAGCTCAAAAATGTAGGGGGGGGGCTGGACTTATGGGGGCCTATCCAACCATATTATAGTTAATTACCATATTTTAGTTCATTTGCAAGCCTACCATGAAAATTTTAGGGGGGCAGCAAAAGTTTAGAGGAAACCCGGCCCCCTAGACACCCTGGATACGGCCTGTGAGATACAGTATTTGCATGTTTTATCCTAGTTTTTCCAAATCGGTATTTCGCGAAACTTAATTTAAAAATCATGAATGAATTAGTAATTAGTTAAAATCAATTTTGAGACAGATTGCAGCAGTGGTACCAACAATGCTGATTACTACACCCCTTCAGTGGCACCAACAATGCTGAGTACTGCATAGAGTCTCCACTGTATACAAACTTATTGTCTTACACCATTATAATCTAGCGTCAATTACCTGCTTCGCTGAATTAAAATGAGACAAATTAGTAATATGTTTCGTTAATCAGTCACTTTTTACTATTACTGATGCACTTTCAAATCGATAGAAGCAAAGAAAATATAATGAAAATTCAGAAAATAATAAGTAATCTATATAAATAAAAATGTAGTGCTACTATTATTGACTAAATGTGGATTTAAACGGCATCGGAAGCGTCACTGTTCATCTCAGCGACCCCGAAAAATATGGATTCGACACGAATATACCTATCGGTCATTGTCGACCATTCTTCCAGATCTCCCCCTCTGTTACGTTGCGGGGCTGAATTTGGATTTAAACGGCATTGGAAGCGTTACTGTTCATCTCAGCGATCCCGAAAACTATGGATTCGACACTAATATCGGTCGAATCATTTCCGATCATTCTTATAGATCTCCTCCTCCCTTAAGTTGCGGGGCTGAATTTGGATTTAAACGGCATCGGAAGCGTTACTGTTCATCTCAGCGATCCCGAAAAATATGGATTCGACACTAATATCGGTCGAATCATTTCCGATCATTCTTATAGATCTCCTCCTCCCTTAAGTTGCGGGGCTGAATTTGGATTTAAACGGCATCGGAAGCGTTACTGTTCATCTCAGCGACCCCGAAAAATATGGATTCGACACTAATATCGGTCGAATCATTTCCGATCATTCTTATAGATCTCCTCCTCCCTTAAGTTGCGGGGCTGAATTTGGATTTAAACGGCATCGGAAGCGTTACTGTTCATCTCAGCGATCCCGAAAACTATGGATTCGACACTAAAATACCTATCGGTCATTGTCGATCATTCTTATAGATCTCCCCCACCCTTACGTTGCGGGGCTGAATTTAGATTTAAACGGCATCGGAAGCGTTACTGTTCATCTCAGCGACCCAGAAAACTATGGATTCGACACTAATATCGGTCGAATCATTTCCGATCATTCTTATAGATCTCCTCCTCCCTTACGTTGCGGGGCTGAATTTGGATTTAAATGGCATCGGAAGCGTTACTGTTCATCTTAGCGATCCCGAAAACTATGGATTCGACACTAAAATACCTATCGGTCATTGTCGATCATTCTTATAGATCTCCCCCTCCCTTACGTTGCCTGGCTGAATTTGGATTTAAACGGCATTGGAAGCGTTACTGTTCATCTTAGCGACCCCGAAAATTATGGATTCGACTCTAATATTGGTCGAATCATTTCCCATCATTTTCATCTATCTTCCCCCTTTCCGTCCTCTAAGTTGCACCGTCAAAATAAAATGATAGAAACCATCCCAGGCCCGAACCTCATCTATACTGTGTTAAAAATTTGATTGAGATCGGTCGGATGGCTCAAGAAGTATGAAGTCATAAACATAGTCATTTTCAATTTTATATATTAGGTTTTATATATAGTTAGGATTATTATATATTAGATTATACAGTACAGCGTGATTCTTTTAAAACTCACTAACTTCATTTGGGTCTAGAATTTCTAACCGAGGTCCGATCCGATTTTCATGCGGTTTGTGGCAAATAATCAAGTAAGGATGGGAGATTTAGGATGGCACTATGTTTACTGGTTTAAATTCACCCGGGGTAATATCAGCCACGCCTCAAGAAAAACAGCAAATATTCACCAGTGTACCTTGCAATTGAAATGAGGTTTTGGATTTTTGATGCGAAATTACAGAATACAAATTAAGTGTTAGTGAGAATTCAAATTATGTGTTAGCGGTAGCACCCAAAAATTCCATGTTGAATAGCTACAGCCGATTTCTTGCGACAAACAACGGAGAGATTTCTTGGGCGACCTCAGGAATCAATAAATGACATTTTCCACAAGAGCTGCCTACAGGGTCCGATGCTTCTCTTTCTCACTCAGAAGCGATCCTGTTTCTTCCAATTTATTCACTAGCGACCATATGTATATTATGTTACTATCTGGGGCAGAACGTGAGGCAAATTTGTTTCTAAATGACCTTCGCGAAGCAACAACAAATTCCGTTTACCAAAAACTTTTAACGATAAACTCATGTTGCTCCAAAGAGTATACTATTCTCACTGTGTCCTGATCATACTCACACAGTGGCACAGAATTGTACAGCGAAATTCCCAATACAACAGCCCAGATTCCTATTTCTTATTCTTATTGACCTTGGCGAGGTTTCAATGTACGAAGAAAACTCAAATTTTCACACCGCACCGCACTTTATTTCAATTGTAAGGTATACTGGCGAATATTTGCGGTGTTTCTTGAGGCGTGACCGATATTTCCCCGGATGAATTTAAACCAGTAAACATGGTCCCATAAATCTCCCATCCTTTCTTGATCATTTGTCGACAAACCGCATGCAAATCGGACTTCTGTTAGAAATTCTAGACCCAAATGAAATCCACGAGTTTTAAAGAAAATCACCCTGTATAATATCAAGCAAGTATGTCGTGATGTAGCGGGCGTACAGTAATGTGTGTCCTCAGTCAGAAAAGATTGAGAACCACTGGTTTGTCGTATGATGGAAAATATGATCGAGTCTAAAGAACCTTAAACGAAAAAGTATAACGATATTCCGTCACTACTGCATTACTGGTACCTTTAGCATTATACATTCCAAGGTGCCATGATGCGCAGAACTCAATAAAAATATTTCACACATGCGGCTTTTATTGACAGAAGTTGGACGGTTGTAGGAAATAAAATGATTTCTCTACACTCACGTTTCTCTAATGGAACGACATATTTCTCAGATTGTGTTAAGGCAATATATATATAGGCTTCTAACGCTAGTACTTGCAGGATAATAGTAGCAATACTACCATATGAAAAGCTCCACTTTTCCCCTTCAAATCTAATTTCTTTCTTCTGTTTCCGTCCCAATCATCCTCATTCCGATGTCATCGTTTCAAAATCGTCCTGGTATTCCCGCTGCGAAACTCTACACTTCATCCTCTTTTTTCCCTCCTTTTTTTCTTCTTGTTCTTCTTACACACACTCACATGCATCGCTCACTTGTTCCAATTCAACCCCCGTAGCAATCGGCAACTGCAGCTCTCTCTCTCTCTCTGTTTCCGTTTCCCCTCTTTTTTCTACCACTTTTCTCTCCAATCTGTTTCGACGTCTCAACATGGCGCACGCTTTTCCTTCCAATTTTCAGGAAAAACTCCCACTTCTGTTCTTTTTCTTCCTTCTTCCCGGAATCGGAAAAGTGACTACATATATACATATATGTGGTGCGTGCATTGCTTCTTCTTCCATTTGCCAAATCTTTTAGATATACAAGTTTTCGTAGTATCCTAGTCACTAAATCCTTTTTCTCCATTTTGAGGTCCATCTCATTTGAGGGACGTTGAGGAGGAGGACATTGTGTCCAGAAGTCGGGATCTTTTTCTGAAATTAAAAAAAAAAAAAACTCTCACACCAACTCATGTCAGATTTGAAAAGCAGAGTTGCAAACTTACCTAATATCATTCTCTCAGAATATTAGCAATTTCAAAGAAGTTTGGCTTATCAAAACTCCTTCATATATTTAACCTGTATAATATCACCAACAACGCTTCGGAACTATATTCTATGTAACTGATGTGAAGATATTAGAGTTCATTAATATTTAAATATATGATTAGATGCGGTTCTATAGTTAGAAAACACAATAGCATGCCTCTCTTCCATTATGAGTAAAAGAGCTATAATTATAAAAATTATTATATCATATACACACATTAGTTTCATATATATATATATAGATGGTGATCAGAAAAATGGAAACACCTGAACGAAATTACAACTTACCAGATTAATATGGTGTCGGGCCACCTTTCGCCTTCAGAACAGCCTTGATGCGACGTGGGATGGAGGCATAGAGGTCGTGAATGGTAGCAAGTGGAATTTTACACCATTCCTCGTGCAGGGCATCGGCCAGTTCTGTGAGAGATGATGGAGGTGGAAATCGTCGCCGGAGTCGTGTTTCCAAGACGGACCACAGATGTTCAATTATGTTGAGATCTGGGGATTGGGCGGGCCAGGGGAGGCATTGAACTTCATCCTGATGTTCCTCAAACCACGCTGCAACAACGCCAGCTGTGTGAATGGATGCATTATCATCCTGAAAGATGGTGCCATTGTCCGGGAACAACATCCGGGCCATAAAATGCAAGTGGTCTGCTAAAATTGCGACATAATCGTTGACAGTGATTCGTCCGCTAAGTGTGACCACAGGACCCAATGAAAATCATGATATGGCGGCCCTCAGCATCACCGAGCCGCCGCCATGTTTCACAGTTGGGCAGAGACACTGCAGATCATAAGCTTCTTTGGGCTTTCTCCACACATAAACACGGCCTGTGGTTGGGAATAGGGTGAAGGATGACTCATCCGACCATATCACACGCTTTCAGTCCTCAACGGGCCAAGTTGCATGGTCGCGGCAACATTTGCGGCGTGCGAAAGCGTTATGGTCCCTGATGAGCGGTTTGGCCCGTGCAACACGACCCCGTAAGTTCATGTCATGTAATTTGCGGCGGACTGTGATTGTCGAAACAGGGTGGGGGAGGTGCTGATTGAGTTCCTCCGTCACTTGCTCCGCAGTGGCACGACGGTTCTGCGTGACAATGCACTTTAATATCCGGCGTGACCTGTCACTCATGATTTTCTTCCGCCCACTGTTCCGCTTCCCCGATGTAGTTTTCCCGTGTGTTGTGTAGGCCGTCATCACCTTCGACACTGTTCCACGCGACACACCTAACACAGTAGCCACTGCCGTCACACTCACTCCACATAACCGCGCACCAACAATTTGCCCTCTTTGAAAATCTGAGAGGTCTCCCATTTTACACTACCTCCGTCTGCTGCAGCCACTGGACACTGCTGTTCCACTGCGCCTGACGTAGCATGGAGACCGACCTAACACACCACCATCAGCGGTCCGGCGCTGCGGGCGCCACGACACCACTGCCAACCCATACATCTGACGTGTTGCCATGCGTTTCCATTTTTCTGATCACACACACACACACACACACACACACACACACATATATATATATATATATATATATATATATATATATATATATATATATATATATATATATATATATATATATATATATATATATACAGGGACGTAGTGTCCATTAAGGCTGTAAGGCTTGGCCTATCCAATTAGTTACATCAGCCTAAAATGATGCTTTTGGACATTGGTACAATGAATTTTATTATGTATGAATTTAATGTATCCGTGTATTGTATATACGGTGTATATATATATATCCGTGTAACGTGGGTTCCTGTCACCACGGTATGGCGCGTCCTTAGGTTGCGGATCGAGGAGACGGCCTCTACATATAAAGGTTAGCTCCGAATATACTGAATAGGCAGTCGCGGACAGACAACAAGGAGTGGTCGTCCAGCTTGGGGGTTCGGCGTGAGGTTAACCTCATCCTCTTAAAAAAGGCACTTGTTCAGAAACATTCACAGAAGCCTCGGACAAGGACTGATAACTTGGCATGACCTCAGCAAAATAAAAGAGATATGAGATTTGGAACATGGAATATTAGAAATCTTTATAGGGCAGGCGCGTTAAAATCCGTAACGAGTAAGTTAGAGAAATACAGGATGGACCTAGTAGGAGTCCAAGAAGTTGGGTGGGAAGGAAATGAAACTGTGAATTCCGGAAATTTTACGTTCTTTTACGGGAAAAGAAATAAAAATCACCCATTAGGAACAGGGTTTTTCGTTCACAAACGAATAATATCAGCAATTAAGCGGGTTGAATTTGTTACTGACAGACTTTCTTTTATTACTCTTAAGGGTCGGTAGTGTGATATTATTCTTTTAAATGTACATGCCTCAACAGAAGATAAGGATGACGATATAAAAGACAGTTTTTACGAAGAAGTGGAACGGATATTTGACCAACTCCCGCGATACCATATGAAAATTCTATTAAGGGATTTCAATGCGAAGGTTGGACGAGAGGATATTTTCAAACCGATTATAGCGAACAAAAGTCTGCATAAGGAAAGTAATGTAAACGATATTAGAGTCGTGAACTCTGCAACATCCAAAAACCTCATCGTGAAGAGTACAAAAATCCCACATCGGGACGTTCATAAATACACTTTGACATCACCAGACGGAAAAACACATAATCATATCGATCGCGTTTAAGTAGATAGAAGAAGACAATCTAGCATAATTGATGTTCGGTCCTATAGAGAAGCTGATTGTGACGCTGTACCTGGTAGCAGCGATAATAAGAGAGATTATCGTTGAATAAAAGAAATATTCCATGTCTGGAAACGAAGAGATTTAATTTAAAGAAATTAGAAGGGAGCCAAGTAAGAGAGGAGATAGAAGTTTCGAATAGATTCTCGGCTTTTGAAGATTCAGAGTTCACTGGTTTTGAGGATACTTGGATCGAAATTAGAGATAGCATTAAAATTCCAGCAAAAGAAAAATTGGGACACGCATAAATATGTAGAAACAAACCATGGTTCGACCAGGAATGCATAAAACTAACAGAGAAGAGAAAACAGGCAAAATTACGCTGGCTACAAAATCCAAATCAAATAACTACACAAAATTTCGTAGACATCAAGCGGAAAGCTTCCAAGACTTTTAGAACAAAGAAACGCAATTTTTGAAAGCTAAAATTAAGGAACTTAAAGATAATAGTAAAAATAAAAACTTTCGGGGACAAATATAAGGGGATCAACAAATTTAAGAACGGCTATCAACCTTGTGCTTATATGTTAAAGAAAGCTGACGGAACAGTTCTCACTGATACGCATAGCATCTTAAATAGATGGAAAGATTTCTTTGACGATTTGCTGCACACGCAGCCAAAAACTAATGTGCGTCTAGAAAGGAAGATACACAACTCAGAAACGTATATTCCAGAACGTAATCGAATAGAAGTAGAAATTGCTGTAAAGAAATTAAAGAAACACAAATCTCCAGGTGTATACGAAATTCCGGCTGAGTTAGTTTTAGCTGGCAGCGAAAAATTGTGGAACAAGATACAAACATTCTTACAGAATTTGGAGTACAGAAAAAGCTAATTAGATTAATTAAAATATGTTTAAATGAATCCCAAAGTAAAGTTCGGCTAACAACATTTTTGTCCACGAGCTTTCACGTCGAGAGTGGCCAGAAACAAGGAGATGCGTTGTCGCCATAAACTTTGTCCAGGAATACGGATACGCTATAAGGAAAATCAAAGATAGCAACCAGAGGCTAGAGTTGAACGGTGTTCACCAGGTTATGGCGTATGCTGATTATGTAAATTTAATAGGGGATGACAGGAAAACAATAGAAAGAAATACAGAGATTTTATTAAACGCGTGCAGCGACATGAGTTTAGAAGAAAATGCAGAGAAAACTAAATACATGGAAGAGCATCGGGACCGTAATACGGCAAATTATGGATACGATAAAATATTAAATAATACTTTTGATAAAGTGGATACTTTCAAATATCTAGGATCAATATTAACAGACGAAAATCATATTCACGAAGAAATTAAATGTCGACTAAAAGTAGGGAATTCGTGTTATTATTCAGTTCAAAATCTCTTGTCGTCGCGAATTCTGTCTTGAACTTTGAAGCTTAAAATATATAAAGCGATAATCATGCCTGTTGTTCTGTATGTTGCGAAACATGATCGCTTACTTTGAGGGAAGAACGTAGACTGAAAGTATTTGAGAACAAGATCCTGAGAGGAATATCCGGACCCAAGAGGAACGGGAATGGGGAATGGCGGAAACTTCATAACGAGGAACTACATAATTTATACGGTTTATCAAACATTGTTAGGGTCATTAAGTCTAGGAGGCTTAGGTGGGCAGGCTATGTAGCTAAGATGGAAGAAAGTAGAAACGTTTTCAAAGTCTTGACTGGAAGACCAAGGCGCAGATGGGAGGACAATATTAAGATGGATCTCGCAGAAATAGGAATACAAAGTAGAAACTGGATCAAGTTGGCTAAGGATAGAAGTCAGTGGAGAGCTTTTGTGAAAGCGGCATTGAACCTCCGGGTTCCACAGGCCATAAAGTTATATATATATATATATATTGCAATTTTCCTACTTGTTACGGCACAGTCAAGACATCTTCATAGCGGTAATGATTGCTGTGGTTCTGAGCATTAATTGCTTAAAGAAATTTGTCAACATAGTGAAGAGTACATTTGCCTAATTGGCTTAATGTAAACTATATCGTTAAAGCTGTATGTTAATATAGGGAGGATTTGACTAGTTTCATTGACAATAGCCACAGTAATGCAGTGACGTGACTCTATGAGCTGTTAAGGAACGTGTTCGCTAGATAGCCTCAGCAAAAGGGTGTGAAAAACATTAAAATATGTTCTTTATGCGATAGATTGTAGTCTTTGATTTTAATTAGTAAAAAGACACATTGCATGTTAAGTAAGCGAGTTTGTTAATTATTTTTTTTCTTTTATTTGTTAGTCTCTTATTGGTAATATTGCAAATTGTTATATGAAATGACGTCTGTCTAAATGGATCTTTCAAGAAATGACAGTGCATCGAACATGGAAATAATGGAAGTAAGCAGCTCTGAAAGTTTGTGGTAGGGTTGCAAGGGGTATTCATAAGAGATTTATTTTCGTGTTGTAATTTTTTCTTTTCTTTTCTTTCTTTGTCATTTTTTTTAGTTTCGCAATAGTGAAATTCCCCGAAAGTGCGTTAAAGTTAACTTTATAATCTTATTCGAAAAGTAGTCTGAAATTGCGATCTGAGCTAGAAGTATTATACAGCGGGAAGATTTGCTTTTACATTGGATGAAGGCCCACATTCTATTCAGAGATGCGCACGAGACGAGTCGAGACATGATTTTCCTGAAAAATTCGAGTCGAGACACGGCTCTTCCAATAGAGAAATATACATTTTTCGAGTCGAGACATCACTTTTACAGCACATTTTCGAGACGAGACAGCCACAAATCTTGTCTCGTGCGCATCCTTAATTCCATTCGGGTTGGTCCGAATGGAATGTCCACGCAGGTGCCTTAGTTCTGGCATCTGTAGCTTGGGCGAACCTACCAAGGGAGTTCACCCGACTCCCAAGTGAACATGCCTGCTTGTAGATGGTCTAAATTAGTCGTTGACTTTGGTAATGTATAGTCATAATTAGAGAAAGTCCCGTATTGCTTGGAGGATCCTACTGAGAGGGGAATGTCAGCTTACTACCTGAAGCGGGACTGAACGGTGACCGGGGAAATGTACCTATCCCAGTATCTGGATAACGGTTTCTGATCCCAGTAGAAGGGAGTAAGCCTTGCAGGATAGGGCTGGCATCAAACTAAAATGGTGACTTAGTGCGTACCATTGGATCCTGGATGAGATACGAGAGTATCTCGACGTGTGTGCGGTACCTCTACGCGGAAGGCGATACCCAGTGAACGTACAGAGATAGGCAGGGCAGGGATTGAACAAGCCCTTTGGGCATGACTGGGGCTCCAGGATTGTGTTTGATCCTGTCAAGCTGTGGATATTTCGTAGAACTCAGTAGCTTATGTGAGCTTACCCCAGGAATCTGTTTAAAAGCGAACATGGGCGGGATGTGGGCTTGTCTTAACGCTCGAGCACCATGTCTGCAGAGCATACGAGGACCTGACTCGCTAGCAGGACCACCTCAACCAGTGAGTTAACTGGTACACACTCAGGACTTCGGTCTGCCAGCTCAGTGGGAGAATTTCACTCTAAAGAATAGAGGTTACATCGCAATAGCGAATTAATGTAAAGGTACACACCTTGCACGGGGACAAATGGTCCACATCTGATGAACTACGGACCTGATACATCTAGCAGAGCCCGTCCAAAACTTAGGCTGAACAACCGCAGCACGTCTAGCCAATGTGCGAATTATGAAAGTAGACAACTTGATCGTAATTAAGATGTGTATATAGACACTTTGGAATTATCTGTGCTTTATCTCTTCCTTGACGAACTTTTGCGTACGTCACTGTGAAAGAAGTCTGTGATGATAAAATGTCCTCAGCCACTCGTTGCAACGTTCGATCATCAGGGAAGGTCTTCTCACAACATTATGAAATATGATAGGAACATCATTTTTCTCTTTCAGAAGAGAGCCCAAGATAGCGTTGATTTGGCCCTGTTATTATAGAGAGGGCCGGCTCTACCATATGTGCATCACGTACATTTGCATCGGACGGCAAGTTTAGAAGGGCGGCAAAAACTGTCAAAACTATATTATTTTAGAATATAATATTTTTGTTGTTGTTGTTGTTGTTGTTGGAAACAAACTTCATGATGATGGTAGTTAAATTTACTAAGCTAACCTTCTATTATAGTACTACATTCATAAATCATATTTAGTTCGCATTAGTTTAAGGTTACATGGACAGTGCTAAAGCAAATGGTCAAACAAATCCCAGCATGAGTTGACTGATTGTTCTCAAATACAAGAACTCAGTATTCGAACAGTTGTGAACATCTATTCCATTTACTTAGTTGTCACAGTTTTGATATGAAAACTAGTCTTGTCTTTGTCACAAACAAGTTTCTTATCATAGAAGGTGGAAACAAGTTTTTTCTTAAATAATAATAATAATAATAATAATAATAATAATAATAATAATAATAATAATAATAATAATAATAATAATAATAATAATAGATAGAAGGAAAATCCAGAAACAAAGATAAAAGAGCTAGTTGCACTGGAATTGCAAACTGATATGTTGAGATTGAAACTCGATATTAAATTTTATAAGAAAAGATTACCATCTTTCCTCTGCAGGTGTGTTTGCTTTATCTTTAACTAACATGATAGATTATTATTTAAAGGAAAAACATACACAACGAGATTGTATTTGTAGTGTTTCGGTCTTTCTGAGTAGGAGTGCTGTTTTACTCCCCTTCGTTGTTTATGATGAGTTAAAATATTTTAAATCTTGGCTTTTAAGATTTGTTCTTTCTGGAGAAACTGGGGCCAAATGATGTCATTGCAAGGGGCGTCAAATTGCCTAGGGCCGGTCCTGTATTGCAAATAGATATCTGAGGTAGCTTTGGTTCTTAAAAGAGATATTTAACTCCTAAGTAAGCTAACACAAAGCTGGTATCCCAATTCCCAAGTGCGCATTGAAGTGCACGCATAGTATACAAGCGTAATATTTGGAATAATTGTAAAAGATCTTGGCTCCACTGATTCCCACATACAAACGTACACACACATACACACACACACACACACAGACAGAGAGAGAGAGAGAGAGAAATAGAGATAGAGAAAAAGCACAGTCTTTCCCATCCTGCTGTTAGTGAAGTGAAGAACAGAAGCAACGGTATTAAAGTCTCCAGGGAGGCGCCGGAAATTGGGTTCATTATCGAAAGGGAGCCATGTTCGCTTCTCTCATCGAGCGCTAATAGAGAATAAATTTCGGGGCCTTTCAGTTTGTCGCCCTCGTTCATCGTTCTGAATACTTGACAAGATTTTCTCTCTCTCCCTCTTGCTTTTCCAAAATGCCCAACAGAGGGCTCCACTGCTCTCTTGTCTATTCCTATATGGATGAAAAGAGAAGCAGAAAGGGGTGGAGAGAGAGGTTCTCTTCCAATCCTGGGACTCGACCAAATTCCCCTCAATTTACTTTATTTGCTGGAAGACATATTGGTTAAAGAATTCCGATCTACTTTCTCCGTCTCTCTCTATCTCTGCTCTATCCGGATTAGGTCGCTATTGCTCTGTGTGTGCATGGCTTTTTACAAACTAATCGTTTGCCGGAAATACCTCTCCTTTCAAAGTGCGCCTTTTTTGTTGCTTTAGTTACTTCCTCTCAGAGTAGAAGCGATCAAAGTAGCTGCGCTTTTGGAGACAAACTTCCTAATTCGCTCTTTTATTGTGTGAAATCTAATCAATTGGTTTGGGGCGAATGTACCGTTACTTTGCTTTTTCCAACTTGTTCTTCCATGTTCTTTCTATTTTTTTTATCCCCTTTCTTCGTTTCCGCGTCACTATGTGCCGTTTTTTCGTCTCTTTCCAATTCCCTCCTCCCTGATTTCCTCTACGTTTACTTTTTTTATTTTCCTTTTTTTTTGGGGGGGGAGGAGATTTTATTTAGTTTCTGTCTTTTCTGGAGACTGTCCTCTTTCCAATCCAAAGCTTGTCATTACAGACACAATTCTGCTCTCTATTACATTAGCAATGCTCCAACCGTCCTACACAGAAAGGGAAATTTTCTTGGTAATTCCGCCCAAATTCCCCTCTTTCTAGTTTTTATTTCTTTGCTTCTGTTCGTTGCGTTAAGCATTCGGAATTCATGGAAGGAAGTGGAATAAGATAAAAGTAAAAAAAGAGGAAGAGGAGGAAGAAATCACTCTAAAGGAATAGGACATAACACACACATATATATACACACTTACATATTCTACAGGAAAGGACGACAAAAAGATAGTAAAAGGTAAAATCAGCGTTGCCAACATCAAAAGTTTTTCCACCGAATTTGGCGGTTTCAGCACCACTCCTAATGAGGGAAGACATTATATCAGTTGGAAATTGGTGGGTTTTATTTGCATTTATTTGCATATATTTGAAGTAGTGACGACAAAATCTGATTTTGAACCACATTCTTCGAAAATTCATTATTTAAATATTAGTTCAAAATTAATATTGTAAAGTTCTTTCCTTTGAAGAGGAAGATGGAGCTAGGTTGAGTAAACCAGAGTCCGGAATCGACTCCCACTCAGAGATGCAAAAAAAGCCGGCCGGCTTTTTTGAATCGATGGTTTTTTTCACATAAAAAGCCGTCTTTTTTGGGAAAAAAACGAGAATTTTGGAAATTTTGGCTTTTTTCATTTTCATGATTTTTCTATCTAAATAGCTTTCTTATAGTACATTCTGTAGTTAGATAAGAATTCCATGACCTAAATGCCATATTTCGCTCTAAAATTCACCATCAAGATGGATGTAGTACATGTTTTACGAATTAAAGCATGTGCATGAATTAAACATGAAGAATGTAGTATTTGAGGGCAATTTTACAGGCTATTTAACTTTATTTTAACTTTTGAGTTATAGACTTTCTTTTCTTCTCTAGATCATTTTAGTTTGTCATCCGTGTTTCATTTCTAAGAGCTTAGCACTCTAGCTTCTAGCACAAAAGTTAAACTTAACGTTTTTCTATATGTCCGTCAAGTCATACATTTTCCAATATGTCCGTCAAACCGTACTTCCACATTTCTGTTATACTGTAGTTCTGCAATGATTTAGCAATAATTTTCCGGATACAACCTTGAATACCAATTTATACAATTATCAGTAGCGGATTTAGAAAAGTACTTTGGGAGGGGTTTCTCTGATTGTTTCGTTTTCTAAAAAGTCCTAATTTTATTTGGGAGGTGCTTGAAGTTTATGAGTACAGGCATAACTAATATTTCGTTTCGTTTATATATTTAGCAATAACCTTCCGGATACAACCTTGAAGATCATTTTATACTGAGAATCAGTGGCGAATTTAGAAAAGTATTTTGGGATGTTTTTTCTTACTAATGTTTAGTTTTTCTAAACATTCGTAATTTTTACTTGACGGGAGCTTAAAGTTTATTAGTAAAGGCATAACTAATAGATATTTCGTTCGTTTTAGACATTCCGCAACCTTGGGGAACAGACTTCAGTCCGAAAGACCGACCCCCTAACCTTCGCAAAACCATCGCTGCTGGTAATTAGTAATAATAACAATTTAAAAACAACAAGAAAGGAAATCGGCCAACTCCTACACTCCTAGTCGGCCAGTACACGCACTATTTCTACATTCATAGATGGAATGAAGAAAAGCTTTGTCAGAATGGTCGAATGCTGGGTTTAATCCCGGACTTCCCGATAGAAGCGCAAAAGCTAACCACTCAGTCATGTTTGTTGTGCAGTTGTATTTAGTTTAAATATATTTCGTAGTTCTTTTTTTTAGGTAGGGGGAGAGTTCCGTAATGATATGTAGAATCCCTCTTGTTAGAAATTCAGAAAACTTGAGGATTGGGTAAACCGTGATGGTGGTTATATAAAACTTAACTGTAGAATTTCAAGAATATACAGAACCAAAAGCTCTAGGTGTTCAGCCTTTAAGTGTATCATATAAATCTAAGTATTTCTCTTATGTTTTATTTTAATTTTATTTTGTTTCAAAAAGAGTGTATGGAATATTTTGAAGTAAAAATACTACATACAATTTTGCTAGTTATTTGTATATTTTTTAAAAGAAGTTTTTAGTTTTAGGGTTGGCTCGTTTACACCAGCTGTTTTTTTTTTTAATAACTGGTTTAAACCAAAAAAATTAAAAGAACAAAAATGCGAACTTCATGGTGTCGTTTCCACATGTCAAACCATCTGCATTAGTCTTATTTCCTTTTCACCTTTTAATCAAGGTGTCCCATGTTCAATTCTCGGTCGAACCACAACCCTTCTTTCATGTGTAAACCAAGTAGCGGTTCGGATGTCACCTTAAGCGAGTCTTCTCCTTGATAACCTCGGTATTACGTAAGGATGTTAAACCTAAACATACGAAACGAAACCAAATTATATATTGCTGCATGCCTGTTGTTTTATAAAGAAGCCAAGGTTGCTTAAATATACTGATAGAAATTGGCAAAATTTATCGATTGCCTACGTAGCTTCCAACATTAGCTTGGATTGGACTTTCAATATCTACATACTAAATTTTTCATTTAATACCTCCGTTTTAGCGTACTGATTATGATACGTTGACCTTTAAATTTTACATGGAAAGCAATAACAAGATTTTCCCGTTATTGTTTTACATTTAAAATAATGACGGGATTTTCCCGATGGCTAGGGCGGGAGTTTCTCAATTTAAGAAATTTACTGACCGGACTTCTTGAAGCTTAGGGACCCCTTCCAGCATAATCCCGTTGTTGCATAATAACATCAAAGCGAAACCAACTTATTTCTGTCAATATGTAATATAAATACATAAAGCAAAATATCTAAATCAAAAAACCTGGTTTAAACCTAAAAAAACCTGGTTTAAACTCCCCCTTCCCAAAAAATGAGTTTTTGGCATTTTCAGAAACAACCATGGTTCTTGCCAACTCTGCTTGCTTTTGTATATAGGAGGTTTAAAAAAAAATATTATATACATTGGTTAATCCTTTGGAATTCATAATGTAAAAATGTTGAAGTAAAATTGTTTGAAATATCTTTTCGCAATTCATGGTTTATTTTCGAGGTTTTATATTATTATCGGCATCAACCACTAATTAAATGACTTTTTGTGTTATAGAGAAGCGAAACAAAGTCTGCTTTATCAATTTAAAGCAGAATTTTGAAAAAAGCCCAAAATTTCCCAAGCAAAAAAGCGAAGCAGAAAAAACCGAGTATTTTTCCAAAAAAGCCAGTTTTTTTTTTCGAGCCCTTGCATCTCTACTCCCACTATCAGTTCATTGTAAAAATCTAATAAAATACAATACTATTTACAAAAATACTCGTACGGGAAACCGAGAATCATTAGTTCACCACCGATACATGCAACGCATCGTCAGCAATTACATCACAACATATAAACATCGGCAGTAGGTTAAAACTTGTAATACGCTAGCTGATACTTCTCATCCAACGCAGTACTGGAAAAGATTCAATCAACTCAGCGGCAAACGTAGTATCACCCACATATCCTATTCTTCTTCATAATCAACCGCTTCAAACTGATACTGACAAGGCAAATGCTTTCGCTACTTATCTGCAGGATATATTCACACCGCCTTTAACACATCCTTATCCTCGACATCCCGTTGATCGAATTGATTTTCAATCTCCACATCTCCAGCCCGCACTCAGTCACACACTAGGTCATAATCAAGAATTTACATCACTGATCATAGTCGATAACATTCTGTCACCAAACGAAAGCGCAACAATGCACCTGGCATGGACAATATCTCTTACCGGCATATAAAAGAGGCCCCTTACTGTGTCCTTCATTTCCTGGCTATACTGTTCACATTCATACTCCGCACAGGTTTCTTTCCTATCACATGGAAAATGTCCAAAACTTTACTGTTTCCGAAACCTAACAAACCTACCAATCTTGTTTCTTCCTACCGCCCCATTCAGTTAATCAGTACACTCAGCAAAATATTTGAACGAATTCTAGTTATTCGCCTCCACGCTTACTGCACCGCTCATAGCCTGTTACCTCTTTATCAAGCCGGATTTCGCCCTCAATTCAGTATAAATGATCAGCTACTTCGCTTAGTCAACCATATTTACAATCAATTTCTCTCCACGAAACCTTCTTGTCTGGTTCTCTTCGACTTAGAGAAAGCCTTTGATACTGTTTAGCATCACGGCCTGGTCTACAAATTTACTAAATATAATCTGCCTCTCACCTACATAGACTTATATTTAATTTTATCACTGGACGCATAGCCTACATCTCCATTAACAATGCATTATCTCATCCAGTCTTTTTACATTCTGACGTTCCACAGGGATCTGCTTTGTCTCCGCTTCTTTACCTTCTCTACGTATGTGGCAGATATTCCACCTCTTCCAGCAACTATCAGCACTTTTCAATACGCGGACGACACTGCATTTCTGGCACTTGGCAAAACCATACAGCACATCAACAAACATCTTCAGGAAGCTATCGATCTATTCACATTCTGGTGTTCCAAATGGTGACTTAAGATCAACGTCGACAAAACTCAAGCAATTGTTTTTGTGTCTCCTGGCAAACGCACTAGGGTTCACCGCAACCCAACACTGCTGAATGTTTACGTTCATGGAACAAGAATTCACACTTCCAACACAGCCAAATATCTAGGTCTTCTCTTGGACAAACATCTCACCTGGAGACCTCACTTAAAATCTATTTTGTCCAAAGCCTATAATCGAATTAACCTACTTCGTCGCTTGACTGGCACCAATTGGGGTCTCAAAGCCTCTACAGTTCTCACTACGTATAAAGTCTTTCTCCGACCTGTACTGACTTACGGATTCACAGCCTGGATACCTGCAGCACCCTTCTTTTATAAAAAGAAAAAACTACAAATATTAGAACGTCATGCCTTCAGAATCGCTTACCGTATATCCTTACCTAGCCCCACTGCCGATCTCTATAGTCGCATTACTTTTCCCACACTTCTTTCCCTCATAGAACATCTTCGCTTAAAATATGTCACTGATCGACTGACAACGAACCACCCTCTACTCATGGACACAGTATATACTGCAGCCGACTTCGTTACTCTCACACCTGTAGCGGCCGACCTGAGGCGCCTTCGGGCCGACCTAATTTTTTGCTTTTCTTACTGTTATTAAATTCATAATTACTATTTAAAAACCTTTTACTTGCTTTATTGCCATGTAATTATTGCAGGTATTAGTCAATGTTAACTTTCTCTCTTTATATTTTGTTCTTTCTGTGGAATAACTAAGCCAGACGAATACTTAAAGTTAGCTGTTTTCTCGTAAGAGGAAACTCATATCTTTTTCTCCCCTCTTTGCATCTTGAGAAACAGATCTGAATTGGTAACCTATAACCTTCGATTCGCTGCACGTGCAAGGGAATATCTAACCCTTGTGTCTTATCTGAGAGTCTGATGTTATTTTCTGAATACTCTCATTGTCCTCTGTTTAAGCCCAGATGTTCTCAAAAACATGGTAGACGTATAATTAACATTTTGGCGCCGAAGTTGACACTTCGAAAATACTAAATATGTCTATTTTGACACCGTATAAAATAAGTGTCTTGGGAACACTTGTATTTTTGGTATCATTGTGAAACGATTAAGAAACCTGTAAAATCTGGATAAAGCTTGATTTTCTTTGTAATATCAAATTAACCTTTGACTTTTAATTTGGATATTATGTACTAGATGACGCTAAAGCCTTATACTGTTTGTAATAACGCGCATGCGTGACTATTCTAGTTAACACCCTAAATAGTCGTTTAGATTATCAATACCCAATCTAAACGTAAAGACTAATTTCATTGCACACGAGTATCCGCCCTTTTGGAAAGATACCACCCTACTATACTCCCACGTACGTAACGTGTGAATAAACTCCCTGAATACAAAATAGCGGTACAAGCTGTTCTCAGGGGGAAATCATTGTGTGTCTACGAGGCACGAGCTTCGTGCTCGTCGCCGGGGGCTCCGGCCCACTCTTCGGGCTCAGGCTTCTGTCCTTCGCCCGCCGGACTTGCGTTTCTTCTCTGACTTTGTTAGAGTCATAGAGAGAAGAACTTAGTGCATTCTCAGAGTGTGTTATTACACTGTGTTAGTGGAGAACTCCGTCATCTCCGTTCTCCTACCAAGGACCATCTCTGTTTTCATTTCGTGTGTGCAATACAGCAAGAACTTTGTTACTGTGCTGAACGTTGTTTCTAGTAAGTTTACTACTACTACATGCAGGCAGTCGTAATTCAATCTCTTCATTGAACTGCCCTTGTTTCTCTTTTATCATTGGTCATATTCTGACCCCTCTCAAGTTTCACGCATACGCCACTAGACTTGTGCGTCATCTAAAGTTACCTCTGATGTATAACAACTTATTGCTTATCAACTCTTCTGCGCTGTACAAAAGCAACTTACAATAAAACTCATACTACTTCTAACTCGGCGTCCCAGTCATTTAAAACGCCTATCTAACGTTTTCAAAGTACGACCTCACCTACTTATATTCTCTCAGAAAGTACCTCCGAAGAAGCCGTTCGTCGAAGTCATTATTATCACATCTCTTTCGTTCTCTGGTTCCTACGTGAACCACTACACCAGTCACGCCTGTTGAGGACCGAACTCTTTATCTTCTGTAGTTGAGTGAACCATCACCCTTCTGTGTGTGTTCTGCGACTCCAGTACTATTCCTGCATTCGCCGTGAGAATTCCGATTGGAGAAAGAACTTCACTCTCCGTAGGAAGTGGAAGCATCTCGTTGGTTTTACCGCTCGAACCAATACAGACATCTTCTGGGAATTCTTGGTTGCAACGAACATCTTGTTACCACGCTAAGCTCAACTGGACTTATACAGGACTCGACGATATCTCCAGAGGCCACTTGGAACTCTTTCATCTATGTAGGTGTTCAATTGCGAGGTGAGTGATTTAAATTGTTTTAGTGATTTTAATTGTGCATCTTGATTCCTCGCATCGACTCAGAATCACGTCTACTTCTTTGCACCCAATATCCGATTTCAGTGTTTGTGTAAAGTGATTCTACAACTAAGGTTGTTAGCGATAACTATCTCTTCCATTTTATTGTTTTATCGATTAAATTGTTATTAGGCTGAATTATTTAAGTATAGCCAAGCCTGACCTTGTCTTGTGAAGTTTTATGTATTTGAGGTCCATTAAGTGTGTTAATAACCTTGTTTACATTGCATTAGCTTTATGTTAATCCATGGTTGTATAATACGTGCCTAATCATAAGTTGTCGTCCCGCTACAAATATTTATTTCTTTGCACGAGTCCTAGTGTCTAATATTTTGGTGTGCTAATTAATCTCGTTGTTGTGTGGGCTTCACGTTAACTAGTGACCCCCCTTTGGAGCCGCCACTGCCCTAAAGTGCTGGCAATTACCTGCGGGACATTCATGGATCAAGGCTCCCTTATAATCTCGTAAACTCGTGCTTGAACTTTGTAATTAATTATTGTCATACATAGGCACTCATCCTGCTCTCTCTCTCTCTATCAACTCACCTTGCCGACAGCCTGGTTAGTCGGACATTGTTTGAACAGGACGGACCTCCTCCTTACCGTACTAATAAATTGCCGAGCCCCATAGACTGCTCAGCTCCATTACATTTTTAATGTCAGGCTACTCTCTAAGTCAGTGATATTCTTGAGACCTTTCGTGGTCCTTTATTAATTATTCTGTTAGTTTGATTTCGGCTACCTTTGGTAGAGATATTGTCGCTAATAATCTCTTTTTATGTTCGTGACCTGTGGTGGGACTCCCTCACCAGTGGCCGCAAAAGTTCTGACCGCCTCCTGCCACCGGCCCCGACACACCATTACGCCCCACCCCTCTATCTCTGCTTTTTACCCTTTATCGATACACTGTCCCTCAGAATCATCCCGACATTCCTCTTCTCGATGCATTTCATCTCGATATTCATTCACATTTCATCTTTCCATCACATCATCCACAGTAATCCTACTGTACTAACAGGGCACCAACTGTCTTACATCAACGCCCCGCGTTGCCCCGGGAGGAGAAGATAACCTCAATTGGTCTTCTAACCTCACCTATGTGTTGTGATGTGTATTGCACGTACTCATTACTTTCATACCACATAATAATTCCATATCTACCTTATGCTAATGTTTATGATCACAAGATCATAAAATCCAATGACAATTAAATGTTAATAAATAAATAAATGATCCACTATAATTTATCCCAACAAAAATAGTCCATATTCCATCTTCCTGATTACCTCTTCCCGAGTCGAGGGCGTAACCCTTGGGTGGGGCTAGCTTTGGGCTAGCAAAAAATATTACAATAATTTTCTCTAATGCGAGGTACAGAAAAGGTAGCCCAAGACCTTATAGCCGTATTACAGGATCTTTACAGAGCTCTGAGCAAGCTAAGTAGAGTGGCGAAGGAAACCCAATGCTCCGAAGCAAGCAGTGAGGAGGTTAAGAGTCACAGAGCCCCGAAGCAGGCTAAGCAACTGAGGTTGGGTTCCCGATAGAGCTCCGAGCAAGCTAAGTAGAGTGGCGAAGGAAACCCCAATGCTCCAATGCAAGCAATGAGAGTGTTAAGAGTCACAGAGCCCCGAAGCAGGCTAAGCAACTGAGGTTGGGATCCCGATAGAGCTCCGTGCAAGCTAAGGCAGGAGGAAGAGAAGCCTAAATCCCTGCAGCGAACTAGAGGCTTTTAGGTTTGGTTTCTCCTAGAGCTCCAGGTAAGCTAGAGGAGGGTTGACCAGTCGCAGACTCATGCCTCTCATTGAAATCCTCTCCGTTATAAAGATGCTCCAGGTGAGGCGGTGGCGCTGCTGTTCCCTTCTCGTCATGTGATTGTTGGTGATGCTGGTGATCTGTCGTATGCTTCTGTAGTAATCCAACGTGAGGCGTAGTACTCTATCGTAAAATACATATGGCTGTTTGCAAACAGGATCACATGTAATGTTTATAAGCACAAACACGTGGTACATTACAATATTTGAATAATTATTGAAACAAGTTATTCGAACTAACAAAGAACGAGCGATGGTTCGAATATTTATTAGAATCAAGGATGTTATAAAATAGAGGATCTGCCCATACCTATCTTCATCATATGAACTCAATGAAGCCAGAAAACAATTGAGCATCGTCTGAGCCGGCACGTCTGATTGGCTACTCTCGTTTCCGCCATGATTGTTGGCTCGAAACATTGCGATCTTATTGGCGCGGAGTGGGCAGAGTAGGTGTGGTGAAGCTGTGACGTATGGCTTCACGATTTTGTTGTATGGGCAGATCCTCTATTTTATAACATCCTTGATTAGAATAATGGACAATTGTTCTAATATTCTACTAATGGCTCTTAAAAATTATTAGAATAGTTGTTCTAATAACAAATATTGAAATTATTTTTCTAACACTGCAACACCAAGAAGTTTATACCACCACACTTGAACTGCCATTTAGGATTTAAGAAGTTCATTATTTGTCTCACGTTGATAACACATTTTACAAAAGACCTGACTTATGTAATGTTGAAATCACATTAATAGAAAACTGAAAGCAGTAAGTGGCAAAGATTCCTTCAAGATTCCGAGTTGGAGGGGGAGACCTAGAATTGTTCATTGTCAGTAACAGGAAAAAAAAATATTTATATTGTCAGACCAACGTACTGTATAGTAAGTTACCACGAGATAGCAAGCACAGGCATCTAGTCCCGCCCTATGCCCAGTGTGAACCTGTGCTTATTGTTGTCACTTAGACCCTATATATCGCTCTAGTAACAAGAAGAATATAATTTTGTATTCAGAATTATTTAATAAACAGTTCTTAGATTTTATTTGTAATTATTTTATTTAATAATAATAAAAAATAAGGCGCAAATGTGCTTAATGTAGCCACTCATACCGTTCTAACGTCAAGAGAACATAATTTATGTCTAATAGCGCATTCCGAACCATTTAATTAACAATTCTGACAATTTATTCATAATTACATATTTTATTTAACAACAAACAAAATACCCGTTCTTCGCAGAATACGCTTCATTGTGGACATAAAAGGGTGAATTTGGATTTAAACGGCATCGGAAGTGTTGCTGTTTCTTCTCAGCGACCCTGAAAACTATGGATTCGACACTAATATCGGTCATTTTCGATCTTTTGAAAATATCTCCCCCTCCCCTAAGTTGTACCGTCAAAGTGAAATGATAAAAACTATTCCAGACCTGAATCTCATCTATGTTGAAAATTTAATCGAGATCGGTCGGATGATTCAAGAGGTATAAAGTCACAAAGCATATAGATAAAAAAAAAGTTGAAAATTTTAAACTAGCGTTAATTACAGGGCTATCAGTTATTGAGAAAATCGTAACAATTTTTAAAGTATTTTTAAAAGATTATGTGTGAAGATTTTCATGTGTCATGCCAAAATTAATATGATTTTCCTCCCCTGACAGATTAACTAATACTAATTTAATCAAGTTTATATTCAATATATTTGTTTTACACAAGCATCTAATTTATGCTGATGTTGATGTAATTTATTTTGATTGTTCTAAAGCGTTTGATAAGTTTAATGTCAAAATTACCAAGTAGTCTACCGAAACTAGCATAAATTTGTAGCTTTCTGAACTTAATTGTGTAACATCTCAAATATAGGGAAATTCGTTTGTTTAAGAACTATCATATTTTTACAGTACGCATTGCAGTGTACCACAAGGATCTAATTTAGAACACGTATTTTTTATTGTTCATGTATTAACTGACAACTATCACTAACCTATTAGGCTTAACTTAAAACACGAACTGTAACCGTGAAGAATCTTCTCTGAAAAATCTAGTCCGTGCATTTTACTTTAACAAGCAACCATACAAAATAACAGAAGATATTCTTACATCTACACACCATGACGAAGTTATATCAATTATATCGAGATATCACAAATTCTTCAAATACAGCTATAATTCATAGACCACAGTAAGTTGATTAGGAGAAAGCGGGGCTGTTTGAGTCAAATTAAGAAGAGAACATGCACTCCATATTTACTACGCACAGCAGTGTCATGAACTTCTGCTCAGTTGTGAGTGTTTAACAGGTTGAGGATCTCGTTATTCTGAATTGAGTCGTCCGGTTTCAAAACTTATCTTGTCATTTATATCAAATTTCAGAAAACCAGCGTGGAGTAAAACGAGTAAAACTGAAGGATTGATGCGTTTTGTAGAACTGGAAATATTAGAGGATGTTCAAGTTTTTCACATGAACACGCTGAAGTATTCCCAGTTCTACAAAACATGCAAATCCTACATTTTTTCTAAATTTTCTGGGATTTGCTGTGAATTGACAAAAGCTGTTTTAAAAATGGAAGACTCAATTTATTCAGCACATGCGGTAAACGGGAATATTTTCTTCGCAAGGTAAATTGCAACATGTCATTTCTTGATCTGGTATAATGTAGATGCCAAAGCTGTGTGAATATAGGTAGTGGTGTGCACAACTTAAGGACGAAAGTAAGTGCCACTTTCAGGGGCATAGATTAGTGAAACTTGAACGGTAGATAGAAAGTAGTGCTACTGTATGATACGAGTAACAACAGAAAGCAATAAGTGATTAGAACAAAAATGCCACTTTTATACATAGGCAATAACTTATATTGAAAACACTGTGATCCATGGTGCCCCCTGACATCACAGAAGGAGTGAATTATTATTAAGAGAGTGTGTGATCACTACTGGTATACTCCACGGATCACCAGACAACAATGCATCCTCTCCAACGAGCTTCCATGCTACTCATAAAGTTACCAATGAGTTGTTGTAGCATGGAGTTCTGTTCTTCCGCTAACGCTGTTGACAACTGGTGGATAATTCTTGGTATAGCTGAACATGTTAAAAGACCTCTCCCCATAGCATCTCAAACGTATTTGATTGGTTTAAGTCAAGAGAACAGGCAGTTCATTCTCCAAATGCTTTCTCGTTTCAAGAGATTCCGCTATGCGATACGGTCGCATATTTCAATCTATAAAGAAGCTGGGACGGACTTCATCTCTGAAAAGACGCACGTGCAGAAGGACTGTAGTGTCACAATAACGTTGACTGGTGAGTGAATCCCATTCAAAACTTTGGGGATCGGTGTCCCCACGCAATGCATTTTCACACAAGAACACCGGACCACCAAAATTATCATGTTGGACAATGTTCCTAGGTTCATTGCGTGTTCCCTTCCTTGCCAGATTAGTAAAAGTCCAAAATCAATATTCAGACCAAATCTGCTCTGTACGGAGAAGATAATACGATTCCACTTATCCTCGGTTAATACTGATGCTCTTGGCACCAGCGCTAATGATATCGCAGATATGCCCTTGTCAGCAGAACACAACGTAATTGCTGTTGTGCGAAGAGTCTATCTTCATGCAGTCGACGTGCCACTGAAACGTAAGATAGGACGATTTGCAGCCCTCTTAGAAGTGTTTGCAATTTGTATCCGCTGTTTGACGTCAGTCCCTTCTTGCCTGTTTCACAATGTGGCTGTCATCGTCTGCTGTACAGTCGCGGCCACCGATAAACGTCCCTTACCCATACCCTTCGTAATAAACAGACTCTTCCGCAAGCACAACCACAAGTGACCACAAAAGTCTTTTCCGCATGTGTTGGGGGACAAGGTTGTCACATTTTTTCTTGAAAATGTATGGACGTCATATGTTCTTCTCTTCTTAAGAAAGCCATAGAGAAAACCGTAGTACAGTTGTACCGTGGTTGACCACCATCTCTCCTTCGCACAGAATTGCCTGTGGTTCGGAATGTTCCTTATGCACTTGAAACAATGCTGTGTTTAATATCAAATTCCTGAGCTACACCCGTCACACTTTGCCCATCTTGGAGTTTCCTGAAGATTCTTCTCTATATGAAGTTATCCAAATGTTGTCTCCGGGCGGCGTTGTTGTGAGTAACACCAGCATAATGCATCTTAACAGCTCTCTGACACACACTGACTCGTCTCTTTCTTCAACTGCTTCGTGTTAGGGAATGAACTCATTTAGCGATACGGTCACATTGACATCATGCTATGCAACGTTTTGCTCTCTGTGTACGTGTAGAAAACCTCTTGCAACATGCTGCAGGGCTTTCGTTTCATTTCCGACTACGTACTACTTTATGTTACTTTATCTGTCTCGTCCTTAAGTTTAGAAGACCAGTGTATTTATTGAAACATTTACATATGTATAAGACACAGGGGAGCACCCACTGGGTCCGGACTTCTCCTCCTAAAACTTTCTAACTCAATATACATTTGTACACATTTTTTAATAAACCTCTACTTGTTTAACAGGGAAATGATTGATGTAGCATGAACATTTGATTTTAGACTTTATCTGTACTCTTTCTTTCATAAAAAAATCTAGTTCTATCTTTTTTTTTTTTTTGAAAATATTATTATTATTAGGTATTCTATCTTTCGGCAGGTCCGCGGACTAATGAGATTTTTTTTTTTAATTTTAGATTTGGGTCTGGAAATGCTTCTTCCACTTTGTCGATCTTCAGTTTCCTCTTTTAACTCCCAATATTTTCTCCTATCTTTCAAATCATCGAGCAACTGTGTTCTTCTTCTTCCTATTCCTCGCTCCCCTTCCATCTTTCCTTCGATGGCGATGTGAAGAAGACAATTTCTTCTCAAGATGTATCCAATCCAATTGGCCTTTCTACGAAGAATGGTGGCTAGAAGTGTCCTCTTCTCTCCTATCGGTTTTAATACATCTTCGTTTGTTGATCTCTCTGTCCATTTTATCTTCTCCATCTTCCTCCAACACCACATTTCGAAGCTCTCCAAATATTTCTTCTCTAACTTCCGTAATGTCCAAGTATCTGAACCAGTCCAATGCTCCATATACTGTTTTACCTCCGGAATTTTTTTACCTCAGGAAGAACCATCATATTTATTTATTCTCCTCCTTCGTCCCTTCTGGGAAAAAGATAATGTGGTAGTATTCCCATTTCCTTTCCACATCTCCATGCCGTTGACCATCTAGTGGTTCATCCGCCTTTTAGGACAGTTTCCCCTCCTAAGGACAAGAAGGTGCCCTGACCTCCACCCGCTCATCCGCCCTCCAAGAAGGCCGTTGGCACTTGATAGAAGCTGACTCCTTATCCCGGGAGTCGGTCGGTCCCCACCTACGTTAGCAGCCAAAGACGTTGCCCGCTTTCTCCCGCGAGAAGGTGTAGGTTGGGATTTACCCATCGTTTAGGATGAGACCAGAAGGCTTTTCTCAAACCTCTCCAGCACATTTATGAAAGCTCTGAAAATATACGTGGAAGTATTTTACAATCACTTATTTGGTACAGAATTATACCCATTGAATACTACATAGACATAGTGATTTGTAGTATTGGACTCTTAAAGCTTTTAACACCCCCTTCCCTCTTCAAATTTAGGGGTGTGCGCCTGGTAAGACACAATGTTTGCATAATGTGAATGCCATTTCGGCACTTTCGCCACATCTGGAGCTGCTATTTCCTAATTCGCAAAGGTCTAAATGCATTTAGCCTGGTCTAAACCACGCTAAATGAGTCAAAAGAAAAATTTTTTGCTATTTGAGTCAGAAGGAACCTTCTGAGTCAAATTTAGAACCCTGATTCCTTCAAACTTGATGTCATTTCTGAATATAAACACCTTTCCATTACTATATTTTCCACAATTGATTTTGTACACAAAAGCAAGGATAGTCCCTTTAGCACAAGGTGTGCCTTACAAGCAGACGCTACAACTTTGTTTCAAGTGACCTGAATCGCATTGATTGTAAGAAAAATATCAAAATCGAACGTTGTGTACAAGTTTCAATTAAGTTTTCATCATAATCAAGGTGATTCGAATACGGTTCACGATCAGGGGCAAACCCACGGGGGCGATCGGGGCAATTTGCCCCCTCTCCAAAAGAGGAAACTATCTTATTTTATATATCCCAGAATTTGGAGCTCTTAAACGTAGCTCTAAGTAGCAGTATTACAACCCACCGCCCCGCCCTAGAAGTCCGCCCTGTATCCGCCCCTGTTCACGGTACAGGTTTAATACTTTACTTCGAAGTAAATTATTGTATGATCACGTACATTAGCTGTGAGTCAGTAAAAAATAAATTTGAAACATTTTTTTAAAAGGAGAAAAAATCTAAATTATTTTATTTACACAGGAAAGATTTTTATGATCATTCGAGTAAAACTAACAAATAAATAAATAGGCCTACGATTAAAAAACTGTAATCTTGTCCAACAGAACATAGATAAGCTAGCAAGTATTTTCCCGTATTGAGTTATTTTACCGTAATAACTGCATATTTTGAAAGAATATATTATATTAGGATTAAGGCTAGTCTAGTGCCTAGCGTGTGCACCTCTGACCCACGGAGTTCTGGGTTCGATTCCCGGTGGAAGACCACAAGAAAATACATTTCACTATCATCCACTTCCTTTAGCCTAAGGGGCATTACTGTGTGACGTTCTAAACATAATTGCATTATTTTTCAATTACAGCAAAGTTAGTTCGTTTCGAAACCGCCATCTTTTCACAATATGAGTTTCGGTGTACCGCAAAGATCTGCTTTAGAACCCTCACTTTCTTATCGTTTATGTAAGTGCTTTACAAGAAATTTCAGCATGCTGTAGTTATAATGTAAGAAGACGATGCCAATTTTTATTAGAAAATTTCAAGTGAATGACCGAAACCATTTTCAGAGAGACTATGATTTTGTCACTGAAAATTTACTTCACCTTAATACGAAGAAATTTTGTTGTTATAAAACAAATGTGCAGCATGAGTTTTTCATTATTTATTTTTGCTTCCCTTGAAAAGGATTTAGAGATTTAGCAGCAGTTTTTAATGCTTTAGTTTTGGCAACCCTGACGAAAAATCTAGTGGTGATGGCGGGATAGAACTTGGGAATTCTGGAAATGTGTGCGTTCAAGAAAAGAAGAGGAACATCAAGGGACCAAAAGACAGTCGTTTGGTCGCTCGCGAAGAAAAAAAACAAGAAAGTGAATTTTAAAGAAGGTGGAACTTACCTTTTATTTTTCTTGCTTTCCGGAGTCCATTTCAGAAAATGAAGAGTCAACATTCGCGATCAGAATCGGAAGGAAACAAACAAAGAAGACCTCATCACATCACTTTCTCTTTCCTTTTGCCTTACTTTTTTTTTCTTCTACGTAAAAGAACAATTTCCTACTTCCCATTTTAACAATGTTGCCAGATAAAAAAGTGATGAAGTTGATGAATTTTCTTCTAAAAACAATAATAATGCAAAAGGGGAAGAAAAATCTAAAAGATTCAGCCGTCATCTTTCATCATAATCAATATTCACATTAAATTTATTACATTACAAAACAATTGTTAATAATAATTCTTAGAGATTTAGGTGACTGAGACCCAGCTGTGCACCACATAATATAAAACCTCAATTGAGATTATGAAAAAACAAAGAGGAAAACAAACATGTCGCCAAATTTTAACATAACATTTAGTTTTAATTTTTGCCTTACCTTATTGTAACTGTAAGGGTTCTAAGCCTGTCACTTACGTTGTCAATACTCAGTTTCACATGTGCTGATAAGTCAATTTATACGTGAACGGAGATACATATGTTCACGCTCGACCCTAGGCATAGGAACTAAATACATGTTTCTGATTGGTTGCAGTTTACTACGTCCAAACCTTGTGGTGCATGTATTGTGTGTTATAGTAATAGAAGAAAATTGTCACTTTGTTGAAATAGAAGAAAAAGAAAACTGAAGAACCAGTTGGAGTTAAATTTATATCATTAGGGTCAAGGTGAAACAAAACGAGCCTGCGGGGCTTCTAACCCATTCCTCCTCCTCCTCCTCCTCCTACTACTACTACTTATACTGTGGATTCATATAGCAAAACTGCACTCGTAACGTAAGTAAATCACTTTTTTGAGTATTATTTTCATCTTATTTTAAGGAAGTGTTATGAATTTAAAAAAAATTTCCTTTGGCCGGGTCTGAACCAACGTCAGAAACGATTATTATCACTAGCCCTTTGAGCTAGTACGCTCGGTCACGAGAACCGACACAGCTGGCGTCTGAATTCTGCTATATGTTTGCTACATGGCGAGAAATGGATAACTTCAACCAATCAGAACCGCGTATTTAGCTCCTATGGCCAGGGTCGAGCGTGATTTAAAAATATACATCGGGGATACCAAGGATCTTATAAAATAGAGGATCTGCCCTTACAAGAAAATCTTGAAGCCATACGTCACAGTTTCGCCACTCCTACTCTGTCCACTCCGCCCAATGGGATCGCAATGTTTTGAGCCAACAATCATGGCAGAAACGAAAGTATCCAATCAGACAATGGAAGAAACGAGAGTAGCCAATCAGACGTGCCGATGCTCGGTTGTTTTTTGGCTTCATCGATTTAATAGGATGAAGATACATACGGGCAGATCCTCTATTTATAACATCCTTGGGGGATACCTAAATAAGTAAATAAAGATGGAAAACTTGAAAGGTCTTCTTCTCTTCTTTTAGCATGAATTTGATGTTTTGAATCCGTAGGTGCAGGTCTGTGTTCCAGTCACTTTAATCACGGAGTTTTCTTATAAATAGTTTTGTAGTGTAGTAATTTTAATATAAAAAATGACAAAAATGATGAAAGATGATTAAAGCTGACAGATGAATCTCGATACTTGAATGTTTTAGGATCAGCAGAAAGGTTTTTTATTTTAAATACAGTATCGACCAAAAGTTTAAGAGAACATCGGCTTTAGGTGAGACACTACTAGTATCTTGGTGGTAGTCTGTGGACCTTAGCCATATATTACAGGTATTCCTCTCCAAGGCATAAAATTTGACGACAGTTGTGTTGCAGTATGAAAGATACTGCAGATTATAAGTCTAATTATATATATTTTTTACAACTGACACAATAAAAGATATTTTGTAAAAAAAAAATATTGAATAATGTAAATAAAATGGTGGAGGATGAGACAGTAATTAGGTTTTTTTTGGAAATATAGGCCTATACCTAGAGGGACAATGCAGTGACATAAATTCGGGAAGATAACGAATTGTAAGTGTTCTGTAGTTCTTTCTAACTTGTTGAAACGTTAACTTTTAAAAAGCCAAAAGTAATCTATATTTTGAAAATTATTTATGAGGCCTGTATACTCCCTTATGTGTTCAAATTATCACTCAATGGAAGCATAGTGCTGATTGTTGTCAATCCAACGAACGACAGTTAATCAAACGAAGCTTTCGAAAACACTTTTTCAAAATGTAGTTTCTTTTGGCTTTTCAAAAGTTATAGTGGGGAGTATTGTGTAATCCTGTGTGCATTTCTTGTTAAAATTGAACTAACACTTGATTTTTATTCTTTCGGTGATGCTTTGAAATTCTGACACGGTTGTCATTTTTCCCATTCATCCAAATCCAATATGGCGACTATCAAAGATGGCCGCCTTCGCGAATGCACAGAGCTGACTTTAAAAGCCTATATATTTCCCAAACTAATTGACCAATCTTCGTGCAACAAACACCAAACAACGTAGAAAGTAATATATTTTTAAAAATTGACAAGAATTATTACTTATCAATACAAATAATAATGTGAGAAATAATTTTATTTGAAATTTTGCACATTTTATGATGTTTCTTTATATATTTTTAAATAACAAGTAAATGGCAAATAACTGAGAACAATGTTGTGTACCTTTTAAGAGAGTAATAAATTGTCTTTAAATTGTCATGTATATCATTCAGTTTGGTTCAGGAACAACGAAATTATAACAAATTAATATTTCCTTTTTTTGCTTCATTTTCCCACCAATAGAGGGGGCTAAGAGTATTAAAATAACCAAAGAGTCACTTTGCTGAAATCTTTCCAGTTGGGTGTGTTGATATTATGATACCATCAAAGAGGAATTGAAGAGGAGCTGAGTCAATCGATGTAAAAGGATGACCGGACTTGTTGAAGCAAAATTTTCCTTCTTTTAGATTTTCAAATACTCCAGGCTTGCTTTTCTGCAGATCTCGCATCTCTGCACAATACAGAGTGGTCATTCTGGCGTAGCTTAGTTGATCATTTGCAAAGAAATATTTTATGAGGTCTTCTTGAGCAGAAAGATGAAGGGATCAGTTGACCTCCCTTGTGGCCCGAATGTAGCACAGCATATCTTCAAATTGCTTCATATAGCTCCTTACAAACTTAGTCATATCACTCAATTGTCCATCTTTCTCTTCCAGAATGCTTCCAAATTTTCCCTCCTGAATAGTGCATATAACATTATTATCTTCTCTAATTTCCTGTGCGCATGTTGGATTAGAAGATACCGCAGTAAGAAGCTTGTCCAAGGTTGGATATATTTCTGTCTTCTTCTCTGGATATTTCTGCCATATACAATCCAGATATAGAGAATAGAGAGCGAGCACCATAGACGTGTGTGCTTTTATTCCTCTGTATAAATGTTTTACCTGAATAATTTGACGGACGGTAGTGTGACTGTAAATTCCAGCAGCAACCCAACAGTCATCAAGCCCACCACCTTCCACATAGGATCCTAGAGAACGCAAGCATGCCAAGACAGTGTGGAGTTCACCCAAACGCTGTACGAATTTTCCTCTCATATCCGTGAGGGCCATGAATTTCTGTGCTTTCTTGTACAAAGACATATCAAGGGTTACAACACATGGCGAATTGAAGCCCATAACTAAATCACAGATGCGTCGTGCATTCATCAGGACACTAAATAGTCCTGAATATTCTGTGGGTGGAATTCTTAAAATGGGTGCAATAACGGAAACGTTGGTCTTGTTAACTGGTTCGGACAGAAAAGCGTTGTACGGTGTCCAAGGAATCATGAACTTCGTAACAGGTTTTGGCCCACAACGTTCATTTTTTTCTTGTGAATCACATGTGCTTGAATTTGCTATGTATGCACATGATGACATGATCCACACAATGTCCTTGTCACTGCACATCTGTAGTTCGTCACTTTGTTTAGAAATACAATAACCTTTGTGAGTCTGTGGCTGAAGAACTAGAACAGAAAACTGACGAGTGCACACACTTGGAGCAAGTTTTTCGTGACTGATCTTACCTTCAGGATTGAAGCGCAACTTCTGAACCATCATTACTTCATTGGAATACTGCTTTTGATACAATACGGTGCAAATTCGGTGTAAAGTGTCTTTTCCTGTGATTGTATCTTCATTAAAGTCGATGTTATCAATAGCAAACCACACTGGCTTTTCTTTAACTGTGAATGGAGGTACATGAACATTATCATACTGTCTCACTTCTGTCTGCATTGCATGTTCAAATCTAACTTCAATGTCCTGTATTTTCTTATAATTAACTCCAATTCCATAGTTCTCCAATGCATTTACGAGCTGTTTGCTTCTTGTTTTATGACGAATGAGTAGCGGAAGCCTAATGATTAATGGTGTATCAGCTTGTTGTCGGAAATTACTATCGTTATGTTTTGGATGATAGTTAATTTGACGATCAGATCTACAGATAGCGACAACCTACTGGCATAAGTTGTTCACGGCTTTATTAACTTCTTCAGCTCGTGTTGTCTGAATCTCTGACTTACAGCCATGTATCAGCCAACGCATGAACTGTTAGAGGATTGGCGGAGGGCTATGCCCGTCAAAAGATCCATCAAATTTCTAGTGTTCACTGACAAGGATTTCGTCACGAATTATTTGTGATGCTTTGAGTACTGCAGTTGCGTCAGCATGAGAAATGTTTTCGAAGCTAAGAACAAGGGCGCCGATCCTGGGGGGACAAAGCTCACGTGGGCACCCATGTATTTTCATGAATATGTATTTTTATTGTTATATGTATTGTTGTATGTATTTTTTTTATGAATGGGCCCCCCAAAGTTACAGAGAAATTGGCTTCGTTGGCTATGAACGGCCTTTTCAATCGTCTTGGAAGCGCAGAGATTCTCAGGAGCGTTCATTTGTGGTGGACGAACAAAGTTCACATTTGGTAACTTCTTCTGTATTTGTGATTTCAGCTGACGCTTATAGTTGTCATCAACTATCTTTCCACTTTTCTCAGAGAGAAGATTAAGATAAGTTGTATTGACATCCCGCATACTTATTATAGCATCTTTATCCCGATGCAATGCAAGATATTTAGTAATTCGATGTCAGCCAAAATGTCTGCCGAAGATATTAACAATACAGTTTCATGTGGTTCTGATAAAGATTTTCTTCTTTCAGCATACACCAAGCATTTTAAGTGGTATTTCATGCCATATGCAATTGCGTCCCCGGGTTCGTTCAACAAGACGAGAAGGCGGCACTTCAATTCATCAGACCTATTTTCAACAACGTTCTTATTTTTTTTTTTCCCCATGGACAACGTCTGCACTAAATGAAGTACACCCTCAGCCTCTTGACAAAATATGCATTTGTTTTTGTCAAATGGAAAGGTGGAAGACCTAGTTGAACTTGGAGCATCCACTGTTGTCTCCAAACTTGCACTATTCACTGTTAATTTCGATGGACGTCCTCTTTTCGCAACCGTAGGCACTATGGATCAATGTTTTAAAGCCTTCTCATATCTCCGCTTCGATTTATCATAGTGTCCTTTGTGAACTAAACTAGAGTAACAGACTTTGTGGAAGAATACTGCCTTTTCCTGCAGATGCTCAGGAGATAACGGTTTAAGAAGAGATGCGACCGTTGAATACTGAAGATCACTAAATTTGCTTATGTCCACTGCAATTGTTATTGGCTTTTCTAGTGATTCAAGAGATAGATTTCGAGTTAGGTCTCCTCGTTTCTGATCCTGGCACACGATACAGAGATTATAATCAAGTTCTTTCGGATTTGGTGACTCCATCTTGTAAGTTAATTACACAGTTTCATTTCTGAAAATACAAGAAAGAATTGGGGAAACACTTTAGAAAAGAAGAGTAAGTCACAAGAGGACTAAAGGTAACGTAAAGCAAGTAATAAGATACAATACTTAGGTTGTAATTGAAATTCGGCAAGTAACCCCACAGTTTCCCCTGCTAACTGTGAGTAGTTCCACTATGAGTATAGTTTGATATGTCGCATGCTATACCGTGACAGACATCCATATTAGCGCACCTAAAGTATGTAATGTGCCATTACAGTCTAATGAAATTATGTTTTTAATAGGAGGGTGCCCGAAATTTTTTGCACCGACTGTACTTGATGTTTAACAAAAAATTTCTGGCTGTTCATATAATTCGTAATTTTATTTGTTATTCTATTTCAAATTAACATGGAAAACCTGTAAAAAATTCATTAGGAATTATAGTTTGGGAATCAATACCTTTATTTATATTTTAAATTAGTTATAAGTTTTGTATATGGATATGTAAATGGATTATTACAATTCTTACGGTGTCAGTGCTATCCGAAAATATAGATCCACTATTGGACGGAACTTTCCAGATCAAATAACCAATCTAAAATTCGACAGAATTTTCAGGACCACCCTTCACCTCTCTTTTAGATACCTAGGTCCTTCTAAAATCTAGTTTAATCCAGATTTTACCAAATTTTATTCGCTTCAAAGCCCCACCGCCAAAATGCTTAGTTTTGATTGGCTGATAAACCCACGCGATGATATTAGGGCGCAATTATTCCATTCCAAGCCGGAAAATCTTGCTGGCAACAGCCAGATTTCGATCGTCGAGCTTAAAAGGTCGCAACGGAGTGAGAAAAACTGCAGTAAAAGGTAAAACTAATATAATAGTCGAATAACTACCAAGCAGGAAGCTACGGAGCCATAATTTGTTAGTTTTCATAGTAAAAACCGGACTGAAGAAATAAAAAATAGACGACGCCATGTTGTGCAGATATTGTTAGTTATGGACAGGCTTTGTAAAGTGCATCAGTTTGCGAGTTTTCTTAGGAATCTATAAACAGTTTCGGAGGAGTGGTGTTTTCTCCCTTAAAATATTCTTATCCTTAAAATTATTCCTTTTCTAGTTACGTAAGGCCTGCCTCACTACCGTTTGTGTTCGTGTATGTAGTGGATGTGATTTCTTTTTGTATTTATTTATTAGTAACATGGCGGTATTTAATTTTGTGGTAGTCAGTCCAGTAATCACAATGCACGTGTAAATTTCAGTAAGGGCTCCTATCTGACTCCCAAATTGGGAGTACGGCTTCCAGCGGGATGAGTTGAACATTCAGTTTGTTTCCGGGTTCCTGCCCCTTCAGGGCAGGGGTCCTATTGCTAGCTAATACTCCGATATGTCCCCTCAGGGCATCGATTAAACAGGTTGATTTCAAGAATGTGATTTAGTAAATATAAGGGCCAGTTGGCCCTGTTCATTTCTTTCCTTTCGTTACCTTTCATAGAGCCGATTTAACATGGTGAAATCTGAATGATTTCTGTGTATATTTATTAGTATAACATGTATTAATGTAGTGTGTAGTATGAATGTGGCATGATGTGTCTTGTAGTTCGAGTAGTATGTGTATATTTGTAATGTAGTATCAGTGATAGTGATAATTAAGTGATGAAAGAGTGTGTTGGACAGTGTAGTATTTACTATGCGATAAATTTTTATTACTCCGTCATTAAGTGAACGTAATATAGTATAATAATTCCGTGTACAAGGTCACATTCAGTTGTTCAAGGGTTCATTATATCGTCGCTAGCCCTAGTGTCAAAAGTCAGTACTAACCGCCATTCTTCTGTCGAGGTGCTTAGTGATTTAGTTTCCGTGAAATTGACCTTTCTTTTCGAAATAAAACCTAGAAGGTATAATTCACAGCCCATATGAATGTACAGTTAGGTCAAGTGACCTAAAATTAATATATTCTGAAAGTTTCAACATTCTGCATAGTCTAGAAATCTAAATATTTAAATAAATAAATAAACAATACGTAAATTTTTAACAGAAGTCGGGCGATATGATGCTAGTTCTTCGCTTTGAAAATATATTAAATGTCCATTTTTCTTCGTGGCTGTAGAATTTCATTGTTGATGCAGAATTTTATAAACATTAGACATTATCGCAGATAATTCTATTTTCAGTGAACATACATAGGATTTTTTTTTCTTTCGTTCTTAATAAAGCTACCAAGTATTACATAGTATTGTGTGTGTGGTAAAAGAGTCTTGGGTTCGAGTGAGGTTGTCGTGCGGTGATCGGAGCGGGAAATGTTTGTAGTGATTATAGATTTTAAAGTATTATGATGAAATGTGTAAATAGGCTGGGCGTAGATAGAGGAAACAGGGTGTTTGTAGAATATAGCGTCGTGGCAAATGAATATTAATGTGAATATGAATATAAAGTATATGAATATTGTAATAAATGAATATAGAATATAGGACACCCATATAGTTAAATATATAGTAGCCCAGTGAATACTTCGCCGCGTGTTGATATATAGATATTGAATAGATACGTGTAACTACAAACATCTCAGGTTCTGACCCCTGCACCATAATATCACGCGGACCGGAGGGCGATATATAGTCGGACTACGGTAATACTTTGTAGTTTATGTGTCATAATAGTAATCAACCATAGTAATACCATCTGATAGAATGGGTAGCATCATATAATCGCTGACTAGACATATTGAATAATAAATTATGAAAAGACAATAGTAGTTAGACAACAGGGCTGTAGTGAATCATATCTTCTGGTCGGTTTTAAAAATAGAATGTACCACTCCGTGAGATTTTTTTTTTCTTCACGTTACCTACTCGGGCTAGCTTACAATGTTCATGGAGGCGACAGCTCTGACTGGGTACAGAATCAAACAATTAGTTATTGAAATTTATTTTCGCGTACCCGGATGTCGACCCCTAGTCCCTTTAAGTATTTTCATTTCTTTTCTTAGTTTAATTAGACGAGGGAAATTAACGACATCCCAGACTGTGGCGTGTCTGCGCGGGGTAGCTATCGGTGAGGTTTGGCATAGAGATCACCGATCCAAAATTCAGTTTATTTAATTTTTTTTTATTTCGGCAAATCATTAGTTAGGGATATCTTAGATAATACTTCTATTCTAGTTTCATTACTGTCCTCGAACCTTCTTAGTTTTTCTAAGGGGTCGAATATTTTTTTTTACTTAGAGATTTCAAAATTGGGGACGCAGTTACCTGGTCCCTTTCCCCCTCTCCTTTTATCCTGCTGGTCTGGGCCGGATACGGGGATCGGATTTCAATCTTACAAGCCAACTCTTGTGGGATTGGGATCTGATGGACACAGAACTTGCATCCTTGGCAGCAGGGCGCCCCTTGAGTCTACGTATTTGAGTAGACAACCCTTTTTGGCATGTTAAGAATATTTTGGCTATGGATTTTGTTGAGAGCGAAATTCGACTTCTAACTTTGTAGCGTTAGTTATTTCTCACTTAAGTCTTTGGCGCCCCTATTCTTCGTCTTCCTTCTTCTCTATCTCTCTCTCTGTCTTCATTTCTTCAATTTTTTTTTAATTTTTTTCAACCTTCCCCCCCCCGAGATTTTGAACTTGTTACTTACGATTTATTTAACGTACAACTCTGATCTGAAATTACCAGCTGAGACGTTGCAAGACACGATTCATGAATGGAGTAGATAATGATTGGGTCCTCCATCACATTTTGACCTATCGCTGAAATGAACAAAGACTTAGTATTTGACGACACTTCGATTACGTTCTTTCACCGTCGTTCCTCTTAAGTTTTTTTTTTAATCCGTTGGTCACTTTCCTTTCTGTTTTGGTTTTCGATTACTTTGTAGTTAATCTGGGCCCAGAAATTGTATTTTGATTTACCTAGTTATATCTAGAAATGCTCTGTGTTACGTGCCTGCCTCACAAAGTTTTTTTTTTCCTTCATGATTTAAACACGAATTGATTATATAAAAGTTAAAAATTTATAGACGCGCGGTATCAGATAAAATTTAATTTGTTTCCAAATGTAATGTTGGAAGTCATTTGTTTTCTTGGACAATGTTGCAACCTTGTAAAATTTTATTGTTGGGGATGATTAATTTAAATGTGTGCGCATTTATTATAAATATATATATATAGAGAGAGAAATAAATACTTCGAAATGTATGTGTAATTAGTATGTGGATATGATGTTAAAGTAAAAGTATGATATTAAATGTATTATGAATATATGTAAGAGCGCTCGTGTCTGTCCCCCTAGACGTGTATTTATTTATTTATTTATTTATTTATTTATTTCAGAAAACAACAGGCGGATGCCTAATTACAGTTTTCCATCATGATAATATAATTTAAAATACACTTATGATAACAAAATAATACGATTGCAAAATACTTTAAAATGCATATAACATGATCTACACCTTATTTATTTAGAGTAAAATTCTGTCTATAGCTAAAAATGTCTATCTCTGGGTGCTTTTCTGACACCTTATTATACAATAAACACATTTTTCTGACAGGCGATACATCCAATGCATTAGTCCTTTGCGCTGAGAGATGGAATATGCTATTATGGGGTCTGGTTGCTCTATGTGGGACGTGAAGTTTGATTTCTGATAGTAAATATTCTGAATCTACTGTACTATGTATTATTTTATGTAAGAAAGATAAAATGAAGTGAGTCCTCCTGCTTTCAAGTGATTGTAATGAATATTTGCTTCGAAGATCTTCATACTTCTCAAATTTCGGATATATCCCTGTTTCTTTATATGTTAAAAAGCGCACAAATTTATTTTGAATGTTTTCGATTTTACTTGTATATTTCTTACTATCAGCTTATTGTGTATTGGTTGCTATAGTTTACCAGAAGTCTTCCGACGAATTTAAGAACGTAGATTTTGTTAAGAATACCGCCGTGCACTTAAGTAATTTTCCTTTTCCTCTGAATCAATGTAAGTGATAACCTCTGTACTTATATAATGGCATGCATTGAAAAAATATCGGCAGGTCTAAACGTAACCCACATCATAACAAATATTATCCCTGAACAATTAACCTAAAACCATTGTGGAAAGTGCACCTTGAATCCTTCTCACCTACATGTGTATCCTATGACTTGACCAGTTTTTTTTTTTATCCTCAATTTGAACCATCATACTCCGTACACCTGTGGAAGATCATTTTTTTAATCCGAACCATGTATAAACATATACGAAAGTGATCCTAATGAAAGGTCTCGTGAAGTGTCCCAGTGTTGGATAAATAACTTGAAATTATTCGATTAATAAATTTGGAAATAGACCGTCTAAGAGGAGAAACTTCCTCTAGTGAAAGTTATTTTCTCGAAATCCCTAGATGGGTATAGACGTAGCAGTGTACGATTGCAGATATAAACTGTTACCAGTTACAAACCAAATATAGACGACGAATGGTTTTGTAAACCAATAGATACATATATATACATATAGAGATATATATAAATGACCACAAACTAAGTTAAATGGAGCGAAACGTTTTGGACACTACGACTAGTGCGTGAGTTGTGATTTGGACGCTCGAAATTATTAATATTTTAATATCTCGACGTGAGGTAGAGACTCATATAAGTTCTAATACACCAAAAGGTTTTTTTTTTCTTTCCTCTTTGTCCAATTTTTTTTTAAAGTGAAATAAGTGTCGTATTTGCGTATGTCGCAAATCATAATTTGCTTTAGCATGCCTAAAATATGATACATGTAATTATTTTTTTTTCCATTTGTCAATATGATTGAATATATAAAAAATTACTAAAATATAACACTATGTACTCTATTAATATATAACCAAGAACTTGTGCTTTTAATATTTTCTTCATAATTATTTGTTTTGTCCTTTTTTTTCACTATGAATGTAATAAACTATTTGTACCTTTGTAGTTAGTTGGTTTCCTTTAAACATATATACACTGTCCTGAGTGAGTGAGCGTGTGAATGCATGATAGATTTAATATAAGTAATTTTAGTGATATCATTTGTCATATTAACATCTGTAATATATGTGTCATGTTTTAATATATGTGTTAAGGTAAATAACCTAGGTCATGAAGGACCGTCACTAACGGTTTAAATCGGCTCGAGGAGTGAAGCAAAAATAGCAAGAATAAGCCTAAATAAAACATCTTTCTTCCAGGAAGTTGAAATTCTTATTGATATGATACATAAATTTATATTGAGTTTATAAGTTTGATTTTTTTTTTCCTTGGCTAATTCATATGTGTGGTCGATCCTAGAGGACAGAGTTCAGATGCTGGATAGTTATCAGTCACCGGTCGGAATAACTTTACAAAGAATTAAATTTCACTTTTCTCATTTCCAGGTCTAGGTCTGGGCAACCCCATGATCGTGGTGCCTGGAGCTAGGTCTGGGTGGTATGAGGGAACATGTGTCTATTCCGAAGCATTCCAAAATTGATTAGTTGTTAATAACATTTAGAATGATTCATCTTTCAACGACTTTTCCGACCTTTTACTATATTTCCGGAATTATCCAGTAATCTGTTTCTCATTAAAATACCCTATTTCTTTTCTTTCTTCTTTACCTACCTCCTTCTTTTACCCTTCTACTTTCTTCTCTTTCATTTCTATTTCTAAATGAAAGAAAACGGAGTCATGATTGAGAGTAGTCGCTATTGGCACGGTCAATAAGTTGTTTCGATGAGTTTTCTTCGGGAGTCCGATATGGAATAATTAACAATAACAAAAGGTTTATTGGAAGTTACTCTATTGGAAAATAATCTGGATTTCAATCAGTAAGTGATCTTTCGTAATCGTCCTCGTTAAAGAGAATTAATTTTAGCGACTCCTCTCCAACTATTACATTAGCTTTTTATCTTCGTTAATTTTTTTTAACGTATTCTTTCAATTTTGGCTAACCGTGACAGGATCTGTTGCCCTAGAAACGACGGTTTCTATGGCAACGGACAGAAGTTTTCTTTCAATATTGGCGACCGTTGACATCGGACAGTTACCATGGAAACAATTGTTTTCCCTGGTAACGAATCTGAAATTATTTATTAAACACTGTTTAGGATCGAGCACATATTGACTTGGCCACAAAAGGTGCATAATTAAAAAGTTACAGTGAGATTAAATAATTATAGTCATTGGCTGTTCTGCTATCTTTGTCTCTCTCTGTAGAAAGGGGGAAATGAAGGAATTTGCTAAAGTGACTTCTAAAATTTGAAAATGCTGGAAGTTGACCCAAGGAGGGAATTAGATAGGAGTCCCTTAATTTATGAATAGTACCTGATTAATAAGTCTTGTTAGTTGATAAGTATATAATTGCATGTGTTTATATTGTGTCTTTTTGGGTGTAAGCTATGGCAACCAATAGAGAAGTCGTATCACACGAGAACGCGGAAGTCTCATGTACGCAATGTACATTAGAAAGTAGTGAGAAAAGAGCTCGCGTCTCTCGTAGGCTAGTGAGGTGTCACGAATGTGGGCTGAAATGGATTCATTTCAGTTGTATTAATTTAGAGGATACTGCTGAAAATGCAGAAAAGGTCCGGGCTGGTGAGATAGTCAAATATTGTAAAGAATGTGAGGGGAAGCTCCACCAGTCGCGTGAACCTATGAGTTTATCCTCTGAAAAGGAAAATGAACATCCCGATTCGGATGGTGAGCGAGGGTATAGTACCCCGAAGAACCGAGGCCAAATATCTCCAGTGGAGATATCTGACCTCGATGATGATGAAAAAGATGGGGATCCAATTGGTGATAAACCCAAAGAAAAGCAAAGGAAGACTGTGTCATCTAATAATGACGCTCTCCTCCTTTCATTGCAACAAATGCTACAGGAAATGAGACGCGAAATAAATGAAAATATAGATAATAATAGCCGAGAGATGAGACGCGAAATGAATGAAAATAGCCGAGAGATGAGACGCGAAATAAATGAGAAATTTGACACCTCGGAACGAGAAACCGAATCTCGATTCGAGGTATTAACCCAGAAAATCGACAACATACGCTCGGACTTTGCTTCCTCAATAACTACATTGAGAGAGCAAATGTCTACTGAAATTGATTTGGTCAGATGCGAGGCTCAACAGTCCCTAAAGCAATTTCAGCAGGAGACTGAGGGTAAATTAGAGCATGTAAATTCTGAAATTGAAGAAATGGACACAAAATTACATAAAATCGACAATAAACTGGAAACACAGCAGGCCGAAATTGATAGTTTAAAGTCAACCTTGTCAGACTTATCATTGAAAACCGAACTGGAAGTAACTGACCAGAAAGTTTTGAAAATTCAAAATGACATAGTAAATATTCGAAAAGAAATGACAAAATCTAGTCGCGAAAAATCAGAGGTAACCTATCCTTTCCCCGGTAGCGATTCCTCAGGAATATTACCCGCTACAACTACCCGTGGCGCAGGAAAAGAAAATTTAATGTCGGTTGATGCACGGGATATTGCGACGCACTACCCCATGCATCGGTCAGAACCCAAGTCGTGGTTCAATTCTAATAGTGTGCCGAATCAGTCGAGTGTTGTGACGACTACGGTCACTAGCGTGAGTGCTCCCTCCTTACATGGAGGTATACAATCACATAGCGTGTTGCCGGGAAAAGGAGATGGGTGCCATTCTGAGTCGTTGTTCATGGGTGCGATTGGTCCGGTGATGGAGCCCAACATGTTCAATACGACCAACAAAATCCCTTTCCCTTACATGGGTAGTTATAACACCGCTACTACGTCGTCGGTGGTAAATCCGGTGACGACTCCGATTGTGCAGGATAATATGTTAATTCCCAGTAACTATTCCCCTGCTTATGTTAGTATGGGTTCCAAGGTTTCGCTGAGGGACATCGAACGTTTTCCCACTTTTGACGGGAATATTACCAATGGACAGCCTCGTGTTTTTCTGCGTAGATTGCAGCAGTGTTTAGAAATGTATCGGCTGACCGATAGAGAACGTTTACAAATAGTCGAAAAACTTTTAATTGCAGCATCAGGCGCGTGGTTTGCTTCTATTAAATATAGAATCCATACGTTTGATGATTTTCTGATCCTTTTTAAGGAAGAATACTGCAACGAACATATAGAGAGGCTTCAGAAACGCAACCTCCAATCTTTAAGATATGATCGAGCCAAGTATGGGTCCCTTCTGGACTATGCTTGGAAGATCATCGAACTGTACTACCAGATCGCAGAAAATCCATCGCAAGCCGAGCTAGTAGACATCATAGTGAACGCTCTTCCACCAGATGAGTCGCGGGCTATTGCTTCCCACTTATGCCAAACGGTGCGAGAAGTTACGTCACGCCTAGCTGCCCTGTGTGGGAAAGAAACTGGAGGCCCACCAAAGAGGTATTTCGCCCGACAAGCAAAAGTTGTGAAACCCGTGAAAAGCAAGGCAACGGCAAGTTGCCAAACGGATTTTCTGAGTTACACCCAAGCTGGATCTCGCTATCCGAGTGGGAGTGGCTCAGAAAGCAATCAATATAACGGTCGACGTCTGTTCCGTAACCGACCGACGTTTAACAATCGCCGGGGTTATCGCCCCTATGACCGCACAATGGGGGAATCGAACCCGAATAGGGACGATAATAGGAGGAACTTTAACGGGGCGTACCGGAGAAGAGAAAACGGTAATGGTCAAAACGGCAATGTTAACAATAGCTGTGCAAGTAGATCTCAGAATTCTGCCCCTTCGCAAATACAAACTAATGGCGGAAATGGAATTCTAGCCACTCGAGGGATTGATAGTCGCGAGACCGCTGTTAAATCGACAAACTAATTCCGCAATTACCTGATGAAATGGGGGAGGATAGTTGCGGGAAAATACACCCCATTATTTTGAAAAATCAGACTGACCACGAATGTAAATCTAATTTGTGGACACAAAATTTATCATTTCGGGACTCGTTACAATTTGTTATAAAATTTGTTATAGATGAGGAACCCTTTGCTTCAAATGAAGAACGCTATTTTTCTACCTCTCCCAGCCTACGAGGAAGTATCGGCGGCGTTGAACTTGTCGCTACAATAGATAGTGGCTCGGAGCTCTGCCTAATGGACTGGGAGGTGTGGAAAAAATTAAAGCAACGGTTTCCATCCGCTAAATTGAGACCATACACGGGCCTTACACTTGGCGCTTTCGCTGGAAAAGAAAGTTTTTCGGTTCAGGGCGTTCAAAATTTTAACCTAAACATACAAAATCATATATTCGAAATAGCCATCTTCGTCATAAAGTATTTGCGAACGGACCTAATACTGGGATGTCCGTTTCTAGATAAATTCCATTGTATCATTGACCGGGAAAAGAAAGAGATTAGAATGAAAGATAGTTTAGGAAATACTGTTGTCGTTCCTACGGATCGACCAAACATTATGCTAGTGAAGTTACCAGTAGAAGAGATTGCAATCGGTGAATCAGGATGGCCGGTGGTGGATCAACCCATGCTTGACCCCAGTTTAAATTGTCAAGCTGCCTGTGCAGTGACACCTCTCCACAAGGGAGGGGTTAACAGGGGAGATCAGCTGGATCCACTCCTGGGCACCGAATGCAATGTCTCGGAACAAGAGATTGATTCATATATTGCCACTCGGGATGACTTACCATCACCGATTAAATCAGGTCTTCGGAAATTATTAATAAAGTACCGTTCTCTTTTCTCTGAGTACCCACGCCGTGTTAACGCGCCTCCCTATAAAATACAGTTGAAGGATGAAGAACCAGTTGTTGGACCATGTTATTCCGTTCCTCAGGCTATACAACCTGAGTTTGAAGCAGAGTTGAATAAATGGTTACGGTTGGGAATAGCAATAGAACAAATGTCTCCATATCGGAATCCTATTCATGTCGTCCGGAAGGCCTCTGGCGGTGTACGTCCAGTTTTAGATCTGAGGGCTACCAACTCAAAAATTATATCTCCACAGGTGCAGGTAGAACCTATCAATGAGTTACTACACCGTGTTTAGCAGGCAATGTGGTTTTCGTCGTTTGACGCGTCAAGTGCATATTATGGGATCAGTTTACACCCAGACTCTTACCAATGCACCAGTTTTGTGTACAAGGGAAGACAATATTGCCTTACTGTTCTGCCACAGGGGCTGAAAAGTAGTCCTGCTGTATTTCAATCGGTAATGACAAAATTTTTTAATGACTCAACCCGTTCTTTTGTTATTTTGTACTTAGACGATGTACTAGTAAAATCAACTACTGAAGAAGAGCATTTGGCTCATTTAGAGAGAACTTTCGAAATCTTTAAACAAGCAAATTTTTCATTAAATTTCAAAAAGTGTAAGTTCTTTGCACGGGAAATCAAATTTTTAGGACATATAATTAGTGGCAGAACAATAAGGGTTGACCCTCGACTCAATGAGCCAATTCGTTGTTTTCCAGTACCGAAATCTAAGAAAGCATTACAGAAGTTTTTAGGGCTTATAGGATGGAGGCGAAAATTTATCCCAAATTTTTCTGGTCTCACTGCTAATCTGTATCAACTCCTGAAAAAGGATCAGAAATTCGTACTGAATAACGAAGCTTTGGAAACTTTCAATAAATTGAGAACTCTTCTTAGTAATCCACCTGCATTAAGTCAGCCAGATTTCTCCTTGCCTTTTCACATCCATAGTGATGCGTGCATGGAAAATTTGGCTGGCCTACTTGCACAATATCCTTCAGATAAAGATAATCCTAACGTCATTGGATATGCCAGTCGACGGGTGAAACCCTATGAGTTGTCTCTTTCAATATCTCAGCTGGAACTCCTGTCAGTCCTGTTCCTCTGTGAACATTTTGAGCAGTATATCATGGGTCGTACTACTTATGTCCATACAGATAACGCGGCAGTCACACATGCATTCACCCAAAAGAACCTTGAGCCACGAACCATCCGCATTCTATTGAAACTGCAGAAATTTGATTTAATTTTTCAACACTGTCCAGGCAGAGAAAATTTTGTAGCCGACACAATTAGTAGATACCCACCTGAGGTATTGCTTGAGCCCGAAACACATTATGTTCATTTTTTAACCAAAACGCAGGATGCTGATATTAATCTAGACTTTATTCGAGAAAATCAAATAACGGATGAATTATGTAAGAACCTGTTAAAGCAATATGAAAACAACCGTAATCTGGACAGAGTAACAATGTACTGTGGGTTAATTTATATTAAACCTTTGCGTATTCAGAAATGGCTCTTAGTGATACCGCAGAGTTGTATACCCCAAATTATCAGTGTTGTCCATTCTACCGGTCACTTTGGAGTTCAAAAGTGTTATCGCTTTTGTCGAGCTATATTTTATTGGAAGAATCAAAAAACCACGATTAAAAACTTCATACGAAATTGCATAGAATGTGCCGAAACAAAGTTTACAAACCGTGCTATAGCTAAGCAGGAATATCATATTCAAGCCACCGTACCCCATGAGACTTTGGGGGTGGATCTTATTGGAAAATTGCCACCCAGTCAGGGATATTATTATATTTTATCTTTAACAGATATTTATTCTCGTTTCGTTACCTTCCTCCCACTGAAAAAGGCTCATACTAAGGAAATAATCACCGTATTAGAGAGACGATACTTTCATCTATTGCCTTACCCACAGGAATTCTTATCTGATAAAGGACCACAGTTCCAATCTAAGTTATGGCAGGACTTTTGTAACAAATATAAAATTAAACATAAGAAAACTTCCAGTTATTCCCCGCAGGCTAACGGCGTTACAGAACGTAGCCATAAAGAACTCAATAGATTAGTTAGATTATGGTGTCATGAGGATCAAACCACTTGGCACAAGTACTTAGTTAAAATTCAGGACCTTCTGAACAATTCATATTGTTCCAGTATTGGCTGTACGCCTGCGGAACGCTTTCTTAGTTATTCTGCCGTTGATAACTATAGGAAAGTGTTCCCATGGCCCAAAGAGTTAGATTCCATAGATAACCGTTTCCGATACGCTGAAGTAGAGGTAAAATTAAAAAGTCATGCTAAACAGTCGTCAAACGCTATAAATCTGCAAGAAGGGCAATTAGTGATGTTGAAACTGCATAACTTATCCTCACTTATAAAGCATGAGTCAGCAAAATGGATGAAAGTCTATACCGGCCCGTTTTTAGCAGTTAAATTATTGAAAAATTGCGCTGTATTACACAATCTAAAAGGTGAAAGTATCGGAACTCACAATTTCCAAAATCTTAAACTTTTCAACTGTACCGAGGACAAAAAACGTGAACTTCTATCTCAATACCCAAAGTGAATGTTACACTGTCTCATTTGAGTGTATGAGTGTATGAGTGTATGAGTGAGTAGTTAGTTTATTAGTATTAATACATGTTAATTCTATTCAACAAAATTTTGTTATTCAAACAAATTTTTTTTTAACGACGCCGGGGAACTGTAATGTGCCATTACAGTCTAATGAAATTATGTTTTTAATAGGAGGGTGCCCGAAATTTTTTGCACCGACTGTACTTGATGTTTAACAAAAAATTTCTGGCTGTTCATATAATTCGTAATTTTATTTGTTATTCTATTTCAAATTAACATGGAAAACCTGTAAAAAATTCATTAGGAATTATAGTTTGGGAATCAATACCTTTATTTATATTTTAAATTAGTTATAAGTTTTGTATATGGATATGTAAATGGATTATTACAATTCTTACGGTGTCAGTGCTATCCGAAAATATAGATCCACTATTGGACGGAACTTTCCAGATCAAATAACCAATCTAAAATTCGACAGAATTTTCAGGACCACCCTTCACCTCTCTTTTAGATACCTAGGTCCTTCTAAAATCTAGTTTAATCCAGATTTTACCAAATTTTATTCGCTTCAAAGCCCCACCGCCAAAATGCTTAGTTTTGATTGGCTGATAAACCCACGCGATGATATTAGGGCGCAATTATTCCATTCCAAGCCGGAAAATCTTGCTGGCAACAGCCAGATTTCGATCGTCGAGCTTAAAAGGTCGCAACGGAGTGAGAAAAACTGCAGTAAAAGGTAAAACTAATATAATAGTCGAATAACTACCAAGCAGGAAGCTACGGAGCCATAATTTGTTAGTTTTCATAGTAAAAACCGGACTGAAGAAATAAAAAATAGACGACGCCATGTTGTGCAGATATTGTTAGTTATGGACAGGCTTTGTAAAGTGCATCAGTTTGCGAGTTTTCTTAGGAATCTATAAACAGTTTCGGAGGAGTGGTGTTTTCTCCCTTAAAATATTCTTATCCTTAAAATTATTCCTTTTCTAGTTACGTAAGGCCTGCCTCACTACCGTTTGTGTTCGTGTATGTAGTGGATGTGATTTCTTTTTGTATTTATTTATTAGTAACATGGCGGTATTTAATTTTGTGGTAGTCAGTCCAGTAATCACAATGCACGTGTAAATTTCAGTAAGGGCTCCTATCTGACTCCCAAATTGGGAGTACGGCTTCCAGCGGGATGAGTTGAACATTCAGTTTGTTTCCGGGTTCCTGCCCCTTCAGGGCAGGGGTCCTATTGCTAGCTAATACTCCGATATGTCCCCTCAGGGCATCGATTAAACAGGTTGATTTCAAGAATGTGATTTAGTAAATATAAGGGCCAGTTGGCCCTGTTCATTTCTTTCCTTTCGTTACCTTTCATAGAGCCGATTTAACATGGTGAAATCTGAATGATTTCTGTGTATATTTATTAGTATAACATGTATTAATGTAGTGTGTAGTATGAATGTGGCATGATGTGTCTTGTAGTTCGAGTAGTATGTGTATATTTGTAATGTAGTATCAGTGATAGTGATAATTAAGTGATGAAAGAGTGTGTTGGACAGTGTAGTATTTACTATGCGATAAATTTTTATTACTCCGTCATTAAGTGAACGTAATATAGTATAATAATTCCGTGTACAAGGTCACATTCAGTTGTTCAAGGGTTCATTATATCGTCGCTAGCCCTAGTGTCAAAAGTCAGTACTAACCGCCATTCTTCTGTCGAGGTGCTTAGTGATTTAGTTTCCGTGAAATTGACCTTTCTTTTCGAAATAAAACCTAGAAGGTATAATTCACAGCCCATATGAATGTACAGTTAGGTCAAGTGACCTAAAATTAATATATTCTGAAAGTTTCAACATTCTGCATAGTCTAGAAATCTAAATATTTAAATAAATAAATAAACAATACGTAAATTTTTAACAGAAGTCGGGCGATATGATGCTAGTTCTTCGCTTTGAAAATATATTAAATGTCCATTTTTCTTCGTGGCTGTAGAATTTCATTGTTGATGCAGAATTTTATAAACATTAGACATTATCGCAGATAATTCTATTTTCAGTGAACATACATAGGATTTTTTTTTCTTTCGTTCTTAATAAAGCTACCAAGTATTACATAGTATTGTGTGTGTGGTAAAAGAGTCTTGGGTTCGAGTGAGGTTGTCGTGCGGTGATCGGAGCGGGAAATGTTTGTAGTGATTATAGATTTTAAAGTATTATGATGAAATGTGTAAATAGGCTGGGCGTAGATAGAGGAAACAGGGTGTTTGTAGAATATAGCGTCGTGGCAAATGAATATTAATGTGAATATGAATATAAAGTATATGAATATTGTAATAAATGAATATAGAATATAGGACACCCATATAGTTAAATATATAGTAGCCCAGTGAATACTTCGCCGCGTGTTGATATATAGATATTGAATAGATACGTGTAACTACAAACATCTCAGGTTCTGACCCCTGCACCATAATATCACGCGGACCGGAGGGCGATATATAGTCGGACTACGGTAATACTTTGTAGTTTATGTGTCATAATAGTAATCAACCATAGTAATACCATCTGATAGAATGGGTAGCATCATATAATCGCTGACTAGACATATTGAATAATAAATTATGAAAAGACAATAGTAGTTAGACAACAGGGCTGTAGTGAATCATATCTTCTGGTCGGTTTTAAAAATAGAATGTACCACTCCGTGAGATTTTTTTTTTCTTCACGTTACCTACTCGGGCTAGCTTACAATGTTCATGGAGGCGACAGCTCTGACTGGGTACAGAATCAAACAATTAGTTATTGAAATTTATTTTCGCGTACCCGGATGTCGACCCCTAGTCCCTTTAAGTATTTTCATTTCTTTTCTTAGTTTAATTAGACGAGGGAAATTAACGACATCCCAGACTGTGGCGTGTCTGCGCGGGGTAGCTATCGGTGAGGTTTGGCATAGAGATCACCGATCCAAAATTCAGTTTATTTAATTTTTTTTTATTTCGGCAAATCATTAGTTAGGGATATCTTAGATAATACTTCTATTCTAGTTTCATTACTGTCCTCGAACCTTCTGAGTTTTTCTAAGGGGTCGAATATTTTTTTTACTTAGAGATTTCAAAATTGGGGACGCAGTTACCTGGTCCCTTTCCCCCTCTCCTTTTATCCTGCTGGTCTGGGCCGGATACGGGGATCGGATTTCAATCTTACAAGCCAACTCTTGTGGGATTGGGATCTGATGGACACAGAACTTGCATCCTTGGCAGCAGGGCGCCCCTTGAGTCTACGTATTTGAGTAGACAACCCTTTTTGGCATGTTAAGAATATTTTGGCTATGGATTTTGTTGAGAGCGAAATTCGACTTCTAACTTTGTAGCGTTAGTTATTTCTCACTTAAGTCTTTGGCGCCCCTATTCTTCGTCTTCCTTCTTCTCTATCTCTCTCTCTGTCTTCATTTCTTCAATTTTTTTTTAATTTTTTTCAACCTTCCCCCCCCCCGAGATTTTGAACTTGTTACTTACGATTTATTTAACGTACAACTCTGATCTGAAATTACCAGCTGAGACGTTGCAAGACACGATTCATGAATGGAGTAGATAATGATTGGGTCCTCCATCACATTTTGACCTATCGCTGAAATGAACAAAGACTTAGTATTTGACGACACTTCGATTACGTTCTTTCACCGTCGTTCCTCTTAAGTTTTTTTTTTAATCCGTTGGTCACTTTCCTTTCTGTTTTGGTTTTCGATTACTTTGTAGTTAATCTGGGCCCAGAAATTGTATTTTGATTTACCTAGTTATATCTAGAAATGCTCTGTGTTACGTGCCTGCCTCACAAAGTTTTTTTTTCCTTCATGATTTAAACACGAATTGATTATATAAAAGTTAAAAATTTATAGACGCGCGGTATCAGATAAAATTTAATTTGTTTCCAAATGTAATGTTGGAAGTCATTTGTTTTCTTGGACAATGTTGCAACCTTGTAAAATTTTATTGTTGGGGATGATTAATTTAAATGTGTGCGCATTTATTATAAATATATATATATAGAGAGAGAAATAAATACTTCGAAATGTATGTGTAATTAGTATGTGGATATGATGTTAAAGTAAAAGTATGATATTAAATGTATTATGAATATATGTAAGAGCGCTCGTGTCTGTCCCCCTAGACGTGTATTGGTTGCTATAGTTTACCAGAAGTCTTCCGACGAATTTAAGAACGTAGATTTTGTTAAGAATACCGCCGTGCACTTAAGTAATTTTCCTTTTCCTCTGAATCAATGTAAGTGATAACCTCTGTACTTATATAATGGCATGCATTGAAAAAATATCGGCAGGTCTAAACGTAACCCACATCATAACAAATATTATCCCTGAACAATTAACCTAAAACCATTGTGGAAAGTGCACCTTGAATCCTTCTCACCTACATGTGTATCCTATGACTTGACCAGTTTTTTTTTTATCCTCAATTTGAACCATCATACTCCGTACACCTGTGGAAGATCATTTTTTTTTTAATCCGAACCATGTATAAACATATACGAAAGTGATCCTAATGAAAGGTCTCGTGAAGTGTCCCAGTGTTGGATAAATAACTTGAAATTATTCGATTAATAAATTTGGAAATAGACCGTCTAAGAGGAGAAACTTCCTCTAGTGAAAGTTATTTTCTCGAAATCCCTAGATGGGTATAGACGTAGCAGTGTACGATTGCAGATATAAACTGTTACCAGTTACAAACCAAATATAGACGACGAATGGTTTTGTAAACCAATAGATACATATATATACATATAGAGATATATATAAATGACCACAAACTAAGTTAAATGGAGCGAAACGTTTTGGACACTACGACTAGTGCGTGAGTTGTGATTTGGACGCTCGAAATTATTAATATTTTAATATCTCGACGTGAGGTAGAGACTCATATAAGTTCTAATACACCAAAAGGTTTTTTTTTCTTTCCTCTTTGTCCAATTTTTTTTTTAAAGTGAAATAAGTGTCGTATTTGCGTATGTCGCAAATCATAATTTGCTTTAGCATGCCTAAGATATGATACATGTAATTATTTTTTTTTCCATTTGTCAATATGATTGAATATATAAAAAATTACTAAAATATAACACTATGTACTCTATTAATATATAACCAAGAACTTGTGCTTTTAATATTTTCTTCATAATTATTTGTTTTGTCCTTTTTTTTCACTATGAATGTAATAAACTATTTGTACCTTTGTAGTTAGTTGGTTTCCTTTAAACATATATACACTGTCCTGAGTGAGTGAGCGTGTGAATGCATGATAGATTTAATATAAGTAATTTTAGTGATATCATTTGTCATATTAACATCTGTAATATATGTGTCATGTTTTAATATATGTGTTAAGGTAAATAACCTAGGTCATGAAGGACCGTCACTAACGGTTTAAATCGGCTCGAGGAGTGAAGCAAAAATAGCAAGAATAAGCCTAAATACGACATCTTTCTTCCAGGAAGTTGAAATTCTTATTGATACGATACATAAATTTATATTGAGTTTATAAGTTTGATTTTTTTTTCCTTGGCTAATTCATATGTGTGGTCGATCCTAGAGGACAGAGTTCAGATGCTGGATAGTTATCAGTCACCGGTCGGAATAACTTTACAAAGAATTAAATTTCACTTTTCTCATTTCCAGGTCTAGGACTGGGCAACCCCATGATCGTGGTGCCTGGAGCTAGGTCTGGGTGGTATGAGGGAACATGTGTCTATTCCGAAGCATTCCAAAATTGATTAGTTGTTAATAACATTTAGAATGATTCATCTTTCAACGACTTTCCCGACCTTTTACTATATTTCCGGAATTATCCAGTAATCTGTTTCTCATTAAAATACCCTATTTCTTTTCTTTCTTCTTTACCTACCTCCTTCTTTTACCCTTCTACTTTCTTCTCTTTCTTTTCTATTTCTAAATGAAAGAAAACGGAGTCATGATTGAGAGTAGTCGCTATTGGCACGGTCAATAAGTTGTTTCGATGAGTTTTCTTCGGGAGTCCGATATGGAATAATTAACAATAACAAAAGGTTTATTGGAAGTTACTCTATTGGAAAATAATCTGGATTTCAATCAGTAAGTGATCTTTCGTAATCGTCCTCGTTAAAGAGAATTAATTTTAGCGACTCCTCTCCAAATATTACATTAGCTTTTTATCTTCGTTAATTTTTTTTTAACGTATTCTTTCAATTTTGGCTAACCGTGACAGGATCTGTTGCCCTAGAAACGACGGTTTCTATGGCAACGGACAGAAGTTTTCTTTCAAGTACATCTCCATTTATGCAAAACTTCTGGTAAGTTCTAGAAATAGCCATAAAATTCTAATGGAAAGTTCTAGGAGGCTCTAGAGGCTTCCATGGCATTTTACTTCAGTGGTTATATTCTTGTTTGTGGTCTCTTATTTTGGTTTCAACTAGTTCGAATCGTGAACTGTATGTACTCTTCTACATTCAGCATTCAGGTAGGAATTCATATGACCTATCCTCACACGTTGGCAACAGAGTACATCAAGATGTAACAGGTATATTTCTATTCATAATTAGATTTGCCAAATGTTATAATTTGTATTCCGTGCCATTTAACGAAACTTCATTTTGTGCTCAGTTAGCAACACTGAATTTCATACAATGTTATTGAGTATGTCTATGGGTACAATGTTTGTTTATTATAGTGTTGTGTAAATGTCCTTTTGATTACTTTAATCATTTTGAAGTTCTTTCTGTGTTAGTGCATCTTTTGCATTGCTATCTTCACATGATTCTAGATCTTCTTCCCTCTTTATCTCCTGTGTTTCTGGGTGTCGACCCGTAAAATTTTGGATTTCTAACTTTTCTTCACTCCTCTATCGATTGCGCATTGTTTGATTGGGCAATGCTACTATAAGATGTTCCCTTGTAAGTATATTTCTCATACAGCAGACTAACAAGGGTTTCTGTGGAGATTCCTGTTAGGATAGTAAAATTACTTTTTGTATCTAAAAAGAGCAAAGTATTATTTCAAATCAACTAGAGTTAATCAATGAAGGCCGATACTACTCTTTCCATAGCCAACATTTATTTGGTTTGTACTTCAACCACAAGCCGATAAACTTCATGTATTCCACTAAGTATTCCAATAACGTAAAGCCACCTTGGCATTACATTAAACCTAAAATATAAATCGTCACTCTAGGCTCATCTACCTAAATATAAATATCTTAAGCCACTTATGGCTCCAATCAAACACATAAACAACTACAGCCACTTATAGCTCTTATTCCACATATAAATAACTTCAGCCACTTATATACAGTTAATCCCATGACAGCTAAAAATTGTTGTTTTTCGGTCATCTGGTAATGCTGCCGATAGAGCTACCTGTTCAAATCGCTCTATGTATACTTGAATTTTACCAGTTTCAATATCGAAAGGCTCAAAGTTACTAAACGAGGCCATTATCTCATTCAGAAGCGTAAATTCCTTTTTGTAGACTGCGCCAACTTAAAAACCTAAGATTCAATTGATAATAAATAACTGGAAAATAAATAACATCTTATAAATCATTACGCTAATAACTTAAAAAGCCTTTTTTTCTTCACTTTTCGAGATCTCTGTTCTTCTTTAACCTTTTCTTTAACTCCAAATTTTGTAACCTCAGCTCTACTTCCATTATTTTATCCCATAATTCCTGGATTTTTTGCTCCCAGCACATGCATTCTTTAAACATAAACTGCAGCAATTCCTGTTTTAAGTTTAGCAGTTCATGTTTTTCCTCTCTGTTTCAGTGGATTCTTGGCAATAGATGGTATCCGTAGCCAAAACCTTATACAAATCCTTTCCTTGTTCGGGTTCCAATACTGAAGATATTGACTTTACGTTCTGAGAATTTTGTTTCATTTCCTTCTCACTCTGTACTAAGGATTCTTGTAGTCGTAGCTCATTCATATCGGCATCTATTGTTTGTAGTACGCAAAGTATTATTTCAAATCAACTAGAGTTAATCAATGAAGCCCGATACTACTCTTTCCATAGCCAACCTTTATTTGGTTTATACCTCAACCACAAGCCGATAAACTTCCTGTATTCCACTAAGTATTCCAATAACGTAAGCCACCTTGGCATTACATTAAACCTAAAATATAAATCGTCACTCTAGACTCATCTACCTAAATATAAATATCTTAAATTCCTTAGTATTCATTCTTCCATCTTGGTTTCTTTAAGTCGACATGCTATGACAAACGTATATGGCAAATGGAGTCGTTGGATAGTGATTAAAGTCTAGGACGGTCTTTATACCAATCTTCTACTCGCAGAGGGTGTTATTGCTATGTTGGTCTATTGTGTGGGTGAACCATCATGTTTTTCTCTGTCGAAGCGAGACCATGACTGTGTATCATCATACTTACCACACTCAAATCGTCGACAATTGGTTTCCTTTCTACTCAAGCAGAAACTTTACCCTAATACAGTCATAAATAACACTTCAAACAAGTCATAAACGGCACGAGTGTGGTGTCGATGGGACACATTGTTGCCATCGCTAAACTTACATTTTGCTCATATGTATCAATAATAATAATAATAGTATCACTAATATAAAAAACACTAAGGTAGTCATTTTAAAGTAATCTAACATATTAAATATGGTGCTACAAAGGTTAAACAAGTGTTGATTAAGTTTTTACATGGCTTTCTGTACAAAAGGGTAAAAAGAAATGCAGCATCGTCTTCTTTTCTAGGAGACCAACTGGAAGACCATCCTCAACTAGAACTCGTTGAAATATCCCTCTCATGTAACAAAAAACCATGTCGGTTACTTAAATTCCGCTCTCTTTGAAGCCGATCGAGGATGATTTCGCAGCGTCGATTTTACATTGCTGAACTTTATGAAATGCCACATAGAATTGTGTTTGCAAGAATCCAGCAATGGTTAGCAAGCATGGTGTCTTCATGTTGAACGCCAATCCAAGTTCATATATTGCTTACAGCACGCTGCAGACTCTTTATGAATTAAGACGATCAAGATTACAAAACTCTTCCTCATCTATTGTATTTTACTTACGTCTTTTTCACTCCTCTTACGATATCTTGATCACTTCTAGGTAGAGAAGAATCTTTCTGATGACCGGACGGTGCAATGTGCGATTAAGGACTTTCTAGTATCGCAGACTGCACATTTCTTTCTGGATGGAATGCAACCATTGACTAAGCCACAGAGAAAGAGTGTGGCTGCAGACTGAGACTTCTTTGACTAGCCAGGCATTGTCGTTAGCAGTTTTGTTTTCTCTTTGAGTCAGTTGATTATTTTAGTCGCACCAACCTAGTATTTCTCTACTTATTATATTATATTGTAAAATTACCTTGGTAGCGTAGAAAATAGAGCAATTTACATACAAGATTCGGTTTTCTCCCACAACTTTTTATTATAAAAAGTTTCTGCTATAAAACAATACAGCACAGAATCACTAAAACCAATACAAAATCCATTAAGTAGTTAGAGAAAATAGGTGTCCTAGGGCCCAGGCAGCCACGGGAAGGATCCTCACAAAGTTTCAGACAAGTTTAAGTGGAGGTGGCCTAGGATTCTCAGTGTTCCAGGCAAGCAAAAGGAAGTTAGAGTTCCGCAAAGCTCCAGGCAAGTTAGGCCGGAAGGAAAATCACAACGCTCCACGCAAGCTAAGTGGTTGCGGTTAGGATTCTCTCAAAGTTCCACACAAGCTGAGAGAGCGCTTGAGTTACCACAAAACTCCAGGAAAGCTGAGTGAGCAGGAGGCCTCAGAGCTCCAACCAAGCTCTCAAAGCTCCAGGCAAGCTAAGGGATTGGAGTTGAACAGTCGAAACTGTTGTCGATTGAGGCGATACATGGAGTTTTATATATTCTTCTAAGCAGTTGTGGTGCTGGCGTTCTTCTATCACATGATCAAATGGTGACGATGATTCCTGTCGACTGCATCACGTAGTAACTTGTACCAGAAGAGCACATGATTTTGTCTATAAATAAAAAGCATATATTGAAGTTTATAAACATAAAACCACGTGCAGAACATTCCTAATGGATGACGCATTGAGAATTCCACCATCAACTTGCGTAGAGGCATTTTTTAAACTCATAATGATCGATTCAGTTTTTTGTGTGAAGATTACGTTTTTTCGAGTTAGAATTGAATTCATATTTAAATTGTGAGATTTTTAGCGTTGTATTCGTTAAAAGATTTGGTTCTTCAGACAATATTGACGTTTTGACCAGTTTATTCATATTCAAATAAAAGAAATATTAATAAATCATATTAATCAGTTGTGTTTCCTTATCCCTTTAAAAGAAGGACAGATCTTTTTTAATTAATGATCTGCATTTATGCTGTTTAGGTGATAAATACAGATAAATATTTAATAAATGTTTATTCTTCTTCCTCCTCACCTCAACCATAGGTTGGGGGCAACATGGGAATTTTAAAACTCTTCTCTCTTTTGAGAGAGCTGTTTTATACTTTGATAAAGTCTCTTCTTCATAACTGCATCCAGATATTCTATCCTCGGTCTTCCTCTTCCTGGTTTTCCTTCTGATAAATATTTAGAAGAATAAATATTGTTTTTCGTGGAAGGAGAAGTTTAATGTCCCACGATTATGCATCGAAACTAAGAGAGACGATGATAATATAATGAATAATAATGGTGGAATGATAAACATAGGAAAATCTCGAGAAAACCCACACAATGGTATTTATTCACAGAATGAAATGAGGAAGAAGAAACGGGACAATCACAACTTATATCTTGTACGATCAAGAATCGTTATCGAACATGTGAATCGCCACCCCCAGAAAGTACGTACATGTATATCAATCACAATAAATTTATTTTCCTATCATTTTCTTGATTTTTTTTTTTTAATTTTTGGCCTTTTTCTTTTACATGCACTTCCTATATACGAGGTGTGCGTCTTTTTTAAAGTAAGTATTTTGAAGTAAAAACAAGTATATTTTTGGCCCGTGCCTTAATCTACTTTTCTACCACCAATATTAAGGTACTTATTGTATCGTGCAACAAATTTTTGAATACCATCCTCATGGAAGTCTGCCGCCTGATTTGACAACTACTACAACACGACCATTTTGACCTCATCATCGTCGTCGTGGCGCTAACCTTAAAATTTGAGGGGACTTATCAGATAACGACGAAAACGTAGAGTGTTTGTTCTCTTTCAATTTTTCCGTCAACTTTCTGTACCAAGTCTTCAGTGATGACTGATGACAGAAGGTCGCCCACATCGTTTCTTATCATGAACAGTCGTGGGGCTATCAGCTCTAACCCATTTCAGTACCATTCCACCGCTCATAATATTTTCTTCATATACTTCACTAATCTGTCGATGAATTTCAACGGCATTCACGCCTTTAGCATAAAGAAAACGAATCACAGCGCGTATTGCACAGTCGGCGATATTTTCAATCGGTGGAGGAATTTTTACTGTTCACAAACAAAAGTAAATATGGTCGAATGTTTCCGTAATGACGTCTGTGACTTGCCAACACACGTAGGCACACAGCACGCACGATGCGGAATGCATACCGCAGCGCTGCAGTGGCCGAATTTCAAAAACACGCCTCGTATATATATATAAAAGAGAGAGAGAGAGAGTAAGTGTTTATTTTTCATAATATCTTGCTCAAGGGGGTTTAAATTTCGACACCCAGTCTTGTGTACGCCACTGATCACAGCCATATCTCTATCTCACATAGACTAGGTCCTACATAGGCTAATGGTCAGCATGGTTGGGAAGTTCTGAAAATAATGCTGAAAAATGCGTTGGCCCAACGTTAAAGTGCATGTTAGCCTGCCAACGATTTACCGTCGTTTACCCAACAATTTTGCCCTCGCACTGCTAATCGCAATTTTTACTGTCGTAGGGGCTACGTTGACAAATGAGATGCTTACAAATACTCGGCAAAGTGGTCAATTATAACTCAAAACCAACATTGGTAATTGGTTAGCCTCCCGTCTCACACTGAAGAGCCTATTGTATGTGCTGTTAGGGTAAAAATTAAATACTATAAAATTCCAATTATATGTACAATAAAAATAATAAGGGAAGGGCTCATGATTTGTCACAATAGCCACCCCTTTCTCACAATACCATCGCATTTGTCAACAGACTTTAATAAAAAAAAAAAAATGAAAGTAAAACTTTATGGCTGAAATCATGGCCGATAATAAAAGTTCAAATTGAAATGTTTGTTTTCGTTGAAACGGAAAGTCTGTTGGAAGGAAAGAATTTTGGGGAGGAAATGAAGGATTGATATAAGGCCAATAAAGATGTTATACATGTTCCCTTTTTCCTCATCAAACACACTCATGTACTATATCTATAGCGTATAAGAAAAGAGGGAGCAATCAACATATATTGTTATCAAAGGTCAGTCTTTTTATGTGTGTTTGTGTCGTGTTGAATTCTGCAGCAGTGAACGATATGAGTGCGTAACCCCCCTCTTTCAGCTCGTAGTCGGGCAAAAGAAAAAGAGTTTCTCTTATATACATACAGGGCGCCCCACTGTCGTCACATGTCACATCACTCATTCCAACTTTACAGCTTCTTTTATTCCCTCCTCCCTGATACGATCCACTATTGCGTCAATGTTCCATTTTATTCCACCCCACTAAGATTTCCCCACCCCCTACTCTACCAGTAAATCCCATGAGCTTTCTACAACCTCACTCACACCATTCTTAGTCACAACTCCCTCCCCCGGCTTATATATCCTATCAAAATTCCGTTTGCGGTCAATTTGTCTAGGCTCGGTGGATAATAAAAGCATTAAGTACATTATGCCTTTATGCTGGGCTGACGATCACTCTAACGCTTCTGAATTCATGAATCGGATAAACTTCTCCCTTTGCACCCCCCTTCATCCATCTACAGAGCACGCCAATAAAGTGCTCACCCTTCCTATGTATACAGCAGTGGTTCTCAATCTGGGGCGTGCCCCCTGGGTGGCGTAAAGAGCCAGCAAGAGGGGCGCAAGCTGCTTATTAATTTATAATTACCACAAATATTACGATTTTTTGGTAACAAAGGCATTAAATTAAATACCGTAACATACAGTATAACACAAAATATAGATATAATATTGAGTAAACCGTGGTTCCATTAACCGTTTATCGGGCCCACAAATCCTGTGAGAGAAAAACAAACATTTTTATCTGCAAAATTAGTTTTTCCGAGAATGGTACTGGCTCTCCGCTGTATCTTCCTACTTTGCCATCACCCGGGGGTCCGGAACCCCGAAATCCCGATTTCTCTGTAAATTTACCGTAATTTTAGGGATGATTTTATATAACTTATCCTCAAATTGAATTTGGATCCCTCCCCCCCTAAAAGAAATCCTCTGAACGTGCCTGGCCATCATTAATACGATAACCATATTGTTGTTTCTCGCAATTCAATGTAGTCTACAGAGCTCCCTATTGGCTAAGTGGTTAACGTACGAGCTTTTGGCGTGGAAGATCCGGGTTCTATTCACAGTAGGACCTCATGTGATTCGGATCCCACGTTAAGATGCAGTCGCACGTCTCATATAGTCTCGCTGCTGAAAGGGACGCTAAACTCAAAAAAATAAAGTGAATGCAGTCTACAGTAGCTAGCGAGCCTTGTAATCTGTGAGATTAATTGCACCCAATCGTATAATCTCTTGTTCATTTCCCAAACTGAATTTTCTGTCTACGAATATGCAATAATCCTTGAGCGCCAGAGTTTGCTAACAGTATTTTCTATGTAACGTCCTTTGTGTGAAATAATCTGAGATCAGTTGCGTCTGATTAAGTTCTAAACATGTTATTCAATGATATGGTTCGTGGGCAAGAAGTTTCTGACACCATTGGACACAACTAATCTGTCAGAAGATTCTAAATTCGAGTTCACAAGAAAAAGGTGCAGTTGTATTATTTTAATGGACGTTCTATTCTTCAATTTTGGTTCCTAATATGCAATTTAAATAAATTTAATTGTTTTAGTACTCTTTCAATTCATTACAGTAAAATTAGCAAATATTAATGTTGTTAATCTGACAGATCAGTTACGCCAGGTGGTGTTACAAGTACAACACACATTGAACCCGACGGAAGGTAACGAACAGAGCTGATTTTTAAAATCATAATGCTACACTACGATAGTATGCAGAAGTTTTGCTGGAAATAAATACTGTATAAATATGTGAGATTATTATTATTATTATTATTATTATTATTATTATTATTATTATTATTATTATTATTATTATTATTATTATTATTATTATTATTATATTGAAGACACGGAAATTTAATGCTGCATTTGATATCCCACAAGGAATCAGACTAACGCACGGTAAGGAGTTTAGCGTAAAGTATGCAGAGTTCACCAGTTAAACCAAGTTACAAACCACTAACATACGAGCAATATACAAACACACACACATTCTGATATTAATAATGGTTTATATACAGTGAAACCTATCTGCGCTGTGCATCAACGGTGCCATTGAAAGCTGATCATCGTATACGGGTAGCCAACTTATAGAAAATAAGTGTATCAATATGTTGAAACAAAACCTAATATAAAAGATGTTCAACAAAATCTATGGATTTTGCTTTCATTTATTTATTAATTTGAAGAGGAATGACAAATATTCTTTTTAGATCATTGCAAGAAGTAAATGTTATGATTTAAGAATGCCAAGTTTGTGTTAGGCAACATGTCTTGTGATTGGGTTCCTAACATCCACAAAGAATAATAATCCTAGCGTTGTGTAAAGTATGGGTTGGTGAAATGATACGACTGTATTTCTTTTTCTTTTTCAAGACCAGATGAGGAAACAGTAAGAGTTAGAAGAATGGTACCACAGCATGGTTACCAGTGTTTTGTGGCCGCATTTGAATGTAATTTATATTAAATGCGTATGTTTTCAACAAGACTGCACTACCTTGCCATACCTCCTAAGAGACGATTCCCTTGAGTGAGAAATTCCCCTGTTTCTCTCGCAATAGTAAAAAAGAACTAAGCTACTCAGGTTATCAACTACTTTCTTCAGGGGTTTCTGTGAAATTAAAGAAAACATACTTCGAACTGTGGAACAACTCAAGGAGAAAATTGTACGTTATTGATAAGTAAGCATGTGAAGAAAGTAATTACAAATTTCGTCCAGAGAGTTAAGTCCTGCAGAGGAATCAATATGGGATATATACCGGATATCATCTTTCACTTTTAAAAGTCGAAACGATGTACGTGTTGAAATAATGTAAAAATATTGTCATTTTATAATACAGATACTCAGGGCTTGAAAAATCCATTCATCTGCTCGCCAGTGGCGAGTGCTTTTTTAAGTTTAGCGAGTAAAGTCCGATCAATCAAAAACGTGAATTCAATAATAAACAGCTGATATCACTCTTTTTTGATTTGTAAGAGACATGCCAATAAACAAAATAAAAAAATGTATTGATATGTTTACTGTGTCGCAAAGTGATTTTTGTTTATTTGTATAAGCACTATCACTGCAAAATGATCTGGCTAGTAGATTTTTTTGGCTGGCGAGCAATTGCAAGCAAGATTTTTTCAAGCCCTGTATATGCAGCATTTTCTTAAGTAATCTATTATTAAATCTATCGTTTTTAATCAAATATCCTTTATAATTAGGGATGCGCACGAGACGAGTCGAGACAGGATTTTCCTGACAAAATTCGAGTCGAGAAACGGCTCTTCCAATAGAAAAGTATACATTTTTCGAGTCGAGACATCATTTTTACAGCACATTTTCGAGACGAGACAGCCACAAATCTTGTCTCGTGCGCATCCCTATTTATAATATTTTTTCTAATGCTGTAATTATTTATACAGTATTATGTTGTACTTTATGAGTACTATAACTATTATACTATTATTTATAGGTAATAAATAAATAACTACTAAACGTCATTTCTAAAATTTAAAAATATACTAGCGTCAATTATCCGCTTAGCTGGGTTGAAATTAGAATAAACAGTAATATGTTTCGTTAGTCAGTCACTTTTTACTATTATTGGAGCGCTCTCTGATATCGGTCATTTTCGATCATTTTTATATATCTCCCTCCTCTCCTAAGTTGCGGGGCTGAATTTGGATTTAAACGGCATCGGCAGTGTCACTGTTTATCTCAGCGACCCCGAAAACTATCGCTCATTTCGATCATTTTTATATATCCTCCCCCTCCCCTAAGTCACACCATCAAAGTGAAAGGATAAGTACCACCCCAGACCCGAACCTCATCTATGTTTAAAATTTGATCGAGATCGGTTGGGTGGTTCAAGAGTTATTAAGTCACAAATGTAGCCACTTTCATTTTTATATGTATAAATTGTATGTACGCTTGTTTGCCTTGCATTCTAGCAATAAATTTGCATTATATAAGCCTATACATTTAATATTACTTAAATTAAATCAAATTATTAAAATTATATTTAACAAAATTTAATTTTCACAAAGTAAGAGGTAGATGAAAAAAATGAAGAAGCAACCAATAAAATCAATCTATTAAAATTTAGTTCATTTCAAAGAAAAATAATTTCCCGTATAAAGTAATGGGCTAAAAGGAAAACACAGATGGTGGCTATTCAACACCGTTAACAATGTTCAGATGTTCATTTACAGCCTAGGGTTCCCACAGACCTGAAAAATCAGGGAAAGTCACAGAATTTTATTCTTGTCAGAAAAAATCAGGGAATTTATTGAAAAGTTCTTTACTATAAGAGAAATTATTGAAAAGTTCTTTACTGTTAGGAAAATTATTGAAAAGTTCTTTACTGTTAGGAAAATTATTGAAAAGTTCTTTACTGTTAGGAAAATTATTGAAAAGTTCTTTTATATCAGGGGAAATTACAGAAAAGTTTTTTAATGCCAGGGAAATTATTGAAAAATTATTTAATGTCAGTAGGGGTGCGCACGAGTCGAGACATGTCTCGAATCTCGACTCGACTCGACTCGAATTCGAGTCGAGATTCGAGTCGAGACACACTTTGTAAAATTCGAGACGAGTCGAGACAAACGTGTTTCTCGACTCGAATTTTCGAGTCGAGACACGAGTCGAGTCGAGACAGCTCATAAAAATCTCGACTCGACTCGAATGTCTCGAAAATTTTTCTAAAACTTTTAATATTATTATGAAGAAATTATTCACTCAGGAACAGTCTTTAAACCAATTCCAGCATTTATTACTTTAGAAAGGTACAGAACGTATAAATTTAATAGTTAATCTTCCGAGATCAAGATTTAATTTTCAGCTCAATTCAGTTAATTAAAACTAGTAATTAATGTCGTGATATTTGATTGTACTTCAAATATAATAATAATAATAATAATAATAATAATAATAATAATAATAATAATAATAATAATAATAATAATAATAATAATAATAATAATAATAATAATAATTGATTATTTAGTTTGTTTAAAACTATTATCTGTAGCCTATATCTAGTCTGTATAAGAACATTGCAATAAAGTGAACATCATAAATTCTCTGAATGAACAATTGGCAGTCTATAGTAATTTAGCATAGTTATAACTATTGTGTTTTTATTTCCATGAACGATATAGGGCTACATAACTTCTGGACAGGGCCAGATTTAAGGGGGTGCAAAGGTGCACGCTACCCCCCTTTGTTGTAAATATACCTGTCTAAAATGAGAAGCTAGCAGTGAAAATACCGCGACATTGGTGTGTCGTGAATGGGCCACTGATGTACCGCGAGGATATCAAAACAAAATTATTAATTCTATAGCAATCAAATTGCAAAACGTAGGGGAAAATGTATATTTGTATTGCACATTACTATGAACCTCTACTATGAATCTACAATTTTAAGTTTCATGCCGTGTTACTTTTCTGTACATTTCTAATGTTGAAAAAAGTATTTGTTATTGTTATGACCATTATTGCTTCTTTATCGTTACGGACTATTTCGTAACTTGAAAATTTAAAATATCATTCAATCCTTTCGATAAATTATTCACATTTGTGTTTTAAACGTAAAATAGATTTATTTGTTCGTTCGTTATTTAATGATCTTCATTCTTAGTAAAAGGTTGGACACAGTTTTCGAAAGAGTAAGCGTATTTTTAATAACCTGAGTCCAACATTTCATTGCAGTTGTTTTCTCCTTTTAAATTAGAATGAAAAATAAGCATAGTGATTTACCACGAGGAAAACCCAGTGATCGAGCTTTCTTCTCTGTGCGAAGGAGATCAGTAATCAAAGAAAAAAAATACCAGTGTGTTTTATATTTACAAATAATAATATCTATAAGTGTGCCGCGAGAATCCATGTTACACCCATAGTGTGCTGCAAGTTGAAAAAGGTTGGGAAATAGAGAGGAAAGAATAGGGGTTACATGCGTAGGATCGAAACTGCGTAGCATCGAAACTGCGTACGATCGAAACTGCGTACGACCGAAACTGCGTACGACCGAAACTGCGTACGATCGAAACTGCGTACGATCGAAACTGCGTACGATCGAAACTAAAACCGGCGTAGGATCGAAAACAGATAAGGTCTTATGATCGAACAATAAAAAAACAATTATTTTATAATCACAGAATATTAAGTAATAGTATTTTTTTGAAGTTATATAGGGAAAAATCGGAGTAGGATCAAAACTGTATACGACCGAAACTGCGTAGCGTCGAAACTGCGTAGGATCGAAACTGCGTACGGTCGAAACTGCGTAGCGTCGAAACTGCGTACGATCGAAACTGCGTAGCGTCGAAACTGCGTAGGATCGAAACTGCGTACGATCGAAACTGCGTACGGTCGAAACTGCGTACGATCGAAAGTGCATAGATACGAAACTGAGAAATAAAATAGTGACAAATATAATTAAATAATCATACAGGGGTGTACCCAGGAAGTTTTTCTTGGGGGACTATGACTTATTCAGGAGGACCAAAAAAGCTAAGTCTTGTCTCAGCAGGGAGAAAGGAGAATCCTCCCCCCAAAAGCCACTACTTCTGATCAAGTTGGCAAATTCCTTGTTCAGAAGATTGCCGTTAAGTTCAATTGACTTAGCTTAACATTTTCTTAGTTACCTAGTTGCTGTGAATTGTCACTTCTTTTATAGACTTTGCAGGTGGCACAATCGAAGGTTCATGTAATTAGTTCAAGTTTTTGCTAGTTTGGGCTTCGTCCCAAATTTACTAACTTCCAGGGTTGTTTTGTTTAAAACAAAATATTTAAAACAAATGATTAAAACTTTTTTTTAACAATTGATTTTGTTTAAAACAAATTTTGTTTATGTTTTAAACATTTTGTTTTAAACACGTTTATTTTGAAGACTTGTCTTAAACATATGTTTATTTGCATTTTATTTTATGTTCGTAAAAAAAAGAAATCTTCCAGAGCAAGAGAACTGTCCAAAAGTGCTCCCCAATCAGAAGACTATTTTCTTCCCATGTGAATGGTTTGATTTCTCGTGGCTACAGCAGGTCAATGTGGTGATCTACAATTTATTTTGTCTCTTTTCCCCCTTATTTTTAACGTATATTGTATTGTTTAAATGCTTCTCAGTTAACTTGCGAGAAAGTGTCGTAGTCGAAGGTTGGACTACTTATAGAACTGATATTAAAAAATAAATAAAATAATTATCACGGAAACAAACTGTTGTGTTGTATTCATTGCGACGTTGAGGTTCTGAAATTAAAATATCGCAAGCATTCGTTTGTACAGTACATGTTAGTTCTGTCTCCGTACAACATGGAATCGTTTAACATGGATTATGCGTGAAGAAAAGAAGGACATGATTTGATACAAATTTATTAGAGTAACTCAAACTCAATCAGGTAAGTAAACGATCAAACGAGTTTGTCACAAAACGTGTAAGAAAGAAATGGGTGGTTTAGTTCCAAGAACGAAAATCATTATAAAAAATGCAATGCTTGGTAAAAATGGAAACCCAAACAAATGGTAAAAATGTTGATCCGAAAATTGCTTCTGATGAATCTAACGTCAGTGGTGTGGCTGAGATGCAACTGGAAACTTCAGGTAACAACTAATTTTGTATCAACAATATCTTTTTCATTATATTATGAAAATTTTATTTCGTACCTCTTCCCCACCACAGTTCTAAATTTTCTTTGAAACTTTACAACTTGGCATAGCTTGTATGAAGAGACCAGGTGAGAAACGCAAGGTATGGCAGTCGATCACGTAACTAACCAAGTGTGATACTTATTATAACGTTAGTGCTGAACGTCAAGGTCTGGGACAATTTGATCTCAATTTGTTTGTTTGTATGTATGTACCACGCTACAGGGTGCAATATTCAGTCTTTTAACATTAATTTTTGAGGATAGAGACACGAGGCGTCGGAATTTGCTGTATAGATTTTGACTGCGATCCCACGTAAAATTTCAAAATTAGTGGGTCAGATCCCACTTTAAACAAAAAGCCCTGTCTAATATAGCCTTGCTACTGATGCAAGATGTAATCAATCAAACTAAACAAACTAATTTTATATGTTTCGAACAAACTTGGGTTGCAGGATAAATTTGGCTTCAACTCAACATTTAGAGCACAAGGGACCCAAGTTCATTTTCAGAAAGGTTCACTTTTGCTCAGCAAACGTAATATCTTCGTAGCATAGGGTATGAAATAAATGAAACAAAAACCACGGGAAAGCGCGTGGACTAGAGTTTCATAGGACAACCGCTAGACAAGGGCGTTGACGGAATGGGGAGGAGAGCTAATTTTCCCTTCCCCCTCCTTGCTCATACATTTAAGATATTAACATTATACTTGTATTGTGTATGTTGCAGCGTTGGAATGATTAACAAGTCAAGCTCCGAATGTCATTGTCAATGATGCATAATTACGTTACATAAATGCAGAATGTGTCCAAAAGAATACATAGACGTAAAATGTCATATTTTCACAACCACGAATCCGAGATGAAAGAAAGAAAAACTACCTGAAAAAAAGGAATCTAGAATTTTGTATGATTGCCGCTAGATAGGGGCGTTCGTTTAGAAATCATCCGCCTTCTACCCTGAATTTCAGATTTTTGGGGCAGTAATGCAGATTTAGAAACATTTTGCTTAGCAAAGTCCAACATTTAAAAATTGAAGTCCTTGCACCGAATAAATACGGATTTTGATCATTGGCCGTAAGGAGCTATAGGCCTATATTGCTTTCTTGTATAATTTTTTTACCCAAGGATTTCAAAGGTGGCTCTACTTTCGAGTTTCGGGCCTGCTTAAAATTCAGGAAATTGGACCTAAGCAACTTCCCAGTTTTAATCATCTGTATGTTCTTCGTATTTATTCGGTGTAATTACCTCAGGCTTATTCTGTTGGACTTTGCTTATCAAAAGATTTCTAAAACTGTCTTACCGTCCCCAAAATCTGAAATGCAGGGTGCGGATGAGGGTGGTTGCCCTCCTGTTCCACTGACGCCCTTACTAGCGGCTGTCATATGAAACTATCCCACGCCTTTTCGCATGGTTTTAGTTACATTTGTTTTGGATTCTTGACTGCGAAGTATTATTTTTTGAAATAGAATTCATTTGCTGAGGAAAACTGAAGTTTATTGAAAATGGATTTGGATCTATTGTACTCTGAACGCCCCAAATATTACCTTTCGTCAATAAATTTTTGACTCAAAAAACAACCAATTACATAGACTTGCAGAAAATATAAAGTTAGCACAATATGAAGTGTGCTTCAAACATTACTTTTCGAAAACGTAGCCCTATTATTATAAAATAATTTTATTAGCACCAGTGTTATGAAGTAGTAATCAAATTTTGCAACAAAAATCTCACCCGTCTCCACGAAACGCTAGCTTAGCCCCTAAAGGCATAACTACAAAACTTTTAGAAGCGGTAACTCGAAATGATTTTCTTTATGGTTAAAATAACCGCACAACAGCATTTCTGGTAAAATTCTAGCCCTCATGTAACATGACACCATTTGCATTTGAAATTTCGAATACTAAGCACAGATGTTCGCCATGATGCTTGATAGCACCATCTGATGTGTCAGACCACTTCCAAGATTCATCATTCTCCCTCAACCCGTTGTCAACGCACAAGGATGGTGAGGACTTTTGTTTTGCCATGTATATTGATAGATTGTGTGAAACCTCTATAGTTGGTAAATTTTAAAATCTACCTTAAAAGCTTACTATATCCAAGAAAATACTTACTGTATGAGAGTCACTGGCAAGAGGGTGTAATAAAAGGGGTCGTTATATGAAATAAGTTGAAAATTACTAATCTATACGGAAATGTTCTGTACCCAACACTGTGTAGTCTTAAAGAGAATAAAATAAATGAAAAGATCGGTTGAAAGAGCAAAAAGTCTTAATAAATACGTGATTACACGATTTTGAAATATGTTTAAAATAATATTTTAAACTGTTCAAAATGTTTAAAACATGTACTTTTACTTTTTTGTGTGTTTTTTAAAACATCTTTAAAACATTTTAAACACTTTTTTCATGTTTTAAATACGCGTTTTGTTCTTTTTTTTTAAAAAAACTGTATTTTTTCCAACCCTGCTAACTTTTGACCAAGTTGGAAAATTAGAATGCGTTGCTGCCAATATTTACTTAAAAGACTTCCGTTTCTTTCAATTGACATTTGGATTAGCATTTTCTTTCTTACCCAGTTGCTGTGATTTTCAATTTCTTTATGAACTTGGCAATTGGCAAAATTGAATGTTTATATAATCAGTTTAGTTTTAAGTAGGTGGGAATTTGTCGCCAGATACAAAATTTCTCATCCTACGGCCTCGCGCCTCATAAACCTACTAACATACCAAAATTCCTAGTTTTTATTCCGATTTCAATTACGGTACCTAAAATATGAGATTTTGTACATCCAAAAAGTCTATTTAAATTACACAGTTTTTTGTCTCTTTAAAGCTGCTAAAAATGGAAAATATTCACTTTTGGAAATTTTCTATATAGTCCCAGGAGGCTAAAAACTTTGCCAAATTTAATCCTTGTAGTTCTACTGGAAGTGCCTATACTGTAAAAAATCGTTGTATTATTTCAACGACATGCCTATGTGTTAGCACGATTGTGTTAAAATATAACACAAATAAGTGGTTAGAACAACTCACTCTCCGTTTGGAGTTGTGTGTCAAATGCCGCTAGTTGAAATGACACACAGCCTGTGTGTTAACACAAGTGTAGAATCTTCGGTGTTGTTTTCTGCGTGATTGCCATATATGTTGGGTATCTAATTATAAAGGCTTATGAACTGAAGCTACAGGCAAACACAGTAGAAAGAAATACTTAAACAAATCCAAGTATACGCAAAATTTCAAAATACAAACCGCGCGATGTGTTTTCAATTGTTTTACAAAATGTTTCTGAAGAAACCCTAACAGCACAAGATGTGCTAGGCATGTACCATTTTGGTGTTCTAAATTCATCTCCCACATTTGATGCATTTATTGCTTCTTTTTCAAAGCGGTTGTGTACTAGAAGCAACAAACGCATCAACTTTATTAGATGGCAACTGGCGCCGATCATTTGAAAGTGAATATGGAAGAACTACAAAATAAAGTAAATAGACAGTCGTCATTTTGTAATAAAATTAGGTCTACATGGCGAGCAGATTTTATCCCAAACGGTTATCGTCGAATATACGCGGGTTAAAGGAGCACTCTGATTAGCCAAATTCAAAAGACCTTAAGAATTTATCCCTCTACAAGCGACGGTTTACGTGTTATAGGCTGCCAAAAACATGAAAAAAGGAATTTTAAAGGTCCATAGCTCCAAAACTATGGGACCTACCGCAGTCGGGTCAAGACTTAACTTAGGAACTAGTATGTGCCCTATCCAAAAATGCGTATGTCAGAATCCTGAGGTGCTTCCACAACAATTTTTATAGAGGGAGTTTAACTACGGGCCTATGATATAAAGTATTCTCCAACTACCTCCATAAAAATTGTTGTGGACATCTTAGGTGAATTGAATTTTGGACATCTTAGGTGAACTTTGGACATCTTAGGTGAATTGAATTCTGTATGGAAATGGAAAACATTTCAGTTTTACTTAAATCTTGGAAAAGAAACATTCTCTGTGTGCAAGAGGTTAATCTATACACATGACGATACATCACTCCAAATGTTTTAAACATATTAACTGGCAGAGTATATAGTTATCCTGGGGGCAAGAAAACAAAGGGATTTTTACTGAAATTAAAAATCGTAGTATGGTGGTACGTACCATACGCATGAACTTACTTTGGAGGAGGGGTCCAAATTCAATGCGAAGATAAAGTATTTTCAGATTTGTCAATTTTCGAAGTTTATGTTTATAATTCCGTACCTATACGTCCGAGCGCAAGTGAACTACGTCAGTCAAACATCGGTCCTTACTGAACAAACTTGGGCACAGATCGTTGCAATTGCGTAATTAGGAGGCGCACCATAAATTCGTATTTAGGTTCTAAACATCGTGTGTGTGGGTTTTATCGGGGTTCTCCCGTTTCCTTCCACTTTTTTCATTCCACCATTTCATTCATTTCTCATCATCAGCGTCTACTTTAGCCTAACCGGCATAACCGTAAGACGTGAAACTAAAAGATTTCATTTCATTTCATTTTCGTATTAAGGTTCTAATCCTTGATTTTTTTCACTTTTATATTTACCATAATCTATTAATTTTTAATTACTAGCTTCGTTTATTCAATATCGACATGATACTTTCAGGATATATTAGTGGTGGGCTAAGGTTTATTTGAAGATAGTTGCATCTGTCTCTTAGCAGTATTTCCAGCCATAGAACTATTTATTTCCAGACTCTTTTTGGTAAAAATTTCCTTTTTTCCCTTCTAAAATTTGCCTCTTATTTCCTTCTCTTCTATTGGCTACATTGGAACGAACATACCAGATTCTGGAAGCCTCATCCTTGACTTACACAACGCACTATAAAAAGTTTCACTTGGATAATTGGGGACACTACAATTCCGGTCTTACAGTATACCATATTACATAATTTTAAGGATAATAGTGACTTTCTAGGAAAAATGATATACTTTTTAAAATTACATGCTTAATTTGAGAGATATCATCATGATACTAGCTGAATATATTATTGGTGGGCCAAAGATTACTTTAAAATTGTTTGCTTCTGAGTGGTAGCAATGTTGCCAGCTACAGAAAATGTTAATTGTAATTGTTTGTAAAAAATTTGGGAAGTTTATCCTTTCCCCCCTATTATTTCAGTGTCCTTGGCTATATTCAAACCAACGTACAACTGTCTGGAATCATTCTTGGCCTACAAAAGGCACCATAGAGGAGCACGATTGAATAATTAGGGAAGACGGTGAACCACCATGTATGCTGATTTTTGCTTCTGACGCGTAAGAAGTGCCAAAATTTGATGTGTATTATGAGAGAGTTTTTTTCTTTCTCTCTTTGTATGGCAGCCAGCGACTTCAGGTTTTTACTGTACCTTGTCAACATACCAGAAAATTCTTTTTAGGTGACTTGAACCCCTGTGGCTTCGGTGTTCCCAGCTAGAAAAAATCATGAAATTCGGCTAGGGATTTTTTTTTAAATTTCACTCCTACATTTTTTCAATAATCCCTCCCGTTAGCAACACTGCAATCTAACTTACACCAAAAAATAGCCATGTCCCTCTTCTAAAATACAAGACGTAAACGATATCAATCGGGATAACAGTGTTTGGGCAATAAATCATTAACTGAAAGTCTACCAAAAACCCCAAAATCGATTTTGTCCCGAAAGGGTTAATGAGATATGCGCGCCAAAGATTTCGGGCTCTAATTTAACGTGAGCTCCCCCCTCCCAAAGTTTCTGGGCTGGTCCAGAGAATGAATGGCCTACATAGTACTGTCTACGGGCTGGATAGGCTACCAAATTTCAGCTTTCGTTCTCCCATAGTTAATGTGATATAGGCGCCGAAAATTTGGGGGCTAACTTCACCAGAGCCTCCCAACTTTCTGGGCTAGTCGAGATAAAGATCGATGGGCTAACAAATTTCATCTTTTGGGCCAATATAGTTAATAAGGTGTGAAAATCAAAGTTTTGGGGCGTTAACTTAACGTGAGCCCTTAACTTTTTGGGCAAGTTGAGATAATGAGTGTACCAGGTACTAAACTTCATGGGCCTTCCAACCCATTATTATTTAGCATTTGGGGCACTCAAGGAACACAGATACAGGGTCTCCAATTGTGAAAATGAAAATGCAATCTTTAAGTTTTATGTCCGACTGTCATCCTGGGTAGACTAAAGGAGACGCAGATGATGAGAATAAATGGAATGGTGAAGTGAAAGAGTTGTGGGAAAGGGAAACTCCAAGAAAACCCTCACACACGGTGTTTGTTCACCACAAACCCCACTTTGCGCAAGTTGGTATAGAACCAGGGCCCCGCAGCATGTGTGAACCCTCTGCCACTAAGCCACTGCGGCCCGGAAGTCCTCGAGACGAGACACATAGGCGTATACCTAACGTGTAATTTGTTCGTAGCGGGAATTTCTGTTATTGTATAGTTAATTACATACAATGAAAAACCGAAAATGTGATGTGGACAATCGCGAACAAGCAATAAACAATCTGCGTGATTTGTTTTAGATTTCGGAAAATAGGTTCTGCCAGATTTACGCTTATCGACTGTAATCGTTTATTTATTTATTTATTTATTTGGGAGGGAAGCAAAGTATAATACATTTCAGTCATTACACATGCAAAGAGATGTTTTATGGTAATTGTTTTTTGCTGAAATATAACTTCGGTATCTTTTATACGTGTTTAGGAGCTGAGATTATTATCTAATAATTATAAGGAAGATACAATTTTTTTTTTTTTTTTTTTTTTTACGAAGATACAAGTTTTTCACCTTCGTACAACAATTCATGTTTAATAGGCGTATAGAAGGGGCTCATGCCCAAAACATTGGGACTCCATTTCTGGGGCCCCATGTTGGGGGCCCGGTTCCTGACCACCACTGTGCTGAGGGGAATCGGATCTTTCCAACGTCACCATCTGTATGCAACAACTCCATGCTGAAACGAGAAATAGAGTGGACTCAAGCCCAACATTTCGGAACCACATTTTCTGGAGCTTCGAGGCCAGGGCCCAATTTCTGACATTACCGCTTTCGTAAATCGACCCCGACCTTTCAAACGCTAACACTATAGTACAACACCATGTTAAATAGGCAAATAAAAGAGACCTGAACCCAAACTTTTGGGATCTCATTTCTGGAGTCTCAGGTCCCGGAGCTTTCCAACACCACAATATGTATCCAATAACTCCATGCTTAAAAGAAAAATATAATGAAGCCAAGCTCAAAATTTCGGGACACCATTTTTGGACCTTTGAGACAAGGGCCCAATTTCTGACGTTAACACTGTGCTCAGACGACCCGAACATTTAAAAACTTCACCACCCACCCACATACAATTCCATGTTTAATAGGCGTATAGAAAGAACCCGCGCCCAAAACTTCGGGACCCCATTTTTCTGGAGCCTCATGGCTGGGGCCCGGTTTCTGATATCACCACTGTGCTCGGGAGACCCGGACTTTTCCAATGCCACCATCTGCATCCACTAACTCCATGTCTAACACGGCTTCCCCATTGTAGGAGGATTTTGACGAATTTTCTGCAGGTTCTTTACAACTATTTACAACGTTTCAAACTATTCATAAGAAATGAAATTTCAATACATTAGAAACTATGTTCTTTTAAAATGTTCAAAATGGATGACAGCACTGATTTCCAGTAATAGTTGTAAACTTTCGTAATTTTATTCTCTATTTGAATAGTAGTTTAATTTCGAATCTTTTACGGTTAAAAATATTTTTGTGAAATGTAACGGAATACATTGAAATGCTCCTACCCCCACGGGTACGTGTTCCAATTATAAATCGATTTGAGGTTCAGCGTACAAATGAGAAACTCCCAAAGCGAAGTACAATATTGTAACGTTGTTGACATACATATGAATAACTGGTGATTAGGTCGTTAAGCTGTACATAAAATCATATAAATTTTCATTCATATTACGCAGACAAGTACACACAGAACAGCATATGAATCTTTATCTGACTTTTGTTTCTCTAACTTTCTGATAGCCTTTAGAAATAATATCTTTACAATCGAAATATTCGTTAAACATTATTATTATTATTATCCTTCAATATTCATTATACATCATATTCTTCATTACTTTAAATTCTTCATATTACATAACTATTTTACATTATATTCCGTCGAAGCTGTTTCAAAGTTAGTATTACACTTCTGACATAGTCATCATTACAAATCATAATTGATTCTCAATCCATACGCCTGTAACTTGTCCATCCTACCTGCAGTGTGGATCCTACGCAGTTTCGATCGTACGCAGTTTCGACGCTACGCAGTTTCGACCGTACGCAGTTTCGACGCTACGCAGTTTCGACCGTACGCAGTTTCGATCCTACGCAGTTTCGACGCTACGCAGTTTCGACCGTACGCAGTTTCGATCCTACGCAGTTTAGGTCGTGTGGAGTCCATGAATATAACCCTAATTTATAGCTGCACAGGTTAAACAAATTAAAGAGAGAGAAAAAAAATATATTTTTTGAGCGCATGATTAAAACTTAAATTATTTCAGGGCAACTGCGTAGGATCGAAACTGCGTACGGTCGAAACTGCGTAGCGTCGAAACTGCGTAGCGTCGAAACTGCGTACGATCGAAACTGCGTAGGATCGAAACAGGTTTTGAGCTGAATTTTTCGATCGTACGCAGTTTCGATGCTACGCAGTTTCGATCCTACGCCGCATTCCCAAGAATAGTTGGTACACTCCCTCCTCCCTGCTCTCTCTCTGCCAAGTATATTTTCTTTATTTTATTGTCTCCGAAACACCATTCCAGACAAATGCTTTTCGGTAGAAAAGTTAGAAACAAACCATCCCGCTCTTGGACAAAGTGGGCAACATGCGGTAGTCAGGTCAATGAACCTGCTTTGGAAATTTTCGTGCAATTTAGGTTACTGAGAGGGTGTAGTTTCTTCAAGTAAGCCGCCTTCTACTATGGCTCGTGCCATAAATAAGTCATCGTCTGATCATATGGGAAACACCGCTAGTTGTCCTTGCCTGACATCTGTTTCATATTCATATAGCAATTTTTTTTTTTTTTTATAGACGGTGTTGTATCTATCCAGAGAAATATCATCCGTCCCTGTTCCCATTTGAAATGTTGCGGTTGACCCCCTTGAGCCTTATGATGGGGGCCCTGGGAGACTTGCTTCTTACAAAGTTCTCTTGGCCCTCGACATGAGTACATTCCTGTGCAATTGGATTTGCAACATCTCTTTTCGCTTCGCAGCAATTTGAGATCACATTGTTCGATGCCATGTTAAGACAGCACATATTTGTGGCGGCCATTTTGAAAAACATGCTTTCATATAGCAAATGTTTCCTACATATATTGTTGCACATTCCATGATCAATCGAGAGAGGTAACACTCGGTCCCTGTTTCCATTTGAAAATTTGAATTTGGCTCCTGGGGCCCTATGTTGGGGACCCTGGGGGCACTTGCTTCTCATAGACTTTTATCACCCCCTGACATTGGTACATTCCTGGACAACTGGATCCGTCACATTTTTGTTCGTTTCGCAAATCTTTCAGGTCACAATGTTTGATGGGACACCCTGCACATTCCCACATACGACCCAACCATGACATAATGTTCACTACTTCTATTATCGGTTGTTGGCTCAACCCAACCATTTCATGTTCCCCGACTTGACATTGCCTCAATCACTCTAACATTGATGCATTCCGAGTGATGCCTGTTGCCGGAATTTTCTTTTTCTGAAGCGAGTGGCCTAACTATATTAGACTTGTCTGGATGTCCATGGCCAGTCTTGCCAACTTTGGAACTCGTTTTTCTTTTCGACTCTAGGTACGTCGGTTTCCTGCATATTCGGTGCTTCTTGTTTTGTTCATTCTAATATGTACAGCCCCTGATCAAATGTGGCGCATTATAGCCAACTCCATTTTTTCCGTATTTTTCGTACTTCTGTTTTTTGTATTTTCTTTTGTTAGATTGTACCACTGATTAGACACGCCATATCTTATGTTCTACATGACAGGTTGACACTGAATATTGCACTCACTTCATATAGTGCTCTTTGCAAAACATGTACTTTTCATTGCAGTTGGCAACACTGTTAACCCCACGGGTGGCCTTCATTTGTTCCCTATTGTGGCAAGTCTCTTTCTATACATCACTTGTCAGCATTGTATTTTGCCGTGCCCCCCCTTTTTTTTGTGGAATTTGCACTTTCCCCCCTTGTCCAGCCTTGCTGTTTCCCGAACTTCCATCCCTTATATTTCCTGAGCCTATTGCTATGGGCAGCTAATTTTTTGGGAATGCTCATCTCTGATACAGCTCTTTCAATTGGCATAGGCCACACCTTTCACTGCAGCTATCATTTTCGGAAGGTTCCCTTGTGAGATCTGAACGAGACAATTATGTTCGCATTTGATATGTTATAACTAGACGAATCCCGAAGTTATACGTGTCACCGGACGGGATATCGTGAGTTACAACATATTCAACGAACTTTAAAAGTTCGTTACTGAATTCTCTATGTCTGTGTGTCTATCTGTCCGTCTGTCTGTTATTTGCGATTTTTTCAATTTTGTACACTGCATTAGATAGAGCATCAAAAACTATTAGACAAAATGATTAAATTTTTCGCGTCAATCTAACCGTTCGCAAGATAGTGGCCAAAAAATGACCGATTTACAGAAATTTAAGCAGCCATATCTCGGGAACCGTAAGTCATAGAGAGATCATATTGGTGTTGATCAATATCTAAAAGGATGGTAAACATTTTGGTACCAAATAGTAACCGGTGGTCACTGTCCAACTGGCCAGTGGTTTGGCCAATGGCCAGTTGGCCAGTGGCCACCAATTAATATCAGAACAAAAATGTTTAGCATTCTATTAGGGGTTGATTACCACCAATATCATATCTCTATGGCTTACCGTTCCCGTGATATTGGCCAAAAACATGGTCAATTTCTAGATATTTAAAAAGCCATAGCTAGGAAATTACCTGCTAGAATAGTTTGAACCGAGTCATTTGTTCGGAAACGATTGGGTAAATGGAAAACTCGGTGAACATGTATCCCATCATTTTCAAGGCCACACTTTTTGGGGGTAAAAAGTTTGCCTCAGGGTTCCCCGCAGGGCCCCAGACGGGATCCAACTAAAAGGTTTCAAATGGCAAGGGGGGTTAAGTAGCACATCGTTTGAAATCTGTTGTAAAATGAAGGAAAATGGAGCAAGTCTCGACTCTCTACGACAACCCTGTGCAAAATGGCGGCGGGTCAAAATGAAAATAAAAACTTAATTGAAAAGTCCACGGCCACCCGTATAAATCGAAAATGGTGAGACAAATGTAAAAACAAGAAAGGACGTGTGGCATTACGAGATCGAGCTGAAGAGAATTTCACAGTAAATATCAAGCTCAAGCTCGAATTAGTGAGAAACTTGACTAGTGTGATCCTCATTGAGATTAGCGAACGCGAGCTCCATTGAGGATAGAGAGCATGAGCCCGAGTCAGTCACGGTTGCAAAATTACCAATTTTACTTCTTTCTTTCTTTCTTTTCTTTTCTTTTCTTTTTTTTTTTCTTACTCCAATGCGTAAGGTTTATGAACAGCAGAAGTGCTTGCTATAAAGACCTTAATTAGCATTGCTTGAATTATCCATAGACTAGGAACTGCTTAGATATCTAATGCAACTTACGTTCGCATTTTAACAATTCAGGTTGTAATTAAAACCTTGAATACTGAGCAGATGAGCACGCAGAATGTTTTGTTGGGGTGTATTTCTAATACGCAATTAATTCTTCGTAAACAAATACAACTCTATAGTATCTGAAGCGGCTTGAGTTGGATTCAATGAAAACGTGAACATGTATTCGAACTGCGCAATGTATTGTTAATTATCATGAACTGGAACAATTAGAAAAAAAATGGAAGCGCGACTGATGAGCACCAAACATCAAAATTTCACAAAGCATGGTCAAAGCTCACACCTCAAAGACCAGAAAAAAAGATTGCCCCATCAACTAACCATTGTCTTGTCCAAGTCAGTTGCTTCTTTTCATTGTGAAATTTCCTGCAAGTTAATCAGAATGTTGAAAATTTCCTACATTTTAAATTTATTTAGTATGTACTGATCAGTCAGAACATTATGACTAGCAACCTACTATCGATATAATTTCCGTCCAGGCGATATCTGTGTCACCTGCCGACGAATGCCTGCTAGTCAGTCTCGCGTACGGTGCATGTAGTATCAGTGAGAGTGCTGGCCGTGTGTAGAATGGGGAAGGCGCGCGATCTGAGTTTGACCGAGGGCAGGTTGTAATGACCCGCATACTCGGCAGGAGAATTTCGGAAACTGCAGGACTTGTCGGATGTTCGAGGAGTGCTGTGGTGAGTGTCTTCAACAAGTCGCGAAACCAAGGGAAAACGACGTCCAAACGTCGAGGGGTTGGGCGCCCCCACCTCATTACAGATGTCGGACGTCATAGGCTGGGCAGACTGGTAAAACAAGACAGGCAGCGAACTGTGGGAGAACTAACATCATACTTTATTACTGGGCAAAGTACAAGTGCGTTTGAACACACAGTGCACCGAACACCCCTAACTATGGGCCTCCGAAGCCCATGTCCCATCTATGTGCGAATGTTAACACCACGACATCGGCAACTACGACTGAAACGAACACATGACCATCGTCATTAAACCTTGGCACAGTGGCAGAGCGTTGCATTGTCTGATGAATCCCGATACCTTCTTCATCATGACGATGGGGTGCGAATTCGTCGTGTTTCAAGAGAACAGTTCTTTGACACCTGTACTGCGGGACGGAGACAAGCTGGCGGTGGCTTAATTATGCTCCGGAAAACATTCACGTGAACATTTATGTGTCTAGTGAAGCTCCAGCAAGGCACGATGACGGCCAAGGCGTATCACACACTGCTTGCAGACGACGATCATGTTTCCCAACGGTAGTGACATTTTTTGAAAAGATAATGCACCATATCACAAGGCCAGGATTGTGATGGAGTGGTTCGAGGAACACAGAGACAAGTTCCAAGTGATGTGCTGGCCGCCCAACTCGCCTGATCTGAACCTAATCGAACACAAATGGGATGTGATTGAACATGACTTCAGAGCGCATCGCCCCTCTTCCCGGAATTTACGGGAATTAGATGACCTGTGTGCAAGGGCGCCGATCCTGGGGGGCCGAGGGGGCCCGGGCACCCCCAAAGCTCATGTGAACCCCCGCATTGTATTTATGAATATATAATATTTGGCATAATTTGAATACAATTTGTCTTAAAATCCTCATATATATGCATTCTGCATCTGAATGCCCACCCACATTTACAGAAAAATCGGCGCCCTTGCCTATGTGTACCATTCAACTCTCTCCAGTGACCTTTCAAGGATCATTGCGTCCATGCCAAGACTCGTCGCCATTGTTATCCGTGGCAAAGTTGGACACACTGACAATAAGGTAGGTAGTCATAATATTCTGGCTGATGTGTGCGTATATTTTAACTCGTATATTTTGTCTCGACTCGAATTTCGAGACGTCTCGACTCGAATTCGAGTCGAGTCGAGACAGAGACTGTCGAGTCGAGACACGAGTCGAGACAGAAACATATTTTCGAGTCGAGACACGAGTCGAGACAACATTTTCTCGAGACGAGTCGAGACAGGCTTAAATCTCGACTCGACTCGACTCGAACGCATCCCTAAATGTCAGGGAAAGTATTGAAAAGTTCTTTAAAAAGTCAGGGAAACCAAGTAGTCGTTCTCAATAAGAAGGTAACCTTGAAGTAATAAGATTATTCGGGATTTAGAGATTATGTAACACAACAATATAGAATAATAGGTTACAGACGCATTAAGTTATATTAAAGTTTGTTGTGTCATGATCTAGTAGTTAGGTTCTTAACTCTGAAATCAGTTGAGCTACAGCATCTTTAAATCCTTTAATGTAGACAGAGTGTGGCATCTCTCACCTTCTGAACTGAGATAGATACGTCATTTTTGCCAACTTAAAAAAAAGAAAACAAAAAGGTTCTCAATTCGATTCCTTTATATATATATATATGTGTTGTGCGTATGTTCAAGCATAAATCTTTGACACAAATGCATGGATTTTATTTATTTATTTATTTATTGTTTGTTTGTTTCTTTATTTATTTTGTATGAAAGAGTAGTAATCTTTTCCAATTCGTCGTATGAGAACCAGAGCAACATAACTCCGTTTTCGTAGGTTAACAGGCGAGAGGACAAAGATATTATTTTCTTTGAAAGATGTGTTTTTAATAAGACGGTAATTGTAACTACATTACAACACGCGATCGGCAAGAAGAGTAGATGGCGTTACGTTCCATTTACACCAAGTGGTGCCTTCAAAATTATGTCCAAACATGAAGAAAATGAAAACCGCATTTTTGGAGTTAAAGTAGTGCCTTCAAAATTATGTCCAAACATGAAGAAAATGAAAACAGCATTTTTGGAGTTAAAGTGGTGCCTTCAAAATTATGTCCAAACATGAAGAAAATGAAAACAGCATTTTTGGAGTTAAAGTGGTGCCTTCAAAATTATGTCCAAACATGAAGAAAATGAAAACCGCATTTTTGGAGTTAAAGTGGTGCCTTCAAAATTATGTCCAAACATGAAGAAAATGAAAACCGCATTTTTGGAGTTAAAGTGGTGCCTTCAAAATTATGTCCAAACATGAAGAAAATGAAAACCGCATTTTTGGAGTTAAAGTGGTGCATTCAAAATTATGTCCAAACATAAAGAAAATGAAAACCGCATTTTTGGAATTAAAGTGGTGCCTTCAAAATTATGTCCAAACATGAAGAAAATGAAAACAGCATTTTTGGAGTTAAAGTGGTGCCTTCAAAATTATGTCCAAACATGAAGAAAATGAAAACCGCATTTTTGGAGTTAAAGTGGTGCCTTCAAAATTATGTCCAAACATGAAGAAAATGAAAACCGCATTTTTGGAGTTAAAGTGGTGCCTTCAAAATTATGTCCAAACATGAAGAAAATGAAAACCGCATTTTTGGAGTTAAAGTGGTGCCTTCAAAAATATGTCCAAACATGAAGAAAATGAAAACCGCATTTTTCGAGTTACGTTCCTCTGGTTCTCACGCTACAAATTGTTCCACATAAATTTCATAACGATCAATAAGGCTCCAACCATAGTCTTCCGTGCTTGATCAAAAAGTTGCTCAAAGACTGACAGTGTTTATACAATAATTGTATAATCTTGCATAACTTAGGCGCATAAATTTTGTTGATTTTTTTTTTTTTTTTTTTTGTTGTTTGTTTGTTTGAAAAAGTATATTCTTGCACGGTGATTTCGTATAAATTTCATTAGGATCTAATGATAGTCATCGGAGCTAATCAGGAATCTACTCAACGTTTGATAGCGTTCATATCTTAATTAGCCTAAGTCATTGTATGCATGTACATTCATGTTCAAAATGATTGTCGTATATCTATAATTGTCTTCTTGTAAGAATATAGTTTGATAATGATTTACAGGGTACATTTAATACTGATACTATGTGTATAATCGGGAAATGTATATTTGTGGTGAACGAAAATTAGATTGAGTAAAACAAAATGTTGCTAAATGGACGAAAAAAGTTTTATTTTCGTTTTATTGTTCTTATTTACTGCTTTTTTGACATGAAATTTGCCACATACATGTCTTTATCGATTATACACATATTAACATTGTAAGGAATACCGGGCGAAATCGTTATCAAATTATATTCCTACAACAACACATTTATAAACATGCGACAATAATTTTGGACATGAGTGTACATATTTGGTCACGCACGTTTTCTAGGACGACCCATTTTATTGGAAGTTAGTACCGTTCTTTAGTTTGGGTATCTAACAAAACTAACAGGGCTATGAAAAAGTGGAAAAAGTAAACACACTTTTGTCAGGTAAATAACTAAACCTTTGTCAAGGAAAATCAGGGAAAACAGTATATAAAAATCTGTGCGAACCCTGTATAAACAAGTTTGCTGAAAGTAAACAAGAATTTTAGAAATAATCCGAAAAAAAATGGATCAAAAGATTGCGATCTTTGTCAATAATTATTTTTTAGATCAGGGGTCACAAAATTTTTGAGTAGCCCCTAAATCAAGTTTTCGTATTTTCACGGAATAAACACATCTTACTGAGTTAGGCGGCCCTATATAAGTGATAGTTTGGGTTTGACCACACTATATGTAATTCTCCAGATACAATATGTTCAAGCAAATTGTTGATATTGAAGTACATTGGATCTTTTGATGCGTTTTTGGATCAGGGTCCACAAAAATTTTTTGAACGCCCCTAAATCGAGTTTTTTTTTTTTTTTTTTTTTTTAATGGAATAAGCATATCCTACTGAGTTTAAGTGTTAGTTTGAGCTTGACTCCAGATCTAAGGCCTACAAGAATTTTTTTGCCTGAAATATATTTTATCTTTTGATCCAAAAATAGGAATATTACAAATGAACCTTAAATCGTTTTAGATTATCCTGATGATTACATGTACTAAATCTATGACGTATCGTAATTACAACTCTTGTGAATCAAATATGTTAAGAGGCAAATAAGACGTAGTATAGAGGGTGGTCCAAAAGTAGATATACAGTCCCGTACTGATCAGCTCATTGCATTTTATATAATTTCTTATTGTTATCCTTCAGGTAGACTTAGTTTCTTTATTATTTGTTCTTAATTGGTTTTTACTCACATCTTAAGCTCGGAAGAGCCGAAGCAAATAAACTCATAAACTACAGTTATATTTTATCAATGCAGGGGATGCATACCTACTTTTGGGTCACCCTGTATTTGGCACAGAAGTTTGCACTTTTATGACTTCTCAGAATAAAATTCAAATAAAACACGAAAGAAAGTATCGTACATTTTCACAGCAATAATACCATTATTAATAAAACCAAACACTGTCTCTCGCATACGCTCATTCTTCTTTTAACGAAATGAAAGACAATAAAGTGGTGATTTTGTTGCCACCTATAATAATAATAATTCTTCGTTTTGAAGACAGCCAGAAGAACGATTCCGCAAAGAAAGAAGGGGAAAAATTCATTTCTTTAACTTTCAACAAGGCCATGCCATAGAGATGTAAAGACTACTGAATAGTTCATGATTGCTGAATAATATGTACATACAAAAATGGTGGTTTATCTCTATGTATTATCATTTTTATTTGCCCTGTTCCCTAACCATTCTGTTGACTTCTGTGATCTGCTGCAAAGAGCTCAATAGAATTAAAAGAAAGAGACATTGAATTTCATGACAAACATTATTTTTGCTTTCAGTAGCTAGAAAAATTAGTGCTTTTACGAGTAAATCTTGTCAACGAAGGCCATAAGTAGCTGTTTTAGGAGTAGAAAAAGAAGAAGTCTATAAAATAAAAGAAGAAAAAAATTGGGAAATAGGGGAAAAATGAGTGTGGAAAAACGAGCATCACGGAAAGTATAGTTTCGTCGTCGACAACAGAAGAACGACTTTTAGTTTCATGACTGGAAAAGAAGCGTTTTCCTCCGTCGCCACTGTCCTTTCCCCCACTCTATCCCAATCTCTCTCAAAGAAGAAGAAGAAGAAGAAGATTTCTTTCTCGCTGCACAAAAAATCATTTACATAAAGCCGATAATGAGATTATTCTTGACAAAACCATAGTACCTACAGCCATCCAAACGACCCTTTTCTCAAATTCGCGTTTTCCGGCCGAAGTCAAATCTTTTCCTGAGATTCTCCCCCCCCCCTCCACTCCTTTATTTTTTTTCGTTTGTCTTTTGTCTGCCTGCTTGTCATCGACTCAGAAAATACACTAATAAAAATCAGGAGGAAAGAAATGAAAAGAAAGAAAGAAAGCTCATTTTTATTTTCTGTTTTTAAGAACGGGAAACTAAAATAATGGGGCGGGATGGTGAATGGGTAGATATAGAATAGTAATGTTAAAGAAAGAAAAAAAAACAGAACAGTGGAGAGCTTTATCTACTTGACTTTAGCTGAAAAGCTAGGGGGGGAGGATGATCATTTGCACAGTGATTTATCGAGTGTATTATTTGCGCTGATTTCTCGCTTCATTTTTATCACATTTTTTTCTTCGCTCCTCATCACAACGACAAAAGCGCCTCTCAAATAATTCTTTTCCAGTGTTGCCATCCTCCTAAACATGAAATCTTAGCAATCTATATGTTATTATAAAAATGAAAGTGACTTAATAACTCGTGAACCACTCGACCGATCTCGGTCAAATTTTCAACATAGATGGGGTTCGGGCCTGGGATGGTTTTCATCATTTCACTTTGACGGTGCAACTTAGGGGAGGGAGAGATATGTTTTAAAAAATGATAAAAAATGACTGATATTTCTATTAGTGTCGAATCCATAGTTTTCTAGGTCGCTGAGATGAGCAGCGACAGTTCCGATGCCGGTTAAATCCAAATCCAGCTCCGCAACTTAGGAAAGGGGAGGGGACGATATATATAAATGATCGGAAATGACCGGCAAGACTAAAAAACATCGTCTACACAGAGAAAAATCAGTTCTCCGGACAGCGGTATACGGTACAAATATACGGTATCCTCTTACTTACTATAATAATCAGTACCGAGCATACGTTATCCGTATGCTACATAGGGGACGCGGTGGCTCAGTGGTAGAGCATTCACCTCCGGTGCTTGGGATCCCTGGTTCGATCCCAGCTCGTACCGTGTAGACTTTATGGTGGACAAACACCTTGCTCGTGGGTTTTCTCGGGGTTCTTCCGTTTCCTCCCACTTTCTTCATTCATCCATTGCACTCATCTCTCATCATCACCGTCTCCTTTAGCCTAAACGGCATAATCATGGGACGTAAAACTTACAAAAAAGAAGAAGAGACCGTATGCTACATAGGCACTGCCCTTGGATGTTACATCATGCCGTTGCAGGATATCTGACATCTAACAGTTTTCTGTATATCACATGCATACACTTATGTTACCTTCGTCAGCTATATGTTATATACGTCCATTTGTATGTGAGATCCTGACCTCCTACATTGTTTCATACGGAAAGTACGTATAGATGGAAGACTTATACAGAAAGTATTATAAAACATGTGTTTTCAGTTATACATTTGCTGTACGTTAAGTCCAAAAACTACAGGAATTACGCATGTAACCTATTATTTTAAGTACGCCACCTACAATTTTTTTCTCAGTGTATCAGAGAGTGCTTCAGTAATAGTAAAAAGTGACTGACTAACGGAACATTTTACTTTTTTTTTTTTTTTTGTTATTTTACCCCAGCGAAGCGGGTAATTGACGCTAATCATAGAATAATATAAACCAAAATATTTCTAACATTTGGATTTTCCAAAAAAAAAAAAAATCTTGACATTTTAATGTTTATTATCTGGTATTATGAGCAGCAATCAATGAATAATACAGCGAATATTCTTTTTAAAATCATTTCGATTTCTTTGTATAAAGTTGCCAACTGCGGAAAAAAAACTAGAAAATCCAAAATCATCCTATGAATATTACATATGTAGTTTGAATGCTTAGTGTGTGATATAAGAGAGGTAAAGAAAAATCACAAGAACGATATTTAAATTCGAAAAAGTTTCACTTTAGTTTTCCTTTTTCATGGTTGAAATTTCCTTTGCGTTTCAGATGAGCCCACAACATAAAGGAGGCTTCATATTTCTTATACATAGCGTGGCAGACAACGATATTTATATTTCCTTCCAGAAAATTTTGTCCGGAGTTGAGGGTATCAACGCAATCAAAATGTTGAGGGTAGTGTTGAACTATGTCAATAAAAAACGTGCTCCACACAAGTGATATATAACCGCAACTTAATTACTGTATCTTAGCTCCGGCAAGGGGTGATTGACCAACCTTGGGTGGGCAAAGTTGTAAATACCAAGATACACATCGGTGAGTGACTGCGACAAAGTCAACTTGAAAAATGTCTGGAAGAAACACTGGGTGATAGTCATACTCTTAACAGTGACACGTATACTTCTAACAGACACACACACACACACACACACACATATATATATATATATATATATATATATATATATATATATATATATATATATATATATATATATATATATATATACACACTCCCTGACAGTGATTTGCACATTGATAACAGTGACACATGTACTCATAACAGTGACACATGTACTCCTAATAGTGGCATATGCATTCCTAACAGTGACACATGTACTCCTAACAGTGACACATGTACTCCTAACAGTGACATGTTCTCCTAACAGTAACACATGTAGTCCTAACAGTGACACATGTTCTCCTAACAATGACACATGTACTCCTAACAGTGACACATGTTCTCCTAACAGTGACACATGTACTCCTAACAGTGACACATGTACTCCTAACAGTGACACATGTACTCCTAACAGTGACACATGTACTCCTAACAGTAACACATGTAGTCCTAACAGTGACACATGTCCTCCTAACAGTGACATATGTATTCCTAACAGCGACATATGTATTCCTGACAGTCACACATGTACTCTTAACAGTGACACATGTACACCTAACAGTGACACATTTACTCCTAATAGTGACACGCATACTGATAACAGTGACACAAGTACTCCTAACACTGAAACAGTAGAGCACATTTTTTACTTGTAATAGAAGAAAAGACTAATAGAGGTTCACAAAACACGAAAAAAAATGCACTTACTCGAACATCAAGGAACTGTTATTATAGATTCCACAAGAAAAAGAAGAAAGTAGAAATATGTTGATAACAGTGTAATTTATGTCGATTCACATAGCATGAATTAACGGAGGAATGTAAAGCCAGATTAACTACGTAAAAAAGTTTGAAGAAAGCTATAGCTCTACAGACAGTGTGAGTTAGAAAATGAGTAATTTTGTTAAGGTAAAATTAGATGTTTGACGAAAAAGATGGTTTTATATTATTTGACCTATATTAGAATACCATATGTTTGGGAGTAAACATAATCGTGAGGGGGGGCATCCCTTATTACCTGGTGGCGGGGTCACTAAGTGCATACCTAATTCGTAACAACACACTGGGTAGGACTTCCGTAGGATAATTGTCGGAAGGGCTAGGACTTGGTAATTAACAAGCTAACTAATTCTATGGCCTATGGAACCCGGAAGTTCAATGCCGCGTTGACAAAAGCTCTTCACTGACTTCTAACCTTAACCAACTGGATTCAGTTTCTAGTTTGTATTCTTATTTCTGCGAGATACATCTTAATATTAGCCTCCCATCTGCGCCTAGGCCTTCCTAATGGTCGTTTTCCGATTGATCTTCCAGTTAAAACTTTGAATCTTCCGTTCTGATTACACGACCTGTCCACCTGAGCCTCCTAGACTTGATAACCCTAACAGTGCTTGGTAAACGGTATAAACTAAACAGTATCCTGTTATAAAGTTTCCGCCATTTCTAGTCTCGTTTCTCTTAGGTCCGAATATTCGTCGCAGGATTTGATTCTCAAATACTTTCAGTCTACGTTCTTCCCTTAAAATAAGCGACCACGTTTCGTAACCACACAGAACAACAGGCATGATTGGTCATTGCTAAAATAAAAGTTGAATGATACATTGGGCCCAATATTGTTTAAGTTGATGTTGACCAACCTACATATTGTCATTATCTATCCAACAGTTTTGATCTTGTACTCCCAACTGCAACGTTACTTCTTTCATAGGGATTGGTTGGCAAATGGTCGGCAAAACGGCCAATTACAACGTCGGAACAACGATGGCAGTTGACTAGTCTACCATTTCCTACTGTTGGTGCTGTCTATTATAATGAAAGGGTCACATTTATAATTGTGTAAACTTAATAATTACCGTTTTTTCGTAAGCTTTTACCATTTTTTTCACATGGGGTCACAGCTTTTCATAAACTTTCTTCAAATCAAGGTTCATGTTTCACTCTTTTTCATACATGTAGCCAGATGCTTCTCTCTGATACCACAGTCGATTACCTCCCTCCACCTCTTAGGTCTCTCTCGATTCCCACCATCATTACAGTATCCTTCCTGTAGATCTCCTTCCTTCTCATAACATGGTCAAACCATCTACATTGTATCCGTTGTCACTTTTCCTTCAAGTCAGCTACTTTCACCGTGTTCCTTACAAGTAATTTGTACGTCACATGTAGGGGTATTTTACCACTGTTGGAAGGGGCAAAGAACAACAGATACAGTCTGCTATTTAAGGATGTATTTTTCCATCCATACGAGGGTCAGTCAAATGGAAACCTTAATAGTGTATTATAAATTTGAAATATAATGCTACTGTTATGAAAGTTGCCAACACTGTAATCCTTTTCTCCAGTAGATGGTAGAAGACGGTAGCAACAGAAGCACCATCACAGGAGCAGTTTTGAGATGGTCGTCCTACTATAAATATGCACCAAGGTAGAACAACAACCTGTCATAAAATTTTTGATCGATGAGGGTGTGAGGCCTATCGATATTCATCGGAGAATGAAGCAACAATATGATGACGTATGCCTGTCACAGCAACAAGTTTATGAGTTAGAATAGGAAATTCTTAAACGGTAAAACATCTCTCCTTGCCTGGATCAATAACATAGATTTATCACCACGGAGAAGACTGAAACTGCGATAAGGGGCAATTACCGAGCACCTATGTACTGTATTTAGATGAGTCAACTTATTTCGAATTCATTGGCTAAAGAAAAATTCTAGGAAGAGGAAAATTTTTTGCCTTCAATTCTACTTATTATGAAGTTTGGTGTTGTGTACTTTTATTCCTTCATCCTTTCTGCTCGTCTGTTTCTGCCATTACAAACTTTGCGGATGATCTGTTTCTGCCATTAGAGTAAAATTTGCGGATAGTATAATTCTGCCATTAAGATAAAATTTGCAGATGAGCTGTTTTACCATCAGAATAAAATCTGCAGATAATCTGTTTCTACCATTACCGGGTCGTGGCTTGTCAAGAATACCCTTTTCACCACCTTGAAAATGCCGTACCCATCGCCTCACATTGCTCACGTCTATTGTATCTTCTCCATAAACCTTTACCAACCGTTGATGGATTTCAATCGGCGCAATTCCTTCACCAGTGAGGAATTCAATCACACATCGTTGTTTTATACGCACGTCCATATCAGGCTCCATTTTGGAACGCACCTATGCTGGCGCCAACTACCGCAAAACAATGGGACCAGCTGGAAATGAAAGAGGAAGGTTCAATCATTAGCACTACACCAACGACATCTGGACCGGACATCCAAAGTAAGCAAAAAAAAAAAAAAAAAAATAGAAAGCGTTAATTTCGGAACAACCTCGTATTTCTTCCGTTAAAATAAAATTTGCGGATGATATATTTCTGCCATTAGAGTAAAATTTGCAGATAATTTGTTTCTCCCATTAGAATAGAATTTGGAGATGGTATATTGCTGCTACTAAGATAAAATTTGGAGATGATCTGTTTTGCCATTAGAATAAAATTTGCGGTCGATCTGTTTCTACCTTTAGAATAAAATTGGCAGATCATTTATTTCACCATTAGAATAAAAATTGTGGATGATCTGTTTATTGCGTATTATTTCTTGTAACCATCAAAAACATTTTAGTATAAAAGTGACTGATGTTTTATTGTTATTATTCTCACCATTACAAGATAAAAAAAAAGAATCATGTCTACTCCCAAATGTACATTTAGGTAATAAACGACAAAAGAAAGACATCAAACAAGAAAAGAATCTAACAACATGGAAGTTTTGAGTCCCACTATTGTATATATGGATAGCAGAATGGAAGTCCAACTGAGACAATGGGAAGTCCCTGCTAAGAACTAAATGGTCATCACATTTGAAATCTTTCTTCTTTGGGATTTTCTTTTCGTCTTGTGCACAGTTCCTGCTGAGCTCCATTTCGTCTCCGCCATTTCCACCAAAACAGCTTCCGTTTCCGGTCCAGTTAGCCATTCTCTTCAAATGACCACCTCGCGTTGCAGACATTCCACACAAGAGCAGAGACAGAAAGAGAAAAAAGAACCAGGAAAAGTATAACAGCAAATAATAAACTATATGGCACACAAAACTAAACCAAAGAAAGAAAAAAAAAAAGGGAAAATATAAACATCGAGCAAATATTGCACAAATTTTCACTAAGTGTCACTGCAGTGGCTGCTAGTTGGCTAAAGGCTGTTGATGCACTCATATCTATGATATTTCAAAATTTACAGATCTAATTCGAGATCAAACTGTCTGCCAGAATATGGGTTTCCTCCCCTTCTCCAACACAGTTTGCTCCCTAGCCAACTACACATCTTCATTCTTGAAGTCGGTACTCAGTGGTAGAGCGCTTGTCCATGGTGGGAGGATTCCCTGGTTCGATTCCCGACCACGTGAGTTTGTGGTGGATAACATTATCTTCGTGAGTATTCTCTCCTTTCCTTAATTTTGATTCATAAAAATTCAAGTATAGTGGATTTATGTTGGTAGTTTTGGTATTAAAATAAAATTATTTTAATGGGAAACAATATTTTAGCTTGTTAGAACTTCTAATGACCCGCTATTGTGCAGCAGCACCATATTACAATATACATAATTTTCGTATGTGGCAATATAAACATTAGTCCGTACCAAAAGATAAAAATTCTTAATTAAAATGTTTCCGAATCGAATTAATAAATATACAAGATATATTAATAAAAAATATTAGTGATTCAAGCAAGGCTCTTATAAAATAGAGGATCTGCTCTTACAACAAAATTTTGAAGCAATACGTCACAGTTTCGTCACCCCTACTCTACCCACTCCGCCCAATAAGATCGCAATGTTTTGAACCAATAATCATCGCGGAAAGGAAAGTAGCCAACCAGATGATGGCAGATACAAGAGTAGCCAATCACACGTGCCGATGCTCTTTTTTTTTTTTTTTTTTTTTTGGCTTCATCGATTTAATAGGATGAAGATACGTATGGGCAGATCCTCTATTTATAACATCGTTGAATTCAAGTACAATAGATTAAAATTTGAAATGTAAAAAAAAAAAAATAAAAAAAAAAAAACTCGAGGTGTACAAGGAGTATTCTTAAAACTCCATACATTTCTTGCTTTATCTTGCTTTATTTGCATTCTTTTGTGTGTTTGTTGCATTCATAATATATAATTACTTCATATTTCTTGTGGATGTTATTCAACTTTTTCAAATACTAGTCAGATCTGCAACTTTTTCGTTGAAGTATGCACGTTTACTCTGCCGTGTCGTGACAAAACGCTGTAACTTTGGCGGACCAGTTCTGCGAAAATGAGCCGTAAAGTTTTCATCCGAAAATGTGATCTGTATCGTGCAGAACCAGTGTAACTAGGCAATAATGGTCAACCAATCAATTTTCACCAAATTTAACCACAAAACATGCATTTACGTAACATTATATGTAACCATGTGTTTCCAAAGTCAAGATACACTGGTTCTACACGATACAGATCACATTTTCAGATGAAACCTTTACGGCTCTTTTTCGCAAAACTGCTCCGCCAAAGTTACAGCGTTTTGTCACGACACGGCAGTACTATAAGCTGACACCGGCTGGACGTCGTAGACTTTTGCTGCTGGGTGAGATCTTTCCACTTATTTCTTATCCTTTATTCAAGATTCACATCTTACTACAGCATGTAATCACGATTTGTTTCGCCCCGTATAATTTACTTGCTATTTTTAAATACTTTTTTGGTCTACTCTTTTCTCCTTTTCCAAGATGGAGGATGATGACAATGCCGATGCTAATACTGGAGATATTACCAAGGTGACCAGACGTCCCGTTTTATCCGGGACAGTCCCTTTTCCCCAAAAGTTGTCCCGTTTTTTCTGATTCTCGAACGGGACGCCTAAATGTCCCGTTTTTAAGTAAAAATGACCAAGTTGTCCCGTAATTATTATTCAAAATATAAATCGTCAATGCAAATTCTACTCTCTTCCGTACCAACACTCGTTGCCAAGGTTCAGCCGTGTCTAGAACTTCTGAATTTTCAAAAGGGAATTAAGTGTTCGTGGGTCAAATGAGAATTGAGTGGAAATTCTGAGTGTTCAACTAGTTAAAAGAATTTTTGGGTAGAACTTGCAATCGGGAATCATTATTTGTTGTGTGGTATACAGTGTTCGAAGTGAAAAAAAAAACAGATGCGGTATGTTTCATTACGATTTTGACTCGACATACCGGCTATCGAAATGTTGAAATACAGTGAGGGTATGTTGCGTAAAAGATTGCATTTCTATTTATATAATGACTCAAAACCAAGGGAGAACTTCTGTTTAGTTACGAGCGGGGGGCTGGAGGGACTTTGATCCCTCGCCAACAACTTTCTAAAAATAATTAAAAATATCCTCTTATGTTGAATTATAGAGAATTATGCACGAAAATGCTCAAAAATCGAATTTTTATATTAATAATTTCCTGCGGGAAAGCTCCCGGACACCCCATTCGATTGAGGGGTGTTCCAAACCCCAGGAATAATCGCTTCCACAGCAGACACCCCCTAAATCCGCTCATGACCAAAACATGACATTTATATGAATTAAGAGAAGAAGACACACGCATACATACGAAAGAAACAATTCAATATGGCATATCAAAATATAAACTAGATGAACTTCTTTGAAGACACATATTTTAAGAGCAAAAGGTAGGAAAAAGATAACAAAAATATCGATGTTGTCAGCTTGGTAATTATTTCTACAGAAGAAATCTACTCTCCCGTGACAGTATGTCTTGATCACTTAAAATCCAGAGGCGGTATGCCTTGATCACTGAAAAACCAGAGGCGGTATGGCATATCACCACATACCGTCTCACTTCGACCACTGGTGGTACACGTAAAGTTAGAAACGGTGTGTTATGACTCTTACTTGTGTATTTTGTAAACTGAGAACACTGCTGAGTCCCAAAATGCAATCTGGAAGTCAGATATCGCCCCCCCCCTTCCGTAGCCGATTCGTATGCGTCCCGTTTTCGCAAGTGAAAATTCTGGTCACCTTGGATATTACTAACTATATTGCTATGGAAATACAAGTACCTTTGGATTCACCTACCTATACTCCTACCGACTATTCCTCCACTTTAACGGTTTCGACTAATATTCAATCAACTTCTATACCTTCTTCCACTCAGAAATCTAATACTGTGCTTCAAGCTGATAATCAGAATATGCATTTTCTCCATCCTGATAAGAATTTATACAAACCTACTCACTTCGTACTGTATGTTGTCTATGTGAAGTTTACTACAGAAGACTTAGGTATCAAACACCCCATGTCCATTAGCCACAAATTTTACTTTTCTGGAATGCCTGGTATTCTTAATATTAATATCATCGGTAGAAATTTACGTAAATTTACTTTTCAATCAGGTCAGGACGCCAAAAAGTTCCTGGATCATGACATTCTTCAACATAGTAAATGAGAAGCATATATCCCTAATCATGTTTTGTACATTAGTGGCATTATCAAAGACATTGATACGGACATTACAATGGATAACTTATTAAAAGATATTAAATGTGATTTCCCGATTACCTCTACACGTAGAATCTTTCGTTATGATCCCACAAAAGGTCGGCAGCCTACTCGCTCGGTTGTCCTAACCTTCGATTCTCAAACTTTGCCTAAAAATATTAAAAAATTTATTATCTATCTGATAGATACATTCCAAGCGAAACAGATACATTCCATTCCAGTTGAAACATACATTCCAAGCATTCGTCAATGCAAAAATGGCTGCTGGAAATACGGAAATATTGCCCGTTCCTGTAAATTAAAACATAAATTATGTAAAAATTGTGGCTTTAATTATGCTGATGGTACTGGACCTTGTGCTCGTGATCTTCACTGTATTAACTGTGGTGCTTCACTTGCCGCGGATTATGAACAGTGTGCGGAACAACACAGACAGAAACAAATCATGCAACTGATGGCGGTACAACGTCTCTCGTTCAATGAAGCAAATAAAGTTGTTAGCAAGGTCCCCACAATAGCTTCGCATACTCCGTCTTTCTCCGCCATACTACGGGATCCTTCTACCGTACCTAAGGACCATACTAATCTTCCTTTATCTCACCCCTCAGCTGGTGATAAAGTGTCTACCACACACATGAAAAAACTGCTTTAACCTCTGATCTTGACACCCTCCGGAAAAAGAGGAGAAGATTGGGTCATCCGCCGGGATCGTCTGCACCATCGGCATTTTCCTTTCCTGCTCCGCATTTCTTACCTTCTTCGTCGACTGTTACGCCATCTGGTCTTAAGAAGGATAAGCCGTTTCAGTTCGATTTACCGCAATTTTATAAAACAAGAAATAAACTGGATTCAAAGCTCACCTCAGTTATAGCGTCGAATTTCACCTTGCTGGACCTTCCGAAGCCTCGCGCTCCTCAAAACCCTCCAAAGACCTCATCCGACACTCGACCCTCTTTCATTTCCAGTGGTCACCATATTTTTACTTCTTCAACTCTTACATTTGATACCACTATTAACTTTACACCTCTGAAACGTTCATCTTCCCCACCACAATTATCTCCTAAACATACTGAAGCATTGAAGAAATTGTTGACTATATTACTTTCCCAAAATATAGACGCTTCGAATACTTTTTGGAGAATCAGGTTACACAAATCTACAATCTTAAATCTTTCATAGATACCCAGTATGGAAGTTAACGAATTTCGTCCACTCATCATCATTCAATGGAATGCTCAAAGCGTATATAACAAATTATACTTTCTACATAATCTTATCACCTTTTTCGCTCTTGATATCATCATATTGAAGGAGACGTGGTTAAAACCGAACATACCTTTCCGTCTCAAGAAGTACAATATTGTAATACAAAACCGAGCAGATGAATATGGTGGCATTGCCTTCTGTATAAAAAATAATCTCTCTTACATCGCCAATCATCTTTCTATCCCGTATCCTAGGGCTCAATGGTGGAGCATTCACCTCTGGTGTTTGGGGTCCCGGATTCGATCTCAGCCCCCGCCAAGTGGACTTTGTGGTGGACAAACACCTTGTGCGTGGGTTTTCTCGGGGTTCTCCCGTTTTCTCCCACTTTCTTCATTCCACCATTTCATTCATTACTCATCATCACCATCTCCTTTAACCTAACCGGCATGACTGTGGGACGTAAAAGTCAAAGATTTCATTTCATTTTTCATCCCGTGTCCGGATCCTGATATCCAACTTTTCTCTTTAAATATTCAAAATATCAACTTCCTGAATATCTACATACCCCCACATATTGTTTCTCATGCAGACTTTTGGGAAGCTATTTTCTCTGATACTCATCAGTTTGATTACATAACTGGAGATACTAATACCCAATGCCAATTATTTGGAAGTGCAAGGAATAATACTGCAGGAAACAATCTTCTCCAAGCATTATCTGCTTCCCACTACATTGCAATGAATGATGGCACTCCCACACGCATTACCCAGCACGGGACGAGTGTTCCGGACATAACTCTTGTGCAAAATACGTATTATATCCATATTACCTGGTCTGTATATTTTGATCCGGGAGGAAGTGATCGTTATCCTATCTTATTCTCCACTCATTCGGTAGCCATCACATCTCTTTTCATAATCCTATTGCAAAGGATTTCCAATCGAAATTACAATCAATTACCCTTCCTCTTGATTGTGATACCTATCAACATGCTATCGAAATCTTGTCACCTTATCAATAAAGAATCTCTTTCTGTCAATGCCACACATACTTTTATCAAACACGCTATATCAGCGTCGAAGACAACTTCCACTACTTCTCCACCTCGGAAACTGTCAAACCGTACCTCTACATCCCATCATCCACATTGGTAGAATGCTGAATGTCAACAAGCAGTCAATAATTGTGAAAAATCTCTGAAATTATTTTTCAAGGCCAGAATTAAAGACGATTTTCTTTATTACCGCAAATGTAAAGCCATTGTTAAAAGGATCACTTTACATTACAAAAGGAAAAGTTGGAAACGTTTTTGGAATAATCTTTCCTATCTCATTCCCTAATATAAGATTTGGAATTTCTTCAAGCACCAAATTCATCATTATCATGATTCACGACCGCAGTCTATGCATCGCTCAGATGACCAGCAATGGATCACCGATTTTCACTAACAATTAACTCCCTGCACTGTTAGTAATTCTCGGTGTCATCTTTTACCTTTTATTCTGCCGTTTTGGAAACTAGTTTTTCAGCAGTGAAACTCAACGTTGTTTTTCAGCGTCTTCATGCCAACACTTCTCCAGGCATCGATGGTATTTATTATAAACATTTTACCACTCTTTCCGTTAGTGTGAAGGCTCTGTTATTACAAATATATAATAAAATTTGGGACACCGCCCATATTCCATCTCAATGGGAACAAGTCCTTATTATTCCTATTTTAAAAAACAAACAGCACATTGGCAAGGTGGACAACTATAGACCAATCGCATTACTTCCTTGCTCCCTCATGATATTTGAAGACTTACTTTCATCCAGATTACAGTGGTTTTTTTTGGAACATAATCAAATTTTTCCTCCTACTATCACCGGCTTTCGAAAAGCCACCTCTACAAATGACGCACTTGGGCCACTCATTCTTCACATCTATCAGGCTTATCTTGAAAAACAATTTGTTATTGCAGTCAGCGTTGACTTGAGAAAAGCATACGACTCCATTATCTTAGATCTTCTCATTCAAAAGCTATACTTGTTACAGATAACTTCCAAATTTATTAGAATCATTCATAACTTGCTTATCAACAGAAAGATTTTTATCAAACTTAACAAACATAATAAACCTAGAACTACATCGGTTGGCTTACTCCAAGGAAGTCCTACCCTTTACAATCTCTATATATTGGACCTCATAACAGAACTTAACCATAAAGTAAAACCGTATTCGTATACTGATGATATTATTTTAATACTTTCTACGGATGATCTTCTCCGATGGACAATTCTTATGGAACAAACCTTACAGAAACTCTTACGTTGGTCTATGAACAATGGTATCGACATCAACTGGGAGAAAACTGTATACTCCGTCTTCACGCGAAGACGTTGCTATACACTCCCTACCATTCATATCGACGATCGTACGTTACGCTATGTTCACCACCTCAAATACCTTGGGCTTTATTTGGATACAAAAATGACTTGGAAACCGCACTTAGCTCAGTTGTCAACCGCCTTGGATTCGTACTACAACATTCTCAAAAGCTTAAGTGCAACACACTGGGGACTCAATCCAATTTGTCTCTACAAAATTATTACACACTGTATGATGGCAAAAATTCTTTATGGAAGCATCTGTTATGAGGAAAAGATGAACTATTTTTACCAGCGAGTAACCAAACTTTTATATGATGCACTTAAAATCATCCTTTCCTAATCTAGCTTCTGCCCGAAAATTGCTCTCTTTGAGGAAACTGGTATGACTCCTATCAACTTGCAAATCTCCAAATTGGCTGAAACTTTTTTTTTTATCACGAATGGAAAATAATCCTGTTATAGTACAGCTTCATCAGATTAAACATATATATGAAAACAGACATCAGAAGGTGCCGTATAGAGATAACTCACCATGGCTAGTCAGAGCGTTTTTTAAAGTTCACGTGTACGAAGGAATGATCTTACAATCTCCATCACTGCCGTACTACATATTTCATTATACAACGAGTTTGGTGCAAATAAAGACAATTCTTCCCTATTACATCTCTTCTTCGACTTCAGGATATTTATCAAAATCAACAATTACATTTGGCATTCTTGTGTGGATCAGATATCTTCGAATTGTATGCTTGTTTTTACAGGTGCATCTAAATACATACACCAGAATGTCGGAGCAGCAGTTGTTGTTTCTACTCTTCATATTACAAAAAAATTCGAACTTCCTCAATATTTTACGATCTTCGAAAGTAAGGCTTTTTCTATTCGGCAAGCTCTTTTATTAATCAAAAAATTACAACTTTCCGATGTCTGTATCTGCTCTGATGCTCTCAGTGTCCTTAACGATTTGTGGCACACCCATTGGAATGTTAAAACTACTTGGCTTCTTTTAAATATAAAATTTTTATTCCCTCAACTTCACAAACAAGGATATATTATACACTTTTTTTACACACGAAATCGCATTCTAATATCAAAACCCATGACAATACCGACCTATCTGCAAAGTCAGCATGTACTGATGGTTAACTAGCTTTTATTAGTCACTTAAACTTCATTCGCATCATCAAACGAAATCAAGTCCAGACGTTACATGCTTGGAAATCCGAAAATAGGCTCGGATCAGGGCGACATTATTGGCAAATCAAGTCTCTCTCTCAACCCAAACCATAGCTTACCTTACATAATTGGTCTTGATACACAGTCATTCTATTCTATCTCCTTCTCTTCAACACCGCCTGAACGCCATAATAATTATATCAAATACATAAATCGGCTACACCCTTATGTTGGTGTTAGTGTGATGTTTATTTATCTTTAAATCATTTAAATTTGTTTGAGAACAATTTACTGAAGGCAGACCTTATATGATCAACAAACTCCACAGAGCACTTTGTTATGGACCTTTTTCTGTCGCACAAATTTTAGCTACGACCTCATGGACTCTCATCCAGTTATTGATTGAATTTTTACAGATAAATGGTATCCCTCTCTAAAACTGCCAAACTAGATGCACATATACTCTTCATTTCTACGTGGGTACCATTTAAAAAAAAAATCACTTGTAGACATTTGATGATGTATCTAGCGAAAGTGCTCCTGATATCGATATACCGACTTCGCCTGTGATTTTTTTCCTTCCCAATTTGACTTCTTACGCATATCGAAATACAAAAGGCAAGACCACCAATGCATAAAAAACTGCTTCAATACTTAGCGAAAACACTCATGATATTGCCTGACAATCTTCGTGATCCATTATGCTCACTCTCATCATCAGAGAACTGTCCGTAATCCACTTGATATTTTCCATATCCCCACCAGGACAATTTTCAAAGTCATTACTTATATAGTTTTCTAAGTTCAACCATTCTCTGGAGAACTCGTCTTCAGCGCACACAACATCTACTTTATTCAAGGATTTTTACTGGACGCAAGGAGTTACAAATGTACATTATGCACTGCCTTTAGCAGAGATTTATCTATTTTTTTTTTATTTTCTAACAATTCCAGGGCCATAGTGGACTTAGCTACTATGGCGCATCATCTCCTCCTTTGTACAACCTCCGTGTGAGGTTACCAGAACGAGAACAAGACAATAGATTCAAAAAGGTTGTTTGAAGACATAAATAGGGTTAAGTTTAGAGTTGCCCCTCCATTTTCTAAAATAAAAATTAGGAAAATTTCCACGAAAAATGGGGTAAGAAATGTTGATTTGGATTTCTTATGTAATGTTTAGGTGTGTAAGTTTGGCAGTAAAGTTATGTTTACTACAAGCAAAGATAATATGTAGAATTGGGTACTATTTGCAAGACGCAGAACGTTTCGATAATTCAGCAGCATGGTAGTCATATAGGATGGCGAATCGGTGCGTTGAATGTGATATTTCTGCATTGACTTTTACAGAATTATATAAGAATAATGAAGAGAATCTATTAAATTTTTATGAGAACCACGAATTACTGAATTTAAATGATAATTGGAGCTTCTATGAGAATATATTCCACCTAACCTACCTTAAACTAACCAAACCTAACCTAACAATTTTTAATGTTTTAACTGCTTCTATGTAGGTATGAAACTGGAGAGGCACCTCTAAACTTAAGCCCATAAATAAACCTAAGAATTTACTGGTGAAGTAATTCAAAGGAAATTGTTATACCAGGTAATAACTAGAAGTAAAGAAATTTTATTTGGGGAGAAAGGATATAATCCAAAATGAAACACTAACTCGAAGTTTAGGTCGGGAGAGACTGTTCTCTCTCTCTCCCTCTCTCTCTGTCCCTATAATGCTCTGCCACTTCTGTTAAAATGACAGAATTAAAAACATAAAATTGAACTTAAATTACTACAAAATTCTACGTCTATATCAGAAACTTTTAGATTCCATTAGGCATATATCTGTGTAGTTAACAAATTTGGAGCTGAAGGGTGATTAAAATATATGCTCTCTTTTAAGCTATTAACTGGAATTAAGACCAAACCTTGATGCTGAATTAATTATTGTAATGTTTCCGATATATGAAGGCATGCTTTTAAAACGAAGATAATATCTTTGTCATATACATTTTTTTTTTTAAAAAAAATCGGAATTAATTATTATTGATTACGGTGGAAATTAGCCAACTTGCCAAAGTTAAATAATGCTATTTTAATTAATACGATGAAAATGCAAGGGATTAAAAAGATAATATATAGATATGATGGAATAAGATAGATAGTGAATTAGAATAATAGAAAGGTAAATAATATGAGGAATATTTCAAGGTAAAGGAATAATGTACTGATGATTACATAGGCAGAGATAAATAATACTTCCACACATTATAATAATAATAATATTGCCGAAGTATGTAATGGATATGTATTGAAGACAAAGTTGAACAAAGCTAAACTCTATGCTTATTCTAATAAAGTAAAAATGTGGTGTTTGATATAGAAAAGAATAAGATGTTCAGTATGGATTTGAAATACTTTAATCATCCAAGATGTGGATTCGGAAATGGAGTATGTTTAGTACAAGGGGTCCAGAAGCACGTAAAAACACAAAATTTACAGGAGAAGTGAATGATGCAAGTACTTAGACGTAACATAACGTAACCAAATTAACGTAACCTAACATAAACTAACCTAAGCTAACCTGAACTAACCTAAACCAACCTAATATTAGTAGAAATAAGCGAAATTCTACCATTTCTTTTGAAAACTATGCGGGACCCCTACACTAATATAACGCAAACTAAACTAACCTAACATAACCTAAACTAACCTAACCTACCCTAAACTAACCGAATATGAACAGGAATTACCAAAATTGTAACATTTTTTAGAAAAAAAACTGGACCCCTTCTGCTAAACATAGGCCTCGGAAATTATAGGAAATTCAATTGAGCTGTTCATCATGAAATTCTCTTAACTGAGAGTATATAATGTATGTTTTCCTTGTAAGATACATTCGTGCAATTGAAGATAAAAATTCTAATCAAATTTCTTGTTTACTGATTTATTGTGGTTTTTGAATTAAGCTACTGCACATATCTCAAATCTAAATTTAGAATTATGTGATGTCTATGTTTTCACCTTACATCATACAGTATGATTTTCGTAAATGTTCTGGTTCTATCGATATATAAACTGAATCTGACAATCTTCTGATGAAATTTCTCAAGCCGTTATGCGCGACGGTGGCGATTCCGTTGATGCCGGGCCAACCAACATGCTATTGTGTCCTGTCTTTATAATTTGACTTTCACAACAAAATATACAGTATTGAAGACCGGATCGTAGTTGTCTATAGATTTTCCAGTAAAATCCACATTACAAAATTTTACATAGACAAACCAGGATTTTTTGGCCATATTAATTATCGTATTACAAGATTTGAAAGAAGGATGCAGTCACAGTGTTAACATGCACAAGAAGTATTTGTTATAAAGTGATTATAAGATGCAGGTTTTATTATTTTTTTATTATTACTTTTTGTGGAAGTTAAGTAAAAAAAACTGTTTCACCTCTGAATGTTTGAACTATAATTTTATTAACATAAAAGAAAATCATCATTTTTACAAGAGAGTAATAACATTATGTACAGTTTTTCAGAACTGCTATTGAGTTGCATGCCACAACTTATGTTTTCAAAGTGACCAGAACAAAAAGCTTCGACTCTGTTTTTTCAACTAAATTTTATATATATCAAAAAGATAACTTACATGAATATATTGGATCGATGCATAAGTTCGTGCAGTTCTTATATTTTATTTTTATTCTGCTGTTCTGTTAATTCAAATACAAATACAACATAGACATAACATTAACATATTCTACGAGTGTGACAATACATTGCATACATTTTACTGTCACTCACATTAACTCACAATCACTCAGTGATGTATTCACAGCCACAATCTATGACCTTCTGACAAAGTTCAGGTAGCAGTTTCAATGCCTCGCCTGTATACTGTTTTGGTTTTGACTGAAAGAAATATGTTAGCCATTGGTCAAGAGAAGTTTTTCTGTGCTGTTCTTTCAGCAATTGCTTCATTCCTGTACACTGCACAAATTGTTCTCGCAGCTTCATCTGCACTGGATCCTCGGTTAAACTCGAAAAGTAAAATGTGACGGAAATGATCACTTTTCTCAACTTGACATTCCATATTAGTTTGACTGAAAAATATACAATAATACGTTCACGACCAAGAAAACCTGTGTTTCACAACGCAAAAACTCCAAACTACGGTGAAACAATGGAATAATGATAAACAATCGCTTCACGCCACATTGTTGCCAACCCATATGAAAACCGCATGAACTTATGCATGGACATTATATGAGAACCACTTAAACGAAGTTTAAAGTTTGTTTTCACGTGCATGGCTAATGTGATTTTTCGTGAATTCCACTATTCATTAATCATCCGTTTTGTTTAGCTTAAAGGCCAATACCGTGAGACGTAACGCTAGAAACTTCATTTATTCTTGTTATATTATATTAACTAATATATAATATAACAATAATATAAGTACTAAGATTCTAATGCGACACAATAAACGTATACTTTTCCAATAAAAAAACTGCTTTCCATTTTTTCAAATACACATATTTGTTTACGCACATAAATATTATGGAAGCGAGCATTCCGAGCTTCTACCATTCGACTCAACCGACATTTATGCGTCAGACTGTCTGTTCCACGATAACTCTCGTAAAATATATACAATTTTAATAAAACTTCGTATGTGGCTTCGTCCAACCTTACGAAACAACCCTATTGTTTGGGGGGATTACAATCCATCAAGAATAAGCTAATTAAAACCACCCCATGTTACAAGTTTGCTCATACACATACAAAATAATTTTCGGGTATGAACTATTGGTACATAAAAAATTATTCGATTCTAATAATACATAATGTATATTTTATTAAAGGTGTCTGAATCCTTCCCATTGGTTGCGATTGATATCGATCAAGGATAAGCAGGTAGTAAGGGATAAGTAACCCCGAATTTCAAAGTTTCCTTATTTAAATACGCAGTATGATGATAATAATCATCCTCGATAACTTTCACAAAAATTATTTGAATTCTGATGCACTATGGCGTATATTTTCTTTTCAAAGTTTTCTAATCACTTCTTTGGTTGGAGATTAAATTCCATCAAAAATAAAAAGTCGAATTTTACCCTTCCGACAACAATTAAAAAGATATCCAACGATAAATTCCTTTAAAAGATGTTAGAATTTTCAACAATATATATTCAGTGTACACAGTTTGAGAGATAGGGAAATTTCGCAGGTAAATTTAGCAAACCTGGAAAAAGGGATTTTTCTTTTTCGTTAAAACAGTAAAATCCAGAGAAATTTTCGCGCTGACTGATTAACCAATATATATGTTTAAATTTTTCTTTGTTCTTCAGAAATAAACCAATAGCTACAATAACGATTTTGTGTGTGTGTGTGTGTGTGTCCAAAATAGAATAATTTGTATCTTTTGTTGGATGATTGTGTTTGTGTGTATTTTTCTGAAAAAAAAAAAAAAGTTAAGGGAAAAGTAAAACAAAAATTGAAGCGAAAAACAAATGTAATTGACACTTCTTTTCTGTCATAGGAATTGGACACTCAACAAACTAGAGAAAATTTGATAAGAAAATTTTGTGCCAGTCGAGGGAAATTTTCTTAAGAAAACCTACGAAGACCGTATGTATTTCCTCTGAGGCTTGCCAATTATCTCTAGTGTATATTGAAATGAGTGAAGAATAAAAGGGTGGATACAACCCCCACCCATTTAAAAACATGTACCACGTCAACTTTCGAAAGTTAACATGCAATTAACTGGAATATGGTATATATTGTATATGGTGGAATATGTCATATGTCTTTCTAAAGCTTCGCAATCATCTCGATTTCTTGGATTTAAATTAAGTCCAAAATGAAGAACCGAACTTATTTCTTCTTTTCGTCCTTCCCCACGATTTAAGAAAAATGTTCCATGATATATTCCGAAAAAAAAAAAAAAAAAAAAAAACTATGAGGCTTTCCCACAATTCCTACTGCTTCGGGTTGAAATCGGTCAATAAGGGGAGTAAATTTAACCCCACACTCTGTCACCACAATGAAACATAACCAGTTTTATACCAATGATTTTAATGATTCATGAAAAATACTACTATATATATAATGAACTGTACTGAACACACAAACTATATCGATACTGGAATAAAACTAAATGCTTTGCAACATGTCCTAAATCTCAAAAACACAAAACAATGACAACACTTGTCCTCTTCGTGTAAAGTAAAGACAAATTTTCATCATAAATTTCTCTTTGATCAAAGTTTGATTTTGACACTAGTTTCCTACACACACTTTAATCTGAAACTAGACGATGTCTATGTACTTGCACACATTTTCCACTGTTTTTTCATACACCACATTAATCAGAAACTTGAATAGGTCTTTTTCAAAGTTGCCTTTTGCTTCCTTACTTATCGCATTGCTCAAGAAAAATTGTAACAAACGATAATGTTCTATATAGGGTATTTCAAAACTATACCGACAACGTTTGGGAGGTGATTCCTGGCACCAAGATAAGACAAGAAAGTATAGACTAACCTGGGTGCACAAATCCTTACTTTCGGAGTTATAGGCTGGCGAGTGAACTTTAAAGATCCAGAACTCTAATACTAAGGGACGTACCGTACTTGGATCAAGACTTCACTTAGAAACTAATATTGCACTATCCAAAAATATATGTTTCTGTGGTACTCACGGAACATTTAACATTTTTTATAGAGGAAGTTTCGCTACGGGTATTTGAAGAAAAAATTTATCAATAAATTTCCTTCTTTCCGATAGGGATTGAAGCAGTGTTTGTAGTTTTAGGGAAATTTTCCTGATTTGGGAAAAAAAATTCGTAGGTAAATTTAGCGGAAAGGTTAAAAGGGATTTTTCCTGATAAAACATGAAAATCCAGGGAAATTCTCGCGCAAACTAATTGACTAATATAAATGTTTAAACTTTTCTTTGTTCTTCAGAAATGAACCATGAACCGATACAATAACAATAATGTGTATTTGTGTGTCTGTTCAAAATAGCATAATTTATACTCATTCTAGGCTGGGTGTTTTTGTTTGTTTGTTTCTTTCTTTATTTCTTTCTTTCTTTCTTTCTTTCTTTATTTATTTATTTATTTTATTATTTTTTGTAAGAAAATCGAAGTTAAAAGAAATAGAAGATACATGCAAGTGAACAAAACAAATCTGGTTGGCACTTCCTTTAATATATCTAAATTAATCTAATTACGTAACTTCTGCCATAGGAATTGGACACTCAACAAACTAGCAAAACTTTTGATAAGAAAAGGGAAAATTTTGTGTGAGTCGAGGGAAATTTTCTTAAGAAAACCTTCGAACACGGATTGAAGTCTCCCAAAAGTTAACCAATAGTTGTAGTCATGTCAATAGTAATCCTCTTTCTCTTTATAACATAGTGGCCTTATAAAAACAATTTTGTACAGCTTCGATTTGTTAACAAGTGTTTTAGATTTAGATAAACTGTTCCAGACAACGGAACCAAATTCAAGTTTGGATCTAACAAGTTTTATATATATATATATATATATATATATATATATATATATATATATATATATATATATACATAAGAACAACCATTTATAAAACCAGGCCATTGATTAAATATAGAACTTATTACTTCTCTCTTTGGTTGCACTATATCATATATTTGATTGCCAAATTTCAATTGTCTGTCATACATACGAGGGTAAGTCAACTGAAAACCATAAAAGTAGAAATAAAAAATCCGCATATGGCGCCAGTGAGCTGTAAGTTGGCATGCCTGTTTACGATAGTATGCCGGATGTCTCCTAGGTGGCAGCAGCCGGCAGATGCACAAACACCGGCGCAACAACAGTTCCAAAATGGCAGCCCCACTAGCCACATGCACCAGCGAGGAGCAGCGTTCTGTGATTCGGTTTTTGCGAAGTGAAGGTGTGAAACCGATTGACATTTTTAGGCGAATGAAGGTTCAGTATGGAGATGCGTGTTTGTCACAGCCACAAATCTATGAATAGTGCCGGAAATTTGCAAATGGTGTTGATGCGTGCGAAGACCTTTTGTGGCGTGCTTAACGTGACGGTAATGCCTTCCTGTCACGAATCGTCACTGGTGACGAAACATGGGTGCATTACCATCAGCCTGAAACAAAGCGAGCGAGCAAGGAGTGGCGCCACTCCTGATCAAAGAAGCAATGGCGGCAGGAAGTTCCACTCCGATGAAGAGGTACGCAACGCGGTGCACGAGTGGTTGCGCCGTCGCCCAAAAGACCTTTTTTCTGCAGGTATTCAGGCTCTTCCGAAGCGCTGGCGGACTTGCATTGAACGAGGAGGGGACTATGTTGAAAAGTGATTTACTTCTGTACCCTGTGTGACCAATAAATAATATTTAAAAAAAAATAATTATGGTTTTCATTTGACTTCCCCTCGTAATACCAAAATCAAATCTTTAATTTGTTCTACTTTATTTATTGTTACTCCATTAATATTATATTTGCTGACAAAATATTGAGTTTCATAAGGGAATGTCATAGATTCAGTTTTTATCAGAGTTAACTTTTCTTAAAATATGCCAGGAAAATATTAGGATAGTACCTCAAGTTAGCAGGACCGGCCCTAGGCAATTTGCCACCCCGTGCAATTGCAACATTTTCCGCCCTTCTCCCTTTTTCCAGAAAGAATAACTCTTAAAAGCCACGATTTTAAGTATGCTATCCCATCATGAACAACAAAGGGGAGTGAAAGTGCACTCGCACTCAGAGAAGTCTAAACACTACAAATACAACCTCATAGTCTCAGTTTTTTCTTTTAAAACAATAATGTATTATGTTAATGAAAGGAAACACACCTGCAGAGAAAAGATTGTAATCCCTTTTATAGAATTCAATATCAACCTTCACTCTCAATATATCAGTTTGCAATTCTGGTGAAACTAGCTCTTTTATCTTTATTTCTTAATTTTCCTTCTATATTTGTTTTTTTAAAAAAATGTTTGAACCCTCAATGAAGGAACTTGTTTGAGACAAAAGACAAGACTAGTTTTCATATCAAAACCTTGATAACTAACTAAATGAACAGGTGTTCGCTACTGTTCGAGAATTGAGTTCTTGTATTTGACAACAATCAAGCAGTTCATGCTGGATTTAACCATTTGCTTTAGCACATTCATATGACCTTATACTAATGCGACCGAAATATAGTTTATGAATAGTATTCAAGCAGAAGGACAACTTAGTAAATTTAACTACCACCATCATGAAGTCTGTTTCCAACAAGAATTATTTATTTTAAATAATATAGTTATGACAGATTTTGCCGCCCCGTGCCAATACAGGTGTTGCACATATGGTAGAGCCAGGCCTGCAAGTCAGGAGCCAAGGATGAGAGAAAGCGACTTACTAACCCTTTTGGCACAAACACTGTGTCATGCACACATACATATATCATGCTCTATAATCTATATGTTTGCTTCAAAGAGATTTTTTTCTGTTATCTCCAGGAATATAATGCTGTAACAAAATGAATTTTTCGCTCTTCGCATTTGATGGTATGGGGTGCTGACGTCCCTTCAAGTCTGGGCTTGAAACGAAGCCACGTGTTTTGGGGTAGATTAGAAATATGGAAGGAAAAGGAAGTTTATCACTTACTTTAAGGTATTTTATGTACACAGTTTATGCGCGTATATTAAGAAATGAAGATTATAACATTTTGCCCCTTCCTTTCTCCCCATTCCCCTCTTTACACCCAGAATATTTTATATGATTTAGTTCTGAGCCAAGCAAGGAAAATGAATATTCTTTTAGCTGCTTTTTATGTTGGATTGTTGCATTTTTATTAGCGAATGGTAATTGAGTGGGGTCATTTGAGTATTATATTAGAAGAATAGGAATGTTGTTACGAGGTTCGGTTCTGCGATAGTATCTCATTTGAATTGTCAAACAGGATTAAGAAATATTTTTCCTTCATAACCATTCTAGATATTGCAACGAAATTTAACATACACATTACGTATAGGCCATAGTATTTTTCAAGATACATTATATTCGAATACCTGTGGCAGGGATCTCTCCAGGACTCCATATTTCCAAAAAAGGGAAATTTCTCTATTTATCCCAAATTTCCCTTTCTTCGTACTTTATGAACACGTACACATGGATGCTATTTAAAAGCTTGTTCCATTCTGAAGAAAATGACGTGTTAACCATGACACTCAGATAAATAGTTCTGTGTTTGGAAACTTTTGTTGTATATTTTTTCCCTGTTTATATAAATATATGATATTTGGAATTGTCAAACAGAACTGAGAAATATTTTTTCCTTGTAACTATTCTAGATATAGCAATGAAACATGTCGTCGAGTTGAGTTGATTTTGAGTTTAACGTCACTTTCAGCAGCGAGGCTATATGAGACGGGACCTACTGAATTAACGTGAAATCCGGATCACATAAGCTCCCGCTGGGGATCAAAACCAGGTCTCCCACGCCAACGGCGCCTGCGCTAACAGCTTAGCCAAAAAGGAGTTCAAAATGAAACATAGCATAAGCATTAAGTACACAGTAGTATTTTTCAAGGTAGATTATGTTAGAGTACCTGTAGTCGAGACTGCTCCAAGGGGACACCAAATTTCAAAAAAGAGATTTCTTGGAGGAGCATTTCCCTATTTTACCCCAAATTTCTCTTCTCTCATACGTCATGCACATATGCACACGATCCAATTTGAAACTCGTTTTATTCTGAGGAGAACGATGATCAAGCATGGTATTCGGATGAACAGTATTAAAGCACAAGTGCTTAACTGAAAGGCAACATTTTCCTCAAAAAGTCTAAGAATCTACTATAAATGGGTTAATTGCATTTTAAAAATATATTTCTTTTTTTAAGGAATGAAATGCAGGAATTTTTTTCTTTAAATTTCATTTCCAGTTGCCAATTTGCTTTCCTATATTTTACGATTACAGGATAAAAATTTTCAATTATATAATATGTACATATGTTCAGATGCTTGCAGTGTTCTTAATGCTCCGACAGAAAGCAATTTGACTATAAAAACTACATTGCTTTTATTAGACATTAAAATCTTGTGTAAAATGCTACATGAAAATGGATAATACAATACAAATTTTACATATGAAATCGAACTCTGACAGAAAATTTCATGATGAAACTGATATTGCTGTTAAAAGTGCATAAGATAATAGTCAACCAACTCTAATAAAAATACGTGGAGTGTTCAACAATTATTGTCCCTGACATAGAAGATCTGTCATTTTTGCACACAGTCACCCTCACTGTAATACACTTCTACCACCTATGTTCTAGAGCAGGAATACCAGTTTGAAAATACTTTATAGTTGCGCTAGAAGCCATTCTTCGACAGCCTACATAGCATGCTCATTGTTGACAACTTTGTCCCTCACAAGTGCCGCTTAAGCTTGGGAACAAGTGAAAGTCACTTGGTGCAAGATCTGCAAAATAAGGAGGGTGCTCAAGGATTTCAAACCCGGCATCAGCACTAGCGGCGGCAGAAAGATGACTTCTGTGAGCAGGAGCATTATCTTGCAGCAGCAGCATCCCTCTGCGTTTCCTCTTGATTGCCTTCCTAACTTTTGGAATCAATTGTGAATAATAGTCACCTGTAATTGTCTTTTGGCCTTGGGAATAATGAACAGTACGGCCTTACTATCCAAGAAAATCGTGACCATAAGCTTCCCAGCTGATTTCATTTTCCTGAATTTCTTGACGGGTGGAGAATCATGGTGCTGCCACTGCATACTCTGTTGCTTGGACTCTGGATCGTAATGACATACCTAGGTTTCATCAATGGTTACACATCTAGCAAGAAAGTTACACGGGTGTTTCTTAAATAAGGTCAAATTTGTCTCTGAAAACGGACTTGTTCACCCTTTTGACCAATGTTTAACATGCGTGGTACCCATTGAAGTGATACCTTGTGCACCTCCAAGTGTTGGTGTAAAATTTTGTCTATTCAACATAGTTACAAGCTAGTAACTTCAGCTAACCTCCTTACAGTAAGTCGTCTGCCAGTCATTATCAGGTCGTGAACCGTGTTAATATTTTCTGGTGTGCACACTGTTACGGGCGATCCTATACCTAATGCATGTTTACAGCTCTCCCTGCCGCACCACAACTCACGTGACCAGTTCTTGATGATTGGTATGTAGGGACGCCATCACCTAATATATTTACCATGTCTTCATGAATGTCTTTCGGTGTTATTCCTTTCCTCTGGAGGTACTTAATGACTGCTCTTTGATCAGATTTGTCTTATTTTGTCAATCGTCACTCTCCTTGACCTGAAAAATAAAGCAGAACATTAACATTATACATCCGACATGCCTGAAACTTTTCTCTAAACATTCAAAGGATACATTATACTGCGTGTAAAATTTCATGTATTTCGGATAATGTCTTCAACATCAGGGACAATAACTGCTAAACACCTCTCGTAGGTCATTTAAATTTTAAAACAATAATTAAACTAAAACAGTTAAAGAAGATATACAGTTGGAAATTAGAAAATCGAATAGGACCTGGGAAACATTAATGGGACATTGTGAAGATAAATAAAATTAAACCATGGCTTGTATGTAAGAATAAAATAAAACCATACATGGACCAGCCATAAAGTGATCATCTTATATTGACTATTATTCAATACAGCTTTATCTCTTAGTAAATTATTAAATAAGGTATCAGATACAAATATATATTGTTGCAAAAAAGTCATTGATACAATAGATCATATTATTTTTGCATGTAAGAAAGTTGTTAAAGGTAGATCATTTATGTTGGAAAAATGTATAGACATCTAAGACATAGATCTTTCTTAGTTAAAAACAGTCTGACTGTAAATTACTGAAATTTTATATATTTAACCATTGAATTCATACAAATAAATGACATCCAATTAAAAAAAAAAAAAAAGAATCAGATGAAGAATATAGCGAAAGTGCTCACCAATACAGAAAGAATTGAGCTAATTTTGAGTTCAACGTCCCTCTCAGCAGTGAGGCTATATGAAATTATACTACTGATTAACGAGAAGTCCGAACTACATGAGTACCTGCCAGGAATCAAATCCGGGTCTCCCACGCTAAAGGCGCATACGTTAACCCCTTAGCCACAAAGGAGCTCACAGAAAGAATTGAATGTACTACACATACAATTATCTATAACATATGGGAATTATTTTCAAACATGTCCAAAAATCCATACATGAAAACCTTCAAAGATTAAAAGAAGAATGAAATTATGGGCATAATAATTACAGATACAACCGAGAGATATCAAAATAAGAGAGCAGATAAACCAAACCTCTTTCAAGGTTTTTCTTTGGACCAAAGAAATTACAGAATTCTATAACGTAGTATCATTAGGGGTCTTATGTTAATATCAGAAGGGTCCTACAAAAATGTCATATTATAACATAAACAGTGCAATAGAGGACTTAGCTTACACGACTGCCTTCTACTAATAGGAAAACCCAAAAAAGGGTTGAAGATGTAGATCACCTGTGTAACATGCGATAAATCGTTCTATATATCACATATTCCACTAAATACGCAGCTAAAATTCGGGAGTTTTCTGATCTTCTTTTCAATATAATTATTTCTTTGTTTTTGTGTATGTAATTATTCAGGTCTAATGTTGAAAAAATAGAGGTATATCTTCAGTAATTTCCTTTTCTAAGCGAAGCACTTGTAGCCTCTTTGACTTAAATTATATTACCAAAAAAAAAAAAAAAAAAAAAGTATGATTCGTGTATTTGTAATTATCAGAAGAGAAAATTTTGTATCTTATTTTCAGAGATAAAGATATACTAATTCAAAAAGTACAGTCACTTCCTTACTTTATTTAGCAATACAATATTAGCTTGGTCCATATTAAGGATTGAGTATAGCCCGATCCCCCCAGTGATTTTTAACGAATCATAATGATTCTAACGATTCATATTAGTTCATAATGAATCGGAATCGCATGTTATAAAGATTTAAGATGTAAATATTGTGGTAAGGAAGCTTTAGTATAAGTAGTAGTAGTAGTAGTAGCGGTAATAGTAGTAGCAGTAGTAGTAGTAGTAGTAGTAGTAGTAGTAGTAGTAGCAGGAACGGGTTAGAAGCCCCGCAGGGGTTGGTTAGGTTCTGTTCTCGATATAAGTAGTAGTAGTAGTAGCAGTAGTGGTAGTAGTAGTAGTAGTAGCAGTAGTAGAAGTAGTAGTAGTACCTGCAGTAGTAGTAGTAGTAGTAGTAGCAGCAGCAGTAGAAATAGTAGTAGTGACTCTTCCAGTTCCGGTGACAAAGAACTGGGGGGAGCGGGCTATACACAAGCCCATATTAATGCTATGATTCGTAGTTATATCAAGTTTGAAAATGAAGATTTGAAACATAAAATATACCAAAACATCTGGAAAGATTCAATTGAACAATTTGATGAGGATTCTACGTTTGTTTATATGATGCCTCAAAATACCTCAATGTCAATGTTGGCGCAACTGTTTACATCCCAAACAGGTCGACCACGTTAAAGTATAAATTACCTATATATAAATGTCGATATTAGAAGGCGAGGAATTTGCTATTCGTCAAGCTTTGGTATATATATATATATATAAAAAAAAAAAAAAACATAAAATTCTAAAATCATTTGTTCAGATTCTTTAAGTGTGCTCACTTCATTAAATACAACTCATTGGAACAGCAGATTTTCTTGGATTATACTAAATATTAAACATTTATATTTTACTGTGTCAATTAATAATTATATTATTTCTTTTGCATTTATCAAAGCTCACGTCAACATTGGTAGTAATAATATCATCGATGAAGCAGCAAAAAATTCATGCTTTAAGGGACAAAAAATTAATATTAAACTATGCCCAAGGAATTTCTACAGTATTATTACGGAAAAGTACAAATCTGAATTATCTACTTGGCGATCTAGTAATCAACAACTTCCAGGACGACTTTACTGCAATATTACCGATAATTCTTAAGATAAATTATATAAATTCATCAAAACCTGGTCTCGACGTGAAATTATGCTTTACTTTAGGTTACTATTTGGAACGGCGATAACACCATCAAACTTATTTCAAATTAAAAAGAAATACACTTATCACTGCTGATGCGATAAACGGATCAGCGAACTCAATCATCTCATTTTTGAATGCAAACTTCTTCAATTTTCTCGACCTATTTTAATTGCTTAGCTATAAAAGTATCATGGATATACTCCTGTATCATATAAATATGTTCTGGCAACTAATAATTGGAATTTAATCAAAATTTTGATACAATTCTTATTGAAATCTGACTTTTTTTTTTTTTTAACGTTTTCCAAAATATCACTATATCACAACTTCTACATGATTGAAAAGCAAATCCTTGAACGAAAATTTAAGTGTTAACTCTTACAAATTGTGATATAAAATTTTGTTCTTCTGACATCAATGTTTCAACGAAGTAATATGAATAATTTACCTATGTCCAAGGGAGACTGCAAGGGAACCCAAATTCAATCTAGAAAAGGGTAAACTAGACAAAGATTGAATCTACTTCTGGTTCTTCAAATCAAGAAACTTTTTATAATTTTCTTGCATCGTATTACTTCCATCGTTCTTTATTCATATAATGATATATAATTTCTGATATTAGCCTAATAATTCCTTTTCTGTACTTTTAGCATGCTTAGGCTACAGCCTGGTGCTCCTAATCAGGCCCGAACTAGCTACATCGAGGGTCCCTGACGCTGATAGCTGCTTGCCCCCCCACCAACTGTTTGTAACGTCATTTTATATTTAAATTTTAAATCACTGTTAGGAAAATCTAATGAGCTAGTAACTTTCTCTAATGATTCGTTTCCGTATTACCACTAAAACCAAAGTTTAAAATGTTATATTTAAAATATAGTTTTCTTACACACCAAAGAAATCATACATACGTAAAATATAAATGTAATTCAACTAATGAATGGATTACAGTTACATAGCACAGGCTATATTTCCATAACTTCAAGTTTCGGAAAGGTAAGATACAGATTTTCTAGAAACACAAAACTGATCAAGAATCAATACAATATTAGAACATTAATCGTTTTCACGTTAACAGTACTTATTTTAATAACTTCAATTTCAGTTCATCGCTTGATTTGGCTATTTCATCAATCACCTGATCTTTGTCAATCACCTGATCTTTGACAATTCTCTTCCAACTGCAATAAACATTAGAGAAGAGAGCATCTCATTGGTCATAGAGGACCTTAAACGATTCTTCACAATTTTAGTTTGGAAAAAACTCTCTCGCAAGTTACTTGCGTACTGGGCAGAGTCATTATATATTTTAATGTTGAATACAAATTTGGAAAGAGACCTGATTGGGAAGAAAGCTCATACACAATTTTGAATGCACATGATAAACATTTTGAGCACTTTTTCTTTTGGCCGTGGTATTCATATAGAAGTTCATCACCTTGTTCGGCGTTATCATCTTCTTCACTGTTTTCATCATCACTTTGCCTTTGAGTGGTTTTCAGTTTGAATTAACGTAATGTACTTTCCCAATTTCTTTAGAAAGTTTTCAAAGTTGTCATCTGTTCTTATTTTGAGTATATGACTCAACAATGTATTTACCAAATGCCATGCTTTTGAGTAATCTAGTGTTTTGCATTGTAGAAACACTGACACAGGTGACGTCACAGAAAAGAGATCCAACGAAACAAATGCTACAAACAAATTTTCAAATTTGCTCCATTGCCAAATCAAATTTCGGGCTGTAAATTTAGTTTTGCAATCAAAATTTCCGTTTATCAGTTCTAATAAAACTGAAAAGAAGTTTGCAAGCTTACTTGACTGAAATTCCTCTTGTTGTAAATCAAAACAATGGCTTGAGGGGCCTTATGTTTGCTCCACCATCGTGTAGCACATATTTTCTGTAATCTGTACAATTTTTCTGACCTTGCTTGACGCTTCACTTTCTCTTTTTCCCATACAGATATCTTCTTGTATGAATGGTTCAAGAAAGTTGCAGATTCCTCTACAAGACCAAACAAATTTTCTGCTTCAGGACAATTGATAGTTGAGTCAGCCACTACTAAACTTAAGACATGGCCTACATAATGAGTGGAAATTATATTAGGATTGTTAGCTTTCAGATGGGCCTGAAGACCCTCTTAGTATCCTTTCATATTTCCAGCACCGTCGAAAAAGCAAGGAATAAGATTTGATGTGGAAATTCCGTGTTTTTCCAGTTTACTTACAACTTCATTGTAAATGCCTTCTCCACTTGAATGCTGTATGCCACACAATTCCAGGAGTTTTTCTTAGGTTTTCCCGTGACAAACGTATCTAACACAAATAGCTAACTGCTGTGTTACTGAAATGTTTTGAGTGCTGTCTACCATCAAACTAAACCAAGCACTCTCATTAAGAGCTCTCAAAATAAGGTTTCTCCCCTGTGACGCTACAATTTTCACCATTTTATTAATAAATGTTTTGGATAAGAAAGTTTGAAGAGATCCTCTTCCCACCCGACGCCTTCCTGATTTGCTGCGTGTTTCATGTTTATTCAAAGAAGAGAACATTTTCTTTTTACCTTCCGCAGTGCATTTGTCAACACGCGATTTTAAAATGGCATCATATTCTGACACTAATAATACTAACTGTAGGAAATTTGCATGGTTATTGTCAGAATCAAGGGAATAAGCTCCTTCATCTTTATCATCCCTGTATGCTAATCCTTGCCTACCAATAAAAACAATAATATCTATCAACCTCTTTAGAACTAACCTACGGGTTTCTACTTCATGTTCCCTCTCTTTTGCTTGATTTACGTTAATGAGGGTGTCAATATCACCTCCTCTACAAACCTGCATAGTAGCTGATACTGCATTTTGGTGATACTGAGAATTTTCATGTGTTTCAACTGCAGAATATATGTGCTTTGGTGATACATCACGGCCGGTAATAAAAGGACAGTTTATGTTACTATTACTACCAAAAGCCATACAACTTGCACAGAAGACCTTGTTAAGTTTTAGACAATATGACAGCCATTTTCTCTGAATTTTTCTCCATTATGAAGTGTTCTGTAATAAAGTTTGCTTGTCTGAAAAGGTAGTGCTATCGCTGAATCACTAATCAGGATTGAATGTTGCTGCCAAAATGTCCTCTTGACTGAAACAGGATCAGTAATGTTAGGAGGAATGAAATTTCCCAAACCCTCAAAAACAAGTTTCATCATTAAAGTCAGTTGCAAATGGGCCAGCATCGTAACTGCCGGACCCTGTGTCACCGTGTGGTGTCAACTTTTCAGTACATTCCGGAGTAGATCTCTGAAATGAAGAAACACTTTCACTCTTGATAGGGGCTCCATCTGCTGAATCTTGAACTTCTTGTAATGGAATGTAAATGTATGTACTTGTGTTGACGTCAGAACCTGCATCTGAAAAAGGATTTGGAGAATAGGAAAGTTTGCTACCGCCATTTAATAACATGTTAAAAATGTTTTTACAACACAACTCAGCTAAAAAAAAAAAAAAAATCTAAAAATTAAAATAAATGACGGAATTGTTGTTCATCGACAGCATGGGAGGAGTTAGGAATTGTCCGCTGGGAGGCAGAACTTTTGTCTGTTGGGGAGGCATGGTAAACACAAATGAGTTGAGTTGAGTTGAATTTCAGTTTAGCGTTCCTTTCAGCAGCGAAGCTATGTGAGACGTGGACCTGCTGATTAACGTGGAAGCCGAACGACATGAGCTCCCGCCGCGAATCGAACCCGGGTCTCCCAGTAAACACAAATGAGAATTGAAGAATCTTAAGTGGCATTTTTATTTTTTGTCAAAATATTCTGGAAGGGCAATGCCCCCATGTCCCCCTCATAACTCCGCCCATGATCGACAGAGATGTCATATTGTCATTAATAGTTCACCTGTTAATTAATTCAATTATTGTTAATCAATAAAAAAATAATTTAAAGAGTATAATTAAATCTGTTCTTTAACACTTCAGAAACCTCGGAGTACAAGTACTCCAGAGAGAACAACGTACAAAGACAAAATTGTCTTTGAAAATTCCACTGTCTCGTCAGAAATTTGATTTCAAATATCAACCCTAGTATGTATGCCCGGCGTTACACAAATATGATTTTTTTTTTTTTCGAAGAAACGCCAAAGAAATTCTGTTTTGTAGGAAGATTACAACATATTGTATACTATTGGTTTGTATAAAGTTCACCGCTGTTCGTGAAATTCAACAATAATATTGGTGAGAAACAATAACACGTTGTTATATCTCAGGCTGCAACAGAGTACGTAAACCAAAGAAACATTAGAAACATATAATTGATAACGCAATTGCACAGAATTTCTTAAGCATTGTTGGAAAGAACATATGTTGCAGCCATGTAACCTAAGATATAAACTCAACACCTACAAATAAAAAAAATAATATTTGAATGTATAGGAAAATATATAATTTATTTATGAAAAAAATAATAATATTGTAAAAATATACACGTAGTTCCTTACCTGATTCAGGAGTCTGGAGATTGTCTCCAGAAAGTCTCTCTTCTTCTTGACATTTTATGAAATATGAATCTATAAGAGCATTAGACTTTTTCAAACGTAACTTCTCTTCTTCGAGCTCTTTTCTTCTCTTTCGTTTGGCCGCTCCACTTGGTTTCGGCTTGTTCATTTTGGTGCAGAAGGCGTTCAAAACAAATAAACTATTATTTTAAATGTGTGGAGTGAACGTATCTCTCCTCTGGTACGCAACGGACTGTTACTGAAACGCAGGGGAGAACAATGAAGTAAAAGTAGTTGAACGATTTGTTTTGTCTCGGGAAGCGGCGTCACACTACGTGTTGTCATGCCGGTGTTTCGTGCTTTGGTAAACTTCTTAACACGCTCTTTCTTATGGTTCTTATCACATAACGAATATTCTTTTTACACAATGTAATTCTGAAAATGTTAAGTATCTAAAATCAAGCAAATGGTTTCAAGAACTTAAAATTGATTTTTTTACCACTCTATTTCTATGTTTAGCATTCAGGCTTATTCATTTCCCCCCCCCCAACTTTTCACCACTAGGGCCCCTGGCAATTGCCAGGTAGTCAGCCTGGCCTGCTCCTAATTACCACTATTAATAATGAAGAAATGGAAACGGAAAATTTTAAATACAACTTTTTTTTTTTTTCATTTGTATGTGTGTAATTATCCAAATGCAGTGTTGAGAAATTCTTTTATAAGTTAAGCATTTTTGATTTGTAATTAATTGACACATGGAGAAAGATATTTTAATTGTATTATAGTATATACCTGAATATAAAAGGGAATGTAATCCTATTGCTTTCTGTCCCAGATTATAGTTGAATATCGTTAAAGCGAATTTGATCGACCATGAACTAAAGTCGTTATGCATGATTCCCAAACATATATATATATTTTTAAATGGGATTCTGTTCTGGAGAATTTCGTTTGATAAATACATGTTTAAAGTCAATTCCCAAAATAAGTCTGTACTGGGAAACACGATCGAAGCAATTAATTATGATCACACTAAGGTTATCATTTTAATCCAAGTTTTGAAATATATTTTTGGAGTTGGGTTTTTCGGATTTTATTGTGTTTTTTAGGTGGACTTTACCCAAAAACACCTTTTTTTTTACTAGGGAAAATTCCAGTAACTCTGCCAAGTACAATGCCGCTTATGTCTACAACAACCTCGCCCGTCTTTTTGAGGGGACATCCACTTCGAGGGCCAGGCTTTGGTTATGTTCCTTCGGAATTTGGGCCTGCATTCAGAAGCATGCTTCCTCTATTTGTAAGTTATATACATTTATTTAATATTACAACTTAGTTTTTTTATTTATTTATTTTCACAATCGTAGAGAAAGTTACTTTGCTTAGATCTTAAAAAAAAAAAAAAAAAAAAAAAAACTTCGAAAGTATTAAATACAGAAGTTACCGTCTCAATTTGCATTTTTATACAGTTATTAACTTATTATTCTTTGATGATGAAACGTATTTCTTCGATTAGATTGTTTCATTGCACTTAAAACGTCTGCTGTTAACCTCTTTTTCTCTTACATTAGGGGTACTGTTTATTCTAAATTTGAAGATGTTGTTATCACTGTTATCGTAGATACTGCATACAAGTACATTTAGATAGCTTATTTCGCTTTTCTCTTTCATACACATTTCTACAATAAAATATATTATAATAACACTATCCATGGCTTTGGATTGGATATTGTAACCAAATACTGACCCAAGCTTAAAAACACTGTATTTTAAAACTATTATGTCTTACAATTTCGGATAACTACCATATCCTTCATCAGACACTATATACACATTATCTAGCGTATATAGTGTCTAATGAAGGATATAGTAGATATCCGAAACTGTAACACATAATAGTTTTAAAATACAGTGTGTTTTTAAGCTTTGGTCACTATGTCATTACAAAATATATTATGGATCAATCAACTTCTCACAACTAATTTATAATTTAAATAATTCTTATAATTTTTTATCTATATGAAGTTTCCTTTATATTATATCTTATCACAATATTTCTATTATTTTTCAAAGACTATTATTTTGACAACCACTCTAATGGAATTGTACATCATCTTGGGGACATTCTGGCCGCTTAATATCCCCAACAAATTCAATGTGAATGTTTTGCATAATCCTTGTTAAATATATATATATATATATATTTGTAGAGAATACTTTTTGTTGAAGTAGGTAAATATACTTATCATATTATAATCTTAAGCACAAGTCAGAGTGGGAATGATCATTAAATGAGCTGAAAACTACAGTTAAAACTTACGCATAGTCATAAAAAGAAGTCCTTTTGATAGTTGCTTTACGTAACTTAAGAACCAAACGTTCCTACATCATATTACTTCACAAGCCTGTATAGCAGGTCAAAGTCTGCAACAGCGCCAAGTTTGATCCAGATCAGATGAGTTCGAGTGAACTCAAACGATATATAGTGTCCTTGTAACTGATTTTTCTGGGAATAATCAAATTAAAAACGAAAATGGCAAATTAATTATTAGGATTTTGAAAATATAGTTCAAAGTAGCATAAAATACGGAAGTCATTGTTTATGTATGATTCAAGTTACAGAGTCCCCACCAATCTGGAAAAGTCAGGGAATTTCATGAAAAGCTGAACAAAATGGAAAAGTCACGGAATTTTAAGTATAAGTTTTTACTTTTAACTCCGCCATTGCCGGTCTCAAGCCCGGATGAGAAAGGAGGATGGTTTAGGCATTAAGTGCCTGTAAAACAAGAAGTCTGCAGACTAACAGCCAGACAAATGTGAGCCTGAGCATCTAAAGAAGGCAACCCCTTCATGACGATAGGATACTACTGGCTGATACCCCATATATTCGAAATTGCTAACCATCAAAAGAACAGGGAAACATAGAGCCGGTTTGAACGATCTGATAACAACAAGGAGAGGATTAGAATATACGAGGACTGGAACCTGGAATGTTCGAGATTTAACAGGAAAAGAACAAGAACTAACAGCAGAAGCAAAGGAGTTAAAAATGAAAATTATAGGAATAACCGAAACCAAAAAGAAAGGACAAGGTATAGAAAACATAGGGAATGGGTACACTTTATTTTACTCAGGAGTATCCAAATTCTAAAGAGCAAAGTTAGGAGTAGGTTGTGTATAGTACAAGAGGATATTATAAACAGAATACAAGATTGGGAATTTGTGAATGAAAATATAATGATACAATCTTATTAGATGAGGAAGAAGATAGACGACAAAAAATAGTTATGGGGTACGGATCAAGTAAAGATGCCCGAATAAAATAGAAAGAAAAATTTTGGGATACATTACAACAAACAATAGACGATACTAACATATCAACAATAGTTGCAGATTTAAATGGAAGAGTTGGGAGAAACTATAAGAATTATAACGGGCTATTAGGGTAATATGGTAAAACAATACAAAACGACAATGGAAGAAGAATCATAGAGTTGTGCTTCGAAAACAACCTAGTAATAACAAATACAAAATTTAAACACAAGAATATCCATCAAGAAACATTAATACAAGAGAGGAAACATCAAGAGAAGAAGTCTATAATAGATTGCATATTAGTACCTAGAGAAGTCTGGAAAGAAATCAAAAATGTAAGAGTCATGAGAGGACCAGAAAAAGGGAGTGATCATTATCTTTTAGCTATGAAATTAATACTTACTAGAAAAGATATAAGAAAACTAACCACTAGAAAAAGGAAAGATACAAAGAGAATAAAGATTAAGAATTTGTCAGAAGAAAACGCTTGAAGAATATACCCAGCAAAAGATTAATATCCCTCTATGTTACTGATTTTGCACTAGTGCTTTTATCACAGTGTTTGCATGTTTTCTATCTTACATTTGCTTTCATGGCAGACTTGTTACTGAATTTTAGACATTAACGGGTGCAAAGAGACCTTTGCAGTATAACACACCCACTCCCAATCTGTTACTCTGACAATAATTTTGTGATCTACATATATTCGTAAGTAACTCATTTTAAGGTAAAGAATTTAATGTTAATTACTAATGTAAAATAATACTGCTTACTGATTATATATTTCTTTGGGAAGGTATCTTTTTTATTATTGTTATTTTTCAATATCTCGAAAATTGAAAATAGTGAACGTAAACCAACTGGAAAATTGTAATGTAGTATATTGTTCGATATGATAGTGTAATACTCCTGGTTCGATCCCAGCTCACGCCGTGTGGACTTTGTGGTGGACAAACATCGTGCTCGTGGGTTTTCTCGGGGTTCTCCCGTTTCCTCCCACTTTCTTCATTCCACCATTTCACTCATTTCTCATAATCACTGTCTCCTTTAGCCTAACCGGCATAACGTGGGACGTAAAACTCAAAGATAGTGCAATACTATGTGAACTGAATTGTACTCTAGACATTCCTCGAGTGAGGTGGTAATGCGTGTAATTATAGGGTTATGTGAACTTGATTGATTCAGTAAATTTGTCATTAAATATGAATTAAGTTCTATGATTTTTAATACCAGCTTTAATAAAGAATTGTGTTGTTCATAGTTTTGCAAATGCTATATAACACGGCGGAAATTCTGTACTCAAATGTAAGTTTTTTAATATATATTTTTCTTTTTTAGGTGTGAACATGGAAGGTAATACGGATAGTAAAATTGAAGATAGTGTCAACACCGATACCAAATTAAATGAAGGCACTAACGCGCAGGACGTAACAATACTGGGACTGCTAACAACACTAAGGAAAGTAGTATAAGCTCTCTATCGCAAACATCTCAAACTTCAGATTTGAAAATTGTCCAAAAGGCTTCATTAAGTTCAAAAGACGAAACTACAGCTACAACTGAGTAATATACAGTAATCCGAAATGTATTCGTACAGTCCTAGGTTTCATATAATTTTAATGATACTATTCATATCAAGGATGTAAAGTGGGTGATAAAATTATGTGTATTAGTGTATACATCTATGATTACATTAATGGCGTGACTTTCAAATAAAAGCTATTTTCATTTTTAACAAAAATATAAAAACAAAATAATTCTAAAATTGTACATGGAAAAAGTATTCATACAGCTGACGTATTGAAGATAATAATAGTAATAATAACATCACTTTTCAATTGATCAAGGATTCCTTTTAGCAGCTATAATTTAATTGCCCGAAACTCTTCTGTAAATGGGAATGACTAAGCTCGCTGTATCTTTTAGGTGAAATATACGTAGTTACATTATTCCAATAAAGCATTTTTGAGAACTGCTTTGTTAGAGATAACCCTGTATCTTATTTTTTGGTTAAAAAAAATCCCATAAATGACCGCCAAACAAGCATAGATTCTGCAGCATGTTTCACTATGGGACTACGATTTTTGAGATCGATCTCTGTTCCCTTCATTCTTCTCATAGTTTTTCCTTTTATTTGACGCAAACAAGTTGAACCTAACTCTTGTCGGTGAAAATAACTTTGTTTCAAATGTTAAAAGGTTTATTTACGCCCTTCAGAGCGATTTCTAGGCGCTTCTTGCGATTACTGTTAATGGCCCAAGTTTTGTTTCGTGAGATACGACGATTATAGCATGCTGTTTTTAACGCATTCCTCACTATAGTCAATGATACTTTTACTCGTCGTCTCTGCAGCTCATTTGCAATCTGAGGGATACTTATTTTAGATTAATTTCGATAGTATGCACTATTATGTTCTTGTATCCACTTGATAGTTCTTCTGGGCGATCACTCCTACGTTCGTTTTTAATTGACCACGTAACGCTGAATCTATCTAATAGCAACCGCACCATTGAGGGAAGTTGCTCCATGATTTTTAGATATTTCAGACACCGATTTAGTCTAATTGTGAACCCTGATAATAATTTTACTTTCATCCTCCGTTGTTTCTTTTCATTTGTGTCTCATTTTACCTTTTACTAAATATTTGTGGTGAACGGAGACCGAGGAAATAGGTTGATACTTTTGTCAGCAACCTTCTCAAGCATCAATGCAAGTGTAATTACACTAACAGTGCTTGGCAAGTATCTTTACTACGAACAAAACTACGGTGTACGAATGCTTTTTCGATGGGAGTAACACGTGAAACCATCAAACTACACTGAATAGATGGTGCAACTGGTGAACTAATGGTGCAAGATAGTGTGAATGCAAATGTATAGGGTTCATATATATGACATATATCATCTCAGCTTAATTTACTCGTTAAACAATCGTGAATAGCGATCATTTTTTAAAAAAGTAGTAACTGTACGAGTACTTTTTCGAGCCTTTGTAATTTTTTTCTTTTTGTAATCTCTTTATTTTTTAAAAGAAAAATGGAATAAAAAGACTGAATAAAACCTTTATAGCTGTTTGTGAGTGGAAGTTCACAAGTATCAGGTAATGTAATTAATTATTTGTTCCTGTTTTAATAAAGAAAATTTGAAATTTCCAAGTATTAACAAATAACGGAAAATTTGATATAATCAGTGAAAGTATCTAATGAGAAAATATGTAGATATCACTATTTAAATAGTATATATCTTGACAATCATTTTTTTACTAGCTATTAAGTGATATGAGGTAATTAATATAATGTAAAACCTCGTAAACCATGCCACCATTCAACAAATTTACTAAAGTAACGTTAAGTGTAGGACATAATGAGGAAAGAAGGTGACGGCTTTTGTAACGATACCTAAAGATTTTCTTAGCCAGCTCTAATCGTTAAACCTGGACAGCAAATATGTGGCTCTGAGTAGTATTTCGCCGTTACGAGAAAGAAAAGCGTTGGTATAATAATATCTTTGGTTGGTCGTATTTTGTCCAAAATCCGGTCACGGTGAACTACGCTCATCAGTTCTAATTTAGTATCTTCTTTTTTTTTAAGTGAGGCAAAGTACTTATTATATCTATTTAATGGTACTTTTAAAAGTATAACGTAGTTAAAGAAGGTGCTACAGGTTAAAAAAACTTATTGTTTATCGGTGCTGAATGAAGTTACACTGAAAAATTGCATCGTATCAAGTCTCAGTTGATGTGTGAAATAAGAAATAAGGGTTAAGTTTGCTAGTTTACACTAATTTGAGGTGAGCTGTGCAAGTTTATTTGATTATGGTCGTTTCTCTCGTGAGCTCTTCTGTAACAATCACATAAACAGAGATGAGATAGTTTTTTCTCTGTAATTTTTTGAAGTTTCCTGTGCTTTCTCCTTCGCTTTTATATCTTAAAATTATTATTATAAAACGGTACAATATCTTTCTAATTATTGATTTTGTAATGTGGAAGAAACAATGAAATAAAATGAAATCTTTGAGTTATACATCCCACGCTTATGCCGGTTAGGCTAAAGGAGACGGTGATGATGAGTAATGAATGAAATGGTGGAATGAAGAAAGTGGGAGGAAACCACACGGTGTTTATAAACCACAAAGTTCACTTGGCGGGGGCTGGGATCGAACCCGGGACCCCAAGATTGGAAGAAACAGTCTGATATATTGTTGGCATATTTAAAAATATATTTCTCATGATAATAAATATTTTCTTTCACAATTTTGCACGATATTTTTGACATTGTCAATCCGTTACCCTTGTTAAAGACTTCCAGTGCTGAAATGTAGGTGTATTGGAAGAAATTTGTGATGTTTAAGTGCTTTTGAGAGACAAGGTCAAATAAGCGAGAAACTTTTTTTTCGTTTGTATTTCGTTTGTATAGCGTAGTGGTACGTATAAGAGTAGCCGAGCGGAAAAATAAAAACCTCTTGCAAGTTCCATTGATGCTTCGTGCACGGATGTAGGAGATGAAGTCTTGAACATAGGCGTCCGAAATTTTTTTTAGGAAGGGATGGGACTCAAATCCCTAGTTGCTATATTACGTTTAGTATTTTTTATTTATATTAAGAAAATCTTAAGAAATTTAATACATTTTCGTGGGCCAGGGGAGGGGGGGGCTCGGATCCCACACTGCCCTTCCCTTCGGGCGTCCATAGTCTTGAAAGCTTGTTGGCATTTGTCAATAAAGTCACTGCATGGAAAAACAGAAAACTCAGAAGATATGCGGATTAAGTGGGGAAAATAAAGACAGATAGATTGGAAGCAACAAGTAATATATTCAGATTTATGGTAAATTTCATGGCCAAGAAAATAAGAATAACAATAAGGGTAAGGAAAAAATCTTTAAAGTTTTACGTCACACGGTACGCCAGCTAGGCTAAAGGAGACCGTGAAGATGAAAAATGAATGAAATCAAGAAAGTGGGAGGAAACGGTAGAAAACCTGACAAAATCCACGCACACGGTATTTGTCCACCACAAAGCTCATTTGACGCGAGCTGGGATCGAACGAAGAACCCCATGCACCAGCTGTGAACGCTCTACCACTGAGTCACTGCGACCCCAATAAGAGTAAGGAAGAGTTAGGTGTTGAATTAACATATATATATATATATATATATATATATATATATATATATATATATATTTAAAAAAATCGGAACTGGCTAAAGCAGACTGTGCAGCAACAACCTTGTGTAAAAGATAGATAAGCACAACCACTTACTCTGATGTTAATAAAGCGGAAGAATTGTTCTCCGTCACATTATTGCATTGAATGAACATGATCATGTTTCTTACCTGTGAAAGCCTTTGATTCTAGTTATTCTTCGTAGTTTGTAAGCTCAAAATGCTGTTGTGTAATTGTTCCTAGCCGCAATAAATTGAATCAAATTCGAAATAAGGATGTTATTTTCTCGGTTGTATTTCGGTATTACAAAATGAAAACATGATAGTTGTCACAGACATTAAGAATAGTAGAAAGTTCTTTAATAAAATTATATTAATTGTCATTTATATAACTAATATGTATTTTTAATTAATTGATTTCTAGACATAAATTGTTTTCTATCATGTATATCATGTAACTGAGTGTAAAATGAGTAAAATAACATTCCGGTTATTTTATCTCTGTGTATAACAGCGTGTAAAATGTGCAAGTAAATTTGGCAGACTTTAAATACACCTTATCTCTTGATACCATTATGAATAAATAAGGCAGTTCGATAAGAGATATTTAATCGATTTACGAAATGAAAGTTTTCGTGCACAAAATATATTTGGTTAGTAATTTACTGAAATTCATTACCTTCTGGATGTGATTTAAATGATTATTAATTTGAAAATAATTTATTTTACGAAAGTTAAGTTGGAAATGAGAATAAAATACTTTAAGTGTTCAGTAATTCATTTAAGATTTTTATCATAGATGCTTATCCAATGAGCATATTATAATTCTGCATTTATTTGGGTACTTAAGTGTAGTGAAACTAAGTGAATTGTTCTATTTTACAAGTTAAAATTAAATTGCATATGTTAATTTCTTTATATATATATATATATATATATATATAGTATGGCACTAAATTCGTTGTACAAAAGCAGAGGAGTGATTCCTGAGAGTAAAACAAACAAAAAAAAAAGTTCGAATAAACATAGGGCGAAAACCCCATCGTTTACGTGTTATAAGTTGCCGAAAACATGAAAAAATGAATTTTAAAGGTCCATAGCTCCAAAACTATGGGGCCTACCGTAGTCGGGTCAAGACTTTACTTAGGAACGAGTATGTGCTCTATCAAAAAATACATGCCTTAGAATCCTAAGGTACTCACGCAACAATTTTTATGGAGGTAGTTGGAGAGCACTTTATATCATAAGCCCATAGTCAAACTCCCTATATAAAAATTGTCGTGGAAGCGCCTCAGTATTCTGAAACACAAATTTTTGGATAGGGCACATACTAGTTCCTAAGTGAAGTCTTGACCCGACCAAGGTAGGTCCCATAGTTTTAGAGTTATGGACCTTTAAAATTCATTCTTTCATGTGTTTCTCAGCCTATAAAACGTAAACGATGGGGTTTTCGCACTATGTTTATTGGAACTTTTTTGTTTGTTTTACTCTCAGGAATCACTACTCTGCTTTTGTATAACGAATTTAGCGCCATACTGTATATATATATATATATATATATATATATATATATATATATATATATATATATATATATATATATATATATATATATATATGTGTGTGTGTGTGTGTGTGTGTGTGTGCTTACTTACCGATTAGCTGAGAAACTCCATCTTTGCAAGGGGGAAAATAGGTTTATGATGATTATGATTAGCATGTGAAACCCTTCCCACATTCACCTTTCATACCTTCGGCATTGCCATTCTCAGGCCTTTTTTGAAAGTAAGGTTAGTGAAATGGCCCTATCGATTCTCAGAGCAACTAACCTACACGGGAAGAATGAGGGAATGCAATATTTCAAAATGAAGGAATTATATATATATATATATATATATATATATATATATATATATATATATATATATATCGAAGAGCAACGCCTTCGTTGAAGGTAAAGGAATATGTGAAATGAATCTCTGTAAACTCCCAGGATAGCTGATATGCATGGAACGAATACGGACCTTCAGCGTTTCCATCCACACACCTTTGTTGAAAGCAACGGAATAAGTTAAATGAATAACAAAGGGCAACGCCTTGGGCGTAGCTCCTTTAAATTCCCGAGCAACGCTAAGTGAATTGAAATATAACGAAATGTGGAAATAAATAACGTAGTGTGCTCCCGTCGATTTCTAGTCCACCTGACATGCCTACTCTTGCTTAAACTTGGGCTCAATTCTCATCTGGTTTGTCACCAATCATCTCAATGATTTAGAAAACTATCGATACTAATATTGGTTGTTCTCGATTATTTTTATCTCTATCCTGTAGAAGTTTTAGTTGTCTGTTATGAATTTCTTTCCCATGAACATTAATTTATTTGTAGTTTATAGTAACATTTAATGCACACTTATAATTTTTGAATATCACATTGCGTATTACTCAATTTTAAGAATTTTTACTTTCGTAGTTGAAAAGTTTTCATGTATCTTATATGTATTAAAGAATATCAAAGTATTTTGAATTTTTTTTAAAAAAATATGTACATTTAGTATTAAAAAAAGCTTTTGAGCTATATGTCTGCTAATAGTGATTTCTACATTTTAGATTTTGACAGGTATTTTGCAAATATTCCAATTTCATATGTAATAATTTAAATCTTCATACATTTCAAATATTTATAATTGTTATAGTAATTGGGGATTGTTCAGTATTTTCTTAAAATAAAATAATAATAAAGTTTATTTTCATGATGGAGAAAGGAAATGAAAGGCCTCATTCATTATTTCAGTTTATTATGACTAACAATACAAAATTTTGAAATTTTGGAAGGAATAAGTCCTTCCAAATAGCACAAAACCATTATAAGCCAGTTATTCTTACAATAAAACTTTTCGGTTAGGATCATAGTAATTTTATTTCAGTCAATAACAAAATCCAAGAGTCAATGAGACATTTGTTAGCGTTTGTAGTTACCGTTAATATGTAGTTGTAATTATACATTTTTATTTTAGCAATGGCGCCATATTTGCAAGTGAATGGGAATATTCGATACTAAAAAGAGATATTTTACTTGTGTAGTTTTATATTATTTGCTTTGGAGGCTTGAAATTATTGCTATGTTGTTTTTTATGAAAGAATAGGAACATAATAAGTGTTAATAATACATTTCCTCGTAGGCATACGTTAAGTTATGAATATGGAAGAACGTATTCTATAAAAGTCAATATTATGATGCACGATAAAGGATGCTCTTATTTGTTGTAGAAGAGACATTATTTACGTTATCGAGACATGTATTTTGCAATTTGTTATATATTTCTTAGCACATATTGCCGTATATACATATGAAGATATAATGACTGATAATGAGAATTTATATTTTAGATGTCTAACATACTGATTAAATTCAATGAGAGCAGTCCATGGAAAGCTATATATTGGTTATATCTTTCAAATACTGCTTATATAAGTTCATTAATCTTTTTTCTTACGTCAACAAGTTGAATCTTTTCGCAGCCCATTAAGATTGAAAAAAGAAAGGATGTTATGTATAAATGTTTCATTGACTTCTTGCATATTTGAACAATTTACTGCAGAGACAAACATTTTGAGCAGTAAATATTTTTCCTTAGAATATTTGAGGCTGATTAAGATTTTATCAAGATGTTTGTTTACTATTGGTTTATATTTTCTTTTGATAACATTTTCTGATTTCTATGCATTCTTATGTACTGAATATTTGGTAATAGGAGACCATGTACGAGTTGAGGTATCATTTAGGAACACCCGTCAGTCATATATTGAGATAAAAATAATGTTTTAAACATTGTCTACGAGAAACGTTTTGGTTATTTCCCGTTATCCAAGATTTGGGAAATCCAATATATATTTTTTATTACTTAAGCAAATTTGCTAGTTTACACAAAGTATTTTACCAGAATTACTTTGACCAGTTCCAGTTCAACCAGTTCCAGTTCAACCACAAAGATCATTTTATGAGCCTAATATGCCTTAGCATACATAAATAAAATGTTAATGTTTCTAATATTAGATGCCATTATAATATTTCAATTATTTAGCTTTCCTTATGTATTTTTATTAGGTTTCCTACAGTTAAATATGTTTTATCGTTTAGAAACTGAAAAATATTTTGAAATAAAAGTTGAATAAAGAAAATAATTGTGATCGAATTATGGACACATGAACTTTTGAAAATAAAAGCAATAATATAAAGCAATGTTTGTTTTAGTTTTCTTTACTTGAGTATATTATTTTCAAAATAAAGCTAAAATAAATCAAGACTGACTAAAATAGAGACATTCATGAATTTTTTTCAATATATATGTATATAATATTCACTGTTGTTGAAATCATATTTAGAGTTACTCAAATAACAAATATTACGTAAAGAGATTGGATTTAAATACTAAAGTTATTTTAAAAAAAACATTTTCTTAACAAATATTTTTTAGTAAATATAATCCAACACTGAATGAATGTACACATTTTTTAGTGTTTGGAAAAAAACGACAGCTGGAGAAAATTTCCACATAGTGCAATTACTTCACACATATCGTACATATCCTTTCCCTCATTTCCAGAGGATACTAAAATTATTTCACAACTATAGTAACGTATGCCAACTAGAACTTCTATCAAGAGAACAGAATTTCTGAAAAGCAGACTTTAAATGGACTACAATGATCCAAAAACTTCAACAGAAGCGGGATGGGCTTCCAAACGGCAAAAGAGATTAGCTATAAAATGCCCTAGTATCTTTATACTACGGGTGAAAATCAAAATGTTTAATTTCCGTATTTATTTATATACCTCCCATCATTAGCGAAACAATATTAGTGGCCACACTCCATCTGATGAAGCGCTGTTGCAAAGAAATTTATAATCAATCTTTTGGGATTAATGTGTTACTTTAAATTTTAATACAAAACAGTTATACATTTTCAACAAAACAGTGTTGCCATTGTCAACTAATAATATTATGAAACAATGCTGAGAGTTGTAGTCTATTTTGAAATACGAACAGAAATTAATAAAAAAAAAAAAAAAGAGAGAGAATAATCTATGTTGGTGTGAAAAAGATCATGGTTAAAAGAACGGACATATTTTGTAATCCCCAAACACTGTAATAGAAAAATCATATTAGCAAACCTCTATAAAACGGACACTCTCTAATACGGACACGGACAGTATTTTCTGTCTTTTATAGGTATTATTTACTTCTGTATTACGGACACTTTCTCTAGAAACAAGTTGAAAAATACAGTAAAAATTCATTTTTAGTACCGGTACTTCATACATGTGTCACCAAGGAAGCATTGTGACAACATTTTGCCTCCTCAACTGTCTACTCAGCAATCCAGACAAAGCATTATCTGTTTAACAACACCCTCATGTCCTTTGCTCGCATTTCACTCCCACTCAACCTGTTTTAGACACAAAAGTGATTGACAATTGCCTGTGGACACGTTATTCTACTGTCCCTCTATAATCTCTGACCAAGCAAAAGATAAATTTAGTATCTTCTGTCCTCGGGTACGCATATTGTCTAAAAAGACGCTACTGGACTGCAATTAACCTACAAATTAAAGGAACATTCTGTAAACGTAGTAAGTAGTGATAAGTGTAAAGTGCAGAAAACTATAACATCTTATCTCCATGTTGTGTCTAGAACATAGAGTATTGAATGGCAGAGGATAATGCAGGTTCAGTATCATTTTGGTAATATTCTTAAATACATGATTCATGCAATTATTTTCTTTCTAATTGGACATTACATTGTTTACTAATTTACGTAAGGAAATATTGATACCTCTCTAAGGCGGACACCTCTCTATAACGGACAGATTTTGATTCCCGCTTTAGAGAGGTTTCACTGTGTATATATATATGTAGTGTGTGTGTGTGAAGTTGGAAAAGTCAAGGTATTGGCTTAAGAGTGGATGATTTTACCTACTCCGAACATGTTGCTTTAAATTTGTGGAGCAAGCTAAATAGGTGACTCCCTGCGAAATATGGCAGAGTATATGATTGTTTTGCTACGTAGAAAAACTTATAAACTGCATAGAAATGTTGCAAATGGAGATTACAAAAAAAAAAAAAAAAAAAACATTATAGGTTCATGAAAGAAAATGTAGAGTGGTTAGCACAACATTTTTTAGGAGAATCAGGGGTGGACTAACCAGGGCCGCTAAGCCGCAATCACGGCCTAGGCCCTGTCACAAAAAAATACTGAAAACAATAAAGAAAGAAAGAGAAAAGCTAATGCAGAAGAAAGCTAAATAATTTAGTAGATAACTGGTAATTATGCTGCCAACACCTCCTCAACCTCTTCCACCCTTCCATCAGAAAGTAAACTTTTTCAATAGGGTCCTTTTGTTACTGGATTTATGAATAGGCCCATCTTTCACTCTGGTCTTTTATTATTGGAAACTGATTTAGTTTGTGCCTGGGTCATTTATTTCAATATACTCTTTTTGACAGTGGGGCCCTACTTTCATTACATAGCAGTTGGGGCCTTGGACCCTTTTCCATTATGTTGGACAGTTGGGGTCTGAGCCATATTTCATTATGTTGAGCAATTGGGGGCCTCCTTTCTTTACATTGAGTAGTTGGATCCCTTTTTCCATTATGTTGGACAGTCTTTCATTGTGTTGGGGCCCTCATCGTTGAAGACTGGAGTCTGGTTTGTAGCTGGGCTTATATTTAACCATAGGCTGTTTGGTCCTTTATGGATGATAGCACATCTTGTAGATCTATATTTGGTAACTCAAAAATGAAAAATCAGCGCATTTTTAAAAATATATTTCCTTTTGCCTAGTCCAAATATCAAGTTCATTTAGAACAGGAAACATGCTTCGTTTTTGAAAATATCCTCTGGAATTTATGCTACAGGGTTGATATGGAATTTGTTTCTCCAGCATAAATACCATAATTTTATCCAGCTCTGGAATAAAACTGTTCTATCACAATTATGTCCAGTAGGCGATAATGACAATAAAGTACGAGATTGAAAATAATGGTGTAGGTAATTACTACAGTAGACCCAAAATAACCGCTGAAGTAAAGAAGGATATATCATCTCTCTGTGATATTAATGTAAGAAATCTGCGGAAAAAGCAAGTAAAGAAGAAGCGAGGTGTGATTAAACGGATATTTGATATTTTGTTCGTTGGAAGACAACACTTAGCTTATAGGAGAACAGGGACCACTGAGTCTGCTTATAAACTGGATGACAGAAATATCAACTATGGGATCATCCTGGAATTGGTTTTATTAGTGGCTGAATATGATGGTGTGTTGGAAGAGCATGTTAAAGAAGCTATATCGCTCAGTAAACAGCGCAAGAAATTGCAGCAACGCCGTGGAAATCTGAAAGGGCAGGAAGAGAATCGCCAATGACTTTTCTATTAAAAAAGTTTATAAATACACTACTCCATATTATTGGACAGTTATTGCAGAAGAAAATAGTGGAAGATATCAAGAAAGTGAGTATTTTCAGCATAATGGTTGATTCTGCCCAAGATGTTTCAGTGCTCAATCAGCTGGTTATAGTAATTCACTATGTTATAAACGGTCAAGTATTTGTGAGGCTGTTGGCAGTTGTTGTAAACAGTGATACTACAGGACAAGCAACTTACAATGAAATCAAAAGAGTACTTTCTGCCAACATTGTTTTGATGTCTGATATTGTAGGCTGCTCTTTTGATGGAGCTGCTAACTTGAGTGGATGCTATAAAGGAGTTAAAACATTACTGGAAACGGATAATCCTGAAATCATTTACACGCACTGCATGGCTCATGTCCTTAATTTGGTTATGACAAATTCAACTGAGTAGATCTCTGAAGTTCCAAACTTATTTGGTGTAGTTCAAACCTGTCTGAATCTTACAAAAGAATGGATGCTTAGAAGAAAAAGATTGATGCAAGCCACGAGGGACACGACAGACTACGAAAACCTCAAGTTGATGCAACACGATGGTTGTGCAAAGGCAAGGCACTGAATGCGATAATCGACACTAACGAGTTTGAGGTTTTCGACACTAACATGAAACAGAAAGCCAAGACGAGGACGACTATCCATCATCATCATCATCAAGGTTTCGTGTATTTTTATTGTTCTTCAGTGATATTGTACAGAGCAGACGTTTTGATGCGAAATCAAAATTACAAGCTGAGACTTTGCTAAGTAAATGGACAGAATTTAACACGGTAATGATGTGCTCTGTGTATTTGGACTTGTTTACAGAAACGGAGCTTGTTTCAAAATACCTGCAGTCTCACGGATCGGACTACGTTACAGCCTGGAGACTTGTAGACAATCTGCAGCAGCAGTTTCAGAAGAAAATGGAGGCAAAAGAAGATGTCTGTTTAATGTTTTACGAAAATATAAAAATATTTTGTGAGAAGATAAATCAACAGCTTGCGCAATCTGGTATAGAGACAGAAATGGAAGAAGACTATCCGCCCAGAAGAATCTCAAAGAAGAAAATGCCAGGAGAGCTTGCTGCAGATGAACTGGGAAAGAACTTAAGTGTAAGTGAATATGATTTATTCAGAATAAAAAAAAAAAAAAACTTCAATGAAATTCTGGATACAGCTGCTACATGTGTCAGTGATAGATTTCAGTCAGCAGCCAAAAGATTTCTGTCTGAACTCAAACGCTGGATTCCAAACACTTTTCGGAAATCACGAAAAATGGTGTGCCTGCCGGAGTTTTCAGAGTTCTTTCGAAAAAAAAAACTAAAATACGATAAAACAGGAGAAACTTTATAAAGGTCTCCAGCAATTCTCTGTCGTGTACGACACTATGTCACAAAATGTTCTGCTTTTTGATGATCCTGAAGAGAATGATGTTTCTGAATCCAGTAGAAGACGAAGATGATTATGATTATGCAACTGAGCCTGCTATGCGAGATGGAACATCTTTGGACGGGATTGACGGCAAGAGTGATAATGATGTTGCACACACCTTGGGTAAAAATTGTCATGTGCAAGGAAAATTTTGTACCAATTTCTATGTCAATCTACTTGTTTTAATAATTGTTTTAGTAATTGTATACAAATATGCATTGTCTTTACCATGCACACAAGTGAGATGTGAAAGATTCATCTGAAAGTTAAAGTTGGTGAAAATAAATCTCAGAGCTAATTTGTCTGAAGACATTTTGGACACATTTTTTACTAATAAGTATGGAAAGAGACATGTTAAATTTAGTGTCCGTGGATGAAGTTACTCAGGAACTCTGCAGTTCATCGGAACTGAAAACAATCTTAACTTCGTAAAATTATTAGTTCTTTAGTGTTTCAGCATAAAACTGTCGTGTTCATTCCTCAGTCAAAAGTTATTTGTTTAGTGTTTCAATTTTCAGTAAGCTATCCTGTTCATTTCATAGTAAAAAGCTATTGGCTATTATATATTTGTTTAGTGTTTCAGCTACTATATAGCAATAGAATAATAATTATAAAATATTCTCTAGAGATTTTGTTCCTCTGCTTTGCTGTTTCATTAAAAATTGTAATATCAAATTTCCAATGACCAATGATAAATCATAACTTGCAAAAACTACCAAGTAACAACGAATTTACAACTGCATAACGCGATGATCTAGCGCAGATGTTCATTGTACGCTATTTTAGAAATTTGTGTTATAGTCTGCGGGCCCTCCTTGGTAACCGCGGCCTAGGCTTTAATATACCCAGTCCGCCCCTGAGGAGAATCAACCGAAATTTGGGGCGGTGCACTACGTAGTGACGAAAAGATGAGGGTTTTCTTGCGTTACGTGAGTGATCCGGGATTCCAGGTCGGAATGTCAGGAGATTCGGGTGTGGCTCAAAGTACTGTGTCTATGACTACTACAAGTGTAATGTATGCGATTATTGCGAAATCTGAAAATTGATTGTTTCCGGAAGTGTGCGTAATAATGCAAACAGCAAAGGCAGAGTGGCAAAAACAATATACATTTCCGGGTGCTATCGGAGCACTTGACTATACACACGTGGCAATAAAGAAACCTAGTATTTTGGAGACAAATACGCTAATAAGGAGAGCTCCATCGTAGCTAAGCGGTTAGCGTACATGCCTTTGGCATGAGATACCCACCTTCGATTCCCGGCGGAAGCTCATGTGGTTCAGATTCCACATTAATCAGTGGGTCCCGTCTCATATAGGCTCGTTACTGAAAAGGACGTTAAACTCAAAATCAACTCAACTCAACGTTGATAGGAAGGGTGTATACATGAGAATGTATTTTTTTTTTTATGCCAAGGCAGGTATGGTGTGAAAGGGGACACGTATGGTGTGGAAAACACAATCAGATGGACGTGCTTTATGATGTAACTGGCTGGACTTTTTTTTTTTTAAAAAAAAAAGGAAACAAAAGGGCCAAGTGTCTGATTTCGTTCTTAAAGCCAAACAATCTACAAAGACCTTGGACAACACGTGATATGCGCTTGTCGTGTTAATATTGATATTGCTGGATTCGAATCAACATCCATCAGCTCCAATAGGTTCGTTCCCATGGTTTCATTGTTACTTTCTTGTTTCCCGTTTTATCTTTCTTTTTCTTTTTTCTTTTTGTTTTATTCTCGCTCGAATATTAAAGATTCTCTTTTGCATTTGTCTCAGTCGTAGATGTATTTGATATTTCGTTGCATTTCACTGTAATTGTCTTCAAAGCTTCGGCTTACCTTCGTTTACTTTCTGGTAACTGTGACTTTGAAAGTACCACTGGAAACACTATTATAACATCCACAAATTCACTTTGATTAAAGCTGTCGTTGTTACTTGCCCGTTTCATGGCGTTTAGGATACTACGCCATAGGTTACCCAAAACGAAAAGACCGCGCAACGGATGGGAGAAATGCTGCTACGCGCAGAGGAAACGCGAGTGAACGTTCATAAATCTGGAGCAGTCTAGACCTCAGTAGTAGCTTGTTTTATTGATACAAAATTGAGGGAGGAGATTACCCCAGGTTTAGTTACTCTGATTCTCGAGCAGGACTTCTCAGAATTTTTATTGATATCACCCAATGACTTTTATATTACGAGAATAACTTCAACTTAGGTCATAGGCTGTCTAACGTGGCATTTTCCAAATTATTTATTACTAAATATTGTAAATTGAAACTATTTTAGTTGGCTGAAAATTTTGCATGTAATCAGGAAATTTCATTGCTTCGAATGGGGAATTCGTTGTTACGAAACTGGCATCGCTGCTACTGAAACGTTGGTGCCTTGGCCTGGCAACGATGGTATGAATGGAAGTTGCGAGTGTCTGTGCAAGTCTTGCGTGTGTGACATGTTCACAGCTGTTTGTGTTTTCCATTAATTTATTTGTCGCTTAAGTGATAAGAATTAATTGAAATGCCGAAGAAAGGTAAGAGTAACAAAAAGGAAGTATTTCCTGACGATGCCGAAGAAAAGATCACTAAGGCTACTGTGGAGGCAAGTGAGAATGATGTCCCAAAACCGGTAAAAGCAAGTGCTAAGAAGAAAGGAAAAAAAGGTAAAAAGGACGATGATTGGGATGATAGTGATGAAGGGAATAAAGTCGATATTCTGAAAGATACAATCCAGGATTCAGATGATGAAGTAGTACAGATAGCAAAACCAGCAAAGAAAGGCAAGAAGAAAGGTAAGAAAAAAGATGACAGTGATGAAGAGAAAGCAGGAAAGGAAAGTGCAAGTGAGAATGAAGAACTTGAAGAAAAAATGAATAATATAACTTTAGACGAGGATAGGACGGCGTCAAAGTCAAAGAAAAAGGGGAAGTCGATTCAAGTTAGTTCCAAGTATCAGAAGGAGAGTAAAAAGTCCGAGGTTGCTGCTGCGGATGATGATGAGGAGGAGGAAAAGGCTGATGCAGAGGATGAGAAAGAAAATGCAGATGAAACTTCAGCAGGTATGTTTTGGAACACCAATGGGAATAACTGTTATCTAATTTCCATCTTATTGTTTTCTAAAAGATTTGCTCTGACTTCATGACACTAGCCCATTTAGCATAGGTAAAATTCAAGGTCATCAGAAGTAAGTTAAATAATTGCAATTCATTTCCAGTTTTGGTATTAATAGGGCGCCCGGATGTATGGCATAAGAGACTACAGCGCAAGAGAAACCAACCTGTGCTATGTGGCCTCTAAACACGACGAATGCTATTTAATTGAACCGAGCAGGAGGAAGCTGGTGGGCCCTCTAGATACCGCATGGGTACGTCTGAAAGGAGAGGCGCGTCAGTGACGGTGGGTTTATGCGTAATCGGGGGGCTTTATAACTGGGTTTTGGCAATGATACGAGTTTCAGTAGCATTTGTTATGTCTTCATACTAGTAAAAATAACTACAGCTTCTGTATACTGTCCGGAAATACACTGGCGGTGGAAAATATCTAATGCAGTCATCTTTATATGCATTCCGTATTTTATCCGTTGAAAAGCACTTTGATGATTTTACATTAGTGTTTGTACACTTTTAAACCTATAATGTAGCTGTATTACTTCGTATGTAATTCTGTTGCCTACAGAAATATGTTACTTGTAAATATGTCTTTTCGGGTAAATGTTTAGAAGAAGGGGTCCAGAAGTACGTAAAGGATACAAATTTTACAAGAGAAATGGAAGATCCAAGTACTTACTTAACAAAATCTGAACTTAACTAAGTTAGAGTAACCTGAAGTAACCGAAACTAGCCTAATATTGATAGAAGTAAGCGAATTTCTATATATTTTTTCGGAAATTATGCTGGACTTCTACAGTAACATAATCTGACTTAAACTAAACTAACCTAACGTAAACAAAAAATACGGAAATTGTAACTTTTTTTTTTTTTTTTTTTTTTTGTGATGGCTGGATTTCTGCTGCTATACATTGTCCGTCTTTTCGTGTAGAGTATTAAATTTTACGTATAAATTTTCCAAAATGTGCTGTCCAAATCTTCACAAGCACTGACCTTATAATGAGTTTTCAAGGCGGTCATCCAAAGAAATAGGATACATGAAAAGCATCAATGTTAATGAAGAGTGCCACCGTCTAAGTTGGCGTTCGTCACTGTGTGCTTATTGAAAAGAAAAGATTGTATGTTGATGATTTCGTGTAGGTTGAGTTTAAGAACACCAGTCTTCACAAAAGTAATTGTTGAAAAATTTTTAACTTTTTCACTGATTTTTTTTTCTTATTGACTTCCAAAATATTTTCCCTGATGACACCCCACTTAGCATGAATGAAATTCCAGGGGGCCACTACAAATAATTTTTGAAAAATTAATTTCTTTCGCTATTTTCGTATAAATTCGGCGTTCAGACCTATGACATAAGAATCTGCACTACAAAAATAAACGACTTGTAAATGTCGATTAGTAGCCAGGTTGGTTCCTCTCCTTCTCAATGCTCAATCCATATAGTAATGTCGAGCGAACGACAGCGAGTGCAGACAGCTTAGTAGCCAAGTTGATTACTTTCATTATTACGACACGGGCCATTGTTCTAGAACCGTCCGGTGGTTGCTGCCAACAAGCACAAATGTTATTTAACTCAGTCAAGGTAGGGCGAAGCTGGCGGATCAGCCCGGTGTTGCGTCCGTAAAAATCCGTAAGCAACAAGCACGTTTGCGACGGTAGGTATGCACGTATGCGAGGTTACTAGGAACATTGCTTCTCATGTTACTTACAGTTCCTAAATGCTTATTTGTTGGACAGCTTCCTCACTACAAATCGTAAAGTAGGTTAGTACTTGTAGATTGTATTTACAAGTACCTTAATGTGGGTTTTGCAGTGATACGAGTACTATTTTAACTGTCGTGTAGCACTTGTAATTGTTTCACTAGTCAGGCTATACTTGTAAAATAAAATACATCTTTTGTACACTGTGCAGAAATACTGGATCAAGAAAAGTTATACAATCCTTTTCATATACACTTACATATTTTAACCGTCGTATATTACCTGTATCATTTTTATTCTAGTAACCTGCACTTGTAACCATAAAATAATAGCTGTGTTACTTTTCCAATTGGTCGTCTGCAGAAATTTGTTGCTTAGAAATATATATATATCTTTATATGCAGTGTTTTATTTTCCCTGTAAATTTTGGTAATCTTAAACTTACCTGCAGAATGATTTATTTATTTTTTAAAAGTATGCCTTTGAACGAAATAGTCTTTCGCAACGTGAATGATTGTCTTCAGAATTTATGCCTTAGAAATATGTTTAGCCTAACTACGGGAGATTTGGACAGCCTTGTTGACGCGGATAAAATGTATTTAAGCCTGCATTTATTTCGTTAAGACCCGTCAGCTTTTTCTTAAATGGAGAGTGATACCCCGGTACATCAATTATTTATTGATTTTAGAAATGCCTAAGGAAGGAAACATTGTACAAAATTCTTACAGAATCTGGAACATCGAAAATCTAGTTAGCTTAATTTGTCTCGAAATTTTGACTATTATTTATAAGGAATATAATGATCCTTTATATCTATATGGAAATTGTGAATAAAAACCTGCCAGACAGCACGAGTGACTGTTACTTTTTTCTATGGAAGCAATTAAAAACAATGTAACTATGAAAACTCGCAAGTAAGCTTAAAAGCTCTTTTGTCTCAATTAAAACGTTTGTAGTTCCAGTATTTTTTTTTTTTGGGGGGGGGGGAATATAAATAGCCTCTATATTCTCAGCTACATTAAAACAATTGCTTAAGGCACAACGTTTCTAACGACTATTCAGCTAAACTCCGGAAAAGTTCATTTTATACGTAGAAACCTATTTGTACGTTTTCCCTGCTATTTTTTACTGTCTTTTAGCATAAGAGGTTTAAAAAAATCCACTTTAGTACATCAACATTAAGAAGACCCTGGTAATATTGTCAGCGAGTTAAATATAATTTTCATTTGTTTCGGATATAAGTTAAGTGTCTCTGTTATATTAATAATAATAAACTTTATATGCGTCGTGATATTTATTTACCGAAACGTTTTAGTCCGGTTTAGATTTCCTTTGTCATCTTGCAGCAGTACTCAAAATATGATTATTCTAACCTTAACCATTGGCAAATTTGGTACTGTACTTGTTTATTCATCAAGAAGGTATCCTTTTAGTACTTGTGAACAGTACTGGTGAAGTTTTTGAAATCATTGTTGACGCCAGGAGATGTGAGTTAAAATTAACAGTTGATCGTTGTAATAATATCGCTGAAGATGACAGAGGAACCTGTTGAAAACGTTTCGGTAAATAAGACGTATTACAAGCTAAAGTTCATAATTTTTAATGATGAATCAGATCACTACAACAATCAGTTATCTGATTTATTCTTTCATATTCTTTCTAAATGTGTTCAGTGTTAAATTGGAAGTGTGTAGCAATCATTTTGAGCGAGAAATAGAACTTAACTCAGATTAAATATAGTAGTCGGGATTTCGTATTAAATCTCAGAAAGATCGAGAAAAAGTATGGAATTACTCTAGAACTTCCGAAAAATCCTAAGAATTTTTAAAACTTCATTATTGTGAATTTATTATTTAGTAGCGTTGATTACGCGCTTCACTGGGTTGAAATAAAATCTTTAAACTCCTCTTTATATATATATTTGCCCTCTTGTTAAATTGCGGGAATGAATTTGGATTTAAACGGCATCGGAAGTGTCATGTTCGTCTCAGCGACCCCGATAACTCTTGATTCGACACTAATACTGAACATTTTCGATCAGTATATGTATATATATATATATATATATATATAATCCCTCTCCCCTTCCCTAAGTTGCACCATCAAGGGGATATGATAAAAGCCATCCCAGACCCGAACCTCATCTGTGTTGAAAATTTGATCGAGATCGATCGGATGGTTCAAGAGTTAATAAGTGTTATTTATTTTTATATCTCCCCCATCCCAGCTCCGAACCTCATCTGTGTGGCAGATTTGATCAAGATCGGTCAGCTGGTTCAGGAAGTATGAAGTCAAAACATTGTCGCTTTTATATGCTATGTAGATTAACATTGCGATTTGCGTATTTAGAAGTTCCATTTCGATATCTATAATTTGAAGTTTGAGAGAAAAGTTTTGAGAGCTGCCAGAGCTCTTCACTTCTTTCAAGATACTGGTACATGCTTCCAGTTAATCCCAATAGATGCCACTATTGGTAGCTGTATGGAATTCTCAACTTTTTTTAATAAATACTAGTCAGTAAATGAACGCTAGTGTTTAAGTAGGTTAGAAATTAGATTTCTGGGCTGTAGGCGTCTATAACCGTGTTAGCCTGGCATGTATGTCCCTCGGTGAAATCACTGTCCAGGGAATTGAAAAGTAAGAAAGAACTAGGGAAAGAAGGAAAAACTTGGGATTATGTGGGTTGCCATCCCAGCATTTACCTAGTATAAATGAGGAAAACCGTACTCAGGATGGCTGGTCTGTAAAAGCTTTTACACTTTTTCAACCGAGTTTCCCCACCGGGAATTGAACCCAGGATCACTCGCATAGTATTTAAGTATTAGAATATCAGTAGGTAATGTCGGTAACAATATTACAATATTTAATACTGTATATTACTTCTTGCTTGATAATTGTTCTTTCTTTATATATATATTTCAGAAACTGTTAAGAAACTTACACACAAGGAGAAAAAGAAGCTGAAGAAACAGGTGAGTTACCAAGATAGGAATTTTAGTTACATTTGTGGGAGACCCGGATTCAATTTCTGGTGGGAATTGAGCTGTACATTGCTGCTGAAAGATACGTTAAGCTCAAACACGTTGAAATTCGTACAGTAGCCTCTCTTTAATCCTCGTAGCACCAAGGTTAGCGAGTTACGTTAAACACCAAGGGGAATGGGGGTGCAAGTTAACCCCACGGTACTTGCATTCTTCCATAATGTTTTGATAAGAAAACCTTTTCATATATTGTATTATAATACATATTTATTCTCTTCGATGTTTTGCATTATAGAACAATATAGTGCAATGGTTAGTATGTTCTTCAATGTTTCGTTTCTTTATGCAGGAACCAATAATATAATTTTCTCCTTTTATTCTTTTGTACAAGGGATAATATTCAGTAACGTATCATTAACCTTGTACATAGAAACGAAACGGGAGAAATTATTAACTCTTTCACCATGTTGTCCTATAACGGAAAAGATCCACTCTCTTTTAGCAAGATCTTTATATAACGTATAGGTACTAGCATTTTTATGTTTTCATTAGGACATGTTAAAATAATAGTTTATTTTCATGCATGTTTTGTAGTTAAAAAATACTAGTATCATATCAATAGAATATTGTTGCTTTCCTTGGAAGCTTGATTGAATTTAGATAAAGGACAAACAACCATTGTCAAGCGTTTCCCTATAATAACATTCAGTGTCATCTGTATTTGTAACACAATAAATTCAGAAGTGGAGAAATAAGCAAAGTTAAGCAGCAAGCAAGGGTGCAGCTCCTTCCCAAAAACAAAATCATATATTCCTCGTCCACCTCTTCGCTAAAGTGATCTGAAATTTTTCTCAAAGAAGGGTGACGGTCATAAAAGTAGTCAGGATGGATCGATTTAAATCAGTCTTATTTAAATCAAATTCAGAAACAAATTAATTTAAAGTGCAAATAAGTAAAATCCCGTTTCCGTTCTGTTATTTCGATTATGGAAGATGTACAATGAGACCAATTGTATGTACAGCACAGTATAAACACGAGTATTATGCAGAGTATGATTAGGGGTTTCACGGTGTACATTGTTCGTGTGCCTGTTCGCGGGGCCATTTTTCACGATTAGCTTTACCGAAGTTTGAGTCCGACTGGAGTCGAACCTCGGTTCAGCTGTAAACGCAATAAGCTGCAAGGATTCGTCCGCTGGGCCGCCTGAATATGATTTCCCCTCCTACTTCACTCCCAGACCAACCCCTCTCCGAACGGATTCCAGGGCTTTGGAGAAAGGAAAGTCTTAAAAGTGGAATAAAAAAAAAAAAAAAAAAGAAAAAACTGCGAGCGCCAAAGAAAATGCTTTGCTCCCGATCTTCTCTCATATTACACATGCTGCATAGCTGAAAAAGGAAAATGTTTTTCTAGTTTTGACTTTCTGGAAATAGCTGCACTGACTTTCATTGTGCTGTATAATTTATACAAAAAGGAAAATGGGTAGCCAGAAAAATTATTAGAAATTAATTAACGAAGAATATTGCCAAGTTACTTATAAAAAAAATAATGTTTTAAGTGAAAGTCAGTTCAGCTAGATCCCTATGTAGCAATACTCAAAGCTTTGTTGTTCTGCCTAAATTGAGATTAGAGGTAATCTGAACTTGATTGAATAGAAAAGATAACACTGAATTTGGATAACATTGATAGAATTTTTAATTTAGATAAGAAAAATAGCAACAGGCAACAACATCTTATGAAAACATTTGCATTTAAAAAAAAATGACATACTCATTCCATTGAACTTTTGCTGTAAAGGTGATTAGTTAAAAAAAAATTAATTTACTACATGGACATTGAAATATCTTTCTAAATTTTGAATGTCTGCAAAATTACATAATGCTGATATGTAATATTAATACAAACGGCATTTTAAACCAAATTACGATTCTTTAATTAAAATTCAAGTTTGTAATAAGATTTTACATTACAAGTTAATTATCATAATTCCATTTGATAAATTTGAATAGTTTTCCTATCATATACAAATTACTTGTATTGACAATACCAGAATCGAATCTATGAAGAAGCTGATTGATTAGTTTGATCAGTTACTTAAATGACGGAAAACTTTTAGAAAAGTAATTGAAAAATAGTAAGATAGAATATTGCTTAAATACGGGTCATGACCTTTAATTTTGAGAGTTACTTGAAATAAGATTGACAAGGAAAAGAAAGTATAATGAATGATATATTCTTAGGGTATATAAAATTCAGTTTCATAATTTGCTTTATATTTATAAAAGCAAACTAATAATACTAGTCAATACTAATACGAAAATGCCATAGTTGTATTTACACACTTCACATAGATGATTCACACTTGACATAAACATACATTACTATAGATCAATACACAGGAAATTAAATCACAAATCTACTTCTAGAGATCGATCTTTCTTGGCCAATATTTATACTCTAATTACTTTAGGTCGTCGACGCCTAGTTTACCTAACAACTACCTATAGAAAGACTAAATTCTAAATATGATTTTAAGATTAAACGTAATATTTTATGTTCGCTTACAAACATTCCGTCATATGTTCTAAACATTTTCTTTACTTCGTACAATAACCAAGAATCATCTGTAATATTTTCTTTCCAACATAATGGAAATGTAGTAATAGTCTATAATAACAAAACAAATATTTCTGATATTAAATAAAATCTATTCCTCTCCCTTGAAATACCTTTATCTTAGCGGACTGAATAACTTAATAGTGACCAATTGTATTCGGAAGTTATTATTTAAAATAATTTATCGTGAGTAGGTTACATTTCGATTTTTTTATATAGATTATATTAATTAATAATGAATATGCATAATAACTGATGTTCCTAATCTTCTAAAGTAAAATGATATTTAAAAAAAATAAAGCTAGTTTCCGTAGTGATGAAGATACACTGCACTTGACAATTTTATAACTCATTTCAGGATTCTCTCTAAAATACATACAAAAATGTATTTCAAATTAGTTTATCACTGCATGATCAAACTATGAATTAATAATAAAAAAAATGAGTAGCGTTTCTGGGAAGTTTGCCACTAGAAATCCCTCAAACATTAATGTTCTTTCGTCACTTCAATCGTGGGCAAATGACTGTTGAGTCAGTAGCAGTCAACATCTGAATAAGTGTGCCAAGAATAGGAGTAATGTAAAATGATAACAGAAGTCATGAACAGGTGCGGCAAAATGCACTGAAATGGATGATAACCACCGTGGCCATGAAACCGTGATCCATCGCACATCCAACAGTCTGATTAATGACAAAATATTTAAACAGCCTACCTCAGTTTTAATGTGTGAAAACTCTTGATCCCTTACTTCGCTATTACTCGTATACACTCGAGATTGGAGGCTGGGGGCTGAGTCCTCTCCTTCCCTCTGCGACAAGCAAGTCGTAAGCTCTGGTACTGACATTTCTTTGAAGCTTACTAGCCAAGCCATGTTACTGCACACAAATACACTGTCCAATACACACATCATCAGGAGAGAGTGAGTCTAGATAATCCAGGACGTTCTGCACATTAACTAGGACGACCTTCGTCACCCGAGAACAATAAATTACCCTAGTGACAAGCGAGGGTGTCCTGTTGGATGCTGAACGCGATGACCACTGCCCAGTTTCGTGAAAGAAAACGTGGACAAAAAAAAAAATACATCCAAATTGAAACAAAAATAGGAAAACAAAAATACAAATTTTTAATTAACACTATATATACAATTGTGGGAGGTGACGACAAGTGACAATGAGTCACCGACAACAATTATGCAGAGATGTTTTACATGAAAATCCTGACCCTGATGTTGCTTCAACTATTCTTCGTTTAAAGGTTAGCAGAGAACTTCTTTCTGTCAAAGTGTAACATATTGTAGGGTTTCGAGTCCGATCACAGTTTGACGAGCCGCCAGAGTGCTATTTATGTTCGCTTCATTTTGCGTATTTTTGGCGCCATTTATGACATATAAATATATTGCAACAAATTATTATTAATTTTTTTAACGCAATTTTAACATATTTTGAATGCAAGGTCATTGGCTCTTCGATATTTATTCATTAATGTGTCGATATGTCATTTATTGTTCTTTTCCTTCGGGGATGCGTTCTGGTATGTCCGGAGGGTGCTGTTGGAGCTTTTGTCCTTCTCTTTGCGAGGTAAACTTCTTCATTAATACTTTAGCTTGTACTTCTGTCATGCTGTACTAATCTTACATGATCCACTTGGACTTCATCTATACAATCAATTAATAAAATAAGAGGACGTCTTCTATCTTCTACCATACTGGGTAGGAACAAACTTATAATTCTGGTGGACTCTGAGGAAGTTCGCTGCTTCAAGCGAGTATGTACTCAAGCTCGGCGCGTTAAGTCCTACAGAAAGTCTACACCTAAAATATAACGAAGAAAAGTTGCGCTGGGCTTCTTAACAAGTGCCTCTAACGCAAGTTCTACTTCGGAGCTCAATCGGGACCGTAGTACAACCGAGTGCTCTAACTTCCATTTTTCTCGAGTCAACAAGTGTCATCTTCATTGTCAGTCGTAATATGTGGTTATTCACATGTTCAAATTTCTCCTCAACTTTTTCTCCTCCGTCTTCAATGTCGCTTCTCTCCGTCACTACCTTGCTTTCGACAATTATCCATTCATCTAAATTTTTAAGCCTGAATTACGTGTTTTCTTATTTTTTTTCTTCTTTCTCTCCCTTGTGAGAGAAATGTTGCAGTGATATGTATTTTAACTTTGGGAGGGCGCGCTGTTCCTGTTATCACAAAAGCGCTGCTCACCTCGACCAGATAGTCTTTTTTTTTTTTTTTTTTTTAATGGTTTCTTCTATTTCTTTTTCGATCTACATTACTATGAATTTTCTCTTCCTGGCGCAAGTTTCTCATGTGACAAGTAGCAGCTTATCCCTTTGGCACTCTATTTGACCGTAAACTCGAACCCTGGAGTCACAGGCATCTAATAATTTACATGGCTTTGGTCGTCATCGGAGATCCGGCCGTCTTCGCCTCTGTCAGGCGGTGCTTCCTGTCTTGAAATCTCTAGAACATGTATTTGTCTCCCTCTTCGCACGTACACTGATCCATCGGTGGAAGTTGGTCTCACGACCATGTTGTTGTCTTTTTCCAGAAACTTTATGCGTATGCGTTTCTTTCGCACTCTTTTTCTATGGTTGCCATTTACCTTGTCATGAGTTCTTTTCCTCTTCTTCAATTGCTGCCTCTTGCTCGCCTTACATGCAAGCTGCTTAATATGCATATCTACACTCACCGGAATTGCTGAAAGTGAATTCAACGGCTGCTGTATTGCTATCAGTTGCTTTGCATCTACATTATGTAGCACTGTAGCAATATGCTTCTGATTTTCAATATGTTGCTCCTTTTCACAAATTTCTTCAGTGCATTCTCTGTCTTCCTCTTTTTGGAGACTTTCGCTGGCCACAATAATTTCACTTGGCATTTCCTGCTCGCACTCAACATCTTGGACATTATTTAATGCATTTCCAGAAGTTTCTTCTCGTTCTTCCCTTACCTTCTCAGACTCTTGCATTTGTTTTTCATTTGATCTCTGCAAGATTTGGGTCTGCGCCTCTACGTTCGAACAGATCTGCCTCACATCTTGCAGTAACTGTTCTTGCTTCCTTTCAATCTGCTGCACCACCCTTTTCTCCATTTCTCTAATTTTCTTGCTTAATCCCTCTTCAAGCTGTTGTAGCTTGTCTTCTAATATCTTAATTTGTTCATTCTTCCGTTCTTCCTGTTCCTTCTTTTGCTGTTCCACGTACATGCGAAACCATACTGGCATCTCTATGTCGCTCTGTGTACTGTTGTTCGGCGTGACGCCTTCCTCGGATGTATCTCCTACATCCATAGTGTTCCCTACTTGTTCGTTGCCTAGCTGTGCCGAATTTTCCTCTGGTGACAATTTTCTGCGACTTTGTCTTTTCCTTATCTCACCACATATGACGCAATCAATGCTTAGCTCTGTGGACTCCGACTCCTGCTCCCACAAGTCACGTTGACATTCCGAGCAACGTTGTTTTTCTCCGAATATTATTTTTCTTCTTTCTTCTCTTGTTGAAGTTCGCAGTTTCGGCATCTGTAACTCTTTAAAAAAAATCAGGACCCTTATCCCTTCACACACAGTATCATCACAACAAAAATTAAAGTAATATATATAAGTATATATATGCAAGCGTATAGTTGCACTGACCAATTAATAAAAATGATTTCATAAAATAAGTAGTGCCGCCTTCGTTCCAGTGCCGTTTGAACATCATAAATTATCTAATCTCTCTCTCTCTTTCGTGTAAATACTCACTAATATTAGATATTTCTTACATCATATACAAATAAATCAAGATATCCTAGCAGTAAATATTGTACATTTAACATACTAACAGTCATAAATAGAAAATATGAGACCAATAAATATACAATACTTAACACAAGAAAATAAAGATATTGATGTTTTATTAATATAATGTGGAGCATAAAAATGAATACTTAAACCTAAAACGTTACTAAACTTACGAGTATACAAATACCTCACGAATAGAATAATACTAATAACTGATTAACTGGGTTCAAAGTAGATACATATAACAAAAGATAAAAAGAATAAATCAACTTAGAGTTAATTGTACTTACTTTTTTTTATTTCCCTGTTTTTTTTTTCGGTGTCCCATTCATTTTTGTCTTCTACTTTTCTTTTCTCTCTTTTTTTTTTTTTTAAACCAGTCAAGTCCAGGCAAAGGACAGAAAGAAAACGGACCATTTTAAGCTTAGCCAATACAGTACTTTTTATCTTACTTTTTTTTTTTTTTTTTTTTTACAACGGTCAGAAGGTTCACCCCCTGTCGCTAACGAAGTCTTCTTGACCTGAGCTTTCCTCCCTTCTGTGGTTCAAATACTCAGAAGAGTAACAAAAAAAATTGAACGATCGACAGAATGTGATCCTTTTTCTTTTTTCTTTTTTTTTTTTTTTTTTTTTAACACGTAAGTCTTTCTGGGCTGTTACGCTGAAACTGTTGTATCCAAAATAAATAGAAAAAATTTTAGATTACCGAAAATAAAAGAGCAATGTAATGAGTGTTCTGACACTCGAGTTTGTACTAAGGAGAGAAACTATTTTTATTTACTGCGAATCAACCTAATATTCCCAAAGACTTTTTTTTTTTTTTTTTACAAAATACACGGGTCAATGTTCGGTGCGCCATTTTTCACGGTGTACATTGTTCGTGTGCCTGTTCGCGGGGCCATTTTTCACGATTAGCTTTACCGAAGTTTGAGTCCGACTGGAGTCGAACCTCGGTTCAGCTGTAAACGCAATAAGCTGCAAGGATTCGTCCGCTGGGCCGCCTGAATATGATTTCCCCTCCTACTTCACTCCCAGACCAACCTCTCTCCGAACGGATTCCAGGGCTTTGGAGAAAGGAAAGTCTTAAAAGTGGAATAAAAAAAAAAAAAAAAAACTGCGAGCGCCAAAGAAAATGCTTTGCTCCCGATCTTCTCTCATATTACACATGCTGCATAGCTGAAAAAGGAAAATGTTTTTCTAGTTTTGACTTTCTGGAAATAGCTGCACTGACTTTCATTGTGCTGTATAATTTATACAAAAAGGAAAATGGGTAGCCAGAAAAATTATTAGAAATTAATTAACGAAGAATATTGCCAAGTTACTTATAAAAAAAATAATGTTTTAAGTGAAAGTCAGTTCAGCTAGATCCCTATGTAGCAATACTCAAAGCTTTGTTGTTCTGCCTAAATTGAGATTAGAGGTAATCTGAACTTGATTGAATAGAAAAGATAACACTGAATTTGGATAACATTGATAGAATTTTTAATTTAGATAAGAAAAATAGCAACAGGCAACAACATCTTATGAAAACATTTGCATTTAAAAAAAAATGACATACTCATTCCATTGAACTTTTGCTGTAAAGGTGATTAGTTAAAAAAAAATTAATTTACTACATGGACATTGAAATATCTTTCTAAATTTTGAATGTCTGCAAAATTACATAATGCTGATATGTAATATTAATACAAACGGTATTTTAAACCAAATTACGATTCTTTAATTAAAATTCAAGTTTGTAATAAGATTTTACATTACAAGTTAATTATCATAATTCCATTTGATAAATTTGAATAGTTTTCCTATCATATACAAATTACTTGTATTGACAATACCAGAATCGAATCTATGAAGAAGCTGATTGATTAGTTTGATCAGTTACTTAAATGACGGAAAACTTTTAGAAAAGTAATTGAAAAATAGTAAGATAGAATATTGCTTAAATACGGGTCATGACCTTTAATTTTGAGAGTTACTTGAAATAAGATTGACAAGGAAAAGAAAGTATAGTGAATGATATATTCTTAGGGTATATAAAATTCAGTTTCATAATTTGCTTTATATTTATAAAAGCAAACTAATAATACTAGTCAATACTAATACGAAAATGCCATAGTTGTATTTACACACTTCACATAGATGATTCACACTTGACATAAACATACATTACTATAGATCAATACACAGGAAATTAAATCACAAATCTACTTCTAGAGATCGATCTTTCTTGGCCAATATTTATACTCTAATTACTTTAGGTCGTCGACGCCTAGTTTACCTAACAACTACCTATAGAAAGACTAAATTCTAAATATGATTTTAAGATTAAACGTAATATTTTATGTTCGCTTACAAACATTCCGTCATATGTTCTAAACATTTTCTTTACTTCGTACAATAACCAAGAATCATCTGTAATATTTTCTTTCCAACATAATGGAAATGTAGTAATAGTCTATAATAACAAAACAAATATTTCTGATTTTAAATAAAATCTATTCCTCTCCCTTGAAATACCTTTATCTTAGCGGACTGAATAACTTAATAGTGACCAATTGTATTCGGAAGTTATTATTTAAAATAATTTATCGTGAGTAGGTTACATTTCGATTTTTTTATATAGATTATATTAATTAATAATGAATATGCATAATAACTGATGTTCCTAATCTTCTAAAGTAAAATGATATTTAAAAAAAATAAAGCTAGTTTCCGTAGTGATGAAGATACACTGCACTTGACAATTTTATAACTCATTTCAGGATTCTCTCTAAAATACATACAAAAATGTATTTCAAATTAGTTTATCACTGCATGATCAAACTATGAATTAATAATAAAAAAAATGAGTAGCGTTTCTGGGAAGTTTGCCACTAGAAATCCCTCAAACATTAATGTTCTTTCGTCACTTCAATCGTGGGCAAATGACTGTTGAGTCAGTAGCAGTCAACATCTGAATAAGTGTGCCAAGAATAGGAGTAATGTAAAATGATAACAGAAGTCATGAATAGGTGCGGCAAAATGCACTGAAATGGATGATAACCACCGTGGCCATGAAACCGTGATCCATCGCACATCCAACAGTCTGATTAATGACAAAATATTTAAACAGCCTACCTCAGTTTTAATGTGTGAAAACTCTTGATCCCTTACTTCGCTATTACTCGTATACACTCGAGATTGGAGGCTGGGGGCTGAGTCCTCTCCTTCCCTCTGCGACAAGCAAGTCGTAAGCTCTGGTACTGACATTTCTTTGAAGCTTACTAGCCAAGCCATGTTACTGCACACAAATACACTGTCCAATACACACATCATCAGGAGAGAGTGAGTCTAGATAATCCAGGACGTTCTGCACATTAACTAGGACGACACTACCGTCTGTAACTATTTATGCATGATGATGATGTTTAGAATATATATAAAAAAATGCACTACAAACAAAGAAGGCACTATCCACTGTGGTGTCTTTTCCAAAGTTTCCGTACAACTGCCTTAGTTTTTAAAATTTTGTCTTTCTCTCTCTCTCTCCTGTTTATTTTAAAATTTGTGTGTGTGTGCGTGTGTAGTTCGTTAAGATGGCTGGGGTTTCTTCGTCACCCGAGAACAATAAATTACCCTAGTGACAAGCGAGGGTGTCCTGTTGGATGCTGAACGCGATGACCACTGCCCAGTTTCGTGAAAGAAAACGTGGACAAAAAAAAAAATACATCCAAATTGAAACAAAAATAGGAAAACAAAAATACAAATTTTTAATTAACACTATATATACAATTGTGGGAGGTGACGACCGTCATAGGGGAAATCCCGTTTTGATTGGGTAACGGGAAAAATCCTGCTTTCTTCTCTTCTTAACGTAGTGTTTTTACATCATTAACTATTCCCACGGGGAAATCACAATGGACATTTAAGACGAAAATTCTTTTGTGTGCGCTTCTGTTTGTTTCCAGATAATAGGGGCGTATTTAGAGGAGTTCGATTCCCTCTCCGAAACTTTAAAATCTTTTTTTAGATTTTATAACTTTAGGCGAAATTTATGTATTTTATGTATGTATTTCGTGCCGCAAACTAGTTCCGATTTTTTAACATTATGCCCCTGCCAAATATCAGTAACTTTTGTGAAAAAAAAAAAAAAATGTCATGTTGATAAACGTTGCTGTACTTTTTCCTTAATGGTTAAGAAACATCGTTTGGGATTGAAATAGGTTAATGATTGGGGATTAATTCAAAGTTCAACCGCGATACTTTCACGTAAATGGCATGATTAACATTTAATGCTAATTTCTAATGTTTTTTTTTTCTTCAGTTCGCGACTTCTATTATACCAGAAGAAAAATTTGATTTAAATCAAAAAATCAACAGTGATTTTTTTTAAATCATGATTTTTTCCACTCTGAAAATAGTACACTGAATGTATGAATTTCTGAACTGCACAAAAGGAAAAAAAGAACAACTGGAACAGTGCATAAAAAATTGAAGTTGGTTGCAACGAGGGTTTATCCGGCATCCTACGGCACATTCAGTAATCCGACACCGATCGAGCCTTTTTTTTTTTTTACGAGTTCGGGTGTTTGTTGACTTAACTGCCAGGTCACGCTACCCGCACTTTTATATATATGGTTAAACAGTATGGTCACATCAGCTTACATTGAGCCACCAACAATGGAGCGGATTGTACAGATCCAAGTGCAGAATTACGCAGGCAGTCAATGAGCAATAGCCTCTCAGCTTTTTCTATCGCCAGTAGCGCCCTAACGAGAAAAAGTGCTACGCGCTGTGGTACTAACATCGTTTTCATTATAGATCTCGTTTAAATTTCCCTCTCGAGAACAGCCTGTTTTTGCCTCATGCCATACTTCAATGCCAGTGTCCTTAATTTGCCGTCCTTAGTGGCTCGTGCTTAAATGTATACATGTTGGTGATAATATTATTCGTCTTTTTGGGAGAGGGAAGAAACGATAATGCATCTCTAATATGTCTCATACATTGTAGCCAGTTTTATTATTTGCTTCATTTTCAGCCACTATTTTTTATTGAGGCCGTCTTCAGGATGGAAGAAAACTCCTATTCCAGGAGAGTACACTAGGGCTGTGCGATATGTCGATATATCGATATCGTCGATATCGATATCATCTTATATCGATAATCGATATCGCAAAAATATCGATGTCGATATATCGATATCGTCGATATTTGATATCGATATCCGATATTGTCGATATTCGATATCCGATATCGTCGATATTCGATATCGATATCCGATATCGTCGATATTCGATATCGATATCCGATATCGTCGATATTCGATATCGATATCCGATATCGTCGATATTCGATATCGATATCCGATATCGTCGATATTCGATATCGATATCCGATATCGTCAATATCGATATTCGATATTGGTGTTTCACGCTTCCTCGAAAAAATTGCGGCGGGTTTTGTTATATATATATATAACGCTTTTTGGCTCGCGATAGTAGCTGCATTTGCATTTCTTAACCGAATGAAACCAAACTGCACGATACTCGTATGAGGCAGAAAAACGCCCCGTTTCATGAGTCAAATTAATGTAGGGCTTGGAGACTATGCTTCCCAACATTCCATGTTAATATTTAATTTTCTCTTTTGACTTCATTTGTTAACAGAATGAAGCCAAATTTACAGAGGATTAGTATGGGTTAAAAATTTGGTTCCTTTTGAAGATAGTCCAAATCGGCGGCGGTGGGGTAGGGATGTTTCTATGTCTACTTAATTCACCTAAATATTGTGTATTTAACTTATATTATCGGCTATACTTCTTCACCGAATCAAACCAAACTTTGTGCAAAAATTGTATTGGGCAGAAATGATGTTCCTTTCGAAAAGAAAGTCAAAACCAGTGCAGAGTTGGGGAGCTATGCCCTCCAAAATATTTCTCATCATTAACATGGCTGCATTCCTTAACCGAGTCAACTTCATATCCTCACTACAATTAATGTTTGTGCTGTATTGCCATTGCGAGTGAAGAATCAAATGCCTATGCTAAAATTTGCTTAAATCTAAAGAGACAGGAAAACAAGAATTTACTGCAAAGTAGTAATTTTCCGTTTATTTGTATGTGCTTCCTAGATGTAAGTTGAGCCACATAACTCAGCCCACTAAAAGAAACAAAAGCCTCCATTCTGTCATTTCACTACACAGACCTACATATTCTGTTTAGGTAGTATTAACACTTCCCTATTTCTTTGGATTTGCTTAAGTATTAGAATATGCATTATTAGGTGCACTGTTATATTAGGAATGACTTAGAACCTTTCTAAATTGATTTCATAAGCAGAACTGAATAATGGTATAAGACTTAAGGTTTAGCCTAAATTTAATGAAAACATGAACACTTTTAGATATGAGTTTGCACAAAACCAATAACAAGAAAGCTCTTAAGTTCATGTGGGAGATGTCACGTCTTTGCGTAAAGCTCTTTAACACAAAAAGATTATCAATTTAATAATAACATGAAAGAGATCTCGATTGATCGCGTGCTTTTTGTAATTGGATATTAAAATGGAGTCCAAGCGTTAAATTTGTAAAGCCAACGGATTAACTTAGAAGAACACAAACACACACATCACACATACAGAGAAAAATGAACAATAACTGTCTTGTTTAGAAATATGCCTATTAGCACTGAGTATTCAACTAGAAATGTATGATGCATTGAAGTTCATGACACTGCTATTTAGTAAGAAATAATTTATAGTGTTAGTATAGTGGTTAGTATCCCGCCTGTCACGCGGGAGACCGGGGTTCGATTCCCCGTCGGGGAGCCATAAGAAATAATTTTAAAAATGATTGAGTGAGATTGACATTGAATAGATGATTGATTAAGATTGATTGATTGTTATAGGGCAGGTAGTATAGAGTTAGAAATTTACTTTTATAGGCATGATATAAAGAAAACTAATTTATTATAATTTTATATATATATATATATATATATATATATATATATATATATATATATATATATATATATATATATATATATACCAAAGTGAATATAAACTTAACCATTACCAAAATGCCTTACAAAATGAACAATGGTATTATGATATTTGGAGAGGTTCACATTTTTGTTTATGCGTTAGGACTGTCTTATGTGGTTTTTACTAAAGTTACTAACAGAGTTTTTGAGAGCGTACTTACACTGTTTTAATGTTTATTGCAATTAGAAACTGCACAACACTTTTTTAAAGTTACTGATCCTGACGAAGCAAGAGTGGTCACTAGGAGGTGTGTGGTTGATAGATCCTTTTTCACCCCTTGACTAAATTGTTTAAGGTTTTTATAGTACTTTTATTTCTACCTTTCACGGAACTGAAAGTTGGAACTAGGATTGTTTTCGTTTTCACTTTTCTAAATTTATCCGTGTTACCAACAAAACATGTTGTTAGTTTTATTTTAAAACGTTTTTACTCTCCTATATTGTTTTTAAAACTTGGAAATGATCCGTTAACTGTATACTTTTATATTATAATTTTTAAATTTTAAAATGAGGAATGTTTTATTAGGAACGAGCTCTTTTGTTCATAGAAAGAAAATCAGTTGTTTCGCATGTTCTGCACTAACTGTAAGTGAAGTATGAGCATCAGTTACGATATTGCATCCACAACTAAATACTCTTTCCGATAGAACGCTGGTACCTACACAAATACTTACGAGCGAGAAGAGCTAATTTTGGAAATTCACTGTCATGAGATTTCCTCCAGTGAAGGAGGTTTTCTTCCATATCTGTAGGCAGTGGTGCTATTCTAATTTTTGGTCACTGGTTATATATACCGTATATGAGAGAGAGATAGTAGATGGATACATAGAAAGATACCTCTCTCCAGTGGCGTAACTAAGGGCTTGGGGGCCACCCCGCAGACAACGTGGAATGGGGCCCCTTTTCTACGTCCTACATCACAATTTGGGGCCCCGTGATGGCCTGGGCCTCCCACAATGCAGGGTCTGCGGGGTCCTTATTTACGCCCCTGTCTCTCTCCCTCTCTCTTAGGAAGCAAATCATACAAGATAGACAAGGGCAAGTTTTTCACTGGATGCCACAAGTGACAAGTAGACACCTACACAGCAACCCAGTATAAGGTGTTGTGACGAAATTAGGTAGCACTGCGAATATCTTGGAAACGAATTATCCAAAATAGATGTTTGTCAAGAAGTATTGGAAACACCTTAACCCAGCAATGGATCAACAATTATTGATAATGGTATGTATGCGTTTCAAATGTAAATAACCCTCACCACTGCACTCATGTGATCCCAGTTTTCATTCTTGATATCTAACCAGCCCATTTGAAATTAAGAAAAAATCGCTTATACCTTACTGTGAGAGATCATATATCTAACCCTGTAGCTGTAAGAATTTCTAAGAACAAAGCTAAACAAACTGAAACTTGCTCGTTCTTGGGTATAACTGAATAAAATTTACTGTTATGCCTGGGTATAACAAACGGTTTAGCAAACTCGAAATATATTAAGAACCGGTTCTAGCGAACCGGCTGAATAGCACAACTGTCTGTAGATGGCAATGAAAGATATGCATCGATTTCCTATTGCAGTGAGGCATCAAATGATTAGCACAAAAGAGAAACGGGGATTCCCCGATTTTGCTTTTGTTGATCGGGTACGTCATTCGTCCATATCTGAAATGAAATGAAATTTTTAAGTTTTACGTCCAACGATTATGCCGGTTAGGCTAAAGGAGACCGTGATAATGAGAAATGGATGAAAATGGTGAAATGAAGAAAGTGTGAGGAAACGGGAGAACCCTGAGGAAACCCACGCAATGGTGTTTGTCCACCACAAAGTTCACTTGGCAAGAGCAGGGTTTGAACCCGGGACCTCATGCACCAGAGGTGAAGCCTCTACCACTGAACCACCACGGCCCCTATCGTCCATATCTGGATCAAGTATTGTTTGTGCGTGAGTTTAAAATACAACACACGCACGTGTTATGCTATAGAAAGAACTTCTCTCTCCCTCTCAAATGCATACCGCACATTCACAAATGCATATACATGTAATAAACACCTACACATAAATAAAACACGCATATTTTATGTCACCGTGTTTCACTCTCATTATTTCCGCAATGATGACCAATATAACTGAGAAAAACAATTCAATGAATATTTTTTATTAACTTTTTCGGAGAAAAGAGTGGTAGATTAGAAGGAACACAAGTCTGTTTTCTGTGACTAACAAGTATTCTGAGATATCCCCCATTGAAACGTTTTGAGACCAGATTGTTTATATCAACATGAATGAAATGAAATGAAAGCTTTGAGTTTTACGTCTCACGGTTATGCCAGTTAGGCTAAAGGAGATGGTGATTATGAGAAATGAATGAAATGGTGGAATGAAGAAAGTGGGAGGAAACGGGAGAACCCCGAGAAAACCCATGCACACGGTGTTTGTCCACCACAAAGTTGACTTGGCGGGGGCTGGGATCGAACCCGAAACCCCAAGCACCAGAGGTAAACGCTCTACCACCGAGCCACCGCAGCCCCCCAATTCAACATGAATATTCAAGACCAATCAATATGTTGAATATCCATATTTGATGTTGTCGATATCAATATTGGATGTTGTCGATATCGATATTCGATATTATCGAAATCGATATTCGATATTGTCGATATTCGATATCGATATTGTCGATATCGATATATCTATTCGATATCGATATCAGAAAAATATCGAATGTCGATATCGAAATTTCGATATCGCACAGCCCTAGAGTACACTAGATCTTCATATTGCGTCTTGTCTTGTCCTTCTGAAACTAATTATACTTAAATTCATCTGAAAGCACTAAATAAAAATATAACCGCCTTCCCTGAATATGCTGGTTTTTCATGTTTTTTTTATTTACCCTCGCCTGTTACCTTAGAGTTGTACGCAAAGCGACTAAATATCTTTTATTCTTGGACGGCCACAGTAAGGATAGTGGTTGAAATTTTTGTGGAAATAAATTTCTACGCAAATTAAGGTAATAGTTTTCATTTTCCTTATACCAGTATGGTTATATAGACTACAGTATATGGTATTTTCTTTTTCTTTCTCTTCGCAGAAAGAGTATGAGAAGCAAATGGAAACCTTGACGAAGAAGGGAGGCCAAGGTCACAGCGAATTGGGTGAAAACTTTACTGTGTCACAAACACAGAAAACGACTGGTCAGCTTCAAGCTATGGAGAATGCAGTTGATATCAAAGTAGAGAATTTCAGTATAGCAGCCAGAGGAAATGACCTGTTTGTAAATGCCAGTCTTCTTATTGCTAACGGAAGAAGATACGGTTTAGTGGGCCCGAATGGGTGAGCGATCTTATTCGATTGGACTTGTAACTCTATGCTCTATAATTTTTTACTGTTACACAGGGTGTTCCGGAAATAAACTGTCAAACTTTGCATAAGTGTTCAGGACCTCTATAGGGGAATAAGTTTATCTGCGACTTTACTCGGAAATTTCCTAGTTACGAAAACAGGGCCAATTTGAGAGGAGTAGTGCAGTTGGTCGTAGGGTAGATACATTGAATAAAACAACCGACAGACCTCGAATACTTGTTCAGGCCTCAGTACGAAAATAAGTTTACTGCGACTTTGGTCAGAAACGCATCATTACGAAAATTTAAGATAAGTAGTGGAATTGGTCGGTGGATGGCTACTATTACGTAAAACAACCAATAGACGTATGCGAAGTTTATCGCTTTATTTTCGAAACACCCTGTATACGATAAATGGAAGAATTAATCAGCTTTGTCACACCATTGCCCTATTAAATACGAATTCAATGATAATCAAGGAATGTGCAACTGGACCGAGATTTGAACCCTAGTCTCCGGTTTACCTTGCCGATGCGTTAACTACTATGCCACCCAAACCACACGGATCGTACCACAAGTTCTGTTATTCTAGGACAACCTAGTGTCTGTATTACAGAACACCTCTAACGGTTGATTTATATATTATATATGGTAAATGGAGGATATAACCTACTTTATATCACATCATAATTTAATCATCAGAGGTGTCTTGTAATGTATACCAAGCACAACAGAAGTTGTGGTACATTCCATGTAATCTGAGTATTGAGCACCGACTTCAATAGTGATAATGTGTATGGTTGTTCAGATAGTGGACTGGAATGTCGTTAGGATTTTTCTTTGTTCTAGTTCGTCACTTCCTAGAACTGTATGTACGTAAAAACGCATCCTTAGGCTAGATTTCTGTCTGTTAAATAATTGAATCAAGCACTGAAAATACAATGGGGTGGTTTGTTTTTAACACAGAATCATCGGAAAAATTCAAATTAGCAGTTTGTTAGCTAAGTAAAATATTTTTAATTTTTTTTTTAATATAAGGTATAAGATTGCTGCTACGTAATTAACATTAATTATTAAACGCTATCCTTTGAAATGAAGACTAATTGTTTAGATAGATAATTGTTTAACAAATACAGTATATATTGCTTTGAGAAGATAATTGTTTAACAAATACAGTATATATTAATGCTGAATAGTTAGACAACACTTCCTTTGGAATCACACGAGAAATTCGAAACATTTTGTGTTACATGCATCAATGATACCAATTATAAATATGCATGATGATTTCTTTAAATTTATCTAATTTTCGTCCAAGGGCTGTTATAATTTCCTAATCAAGTTTTTTTACATACGTAGTAAGATTCAGATGGATTGCAGCACGTAGCAACTGATGATTTATCTTGGTGGTTTTTGGATACAGGGTCCGCCAGAAAAATGTGTACATTCTTTGTCATCCTGTGTCAGGGTTTTCGCTCAATAGATGTCGGTATTGTCGATTGTTTTCAGTTAAAATTATGTTGTAGTACGGTTTTCGCTCAACAGATGTCGGTACTGTCAGCACCGTTAGTGAGATAAGAAAATGGCAGGTGCACGCTTGACGTCCGAGCAGCATAAGTACGTTTTAAAGTGTTTTATCTGGTTTGGGAATGTCATCGAAGTGCAGCGTCAATGGAAAGGGTAGTTTGGTACTGAACCACCAAACCGCCTAACAATCAAACGCATTGTTGACAAGTACAGAGGCATGTGCATCGATATCCATTGATACATTGAGCTTTATAGCTACAGTGACCGCTCGTCGTTCTGTTAGTTGTTTGGCCACCAACGGCCAACATTTTGAACATCTAATGTAAACATAGGCTTACTTGAATGTTTATAACACATGTTTGAACAAATTAAATAATGAAGAAATATCATACATAGTTTTTTTTCTTAAACAGTGTATACATATGTCTGGCGGTCTCTGTAGTTTATATTGAAGTCCTGTTTTGCATTGCTTGTTGCCCTATTTTACTAAAATGCTTAATAATCTCCCTCTGTACCATTCTGTTGTGTGGTACGTAGCTTTTAGTAATATATATTTTCTTTATTTCTAGTCATGGTAAGACAACACTTCTGAGACATGTAGCTCAACGTGCATTTGCTATTCCGCCCAACATCGATATATTGTATTGTGAACAAGAAGTAGTGGCTGATGACACTCCAGCAATAGATGTCGTACTGAAGGCTGATGTGAAACGAACAAGTTTATTGGAAGAGTTGAAGAAGCTAGAAGCAGAGCAAGAAAAAGGAAATATGGAAGTGCAAGATAGGTTGAAAGAGGTAGTTTGTTTCGATATTTTAATGTATACTTCTCCAAAACATAATTGCGCGTGTATTTTTTTTCTAATTCTCTTAAAATTGTCAGTTTGGCAACAACGCATTCGAAGTAATAATAAGGGAAATAATGGGGAAACAATAGAGAGACTTCCGAACACTATTTACTGTTTAAAAAATATACAGCTCCTCAGTGGTGCCCACTCCCCCTCATGTCCATGACGCACCCCCCCTCAATTGTCTATCCGTAGGTGTTCTTCCATAAAAAAAAAATCTTTTCGATTAATTTTGACACCCCCTCAAACATATTTATATAGATTTTAACCCCCCCAAATATTTCAATGACGCAGTTTGCGTCATAGCCCCCCCCCGCTTGTGGGCACCCCTGCAGTTCCTCTTTTGTTTTAATGATACTTTTAGAACGAAATAGTACATTGGAAAATGCAGGAAACTGCACGCACACGCTTTAAAACAATATTAAGGAGCTAGTTTCATACAACTGGAAGAGATCTAACCAATTGTTTCGATAGACTGCGTGTTGTTTCTTTCTGTGAGAATTCAGTACTTTTAAACCTAGTTCGAGTCCCACTGGATGATCTTATTTTTCATTTATAATTTTTCTATTTTTCTGGTACAGCTTTTTTATTAATATGTATTACGCGTTGTGATCGACAACTTTCTAACTTAACCAAAAATAAGAAGTCGCATAGGCGTGAACCTTTTTCTATGTTTCCCGATATAATTCTTCCGTAGTGCAAGTCACTTCTTACATCAATCGATAAGATTTTCGTTGACCTGAAAAATAAATAAATAAATCCAGGGCTCTTGTGTTTAGGATACTACTGTCAGCCATAATAACGCCTTCGTTACTACTAGAACGTAGTTCATTGTTGTCCAAATTTGATGGGTAATATTTTTGTTTAGTTTCTACACTGATCGCCATGAACATACACGACAATAAAAGTTACCTTTTTATATGGATTCAGTATCGTAAAATTGGTTCTACTTCCTCCCTTATCTTTATAAAAAAAACTGAAAGGTGTTGAAATCCATATAACTTCCGGTTTTACTTTAGGTCCTCTTGGATCAAAAACTGCAGAAAGAATGCTTTCATATGGATTCAGCTTCTGAAAGACAGGTTCCATCTTCGACCGTATCTCTCTCTATTGCAACCGGGAGTATAGGTCTACCACTTTACGAAGTATAGATTACCTTTGAGCTGTACTGATAGCGAAGAAACTCCTGTGCAACTCTCCTTGGCTTTTACGATTTTTTTTTTCCGAAAATCATGTTTTTTCATTGACTACAACGAAGTTTTCTGCATATGCTAATATAATATTTTGTTCTGAAAGTAACGCATTAAGCAGCAAAATAGGAGGTGAATATTTCAAACAGGATAGGTGTTGGGAATGCTTCATTATTCCGACTGTCCATCCTTCGAGTGTACTGTTGCCAAACTTCCTATTTTAAGAAACTTAAAAAAAAAAAAAAAAAAAAAAATCAGGCGCGCAAATATATTCCGGAGAACTGTAGTCAGAAACAATATTAAGCATAGGTTGGAGTTATTATTTCTTATACCTCTAATTTATACTTAATATTGTTTCTGACTGTACATATTCATAATATGTTGTATAATTAATGTTTTGCGCACTTGTATTATAATTATAAACAGTATCTCGCTTTCGTTTAGTGCTGAAAATTTTCTCCAATGTCAGATATTCCAAGAGAAGAATAAGAATTTCCTCTTGTGTCATAACTATTCTTCTAGTATTTGCTTCTTGTATAACGTCCCTTTTCACCAGTGAGGTTGTTAGCCGTTGATCAACAACTTAACGCGATAACTTGATCTTGTGCGACGAAGTTGAGAATGCAACATTAATTACTTAGGAGAGCGTGTTGTCGAAAGAAACTACATAAGAGAGGATCCACTTTTGTTGGACACTGTTTTTCCGTAATGCCATTATATACAGGTAATTAATGGAAAGAAATCTGATGACTGGGTTATCAATGGTTGGCGGTGACCATAGCGGCGGGCTGTTTTGTGGTGGTAGTGTGTTAGGGAAAACTCTGTACTATGTGAGAAGCAGTGTGAAGTGAACTGAGTAGATGGTGATAGTGTAAAATGGACAATGTATCTGATTTCCAAAGAGGACTAATTGTTGGCGTTTGGTTGTATTTGTGCGAGTGTGACGAAAGTAGTAAGTGGGTTGATTGCGTCGTGAGGCACAGTGTCCAATGGGATGGTGACCTGTAAAACTCATGGCAAAACCACATCGACTAAGAGGAATAAAGGCCGAAAGAAAACCTTCAGTGACAAGTTCTGTCGAGCGTTAAAGCGGATTGTTAGTCAGAACCGTCGTGCGCCTACGGTGAGAAGCTCAAGCAACGCCTCCCACAGCATGTGCTGACAGTTAAAGTTCGCCGCTAGTTACATGGCATGGGTATACGGGGTCAGGTTGTAAAATGAAATCTTTCAGTTTAACGTCCCACGATTATGCCTGTTAGGCTAAGGGAGACGGATAATGGATAAGACAAGTGAATAATGACGGAAGAATTGGTGGAATGAGAATGTAGAAGGAAACAGGAATACCTCGAGAAAATCACGCTTTCACTACAAGCTTACTTGGCCGGGGATCGAACGAGAGACTCCACGTATCAGAGGTAAGCGCTCTACCACTGAGCCATCGTTGCCCCTTTGGGCGGATTGTACGGATGAAATTGCTGAGAAGAGACATCACACTTTAGTACGACGCCAATGGTACATGCAAAATGGACCATTGATGACTGGAAACGTATGATATGGTCGGATAAATAATCGTCCGTCTTATTTCAATCATGGGCCGTGTTAGTGTGGCGGACGTCCAGGGAAGCATATTTTACACAGGTCAGTAATATTGTGGACCGCAATAGGGTATTTTTAGTGCTTCCTGCGTTGACGCTTACCGACCCGTGATCATGTATGATGATCCCTTATCAGCAGTCCTATATAAGGAATTTAAGGGCCCATACGCATCTTGTGAACCAGATATTGTTTTGGGGGAATGGTGCCATCTTCTAGGATGACAGTATGCCCATTTGCACAACTGGAACTGTTGCGGCATGATTCGAGGTACATCGGGATGAAGTTGAACAGATTCATCCTCGCCCCCCACCCTCCCCCTCCAATCTTGAGACCTGAACATCTGAAGTCTCTTTTGGAGCCACTAATCCGTCGCAAATTTCCGCTGTTACCTTGCCATAGAACTAGGTGATGTACTGTATGCAAAATGGTGAAATATTCCACTTCTACCATTCATGGCCTCTACCTATGACTACAACACAACCCATGTTGCATCAGAGGTCCTTTGAGGGTGAAAGGTGATCCAACACCATCCTGATCAAGTTGCACTTTTTTCAGTTGTTCCCGTTAATTTGGTTAAGTATATGTATATATTGATAAGAAAAAGGAGTGAATACGTTGAAATTAAAATTTAAATAAATAAGTTTTATGATTTAAGATGAGAATAAGGCGTATGTAGTATAAAGAATCAAATTGTTAATTTAATATAATAGTGTGATTCCTATAGTCTTAAAAATAATTTATATAGAATTGCGTTGTTGCAGGTCAGCGGAAGTAGATATGGCAGATGCTCAGTGCAAACTGTTGTAGTGTAAATACGTTACTTTTCAAAAGTTATTCTTCTAGTTATATTAAATATTGGTGATCTATAATATTAGTCTTTCGTATTTATTCGGATAAAATCGCAGTTCTTAAGAAAGTCGTGACAGCTTTGAAATCAGTTTATTATGCGGATGTAAGCACTTTCTGTAAGATCACTGAAGAAATTTCACATAACTACCAAACCAACGACGCGTCAACGGCTGGAAAACTAGTGAAATGTTAGAAGTATCTCTCCATATAGAGTTACTAAGTATCTTTATCCATTCTGAAGAATACTGTGCTTGAACTTAAAGCATGTGAAATTTATAAGCTAAAAAATTAAATAATTGACAATAAAACTACTTTACATTGTCAAAATTTTCCATCATCGTTATTGTTTATAATTCATTATAAACAACTAAAAAGCATTTACTGATATCTGCTAAAATCTCTACCATTTGTGTAAAGATATTGTGAAATTCTGTCTCTTTAGGGTAGAGCTAAAAGTGGTACCCGGGAATTTTTGGACGTTTCTGATTCCTTTTATTATAAAAATTCTTCTTATATACAGTGATAATAATTACAGTTTAAATATAAGTCTCTCTTGAATATTTGATGATTTGTTGATGAGTTTGTAGAAACCCAGTGACCATGCCTCCTAGGGTGACACGATCCAAGGCACTTTGCAACCAAGGATTGTGTATAGGTACCTCTCAAGAGAGGGAGATAAAACTCAGACACCAGACGTTCTAGAGAGGTGGAAGTGTTTTTCAGTCGGTGTAGATTGATGCCTTCTAAGATGTTCTGGCTCCTTTTATCCAGAAATGTTTTTGACTTCAGGAATCTTCGTGCGCTAAGTGAGCTTTGTGATGGTCAAACACCGTCTGCGTGAGTTTTCTCGATATTCTCCCGTTTCCTCCCACTTCATTCATTTCTCATCATCACCGTCTCCTTTAGCCTAGCCGGCATAACCGTGGGACGTAAAACTCAAAGAATTCATTTTTTTCAGTAATCTTTGTTACGTGGTTATCGTTGACGATCCCTTCGTGGTTTTCATCTAAAGTTTGTGTACAGTCAGCACGTGAGATTGGAATTGCGTGTGGAACCTTGGAATATACTGTGCGATTATAAGCATCCTTCCAGAATTGAAAAAATATTTTGAAAGATACGCTGACGATAGTTCAAGATAAAAAGAGACAAAAGAGGATGAAATAAAATATCAGTCAACCCGAAGAAGTTTCTGGGTTTCCGCTATCAAAATTATTGTTGAAATAAAATAGGAACTATTTTGTTCAGGTAAAAAAAAGTCTTATATTATGTACGGGAGGGTTACTCAGTGTAGTATATTTTCTCTGCTGTGAAACGAGTCTTTTTAAGGTAATGAGTATGTTGATAATGCAGTATTAATTTGATTTTTCCCAGGTTTATGAAGAATTAAAGGCGATAGGAGCAGATTCTGCAGAACCTCGAGCACGAAGAATATTGGCTGGTTTAGGTTTCAGTAAAGAAATGCAAAACAGACAGACTAAACACTTTTCTGGAGGTTGGCGGATGAGAGTCTCTCTGGCAAGAGCCTTGTTCCTTGAACCTACCTTGCTGTTACTTGATGAACCGACGAACCACTTGGATCTGAACGCTGTTATTTGGTTAGATAAGTAAGTAACGGGATTTTTCTTGATTTATTTTATATTATTTTAGGACACACACATATACTCCCAACAATGACTTGAGTGTCTAGTACTAAAGCGTAGAGTGGTGAGTAATATTTAATGTTTTATTTATTAAAGGATATACACTGCGAACTTTAATTTATGTTCCCTTACTCCATCATTTTAATAATACAATTATATATGAAAAAAATTATACGTCTAAGAATAAGCGTATAACAATGGTAGAGTGTCATAAGTAAGTAAGGAATGTACAGGGTTATTACAAATAATTGACCCAATTTCATAAATTCACTGTAGCTTTATTAATAGTCATAGCACATAACTGTGCAGACGTATTGAAAAAGTCAAAAAGTATTTTTAGTGACATACATAAAAGCTCATCACTGAAGATGAGTTCCTCACAAAACTGGTCTTCTTCCATGAATCGTTGCAACTGTGCCAAAAACTCAAAGCGTCTGACTTTGTCATCCGGCGTCAGGGATTGTACAGTCCGCAGCAAAAAACCTGCAACATGAGAATGTAAGTTTATTGTGAAACGACGAAGGTTTTTGCTCCAAAATAAGTTGCAGTGGAGGACGCCGAGGTTTCTGTGGCGTGATTCGTGCCACTTAGACGTTATGTTGATTGCCTGCGCTATTAGGCGTAGTTTCACAATAAACTTACATTCTCATGTTTTAGAATTTTTGCTGCGGACTGTATCAATTGCAAGCGGTAAGGCTTCTTCTTCAATCGTTTTCGTAAAATCTTCCAAATGGTAGGTTGTGGAATGTTCAGCTCTGTTCGTCGACTCCTGTGGGCTTCGTGCTAAACTCGCTCGTACGACGCGCTCAACCGTTTATCACTGTAAGACAACCAGTTGATTCCCTTTAGAGGTATCCTGAAGCTGTGAACTGTGCATACCATCGCCGAATGGACTTGGCAGTTGGTGGATCTTTGTTGAACTTCGTTCGGAAGTTTTGTTGCACTGTTAGGGTAGACTGATGTGAATGAAACTCGACTACAACATAAACTTCCTCTGCACCTGTCACCATCTTGAATAAATGCTCACTGCTGCGCTTTCGAGGCAGAAATCATAAGCGAACTACAACACCAAAATCATCTTGACATTTTCAATACGCCTGCAAAGTTTTGTGCTCTTATGTATAATAATTAAGCTACAGTGAATTTATGAAATCGGGTCACTCATTTGCAATAACCCTGTATTTGTATGGTTATAAAGATGTCATAAGCTGAAGATCTGAAATTGAGAATTAGAAAATGCACCATTTGTCCACATTACCCTTTTTCATGTAATTAGACGGATAGTAACTTCTTCATTTTGGTATTTAAATAAAACTCGTAATATTTGGTTTTAAAACAATTAGATGCAATTTTGTGAAGAAAGATATTACAGACCAACTTTTAATATCGATCACTTTGTCTAGTTACCTGCAGGGTTGGAAGAAGACGTTGCTTGTCGTGTCTCACGATCAAAGTTTCTTAGACAACGTATGCAATGAAATAATTCATCTAGATCAACAGAAGTTGTTTTATTATAAAGGGAATTACAGTATGTTTAAGAAGATGTATGTCCAAAAGAGAAAAGAATTGATCAAAGAATACGAGAAACAAGAGAAAAGACTGAAAGAGATGAAGGCGCATGGGCAGTCAAAGAAGCAAGCGGTAAGAATCGTTTGGGCTTTATTTATTTTAGTGTGTAAATATTGCGAAAAGTGCTACTTTAATAGTGAAATATTTTTGATTATTTAAATCACCTGTAGTTTTTGTCTTTCTTGTATATAAATCCCTCTCACACCTCTACCTTTGCTCTATCGTAGTGCATTATTATGTCATTCGTCACTGCTAAAAGCTAAAAGAATGAATAACAAAATATTAAACATAAGAAATAATGTAAGTAAAAAGGGTAATACCGCAAGAAACAAACCTTATCTCTAGGAAGTACTTTCGAAAAACATCGTCAGCCTAGGCACACTTCAAAAAGGATTTAAAGCATAGAAAGAATTTTAAAAATGTACGAAGTTAAAATCTTCTTGTCACTAGAATTAGACATATGTTAATAGTAATTCACTTGTCACTGTTTACTGTTTTTTCTTTTTTTCATTATCTTCCAGATGGCGAAAATGAGTAGCAAAAACATTGCTCCAAATGGCATTTATGTCACCTTTATCTGAATTGAGTGCCGGTTTCTTCTTATGAATGTAATAAGCTTCTTTAATTTTCCGTTCAGTTGCTGTTTTTTAGCTTTTTCGATCAAACATGAATTAACAATGTTGTGGTTATTTTCTTTGAGATGTGATGCCAATCTAGATAACTGTTGTAAGCTACGAGATTTGGACGAGTGCGAATATACTCAGCGATTCTGGTACAAATATTTCTTTTTGTTTAACCTATATATATTTGGTCATATTGACATTTAACCCTATAGACGCCACTGCTTTGTTGGGATCGGTAACAAAAGATTAGTGACAAGAAGATTTTTACTTCGCACATTTCTAAAATTCTTTTTATGGTTTAAATCCTTTTTGAAGTGTGCCTAGGCTGACGATGAAGACGATGTTCTTCGAAAGTACTTTCTAGAGATAAGGTTTGTTTCTTGCGGTGACTATTAGCATTTTACTTACATTATTTCTAATCATTATCACCGCTCGCGATGTAATGATAATTAAATATATAAACTTAAAAATAACTTTAAAAAATTGGAATTATAATAAAACAGTTGAGAACTAAAAAGGTAAGCGTCAGAGTACGTTAATTATTTCAATCGCACGAATAAGAGCCAAGTATTCGGTCTCTAGTAGAGATGCAAGGGCTCGGAAAAAAACCGGCTTTTTTGGAAGAAAACTCGGTTTTTTCTGCTTCGCTTTTTTGCTTGGGAAATTTTGGGCTTTTTTGAAAATTCTGCTTTAAATTGATAAACCAGATTTTGTTTCGCTTCTCTACAACACAAAAAGTCATTTAATTAGTGGTTGATGCCGATAATAATATAAAACCTCGAAAATAAACCATGAATTTCGAAAAGATATTTCAAACAGTTTTACTTCTCAACATATTTACATTATGAATTCCAAAGGATTAACCAATGTATATAATAAGATTTTTTTAACCTCCTACATACAAAAGTAAGCAGGGTTGGCAAGAGCCATGGTTGTTTTTGAAAATGCCAAAAACCCGTTTTTTGGGGGGAGTTTAAACTAGGCTTTTTTGGTTTAAACCAGGTTTTTTTGGGTTTAGATATTTTGCTTTATGTATTTATATTACATATTGACAAAAATAAGTTTGTTTCGCCTTGGTGTTATTATGCAACAACGGGGTTATGCTGGAAGAGGTCACATAAGCTTAAAGAAGTCCGGTCAGTAAATTTCTTAAATTGAGAAATTCCCGCCCTAGCCATCGGGAAAATCCCGTCATTACTCTAAATGTAAAACAATAACGGAAAAAATCCTGTCATTGCTTTGCATGTAAAATTTAAAGGTCAACGTAGCATAATCAGTACGCTAAAACTGAGGTATTAAATTACAAATTTAGTGCGTACATTTCATTGAAAGTACAATCCAAGCTAATGTTGGAAGCTACGTAGGCAATCGATAAATTTTGTCAATTTATATCAGTATATTTAAGCAACCTTGGCTTCTTTATAAAACAACAGGCATTCAGGCATGCAGAAATATACAATTTAGTTTCGTTTCGTATGTTCAGGCTTAATATCCTTACGTAATACCGAGGTTATCAAGGAGAAGACTTTCGCTTAAAGTGACATCCGAACCGCTACTTTGTTTACGCATGAAAGAAGGGTTGTGGTTCGACCGAGAATTGAACATGGGACACCTTGATTAAAAGGTGAAAAGGAAATAAAACTAATGCAGATGGTTTGATGTATGGAAACGTCACCATGAAGTTCACACGATTCGCATTTTTCGTACCTTTTATTTTTTTTCGGTTTAAACCAGTTGTTTATTTTTTAAAAAAAGAAGAAAAACAGCTGGTGTAAACCAGCCAACCCTAAAAGTAAATGCTTCTTTTAAAAAAATACTCAAATAAGTAGCAAAATTCTATGTAGTATTTTTACTTCAAAATATTCCATACCCTCTTTTTGGAACAAAATAAAATTAAAATAAAACATAAGAAAAATACTTAGATTTATATGATACACTTAAAGGCTGCACACCTAGAGCTTTTAATTTTGTATATTCTTGAAATTCTACAGTTTTATATAAGCACAATCACGGTTTATTCAGTCCTTAAGTTTTCTGTATTTTTAACAAGAGGGATTGAACATGAAGGGTGTGAGATAAGAACATGGTAACCCATAATTTTACTATTTTAAGAAATTAGAAATTTTCTGCTGCACAATCCATTTTGAAAGTCGGAAAGCTGATTTTTCACATAAGTCTATACATGAGGGATTAAACGAAGCGGTATGCGTTGCTGCCTATCTGATGCTGCGTAACTCAGCAATTGAAAATTTGTTAGTTACCATGTTCTTGGCTCACACCCTTCATATCATTATGGAACTCTCCCCACCCCACCAACACACACACACACACAAAAAAAAAAAAAAAAAAGGTCTACGGAATATATTTAAGTTAAGATAAATACAACTACACAACAAACATGACTGACTGGAGCTTTTGCGCTTCTATCGAGAAGTCCGGAATTCAACTCAGCATTCGACCATTCTGACAAAACTTTTCTTCATTCCATCTATGAAGTAGAAATAGTGCGTGTACTGTGAGTTGGCTGACTTCATTTCTTATTGTTTTTAAATCGTTATTATTACTAATTACCAGCAGCGACGGTTTTGCGAGGGTTAGGGGGGGGGGCGGTCTTTCGGACTGAAGCCTGTTCCCCAAAATTACGGAATGTCTAAAAGAAACGAAATATCTATTAGTTATGCCTTTACTCATAAACTTTAAGCTGCCGTCAAATAAAAATTACGAATGTTTAGAAAAACTAAACATTAGTAAGAAAAAAACCCTCCCAAAATACTTTTCTAAATCCGCCACTGATTCTCAGTATAAAATGATCTTCAAGGTTGTATCCGGAAGATTATCGCTAAATATATAAATGAAACGAAATACAATATTAGTTATGCCTATACTCATAAACTTCAAGCTCCTCCCAAATAAAATTAGGAGATTTTAGAAAATGAAACAATCAGAGAAACCCGTCCCAAAGTACGTTTCTAAATCCGCTACTGATTATTTGTATAAATTAGTATTCAAGGTTGTATCCGGAAAATTATTGCTAAATCGTTGCACAGCTACAGTATAACAGAAATGTAGAAGTACGGTTAGACGGATATATTGAAAAACGTACGCTTTGACGGATATATAGAGAAACTTAAGTTTATCTTCTGCGTTAGAAGCTAGAGTACTAAGCTTTTAGAAATGAAACAGACGACAAACTGAAATGATATCGAGAAGAAAAAATATCGATAACTCAAAAGTTAAAATAAAGTTAAATAGCCTCTAAAATTGCCCTCAAATACTACATTCTTCATGTTAGCTTTAATTCGTAAAACATATGCTCCATCCATCTTGATGGTGAATTTTAGAGCGAAATATGGCATTTAGGTCATGTAATTCTTATCTAAGTATAGAATATACTATAAGAAAGCTATTTAGATAGAAAAATCATGAAAATGAAAAAAGCCAAAATTTCCAAAATTCTCGTTTTTTCCCCAAAAAAGCCGGCTTTTTATGTGAAAAAAACCATCGATTCAAAAAAGCCGGCTTTTTTGCATCTCTAGTCTCTAGGAAGTCTTTATTGCCCAGCAAATAGGCTAAGATTATCATCATTCGTAAACATTCGCTAAGGTCCGATTACATTATAGAAATGTTGCTATAATTCAATAACTCCATGCTACTTTATTTTGTTGTGTTCTCTTTTACAGGAGAAAAAGCAGAAGGATGCATTAACAAGAAAACAGGAAAAGAATCGAAGTAAAATGCAGCGAAACGAGGATGACCAAGCGCCAACTGAACTACTACAAAAGCCTCGGGAGTACATAGTGAAATTTTCTTTCCCAGATCCTCCACCTTTGCAACCTCCAATTCTCGGGATGCATAGTGAGTAGAATTCAGTAATTAATTTATGTAGATTATTGCTGGTAGCAATCGTGTAGTTTTTTTTTTCTATCGTGACTTTAAAACTAACAAGGGAAGTTCGGGAGAAAGCACTCGCCTGCAGAGAAACTAAGTATACCATTTGAAGGACCAATTCGTGCTGATTACAACAAGCTAATAAAATTCCTGTACGGTTGAGAACTGTTCAAGAGATTCAACTGCCAGAGAACGCTATTCGATTGCATGATTAGATTACTTCATTGCATACATGAATAAGGAGAAAGTTGTAAGATTTGCACACTTTTTCATTACATTTTAACTTTTCTTAACTTTACGATTTTTTTTTCTTAGGATGGGGGCGCGGTGGCTCAGTGGTAGAGCGTTCACCTCCGGTGCTTAGGATCCCTGGTTCGATCCCAGCTCGCGCCGTGTGGACTTCGTGGTGGACAAACACCGTGCTCGTGGGTTTTCTCGGGGTTCTCCCGTTTCCTCCCACTTTCTTCATTCATCTCTCATAATCACCATCTCCCTTAGCCTGACCGGCATGATCGTGGGACGTAAAATTCAAAGATTTCATTTCATTTTTTTTTCTTAGGAAAGACCGGAAAAAATATGAAAATGGTCGGAAAAAGTCAGGAAATTGCTGAGAGAAATTTGCTACACACCCAGTCTTGGAAGTTTATATATATATATATATATATATTCGTTTATATATATATATACATGCGTTTTTAAACACGTTAAGTACAACATTATTAGCGTTGAATATTGACATACGAATTGAAGTCTATCGGAGGTAACAGAAAAAAAAAAAAAAACTGTTTTGCAATAACTAACCAGTTTGTTAGTTAAAATTAGTCATTATACTGTTCACAGTAATGATAGGTTAGAGATGAACATTGATCACTGTTGTTCTTCTGTTCTATAAAGAAAGGACGCAGGCAAAAGACTCTCTTCTACCATAAACATTTTATATGTGTAATTGCATTGCATTCGTCAAGGGAACAGTTCGGATAATCAAAACGTAAAGCAAATTCGACAGATGATTCAGAAGGTATATAATTTGCTCAATAACCTGCCTTGTGGAACACAAACTGAAACAGTCCAATGTATCGCGATGAACGGAACTGATTCCTTACCATGGGCACGAACTTTTGATTGTTTCATTGGTACAGCATAACGTCTGGATGAAGAAGTTTCATACTTCCTACAAATCGGCTGCCTTAATCTGTGTTTGGTCGAAATACAAATATATCAAATGGTTGTACAGATCGTTTGTAGTTCTTTGGTATATTCTCAACCATTTCGTCTTTGCCATCCGCCGTCTAACTTGCAATGGACAATATGTCTGTGAATAGATCCCAGTGATCAATTAGTAGCAACTTCGAACCATCAAACTTCGCCATGGGAGAGAATACTTCGGTTATATACTTCCAGCACCCATCTTTCTTCATCATGCATTTAACGTTGAATTTTTCGACAAGTTCTCAACCGTACAGGAATTTTATTAGCTTGTATATTGTTTCAGAAAATAACTTCATTATTGACTTAATGAAGTAAGTTGGGTGACTAGCAAAAATAAAGTTTTCTTACATTACGCTACATTGTTTGCGATCTTGTCTCTTTGTTCCTAAGATTACTATTTGAAGCAATAGATAACTTGCTTACATTTTTGAACAGCTTGTGAATAACAAATAATAAAGTCTCTATCAATAAATAAATAAATAAATAAACCCATCTCCCAATGAAACTACCAATAAATTAATGCTCATAGTCCCAGAGAAGACGTTACCTTCTGCGGCCCGTCCATCTTCGGATGGAAATGAAATTGCACTTGAAAAAACTAGTTTCAAAGGGCTAAAGCCCGTTACTTCAAGCAACAATCCCAAGAAGATGGCATGACTTGACTTGACTATTCTGGGTTGTAATTGCGCCAGTTACCTAGTTACAAGGTCATAAAGTATTTCTTCTGTATTTTGAATGGTGATGGTGTCAGTGATGTCAAAGATGACAATCTCAGAGTTCAATGCAATAAAGTATTGTTCTGAAATGTATCTGTATAAAATTTCTATACGAAACAACAATAATTATTTACTTTTAATTGGTGTCTCTGAATGACCCCACAGTATTTCCAATGCTACATTTTTCACGGTAATACACAAGGGTTAATGTGTTCAAATTGTAATGTTTACCATCGGGAATCGAAGTTGGGACCACGTGTACTAATTACACGCGCGCTAGTTACTAGACCATTGGGAAGGGCCGACTGGATCCGAGAATCAAACCAGATTTCCGCCTAAACTGAGCCAGCATGGGTAAACCACCGTACTACCCAATTTACTCCCTGAATAGCCAGAATTGCTGTCGTACGCCAAAGATACAGGTTTGATTCTTGGCCCAGTCGTGCAGTTTTCACTCTTTGTGTATCATTAAATTCTCACCTATAGACAGGGTGTCTGCTAATACCTGAAGTACTGGAAATCTACTAGAAATTGTGTAAAACTGAAGAAATGTAAGGGAATTCGTAAATGGTGTGGTACTGTGAACTAAATACTGGATTCACGTATCAAACCATTGAAATATTATAACTGTTTTTTAACAAATAAAAACCCAACTATATTTCATGCTATTTTAAATAGTTAACGAGGTTTGGAGAGCTTGTGTAGTATGTGTGGTACTAATTCATCATCTCTCCCCGCTATCATAATTATATACGAGTCCAATTCCGAAATAAACCTCCATTTGCGCAGTGCGAGAAACAACCGGGAAGAACGACATCAGTCTTATGGTGCTGTGTGTAGTAGACAGTGACCCCCAGTGGACGGAGAAGGTTGTGTTGCAATTCACTTCACTGTAACAATTGAAAGTGAATGCTCCAGTAGGGAAAAAACCGTCAAATGTAAAGTGTGTGCGCAGGGTATCTACTAAAATTAATTACGAAATGAAATTTCGTGACTTTTTCGTGACCTTTTCTTTACCAAATCATAAAATTTCCTGATATTTTCAAGAGCGAATTTGGATGCGAATTAGGCCGAATTTTCATCCATGCAATAGAAACACACTTTGCTTCCGATTTGGTAGCGTCTAAAGCCGACCATATACATTTTTGGTGGTGAACTTTAACGTTTTATAGAACAAGATTTTCCAATCTGTACTTACATTTGAACAGTTTAGAAAAAGAAAAAAAAAGAAAAGAAAAAAAAAAACATGACCCAAAAGCTAAATTTCGTGACTTTGACATTCGTGACTTTCGGAATCGCTGCGGTAAAACGATTTCTGAGTGAAAAAAAAAAAAAGACTTCCGGCAGCCGCGATTCATCACGAACTGAGTGGTGTTTACGGACCAAATGTGATGAGTGAAGGTATCGTACGTGAATGATGTAGCATGTTTTGAGTACAGCACTGAACGTACTTAAAAAACCACTGGGATGATTTTGATCATCATCCAAATTTGCCGCCGAGTGACTATCACCTCTTCAAGCACATGAAACAGCGGCTGGCGTCACACCGCTTCGACAATGACAATGCGCTTCACAATGCTGTTAGCGGGTGGCTTCATTCCCAGGTGGAAGTTTTTTTAGAAAGAATGTCAAACCTTCTAAAACGTTATGACAAGTGCTTCAATTTGAATGGTGAATATGTTGAAAAGTAATGTTATGTTGTAATTTTCTAATGTATATAATAAAAGTTTTGTATGTGCGAGAGTGTATGTCACTGATAATCAAAGTGTTTTTTCGAATTGTTTCGTAGATACTTGAATTTGTTGATCCTCTTTTAGTATTGTTTGTAATACTGAAGTTCTAGTTCATTGTGGTTTTTGTCATTATATAATAACTATTTCAGATTTGACATTTGCATATCCTGGCCAGAAACCTCTATTTGTGGATTGTGACTTCGGTATTGATCTGAGTTCTCGAGTAGCTATTGTAGGACCTAATGGAGTTGGTAAATCAACATTCTTAAAACTTTTGACTGGAGAATTGGAACCTCAGCAAGGCGAAGTCCGAAAAAATCATAGGCTGGTAAGTATCGTAGATCACATTACAAGTAATTAAGGAAAGTAATTAATACGGTAATAGATTTGTTTTACCTTTTTAATGTATCGTGTAAGGTAAATATCTATAGTTTTAGTAGATCTTGCTAATACTTTTTACATAGATTTGTGTAACTCACAAGCACATCATGTCACTTTTTATGTTAGAGCCATGAGAATGGTAAATTTAAAATGTTGAAAAACTCAATTCCTTTTTCTTGTGAGAATTTATTTTCTGTGGCACACTGGGAGTGACCGACTTCTTTTTCTTTTAAAAAAAACTGACCCAAAGGACCCGGTAAAACTAAAGAACCAAGTCACAGAAAACTTAATCACAGGTCTGAGGCAAGATGGTTTTTCACCAGTGTTGTTCAACCTGGCCGTGGGGAAGCTTATGATGAAAACATTCCAGAAGAATTTCAGGGAAGTTCAAGTTGAAGCTAAGAACATCGTACACCGACGATATGTCTCTCTTGTCTAGAACCAAATATGAAACAAATCAGTGAAGTTACAAAATTCCTGCAAGAAAAATTGGCCTTACAATAAATAAATAAAACTGACAAGGAAAGGACATGAACGAGATTCCTAATCAGGCCTAGTCCATTCGATAAACATAACAAAGATATGTTCATGCAAAAAAAAAAAAAAAAAAAAAAAAAAAAAAAAAGTGCCATGGACAACAGGGTAAGTCCCTGCGGCCCATTAACCCTGTTAGTATAAAGAAAATCGTACACTCGTAGTGAAATACCTATTGCATCAAAGCTGTTCATTGGAAAATCATGGTTCATAGTTGATTCTCTTCAGTATGAAACAAGCTTTCCAGAGGTGCTATTGATAGACAGAATAGGTATGAGGGGAAAGCGTGTATTGGTATACAAGCTTTTCTTTCATATCTATTCCGTCTATCAATACAAAACTTGGTATACACAATTTTTATCCCCTATACTATTTTTTGAGCTCCATTTGGATTGTGTGCTTTTTACCTGGGCAACTCCAGAAGGGTCCAACTTTGATGGGAGGGATTTCTGGAGGGAATTTTCCCGACATTCTCTCAGTTTTCCCTGTTCAGGTACGTTAGGGGCCCCAATACATAGCACCTCTGGAAAGCATGGCTTTCCAATGAACAGTGTTGATGCAATAGCTATTTCACTACGAGTCTACTATTTTCTTTATACTAACAGGGTCAATGGGCCCCAGGAACCTACTCCGTTCTCCATGGCGCCTATTTTTTTGTGCATGAACATATCTTTATGTTTATCGAATGGACTAAGTTTGATTAAGAAGTCCAGTTGACAGGTTCGTGTCCTGTCCTTGTGCGGACCTGATGATGAAGTATACAAGAGGGCCATTTCAACCACTGAAAGTTGGTAATTGATCTGTGATTTCAAATATTTGGGAATGATTTTAACAGATAATGCATTATGTTATACGGAAATCAAAGCAAAAATACAAGCCGGAAACAGTTTACTATGTAATTTCAGGCAACTGATTAAATCATGCAATCTGTCAAGAAAGTTCAAGCTAATGTTGTACAGGACAACGTTTGTGTGGGTGTGAAAATTGAAGTGTTAGATAGAAAGTCATGTGCAATTGTGTTATCTTCGAACCAAAAGTTTTAAGTAAGATCTTCGATCCGGTAAAAGTGTGGTGAAGTTTGTACATCCAAGAGTTGGATAAACTATACAACAACCCAAATAAAATAGGCCTAATGAGGACTAATGTGGGCGGGTCATGTCGTCTGAAGGGAAACAAATCGATAGGCTCTGAAGTTGCTAGATTTTTTCCCCCCGGATGGAAGAAGGCCACTAGGTTCACCAAGGAAGAAATGATGGACTCCAGTACTACAAATGAGAATATGGAATATCTGGAAGCAAAGGGCAAAGGATAGAACCTAATGGATGAAGAATCTTGTATTTGCGTCGCGAATTCTATCATATGCTTGATTGTGATCATCAGCAACCAATTCTGTTGCAAGATCATTACGTGTTGTTTACCATCTTTTTCAAGTAAACGATAATATCTAAGCGAGTATTTTAACTATTAATAATAACCTACGCACTATAAGAAATTAAAAATAACTTGAGAAAAATAACTCGCGAAAAAGCCAAATTTAAACAGGTCCTATTTCGAATTCCAGAAACTGTGGATGGTGGTCCTTATCAGCGTAAAGGAAGCCACGCATACACAATCTAAAAGTACATATTTCCTCAATTTTCAGTAGGTGTACAGGGTATTCCCTACAGGATATAATTCTCAGATATGCTCTTAATAGAGTTTTCAGATATACCCTGATTTCAAAGAGGGTGTAAAGTAGGCAGAAGGTAAGCCTTGACAATGGACATCCAATGCTTCGGAGGGAAGTCGGAAGTATTAGGAACCGGAAGTTCCATGTCTTTTTTGTTCGGAATAATGTGTGATGCGATGTATTTCGTCACGGTATATTTCACGTTTTCTTCACTTATAAGCGTTAAAGAAAATATTGCAGCATGCGTTTTCTCTAATACGAGAAACCGTGCTGCTGACGATCCTTAACACTTCCGACATCGTGCCAAAGTATTCTGTGTTCACTGCTATCAAGGCTTATCGTTTGCCTACTTTGGACCAATCATAAATTCAGAGCATATCTCAAAATTCGGTTGATGGCATGTCTGGAAATTTCACCCTGTTTGGAATACTCTATACACCCACTGAAAATTAATGAAATATGCATTTTTGCATTGCGTATGCGTGACTTCCTTTACGCTGATAAGAACCATCCCGTTTCTGGAATTCGAAATAGGACCTGTTGAAATTTGGCTTTTTCGCGATTTTGGACAGCCCTAGCTCTGAAACTATGCACTTTTCCTCATAGGTTCATATGAACTTTTTCTCTTATTTTTATGTAAGGAATCAGCTCTTACAGTTTGTCGGTATAGTTCATTAACACCCTCTATTATATATATATATATATATATATATATATATATATATATATATATATATAGAGAGAGAGAGAGAGAGAGAGAGAGAGGTCCGGAAGTGGGCGTACCCTCCCTTTAGTTTCAACAGTATAATGTTAGTTATGGTAGAATGTCTGTACACAGTTACCTTGAAGTTTTAAGATTCTTAAGAGTCATAAGCATCGGTATGATCACCATCCATACAAATGCATATGGACTTAGATCACATATTGTTGATTACTCCACCTTCACTGCAAATAACTGTTACCAAGCAGAAAACAAATGAACATGGATAGCAATGTTGCCAGACAATGCCAAGCAATGTTACCAAACAAATGTAGGTAAAACCTAAAACCGTCAGAAAACACCAATTAGGGGTACGCCCACTTCCGGACCAAGCTGTATATATATATAAAATAAAAGGTATGTTATTGTGTGTTCCTATTATTGTCTGCTTGTTGAAGTTTAGCGTTTTTTTCATCACCAAGACTATATGAGACGTTGACCTGCAGTTTAAGGTGGAGTCCTGACCACCATAATGCGTTGAAATTTCGAACCGGAAATCGAACCTGGAACTATATGCACCAATGGCTTGCACGCAAGCCACTTGATCAGCAGAGAGGGCTTTTTCCTATTGTATCTGTATATATTCACTTCTTGTGCTCCCTCATTTAAATTTTCCTCACAACTCTCCAAGGTATTACAAAGTTTAATTTTTTTGAAAATTTGAGTAGGAAACTGATATATTGAGGTCGATTTTAAGATCATCATCTTAGATGCTTAACATTTTATTGTAGTATAAGTGTTTCTCTCCACACTGGTTGTACCTGATCTATATGCTGTTCTTATTTCTAGCGAATTGGAAAGTTTGACCAACACTCCGGTGAGCATTTGACAGCTGAAGAATCTCCGTCGGAGTATTTAATGAGGTTATTTGATCTTCCATACGAGAAAGCTCGCAAACAATTAGGAACATTTGGTCTTTCCAGCCATGCGCATACCATTAAGATGAAGGATTTGTCTGGAGGTCAGAAGGCCAGAGTGGCGTTAGCAGAGTTGTGTTTGAATGCTCCCGATGTTGTCATATTGGTAAGTATTAGTAGACTAGAACTAGTATCGTAATCCTAATCAAAATCAGTGAGATAACCATTTGTTATAATTTACTGGCACTTGTGAGTATCGCATGTGCCAACGACAGAAGAAGTGAATAATCTAGTGGAAATATGCAACCAGTGACGGAAGATGCTTGATAAGGCAGGCTAATAATAGCGTCGAATACAATATCGAATCGCACAATGTTGCTCCATTTTACACCTATATTTACAGCTCGAAAAACATAGAGGGTATAAAATCAAACTTTCTCACAGCTACCGAGCGTAGACTAGTACACAAAACACGTTTGGCGTGTTGTTCTGGTAACAGAGTTTGTATAAACTGACAATTACTTTGGGACATCGTGTGTGTAAACTAAAAGCTACTGACTTTACTATTCTCAATTATGCCTCAATTCTATTCAAAGTTGAATCTTCAATACAAAAGTAAGTGAAAGTGAGTTTAGTGGAGATGGCAGCAGGATTACCGTATTCCTTGAAGTAAAAAAGAAATCTGACAAATACATGTATTTACAAAATGTGAACAATGCACTTCTGGCGTCAATTTCCGTGATACACATCCACTTTCATGCGCAGTGCTAGCAGATGACCGCCTTTGACTATTACATACTTCCTTTATGGCCAATAGATATGAATAGTAGCAAAGATTGAGATGGAACTATTTATTTCAACTTTCGATTTTCTTTTCGAGACAACCTGGCTGAATACTTATTGCACTCTTAAAATAGGTGACATGTCCGGGTAAAAAAATGATGTATAATGATGATGAGGCTTAATTTAACAAGGATAAACTGTTTGTACTAACACAGTAGAAAGTGTAAATACATAGATCGTGTAATTTGCAGTGTGGATTTTAACTGTGTAAAGCACAACAGTTCAGGACACTTACTGCACAGTTCTGATTTCGTATACCACAGCCACATTCAGTTAGAGCAAGTGAGTAATTTTTGGTGTAATTTTAGCACAATTGATAAAAGTGAAGTTCTTGAACCTTATATATTAACGAAGGGAGGAAGCAACCGTTTATACACAGACACACGCGAAATCCTCTGCAGGTGCGAATTAAATGATACTCAAAGAGTAAAAAAGTAGATAATTGGACTGAGACTCAAACTCGGAACCGTCAGCGCCAGCAGCCCACTTCCCAAACAACCATACACTTTCTCACCTTGAATTTTCAGAATGAAGAAGGTTGCTTCTAGAATTCACTTGGAGTTCAATGTATTCTCCTTTCACGACATATTAAGTCACAGTCACTACTTCTTGTGGTCACCTTATTAATTTATTGCTAATAAAACGGGGAGGGGGGGAAGCCATAATACAATTCTTTACTACTGAAGATTGGCCATTTTGTAATTTGTAAGAATGAACGTTGCCACGACGTCAATGATTGCCGAATTCAATCTTAAGGTACCCTTTGAGCTTTCCCGGAAAATTGAATTACCAAATGATATTGACATTATTGAGTCTTGCATTTCTGAATGAAACTGTCCCAATTCTTATCGATGTTGCACATATCTGTATTTTACGTTAGATATTTAGTCCTAATACACACATTTATTTCAATAATGAAATGTTTCACTCACTCATACAAGGCTCAGTAACGACAAAAACAGAACAGTGATGGAACGGTGGTCGCTGTCACTGATAGCTTGATTAATAAATGATTCATAAAAACAGAACAGTGATGGAACGGTAGTCGGTGTCACTACTAGCTTCATTGATAAATGATTCATGAAAACAGAACAGTGATGAAAAAAATGAAATGAAATCTTTAAGTTTTACGTCCCACGGTTATGCCGGTTAGGCTAAAGGAGACGGTGATAATGAGAGATGAGTGAAATGATGGAATGAAGAAAGTGGGAGGAAACGGGAGAACCCCGAGAAAACCCACGAGCACGGTGTTTGTCCACCACAAAGTTCACTTGGCGGGGGCTGGGATCGAACCCGGGACCCCAAGCACCAGAGGTGAACGCTCTACCACTGAGCCACCGCGCCCCCCAGAACAGTGATGAAACGGTGGTCGCTGTCACTGATAGCGTGATTGATAAATGATTCATAAAAACAGAACAGTGATGGAACGAGGGTCGCTGTCACTGATAACTTGATTAATAAATGATCCATAAAAACAGAACAGTGATGGAACGAGGGTCGCTGTCACTGATAGCTTGATTAATAAATGATTCATAAAAACAGAACAGTGATGGAACGAGGGTCGCTGTCACTGATAGCTTGATTAATAAATGATTCATAAAAACAGAACAATGATGGAACGAGGGTCACTGTCACTGATAGCTTGATTGATAAACGATTCACAAAAACAGAACAATGATGGAACGAGGGTCGCTGTCACTGATAGCTTGATTAATAAATGATTCATAAAAACAGAACAGTGATGGAACGGTGGTCGCTGTCACTGGTAGCTTGATTGATAAATGATTCACAAAAACAGAACAGTGATGGAACGCTAATTGTGTCACTGATTAACTTAATTTATAATGGTATTAATCTGGCAATAGGGCGTCTGAGGTTCACTTTTTAGCCAGTTTAGAGTTAGATTTTTCCACTTGTTCAAATACAATAATTTGCTAAATTGAAACGGAGGATGTTTTTCAGTGCTGTGTGTGTCTGTCACCAATATTGCCTTACGAATTCTGTCAAACTTTCTGGCAGAAGGTTAAGGGTTCTGGCAGACTTTCTGTCTAGCTGGTACATTGTTATACTTTCTCCGATACAATAATAATAATCTTCAGTTTTAGTTCTAAGTAATGGTGTCATGAACTCGGTAGCCAAGCGGAGAAATAAGTTTCAATGAAGTATTGTATTTGTAACAAATATATGTCTGGTTTTAATATTTACGTATTATTAAGCATAATAATAATATACTAACGGAAAGCTTGGTATAAAATTAATTTTATATTGTTAAAATTATTTTTGTGTACAATATAGAAAGAGTCTACCTGCACAAGTCTGGAAATAAAAACTTAATATTTCATATAATCACACTGAATTTATAAGTATACGATTAAATATGATTCCTGGAAACATTCCAAGTTTTCACAGTAAGTCAATTTTGACCTCGATTTTTTAATTACCTGATGCAGCCTTATGGAACTGAGGGAAATTATTCTTCTGTTGAAGACACATACAGGTGATCTCTTGTATATGTTTAATATTAATTGTTGTGAGAGCGATGTGTACAATATTGGTTTTTATTACTTTTGGTCCTTTTCAGGATGAACCTACAAATAATTTGGATATCGAATCGATAGACGCATTGGCTGATGCTATTAATGAATACAATGGAGGTAAGAGTTTCAAGTTCTCTTTACATCGAAATCTGTGTATATATATATATATCGTTCAGCCGAATGAAACATCCAACCCCAAATAGAAGGCCGCAATTCGAGTATCCACCAATCCGACGATTTATTAAACTATTTTGTGAGGGCACTCTTAATCATGAATTGTTGTATGAAGTTTCTTTTAACTTGCATTTAAAATTGTTGCTGAATAACCAATCATTATTTTAGCTCTGTTTGGAATTTAGATGTACTAGTTGTTCCTTCCAAGCCTTCGGCCCGCTATACACTATAGGTTAAAATCGGGCCTAAGTAAAAGCTGTAATTGTTTTCACTTAACAGTTTGCCAACCAATCACCCCACCCCATACTCCATACCATATTTATAGAATTATCCAAGAAGTTCGTTATACAAAATGTGTTGATTTAAATCACTTAGTAGCAAGCGGTAGCGCGGGTAGCGACATTTATTAGCGTGACTTTACTGTTAGTAATTAGTGCGATGCACTTACGTTAAATGACGTATAAAACGGCGTTCAACTGCGAAACGTATGTCCATAAACGTAGCTACAATACATATAGGAACACTTGGTTAACCGAAGATAGGAATCCCACAATAAGTAGAAAAATAGTGTAAAACTACAAAAAACAATACTGATTTCGACTCTTCTGTACATACTTTATACTCCAGGTTTTAGTTTGTCCACGTAAGTAGAATGTCTTCGTGCATTCCGTAATAATAATTCTGTTATATGGTATAATGTGTACAATGTCTTGGTTTTCTTTTATCTTAAGTTCCAGCTACGGGTTTCGGAAGACAGGACGATTTGAGAAAAGCACTGTTACGATGCCGTAACGTTGTAGAAATCGTATGTTTCGATTGTATTATAAACCTTGACGCAGTGGAATTTACCTGTATTGTTGAGAAACTAACTGAATCATGGTTCTCAGAGGAACTTTGAATATAAACCTACTTAGTCTGCGTCTTTCAGTTGTAGCTAATCCTATGCCCGTGTATCTTAAACTTGAAACATGAGGCGATATAATGGATTACCCTATGTCAGCAAATCAATGATGATAGCAGATCTTTTTGGGGACAAGTATCGTTAAGATGTCTCATAAACGTTGAGCTATTTTTGTCCCCAATTATCAATATAAAGCCATCCGCACCTTGACCAGAGTACAGAACAGCCGAGCCAAAGTACAGTAGTGTGTGCAATACAACAAAGTCTCTTACCGCATATTCAGTCGAGCATGTGGTACACAAAGATCTCTTCAACGTTATGACAGACACACAATCAATGCACTAAGGGCTCTATAAGTACGTACTAGACAAAGACCTCTCTAACGTTACGATTGGCACACACAGTCAACAAACTCAGGGGTCTATGAATACTATTAGACAAAGAATTCTCCAACATTATGATTCGTACATACAGTCAACAAACTCAGGGGTCTATGAATACTATTAAACAAAGACCTCTCCAACGTTATGACTAAAGCACAGTCAGTGGGCTCAGAGATCTATGAGTACGTACTAGACAAAGAATTCTCCAACGTTATGACTTGCATACATAGTCAACAAACTCAGGGGTTTATGAATACTATTAAACAAAGACTTCTCCAACGTTATGACTGAGGCACAGTCAATGGACTCAGAGATCTATGAGTACATACTAGACAGACCCCTCCAATGTTATGACTGAGACATAATCAATACACGTAGGGCTCTATGAGTACGTACTAGACAAAGACCCCTCCAGTGTTATGACTGAGACATAATCAATGCACACAGGGCTCTATGAATATGTAGTAGACAAAAAAACTCCCAGCGTTATGACTGAGACACACAGTCAATGCACTTAGAGCTCTCCCTCCACATTCCTGCCTCGGACTAGATTGTCTTGCATCTGGTCAGTGTGCAGCTGACCTTAGAGATGTATAGTTATTACATGTAAAAAGAGAAGAATTGTGTGTGTCTTAAAAATCCACCTATTTAAGTCCGGGTTCAAATCGAGAAAGGGGCTTTGAAAATCTGGAAGTTGATTGCTGTGCATCAGGGGAGAGTTGAGTTGATTTTGAGTTTAACGTGTCTTTCAGCAGTGGGGCTATATGAGACGGGGCCTACTGATTAACGTGGAATCCGAAGCACATGAGCTCCCGGCGAGAATCGAACCCAGGTCTCCCGCGCCAAAAAGGCGCGTACGCTAACCGCTTAGCCACGAAGGAGCTCTGCGTCACGGGAGAGACCCTATTCTCTTAACTGCACCAGTTGTTCCAATTAAAAGAATAAAATGTCAAGTATATCAGTTCTCAGGTTGAACTTGTAGACAATAGTAACTATACGTGTAAACCACCTCACAAAAACAAATCGAAATAGAAAATACCACCTTTTTTGTAACTGTTGTTGGTAGTCTTCCGGGCCAAAAGAATGTTGTACTAACATGTGATAAAATAAAAGCTTTTGTTACCTAGCGTTAAGTTAATTGGTCCAATATATTTCATCTATCAATCATTCTTCGAACATCATCGGAGCCTCAGCGCGTTTTTCCAGATAAGTTCGTTTTCGTACATGTTTTTTTCTTTTAATTGTGTACCTAAAATTTTACACCATAAATTCTGAGGAAACATTGAAACAACACATTGGATAACCACTACTGCTAGTAGAATATGCTTATCTTACAAAAGTCTCGGAGTTTTATTAACTTTAAGCGAATTTACGCCCTTTTTACATCAAACGCATTTGTGGCTTTTGCCATGGTTGTTTAGCCTCCTGGTAACATTTCAATTCACATTGTTTTATGTAAGAAAAAACACTACTTAAATTTTCAAACATCGTTTTTCTCCAGCTGCATGTTTGACTTACGCCCTTATTGCATCAAACTCCTCAATTTAAAAAAGTCCATTCACCTGTAAAACTAAACTGGCCCGATGACGTAAGCAGAATGGTTGATAGACGAAATTTATTGAGCCAGTTAATAAATTATCGCAACATAAGGTAACAAAAGCTTTTTATTTGTAGAAGTTGTGTAAAAATAAAATTGCATTTTTTTTATAATTAACAAAATTATAACTTTGTCCATCATTGTTAGATTTATAAACTACAATAAAACACTAGGATTCTCTCCCACAAAGCTTTCGTATTTATTCAGGTCTATTTGCTATTAAAAATTTAAATTTAGATTTTTATTTATTTATTTATTTTACTTCAAGTGTGTCACTTTCCCTTTTTAAATTATAATTTTAGTTGCTTCCTACTCTTCGTGAAGTTCTGCGTTGTGCGCCATTTCACAATATTAGGTGATATGCATAAAAGTGTGATCTTACCCTTTGTTCAAGATTCTGAGATTAGTCACAACGTGACGTCATTTGATTTTTAATCTCAGGCACCTGAGTAAATGCTCGGAATTTATGAATCATACTGTGATTTATCATTTTTTGAATACATAAAATTGAGTATAATCTCAACTAGCTGAGATTAATCTACAAGTTTCGTGAACCACCTCAGTACCTGTCTCACAGTGTGTGAGAGTGGATCGAAGTGGATGAATTTATGGATGTGGAGCCCAAAAGAAACGTGTACAAAGTTATTGTATGACTATAGACGTCTGTCTAGATAAAATAATAAATAAATACATGATGATGTAGGAACGAACGACTTCTTGTTCTTTTAGCAATTCATAGTGGACACTATCTTAGGGTAACCAGTGTCCCGTCCACTTCCGATTTCAACGTGTGCGCTCTAGTATTCTCTCTGTGTGATAAGATGTAACTTGATTATTTTTTTTCTCTCTCTTATGATCTTGGAGATACTCAAATTTTTTCTGCTAATTTTAAAACTTTAATTCCCGTTCATTAACTTTTTCTAGATGTTTTCGGGAAACCGAGATTGCCATTTTTTTTAAGAAAAATCCCGGAAACTCTTAACACTGTTGCACGAGTTAGCAATTCAGTTTTGTTTCCCCCATCACATATGCAAAAGTGTTTCCTTTTTTATATTATCCAATATAAATTGGCTACTCAAAATTGAAACAGAATTGCGGCCGTGTAGTGCTAGGAAATTGGTTGTCACTGTTTTTTTATATTGCTGGTACATTCAAAACGAAAGTAGCACCACCTATTCCAACAGAAAACAAAAATTGTGCTTTCGTGCTGGATAAATAACGCTACTGATTTTAATTTTATGTTTTCACTCTCTGCATACCTGTGAATTCCTGATTTAGAGAAGGAAAGAACATTACATCACTTTCATTACATCATTTCTGTATGAAACGTCATCAAAGCCAAGTTGACATGAGGCGGAACTGCATGTTTCAATGAGAAGAATCTTATTGTCTATTCGTTCTTTTTTATCCACACGAATTACGAGTAAGAACTCACTTGTAGATTAATCTCGTTCGAGAGGTGAGATTATACTCACTAGTACTTACTTATCTTTATGCATATCACCCATTGTATATGTTATCTTATATTTATTTGTATGTGTTTTTTCTTTGTAGGTGTGATAATAGTTTCTCACGATGAACGACTGATCCGAGAAACTGATTGTACTCTTTGGGTGATCGAAGACAAAACAATCAATGAAGTAGACGGAGACTTTGATGATTACAGGAAGGAGTTGCTTGAGAGCTTAGGGGAAGTTATAAATAATCCCAGTATAGCTGCTAATGCGGCTAATAAGCAATGAAAGTAATGAAGGAAGGAAGCGTTAAGTTGGATATTTTAACGAGGTGTAAATAACGCGCATATTTGTTCTGTCCTGTTTTCAGAAAATAAAATCCTAAAATAAAAGTTTTTGAGGGAAAAAATTATTTATTCTTTAAAGTGAATATTCTGAGAGTTACAGTAAATAGAATTTACAGAGTTACAGAAATTAAATCTAAGTAAGTTTTTCTTCTCCAGTTCATTGCACAGTATACTACCGGTACCTAAAAGAATTTTGAAATACAATTATCATGGTCTCACGTAGCGTAGTTGCTAACGCTTTTGCCTTTGGTGCAAGTCGTCTCGGGTTTGATTCCCGGTGGGGACACTTGGTCCAAAAGCTTTTTCAGGCCAATCATTCTGAGTAGGGTTCTTCCTGTTTTCCCCATTCACACCAGGCAAATCCTGGGATGGTACATGACATACAGGTTCCAGGCCACTTCCTTTCTTCTTCCACCCCCCTATTCCCTGGGTAGTGTAATTGCCGATCATCCCTCATACATGTCCGGTTGAAGGTCATATGTGCTGGTTGCACAGAAATATGTATAAATAAATAAATATGATCGAATAATTAACAATAAAAATACTAAGTTTTTGCAGTAGAACGCCTAAAATTCTTTGGTAATTCTGTCAGAACCTTTCTATATCGTGTGTACCCCTGCTGGCTCTGCGGTCGATGTGTGTTTACCCGTCCCTCCCTCGAAAGAGAACGGACAAGTTGCTGTGGCCGAGATCCTTCAGTAGTTGGGTGCAGACAGGGTTGCCACATTGAATTATTTCACGGGTTTTGCTGTGCATTGTCTTGTTAGTCATTCTAAGTAGCCTACGATCTTCGCTTGCGAAAACCAAACGAATGAATGACAAATTGGCAACACAGCTGAGGGCATTCACTTCTTTTCCCAGAGCAAAGGGAAAATTTCTTCCGTAAGAGGGCGGCGGACATGGGGCCGAAGTATGTTTCACATATTTTCCGAGGGCACACTTGAAATAGAAAGTCTCTTAAGAGTTTTGTCTTCTGAAATAAACCTGAGAAATCCTTGATAGATATCAAAAATGTTAGTGTGTGAGCAAATAACAGCTCACTTTAACACGAATCACTTACCTCCCCAAGTGGTCCTTAAAAAACGTGATTCAACAGAACCACGTATAATTTCGATCGCTGAATGGACGTCTCTCTTTCGGTGTGTAGAAATACTTGAAGAAACGCTGTTCGTTCCAGCCCTTGAAGAATAGTCACGATTCCCACTTGCCAGAAAATTATTGTGTTGAGATGTAATAGAATATTTAGTATTTCCCGATATTTCTTTCTGTGTTGAGGTAAGTTCTAAACGTAAAGCAACAATATAAAATTTTAAAAATAGAATATTTTCTAATTTAAATCGCGAAGAAATGAATGAAATCGCGTAAGATTTTTTTAATAGAGAAAATACGAACCTCTGATAGTTTTTCTACCAAAGCAACGTAAGTAACAACTTTTTATTTTATTTATTTATTTTATTTATTTATTGAACAATTTCCCAGATACAGCATAACTTTGCCATTTTACACAGGGACATGCTAACAAAAAAAAAAAAAAAAAAAAAAAACAAGACAACAATAACAACAACATAGAAATAAAAAGAGTGTAAAAGTAAAACTATTCCGTCAAAGCTCGTTTAATTGCTCTTTCAAACACTGGGTAGCTCGAAAAAATGTCCACATCAGTTGTTACTTGATTATAACTGTTTGGTATTCTATAAAAAAGAGACCTCTGTATAACAGCCAACCTAGGACGGGCAAGATGGAATAGGTGGGTATTCCGAGTGATGCGGGAAGGGACACGTAAGGATAGTTCCTGAAGTAATATTTCCGATCTTAAGGTTCCATTAACTATTTTATGTAGATATTTCAGGTCAGAGATAATTCTGCGTACTTCAGGAGTCTGAATATTAAGATGTCGCAAGAGCTCCTTCTTAGATAATATTCGAAGTGCAGGAACACGAAATCGGACTATAGCAATGAAGAAATTGAGAACAGAATCAAGTCTGGAGAGATGTGTAGGTGCTGCCATGGCCCATATGGGAGAGCAGTATTCGATCTTGGGCGCTATTAAAGTCTTATAAAAAGTTGCTAAAGAAGAAACAGTGCGTAGTTCGGTGAATCGATAAAGAAGTCCCAACATGCGCATTGAATTCTTTAGTATTGAGGAGATGTGGTCAGAGAAGGTGAGTTTTGAATCAAAGATGACACCAAGATCGTTATGACTAGCAGAATGTGTGATAGGGGAATCGTTGATATGGTATGTGGAGGGAACAGGAGACTTTTTCAAAGTAATAGTAATACTGTCACATTTCTTACTGTTGAGTTTCAAGTGCCACATTTCACACCAGCCTGTAAGGTAATTTATGTCTTCCTGTAGAGCAATTGTGTCATGGAGACACGATATTTCTCTGTATAACTTACAATCGTCAGCAAAAAGCAGAAGATTTTATTTTTTATTTTCTTTAATAAAGATTGGAAGTAATAAGTTGAATGATGATTCATTAATTAGAAAATATTTTTGTATTTGTGCTATTAGAAATGTCATTTGCTCTTATCGAAAAGTGCTTTGAAACGAACACTTTTTTTTTTTTTTCGTCTCTGAAAATTGATTGAAAACTCAAACTGGTGCAATGTTAAACCAAAATATATTAAAAGATAGGGGAAAAATGAGAGATCGAGGGAGTAGTAAACGCTCCTTTTGTGGGTTCAGTTTTTTCCTTGTACTGACTCTCACCCAAATATAGATGAGTAGCCGATTCCTGTGTTCCAACCGCGGTCAATATTTTACCCCTCCTACATTGAATTTGTAGGTCGCAATCTGAAGAAGAAAGAAAAAAGCCTCTTAATAGTACATTTCTATTCTGTTAGGTAAGGTACACAGTGGTCTCGATTACCAGAAACGTGGCTAAAATCCTCTCTAAAATCGAAGTTTTGATTTGGAGACTTAAGACCCTAAATACGAGGGTGGGCTAATAAGTTCTCGGCCCGCCCCAGAAGGACTTGAGCTGCAGGCATGAAAGTGTGAGGCTATTCAACATAGTCCCCTCGAAGGTCAACACACTTGGCACTTCCATGCTGCAACTTCTCCAACCCCCCCCCCCCCCCCAAAAAAAAAAAGGTCTGCAAAAACATTTTCTGTAGCTGTTATCACCTCTTCATCACTGTGAAATTTCTGTCCTTTCAGTGCTGTTTTGAGTTTTGGAAACAGATAATAATCAGAAGGGGGCAAGATCTGGCAAGTAAGATGGGTGGTCAATGCACTGAAACCCTAGGTCCCTCAGAAAATCCATTGTTCTGCCAGCCTTGTGGACGGGAGCATTGTCCTGCAAGAACAAGACAACTCATGTCAACTTTCCCCGGCGCTTTTCTTTAATATCGTCCTTTACCTTAGCCAGCAGACTGCAGTAATACTCCGCAGTTATGGTTTGGCCCTTTGGAAGGTAGTCTGAGAGCAAAACACCATCCTTATCCCAGAATATTGAGGCAAGCATCTTCCCTGCGGACTTTTGTGCTTTGAATTTTTTGGGCCTTGGAGATCCTGAGTGGCACCACTCGCATGACTGCTGTTAGGTTTCCGGATCAAAGTAATGCAACCACGTTTCATCCTGGGTAACAAGCCGATTCAAAAAATCGTCCTTGGAGTTCGCAAAATGTCGTAAAATCACCTGCGATGATCTCACACGTTCGCGTTTCTGACCCGCGTTCAAACATTTTGGAATCCATTTCGCAGAAAGCTTGCGCATGTCCAACTGATCATGGATTATTGACCCAACACGTTCTTTGATATGTGCACTTTGTCAGCTATCTCCTGAAGCGAAATCCGTCTGTTGCTCAAAATCAGGTCATGAATCTGGTCCACTTTTTTCCGGAGTTGACACTGACACTGACCTGCCACATTGTCACCATCTTCTGTCGAAAATTCACCACGCTTGAAGTTCGCACACCATTTCTTCACAGTGGAGTATGAAGGGCACTTTCCACTTAATGTGTCTAGCATGCAACCATGGATTTCCTTGGGCGACTTCTGTTGCAGGAAGAAGAACTTCATTACACCTCGCAACTCCTCTTTGGTGAATTTGACATCTGGCTCCGCCATGGTTCATTCAATTACTTGTAAAATAAAAACCGTTCATGGTGGAATCGTGAAATTTGATACTTAAACATACCAAAGATCAACATTTCACATGAAATCAATTACATCAGGGTAGTACATTCGGAAGGGGGCGGACCGAGAACTTATCAGCCGTACATTTTTGACTCATTAACTGTAGCAACAATACGTGACAGGATAGGTGTGGATCAGCCATGTGCAACAGCCGGCCTCCAGACCAGTTCCGGCCCACTGATTTGACTGGTTACTGAAAATCTATTTTTTACGTAATCTCTTCAACTATATTAAAACTTTTTCTTGGATAACTTACGTCCACTTTGAAAATATCCTCCGCGTTGAAACATCCAGTGTACCACCGAACATTGAGACTAGTTCAGAACACGGAGAGTCAAGTTTCCCACTAAAATGGTAAATACGTCGATTGTTTTCTTCTTGCTTTTCTTTCGCAAGTAAATATTTTGGTTACTATTATAACAGTTCTTGTGTTTGTGTAATGTTAGTGTACAACGAACGAGTTTCTCTATTGAATATGGCTATTAAATTCTTGCGAAAATGTTATAAATAGTCTCGTACGGTCAGTAAATCCTCTGTGATTGGCCCAGTCTCTGTTCCAATTTGCACATGCCTGATGTAGATGAATAGTGAGATATTTTTTTCGAAAAGGAATCAATATCAGGGCGTCTATCGATCACGAAAGTCATGAAAAAGTCTCGAAATTTAGCTTTTGGGTCACAATTTTTTTATCTGTACAAATATAAGTGCAGACCGGAAAATTTTGTTCTATAAAACGTCAAAATTCACTACCAAAAATGTCTATGATCGGCTTTAGACGCTACCAAATCACAACAAAAGTATGCTTCTATCGCACGTATGAAAATTCGGCCTAATTCGCACTTGAGAATGTTAAGAAATTTTATGGTTTGGCAAAGAGGAGGTCACGAAATCTCATTTTGAAATTTTAGTAGACACCTTGAATATGATCATGTATTTTAATGATGACTGCAGGTGAAACAGCGATACCACGGTTGTCATGCTTACCTCTCTTGTCAATGAGAGACTTCCTGATAGTCAAAAACTATATGTGAGCCTAATGACTATTTTGTAAGATACGAGATGAATGCTAATCTATGCCTTGCGACCTACTTCAGTTCGTAGTATGTAGTGTAGTACTTCAAATATGAATGATGATTGTTTGAATATTGTGATGATGGCTTATGTTTCAATATCAAACCTTGCAATTAGTTTCATAAAAAGCTGTTATGCTGTTCATTTTTTACGCGCGCTACTGTATAGATTTTTAATTTTATTATTATTATATTTTTGTTCATTAGTAAAACTATCCATGCAGTTTCTCTTACAATCACGGGTAGCTCTGTTTGTTTTGCCTAGAACAAGCAACCCTTTAGAAGTCTTCACCTCGATGCGATGTCTTGCTAATTTTACTTTTTCGTTCACATGTTTTTCTTTATTAACTTGGTCTCTGAGTGTTTCATTATGTAACTAATGATGAATTTCTATTATTGTTATTATTGATTCGTTTTAAGATTCTTACTCACATGGTATGTGTGATAAATCAGCTTCATAATTCGGGTCCCGGGTTCAAACCCTGCTCCCGCCAAGTGAACTTTGTGGTGGACAAACACCGTGTGCGTGGGTTTTCTCGGGGTTCTCCCGTTTCTTCCCACTTTCGTCATTCCACCATTTCCCTCATCTCTCACCATCACCGTCTCCTTTAGCCTAACCGGCATAACCGTGGGACGTAAAACTCAAAAAAATCATTTCATTTCATTTCAGCTTCATAATTAGTTACGTTGATTCTCAGGACGTAACACTGAGAAGATGACTACATACAAATTTAGCTTACAATTTTCAATTTAAAATCTTCTTCTGCAAATCAGAACAAACTTAAACTAACTTATACTGTCAGGCTCAAACGTTTCTTGCATTTTTAAATGGAAATGAATGTACGTATAATTCCCAAGATACACTTGACCATATCTAAATAATAGTCGTATATTCACATTTTCGACATTACAATCTACAATTAAAGAACATTCTGTTTTCTGTAGATAATACTTAGTCTTAACGGTATACGGACAAAATCTCGCGGCCGAAACATCGCCGCTCAAAACCTCGCGGGACAAAATCTCGCCGGGCCAAAACCTCGCTGCCCAAAACCTCGCCGCGAATGAAACTTTTCTTTAAAATTTACCCAATGTGTTTCCTAATATGCAATTCCACATTACAAATAATAATAATATTATAATATACAAAACATCGTGTGCGTGGGCTTTCTCGGGTTATTCTCGTTTCCTCCCACTTTCTTTATTCGATCATTTTCTTCATCCTGGTCATCTACGTCTCCTTTAACCTACAGGACATAATCAAGGGACGTCGTAAAAACTCACATATTATTTCATACTTTCATAAATATTATTAGTTTTTGTTAAAATTTTAAGTTTTTGGATGTTCCAAAGTTCACGAAACTAACCTCGTTAGTTGTCATTACTTTCCTTATGCAGACTTTCTTTCCCTATAACCAGTTTATAAACATCCTGTCGCCCTACTTTCACATTGAAATCCTCTAATACAGAAATAGAATTTTCATATGGTATCGCGGGACTTGGTCAAATACCCGTGATACTTCTTCTGAAACAGCGTCTTTATACCGTCATCCTTATCTGTTGGAACATTTACATTTTGGTCAGGCGAGATTTTGGGTATGGCGATATTTTGGGGCGCGAGCTTTTGGGTGGCGAGGTTTTGGCCAGGCGAGGTTGTCGCCGCGAGGTTTTGTACCCAAACCAGTTTTAACAAATACTTTTTACCGTCAATTGGAGGTGAGTTTCAAATCTGTTTGAGGAGCTTAATCCTTCTCTAAAAAATTAGCGACGCTGACGAAGCCATTTCTTCTTCACAACACAAACACGTCCAGGAAAAAGAAAATGAAAGCTTTATGTCCCACGGTTATGCCGACTAGGTTAAAGGAGACAGTGATGATGATAAATGAATGAAATGATGGAATGAAGAAAGTGGAAGGAAACGGGAGAACCACGAGAAAACCCACGCACACGGTGTTTGTCTATCACAAAGCTCACTTCGCGCGAGCTGGGATCGAACTAAGGACCACATGCACCAAAGGTGAACGTTCTACCACTGAGCCGCCCCGGCTATCAATTGCAGGTGAGCTTCAAATCTGTGGAGCTTAATTCTCCTCTGAAAAATACTAGCGCCGCTGACGAAGCTATCTCTTCACAACACAAACACGTCCAGGAAAAAGAATATAACATTGTAGCAATTTTAAGAATAATTACAAGAAACAACAAAGTACAAACACAATTAATATTTAGTTACGTAATTAATTCACATATTTACATCAGAATGACACATTTATCACAGACATCTAACAAAATTGGTTTGTTTGCGGAAACTGGCAATGTTAAGGACTTGAGGACGTGACTATAGTAGTCTGTTGTGTCTTTGAATCTGTCTGTACACTCTCTATATGATAAAGCCTCTTCTCTTCTTCTGTGATAGCCACGGGAGCTCCAGACATTGGGTCTCTGCCGTCAACACCTTTGGGAAAAGCTATCACATCACGAATACTTGGAGAATCACACATAATAGCTATTAGCCGATCGATTCCTGAAACATACACAAAAAATATTCAATAATAAAAATTTTATTATAATCATCTTACCACATTATATGCTTTGTACAAGAATAGGTATAATTTCTTTAATATATCAGGTAAAAGTCGTAAACCTGAACTACGAAGATAGAATGAAGTTATTAAATGTCTAGGAGAGAAAAATGAACAATGAATAGGTAACACTCACTCAGTATGTACCCTGGGAATCCTAAAATGATTGTTGTATTTCTAGTACAATTTTGACAACCAATAATGTTGCCTTCGACTGTTAAGAGACTAATGAAACAGGAGACTCTCGATTCAGCCTATCTGCTCTCATTTTTACCAGGATACTTTGCGGTCGGTGACGTCACGTGAAGGTATCGCCAAGAATGTTATAAAATAGAGGACCTCAGCCATACGTATCCTATGATTGGTGTCTTACCTTGAAATGTTATTTCAGGTAATTTCTTCTCATTCCTATTTTTACACCCATATGTGCAGCATGTAACCATTGTATAATATAACTAAACCAACAACTTAAATAAGAATAAACGACAGATACATTATATGTCTACATGTAAAGATCGCAATGTTTTGAGCCAACATATATGGCGGAAACGAGAGTAGCCAATCAGACGTGCCGATGCTAGGTTGTTTTCTTAGCTTCATTCAGTTAATAGAATGAAGATACATGTGGGTAGATCCTCTATTTTGTGACGTTCTTGGTTATCGCAAGGTATCGCTCAAGAGAACAAGTGAAATACTGCATACGCAATTACGTTAATTGATATACTGTTTCAAGATGGGCAAAAGTCCCTCCACATGACGTCACAGATAGGGAGCCAATCAGAATGTTAAACACGAACTGAGGCTATCTATAATTTTATATACCTTGCTAATGAAGTGCTTTGGCTTCACAAATATTCTTACAATTCGTTCAACTTAAACTTTTTTTTTTTTTTCACAACAAGTTATTGAAATGTTAGTAACCACTACATACCGGTATACAACTCGCAGATGAGTGATACCAAAATAAAGACAATTTAAGATGTTACACAGGTTTTATACTATTTAAAATGTTTAATATCTTTTCAGCTGCTTTGTTGTTTTTCTTAACCTACAAACAAATTCCATTAACTTACAAAAATCTGCTTATGAACAATGAAGGTTTTAAAACTTCACTGTATACATTATTGTAATCCACACGAGCGGTATTTTGTCTTGTCTTTTGTTCATCACCGTTATCGGTGTTAATTAGGTGCACCGACATGATGTCCCTATGAGCTACAAATGTATGGAAATTGAATTATGTATTTGACAAACTGAATTCTATATTTGAAAAATTATAAGAAAAATTACCAAAAAAAAAAAATGAAATTTTTGTTTTACGTCCCACGGTTATGCCAGTTAGGCTAAAGGAGACGGTGATGAGAGATGAGGGAAATGGTGGAATGAAGAAAGTAGGAGGAAACGGGAGAACCCCGATGAAACCCACGAGCACGGTGTTTGTCCACCACAAAGTCCACACGGCGCGAGCTGGGATCGAACCAGGAACCCCAAGCACCGGAAATGAACGCTCTACCATTGAGCCACCGCACCCCAAGAAAAATTACAACTGGCGGTCGCCGCTATTTACATTTGTTGCCCGACCAAAAGGTCGAATAGCCTGAATTATGAATTTAGGTAATGCCTTTGTGAATCCACAATTTTCCTCTATGTGAAACCCTCAATTTTGTTCTTGATGTATATTACTGTTTTTGGCTCTACGAGGATCAACATTGACATTGGAAATGGTGGCAGATTTCTGCCATTTCCGGTTTCAATTGAGATATAAAGCTAGAGATAGAACTCATAGCACCAATATTGGGTGGTTGAATTGATATTAAAAACTCATTTCTCCTATCTCTTAGCGCTTTTGATATTTGTCGACAGATAGACGAATGAACACAATCATTCTGTAAGACTTCTGACACTAATGTACAGAACAACTTGGAAGCTAGAAAAGAAGCAATGTAGAAAGCTAAACTATAATCGCTAAATTACAAAGAAATTCTAATGCTATAAATATAAATCAACCATTGTATATACCTAACGCAATCCCTCCATGTGGCGGGCATCCACTGTTGAGGGCTTCCAGTAAATGGCTTAACGAGGAAGCGTCCTCCTTGAGAATCTCTTGAAGAATATGAAACTGCAATGCAGGATCGTGGATTCGAATTGAGCCACCTGCTATCTCACATCCGTTCAGAACGAGGTCATAATGAAGTCCTCGTACCTGTTAAATCAAGCAATAATAATATATTACACTAGTTGTCATGACAGTAATTAAAAAGGATCCTAATCAACTATTCAAATCAATACTATAAACATAAACAAGCATACAGATCTACTACGTTAATACAATTAATTCATTATTCCTTAATCGATCACAGGAATATTAATTGATATATACAACTTAGAGACCTGCATGGGCCGAATTTTTCGGCCCGAGCCCAATCCAGCCCGAATGTACGCAGGCCCGGCCCAGCCCAGGCCCGAAAAGTTTTGGAGATTTTCGGCCCGAGCCCGGCCCGGCCCGATAAGTTTTTTAAAATTTTGGCCCAAGCCCGGCCCGGGCCCGATAAATCTTCGAAGTTTCATTTTGTAACATTTTTCACGGGCACACTTCTTCAACGTTTGCCTTTATTCTAATTATCGTTTAACGAATGTCAATAATTACTAAAGAATTGCAATTAATCGGCCCCAGCCCGGCCCGACCTGAAGAGAAATCAGTGTCGGCCCGGCCCAAAGAAATAATAGAGTCGGCCCGTGCAGGTCTCTAATACAACTACATATCTATGTAAAACAGCCATAATCAGTCAGTTCTTATAAACACACCGAACAAAAGTTTGTTGAATGCAGTCCTCTTGAGCATAGAATAGCAAAATATGAACATACAGAGTCCGTGTTCGGAGACGGCTCGTTTTTAGAAACATGTAACCTCTATCCACGAACACTTTTCTTTTTCTTACTATACTGAGCTAGTTCGAAATTTATAGCCTTTTCAGGCCAACAATTGTCTATTCTTATTCCTTACCTTTAAAGGCTGTTCATGTACAATGTGAACATCTTCCGGATGGGGCTGAGTGAAAGGATGATGACATGGCTCCAGCTTTCCAGCCACTTCTCCAGGGGAAAATAATGGGAAATCCAGCACCCACACAAAATGGTAACCTGGTTCTCGAACTGTGATGCTTGTGTGAATTATGGTGGGGATACGGCAGCAGAGAGGGTATCGACCAATAGCGGTATACCAGCCATTTTCAGTAGTCGCAATGATGTGACACGGTGAGTATCGTGCGTTTGTTGGGGAAGAGTATATTCGTAATGGTGGTTGTGATTATTACTCAGCGGGCACTCAGCATTCGGTTTGGACTTGGTCGTCATGATTCTGCTCCGCATAGAAAAACTATTCAAGTTTGGTTATCAAATTTTAAAACAACAGGGTCTGCATTGAGAAAAATATCGCCTGGCCGACCTCGGACCGTAACAACGCCAGAAAATGTCACGCGTGTCACAGCGTCCATCCTGCAATCTCTAAAGCCGTAAGAAAGCTTAATGTTGGTCAAGTCCGAACCGAATGCAAAATTTCCGCTGAGTAATAATCACACAACCACCATTACGAATATGCTTCTCCACTACAAACGCACAATGCTTACCGCGCCACGCCATTGCGACTACTAAAAATAGCACGTATAGCGCTATCGATTGATATTCCCTCTGCCGCCGTATCACCACCACAACTTACACAGTGCTCTCTCCAAATACAGGTCTTTGTCGGATCCTAATACAATGTTAAATATTACATGTTACTGTTTTAACTTTTGAAACATGCATGCGCAATCAGTTTTATATTTGTTTACAAGTAATACAACCGGTCGAAATGGTAATGTGCCTCTTTTGTATGATATTTGGTGGTGAACACGGTCATCCTCTGAGAGAAATATCAGCCTGTTGTCATATCCAGGGCCACACTGTGAAGTGTTCATTAACAGAGGAAGAAGTCGGAGAAGGACTAATCCTAGCGAAGTAGGTGTGCCATATTAAGTAACCGTGGTCGTAGACGTCTGAGGAGATAAGCAACCACAAAATGCTTTCAAACCTGACAAGAATTGATGCAAGGATACAATGCCGGACGGAGTCAGTCAGTTTCCGAGCCAACACTTCGACAAGAACTGCTTGATATAGCATTTTCAATAGTGTAGCTAGGGTGTTCCTCAAGCTGACTCGCTTGACATGAGCAAGGCAACACTGGCATTGGACCACAGAACAGTGGCGATACATCATACGATTGGACAAACCCAGATTCTGCCAGCATTCCAATGACGGTCATTCCAGGGTCATAAGAAAAGACAGAGGAATCTTCAATGCACAGTGTATACAATGGACTGTGGAGAAAGGGATGGAAGTTTCAAGTTGTGTGGATGTATTTCAAGTGCACAGATGGGTCCCGGATTTCAGATATCTAATCACATGAAAGCAGAGGATTATGTGGATAGCGAAGTGTTTCCATCTGTCCAGGTCCTCCAATATGGTGCCTTTCCAGATCTACAAAAGAAAACGATAACTGCACTGTCCACCGAGCTGTAATTGTGCAGAATGACCCTCCAACTCAACAAACGAAAATATGATGATAACCTAATAAAATAACCCAATATTGAAGATTGTTCCGTTGTTTATTCATACTTTATTGCATTGATCCTATGCGTATCATACAAAAAAGAGAAGGTTTAATTCTTTATTTATTTGTGTGCAGTTTAATTTTCAAGTTTATGATATACGCAGAGTTTAGTTTCGGATCTAAGCATATCCACAGTAAGCCACATGAAGTATGGTTGAGTGGAACCCAGGGGCGGATCCAATGGGGAGCGATCGGGGCAATCCCCCCCCCCCCCGAAGAGGAAACTTTCTTATTATATACATAAATAAAACCCGTCTCAGAGTTCGGAGCTCTTAAAACTAGCTCTAAGTAGCAGTATTACAACCCACCGCCCCCCAGAAATCAGTCCTAGATCCGCCCCTGGTGGAACCAGAACTTACATTCTAGTTCAAAGGATCAAATTTCTTATTGACATAGGAGCAACTATTGGAAGTGATGCACCCACTATAGAAGATAAGATACGTACTTTCTTTTTTACGATAAGATACGTACCCATCTTTTCAGGGTAGATGGCTCCTCAATTCAGGTTCAATTCAACCATTCAACGTGGTATTTACCACTTGGATTTAGAGAAACATGTAACCTCTATACATGAACAATGTATACATAAACACTTTGCTTTTGCTTATTACACCGGACTAGTTTCACAAATTTATAGCCTTTTCAGGCCAACTATCTATTCCTTACCTTTAAAGGCTGTTCATGTAGAATGTGTACATCCTCCGGATGAGGTTGAGTGAAAGGATGATGACACGGCTCCAGCTTTCCAGCCACTTCTCCAGGGGCAAATAATGGGAAATCCAGCACCCACACAAAATGGTAGCCTGGTTCTCGAACTGTGATGCCTTTCGATTCCATATAGTCTGCATAATCTACTCGTAGTCTTCCAAGCAGCGGCAACTGAAAACACAGGTATGAAAATATAATACAGGGAGATATTAGGTATCGTTCTTCTTAAATATATTGTTACAATAACGTTACCCAATGGTGTAGCCAAAGTTTTTCTAGGAGGATGCCCACGACTGTTTCAGGAGGCCAGGATTTTTACATATTAAAAGTAAACGAAAAGTATTCTTTTAAAATATCAAAGCATTAAAACTCACCACATATACAGTAAATATTTCACAAATACGTACACATTGTACATATTATTATTATATTTGTAAAATGCTGCTTTATTGAAATATGGGTCTTGACAGTGCTAAATTAGAATCATAGTTTGTAGGAAATGTAAGGGAATTATTCATACGGAACGAACATTATATAAGAAAGTTCATTTGTTTGATTTTTTGTTTATATCAGCTAAAAATAATAAGAAATAAGTATTGAAGGTGCAACATAAGTAAATATCTTATGAATTTATTAAAAATTATGCCAGCATATTCGTTATTACATAATCTGAAGTACTGTTTACAAGGTAAAACAAGAATTTTAGCAATGATCCAAAAAATGGATCAAAAGATTGCAATCTTGGCCAGTAATCAGGTTTTGGATCAGGAGCCACAAGATTTATGAACGGTCCCAAAATCGAGTTTTCGTATTTTCTACGGAATAAGCACATCATACTGAGTTAAGTGATAGTTTGGGTTTGGTTACACTATATGTAGTTCTGCAGATGTCTACGAGAAAATTTTTGGTTGTATTGGATCTTTTCATCCAATAAATAATAGTAATTAAAAAAAAAATAACTTACTACGTCCTCTTTTGGTCCAATCGCCACAAAAACTAGATCGCTAGTGTGTAGGTTCAACTTGTGATTGATAGCTGTAAGAAAAGACGTTTCGAAAGCTTTCGTTAAAGACGTTTTCCACTGTGACTCAGCCAATACTTCCACAAGTCCCAGATGAACGGAAGGAAAAAAGTTTTTCACTATATCCGAGTAACTGGATTTCAATTTATTCGTTAAATGAACCTGTCGAAAAAAAAAAAAAAAAAAAAAGAGTAGTATTAATCAACACACATTGATATTTAGTTGGAATCATAAGAGAAGAACAAATAATAAAAGAATATTTGCTAGAACAAATAATAAAAGAGTCTATTGTAGAAATGCAAAAATATAACATGTAAAGAGCCTATTGTAACGCAAAATGAAAGAAAATGCAAAAATGAAAACTAAATGCACTTCTTTACGCCCACTGCACAAAATACAATGAATGTTCTAAAAGATGGTTCATAATAAAAATCACTATAAGCTTTAAAGTTAATCAGCAGGAGTTTGTTGCAATACTGGCACCAATGTAGGTTATTTCTAAGTATCATAACAGCTCCCTTGTGGTTAAGTGGTTAAAATATACGCCTTTGGAGTGGGAGACCTGGGTTCGGTTCCCGGCGGGAGTTCATGTGATTCGGATCCGACGTTAAGCTGTAGGCTTACGTCTCATAGCCTCGCTGCTAAAATGGGCGCTAAAATAAAATAAAATAAAATAAAAATCTAAGTATTATAAGTGTTATAACATAGTCTTAGCATATTATAAATTAATTACTTCTAAATATAAGTTAATATATATACTGTAATCAATATATATTTTGTAATCAAATGCTAACGTTTAAAATTATTTTCATTGTTGCACTTGTATTATTGAGTAGCTTAAAACTTACAAATAATTTCGATGGAAATGAACCATACAATGCAATGAGTTCTCAATCTTGAAATCAACATAATGTTCAATGGAATGATAATGATAATTTTTGTAAATTGTGGAGTACATTTTTCGAGAAACCCGTTGCTCCAAATGTTTTTCAAAATAATATAATATATTCTCGCTACACTAGTCAGTAAAACATATGTCAAATGAGTATTTAGTGTAAGGGAAGCTTTTTGATCAGATGACTGAAAGAGGATGTCAATAGAACTTGTGATAGTTGATATCTGTGTGTCCAGATGGATTTGAAAACGAACTGTCAAGGTTTTCACAAAACAATTCTGGAAAGCACGACTCCTTTCGGCGCAGCGAGGAGCTCCCAAAAATAATAGTATCAAGGTAAGTGTCTGCCTTTGCGTTATTTTCATTTAGTTTGTTACATTGTATCTTTGATTAGTAGTAATGATAGTGTTATCACTTAGTAATTGTGGTTACTAGTGTTAAGAGTAACAGTAGTACAAACATGAATAAAAACAAGCACTTTAGTTTGAAATAGTTTTCTCGTCTATATTGTTTAATATCTATCTAGAAGAGATAGTAAAAAAGAGCCTACATGATGAAGACGACATTTCAGTAGAAGGTACAATGATTAGGTGTATACGGCTTGAAGATAATATGGCGTCCGTTGCAGAATCTGAAAAGAAAATCAATAGGTTGTTAGAAAACTTGAGGAACGGTTGTCAAGAATATGGGATAAAAAGAAATGTTAGTAGGGTGCAAACTACCGAGGTAGATGAAGGAGGATTTCCCTCCCATTCACATTTCCCCCCCTCCAAACTGTCCTTAGTATAACACTGATTTTTGTCATTTCAAAGTATGCCATATACGGAAGTAGACCCGACCCGTACTAAATGCAGTTCCTTTTACAATGATAACTTACAATCATCAGTAGTGTGACCAATATATAGATTCGTGTTGAGAAAAGTGTTCTTCGTCAGGTAAAGAATTACACCATTTATGAAGGACTATGATTAACTAGAAGTTTGCATAATATCTTATAAATAGAACAAGTGGACTTAATAGAACGTACATAAACTATTATTGCCTGGACGTCACTGCCTTTTAGAGTTTACAGAAATGAACTTTAGAAACTGTACTCAAAATCTGAGTTATATATTTGGTCTAGGAATTAATTCGTGCGGTTGGTACGCACACATTGAAGCTGTGGTACAAACACAAAATACATAAATACCTTAAGAAAAATATTGTCCATCGCTAGCCACCACTTTCGCCCATCTGTCAGGCAATGTACGGATTCCGTGGCGAAAGAAGTCCTGATCCTTGGAAGCAATCCAGTCAGAGACCCATGTTTCGATATCTTCTGAAGAAGTAAACCGCTGTCCAATCAAATCGTTGTTCATGCAATCGAACAAGTAGTAGTCCGAAGGAGCAACGTCTGGTGAATACGGCGGATGGGGTAAAACTTCCCATCCGACATTTTCTAAATAGGTTTTGACCGGTTTTGCGACATGTGGGCGAGCGCTATCATGTTGAACAATAAGTTTATCATGTCTGTTCTCCCATTCTGGTCGTGTTCTGGCCAGAGCTTGCTTCAAACGCATTAATTGTCGTCGATAACGTTCTCCATTCATAGTTTCACCCGGTTGCAGCAGCTCATAGTACACCACACCTTTCATATCCCACCATATGCACAGCATAACCTTTGCACAGTGAATATCTCGTTTTGGTTGTGATGGACCTGGTTCACCTGGTTTCACCCAGGCCTTTTTTCGTTTAGGGTTCTCGTAATGGATCCACTTCTCATCACCCGTAATAATTCGATGCAGAAACCCCTTTCTGCTCTGTCGTTGAAGCAGCAATTCGCAAATGGTTTTTCGTCTTTCAACGTCTCTGTCTTTCAATTCATGTGGAACCCAATGTGACATCTTTTGAATCATTCCCATGGCTTTCAAGCGTTTGGAGACTGTTGTTTGATCAACGCCTAATGCTGCTGCAAGTTGTTCCTGCGTTTGACACGAATCCTGCTCGAGCAATGCTGTCAATTCTTCGTCTTGAAATTTTTTTGGCTGTCCAGCTCGCTCTTGGTCTGCCAAGCCGAAATCACCACTTCTAAACCGTGCAAACCACTTCTGACACGTTCGCTCAGTTAGAGCATGGTCACCATACACTTCCACCAAAATACGATGACTTTCAGTCGCACTTTTCTGCATGTTAAAGTAATGCAGCAGGACACCCCGCAAAAACACTTTATCAGGCACAAATTGCGCCATGTTCACTTAACTACAAACTGGTGTTGTTGACGCTTTAATCCACTGCCCTATACTACGAACGATACGCGATGACAGGGGTTTGCAACACATGTGTGGATACACGGAACTGTGGGACGCTGCGTTCGTTGCGCCATCTCTTATCCACCCGCACGAATTAATTCCTAGACCAAATATTATCTCGGGCTATATGTTAATGTACACGCTGGGCATGCGTCCGTAGTAAGCAGACACGTTAGTGAAAGTGAGTAAACGCATAGTTGAAGATTTGCTTGAGCATTTGCTAATACGACTGGTTCTCTATGTCATTGTCCGTGTCTGTATAAGCATTTTAACTGGAGCGGGCTTTTTAAAGTTAACTCTTCATTTTTCCCCTCTTTCTTTTCGCTGTACAGTTTGCTGTCCACGCCAAACGTTTGCTGTCTGCTGTGTACTTCCTTTCTCTTTCAAAATATCCATGCACCTAATCACACAGAAAAGAAAAAAAAAAAATATTTGTGACTATGAGTGTCGACTATTTGAACTTATTTACTATTTGAATTACTATTTACACTACATTTACTTACACTTCCTTGAGGAACAACTATAGCTTTGGCCACTGAATCGGGATTTTCAAATATTCTATCTAGCTTCGGTGAACTACATAGTTTCAATTCCTCTGTTACGTCTTGCAGCTGAAAATGTTAACAAATAAAGAAATATAATGGGTTATCCACAAGAAATACATAACTCTGCAATTCGTACACTAATTGAACAAATTTGAGTAATTTTACACGTAATATATTGTGTTACATAAGCTTGATAAAGATAGAGACCCGGAAGACGTAATTTTTGGTATACTTACATTTTTTTATAAGTTAAAAAGTACTAAAATTTATACATTTACAACTCTACATATTTAATATTATTGAAATTCTGTTACCTTCAGCGATGTGACAACGATGAATAAACAAAAATTAACAAATGTAATTACATAAGATGACTTATTTTACAAACTATCCATATTTTGAAAACTTATCTTACAAACAGGTAGTTCAAAATTCACTACATCCAATTAAACCTTAATTTGAACTAATTCCATTTTTTTAAGATCCTGACAGGGTTTAAAAAGATAACTAAGTAGTTACGGTATCAGCTTACCTTCCATTTTTAGATAGAGCTCCTCCGTGCCTAAGCGGTTAGCGTATGCGCCTTTGGCATGGGAGACCCGGGTTCGATTCCCGGCGGGAGCTCTTGTGGTTCGGATTCCACGTTAATCAGTAGGTCCACGTCTCATATAGCCTCGCTGCTGAAAGGGACGCTAAACTAAAATCAACTCATTCATTTCTAGATACTTGATTCCGTAAGCTTTAAGATATGTCTCGCTTATGCATAATTCCACTTGGAGGAATGTACAGAATTTCACAAAGCAAAGTAGGGGTTCAATTTAATATAACTGTACAAGTGTACAGTCAACGACAAAACTTCGTTCCGTTTGATAAAATTAGTTCCGTAAATAACTTCAGAATGGAAGGACAATTTGAGTACAATTTTCAGTAAATTAAAAAGAACGTAATTTTCTATACGTTTCGGCCACTCTATCGTTATATCCATACCACCGTTACTCCCAAAATAAATTTTACCAAACGGGAACAACTCACAACTCTTGTCGCTGACTTTACCATATATATATATATATATATATATATATATATATATATATATATATATATATATATACCGTTTTATCACTACTACTAACTTCATATTGACGGTGCTACAAAAGCAAGTACGTAATTTATTTTAAGAAAATGGATGTCTAGCTTCATGTTAGAAAGTACTAAGCTGTGTCTTAATTTATATTGTGATATCCCGCACATGGTTCGATTTGCAAACATTAACATGTGCTCTTATTTACAAACAATACTACTTGCATTTACTACAAGCCACTATGAGATGCAGAGCACAAAACATCAGCGCCACCGCCACACAGGAGCAGCTATAAAATTCATAGGATCAACGCAACGGGCATCAGTCAATCTTTGGCTGGTCAAATCCCTTCTCCTAGCTTGCAGTGGAGCTTTGAGGAAACCTTAACCTAACCCAAGCCTCCTAACTTGCTGTGGAGTCCTGAGACCTCCTGCCCACTTAGCTTGCAGCGGGGCTCTGTTGGGAATTTCATCCCTCTCATAGCTTGCAGTGGAGCTTTGAGAGATCCCTTACCACAAAACCACTCAGCCTAAAACGGGGCTTCGTGATTCTCTTTTTCCCCGCTTAGTTTGCTGTGGAACTCTGCCGAACTCCAATCTCTCTCTGCTTGCAGCGGAGCATTGAGAATCTTACCCCATTTCACTTAGCTTGAAGCGGTTTTGTGGGGAATTCTTCCCTTGGCTATCCGGCCTAGGGACGCCTATTTTTCCTACATTTTAGTGAAACATTGTACTTATTTAGTACAACTGTATTAAATCTGGAAGTTTTGTAGCAAAACTGGTAATAGGAGGAAGCGATCCCGATGTGTAATTGCTCTACGTTCTACCTGCTTCAGTAGAGCTTTACAATGTTCATGTTTTTTCCTGGCGGTTGATTAATTAACTGATTACTGGGAATTTAATGGGGACGTCAGCACTACGGTAATTTTGTCCCCGTTATGATAAGGCCAATGGCCGACACATTCTGAACATTAAAATATTCAAAATAAAATCCTAAGAGAAAGTTAAGTTCATGTATGAATTCATTAAAATAAGAGATTGTAAAAACTCAGAAAACGGAAACTATTCTAATCTCATGAATACAAAGTGAAAATACGATCTCTAAAAACCGCATCATCCCCTAAAAACTAATTAAGATTTTTAAGTAGTCCTAAACGTTCTCTAAGGCTTGAGTATTTTGCTTTGCTGACCAGATTTCGTACATAAAATATTGATTCATGGCGGAAGAATGATTCAGCTCAGTTACCTCGCCCATTAGAATGCTATGTGAACTAGCTAAATATATAAAAAATAAAGATAAGACGATAAACGAAAACCCTTGCACTAAAAATATCTCGCAAAAATAGGATTGGATATGTACTGAATACGTTTTTCTTAAATTCCGGGGCCGGTGTCCATGGTGTGGTCCCGTAATTCAGCTATATTGAAGGCGACACAATGTGGCGGGGAACGGCCTGTGAGTGTTTTGAGTTTAACGTCTCACGATTGTCCTCGTTAGGCTAAGGGAAATGATGATTAAGACAAGTGAATGATGATGGAACAATTGGTGGAATGAGAATGATGGAGGCAGGGTAAGTATTTTCTACTCTACCACTGAGCCACTCTGTCCCCCACCTGTGAGTATTAATACTGCATGATGTTTTGTGCACCTTGCAAAATGCAGCGGATTCAAGCTCCGTTTTATTATTATTATTATTATTATTATTATTATTATTATTATTATTATTATTATTATTATTATTATTATTATTATTATTATTATTATTATTATTAAAGCTTAACGTCCCATGATTATGCTCTGAGACTAAGGGAGACTATGATGATGATAATGATCGAAATGGTGTAATGGAGAAAGTGGGAGGAAACGGAAGAACTTCCAGAAAAGCAACGTACACCACGAAACTCACTTGGCGACAGCAGGAATCCACGCACCAGAGGTGCGGGTTCTAACAACTCAGTTACTGCGACCCAAGGTCTGGTCATGGTTTGGAGCCCACGTTAAATTGTAGGTCCTATTCTTCATAACTTCAGTATTCGTACGGATGTAAACCACACAAATAAATAAGTAAATTTGGATCCTACTATGTCAACTAATTTCCTTATCAACACAAAAAGACTTAATTCTCTCCTGATATTAAAGAGTTTATTACAGAACCTGCAACATATTAGCATGCAGTTAAGGAAGGCATACACGAGAGTCAAGTAGAATATAAAGAGAATGATGGTGTTGATGATGATGATGACGATGATAACGTAGACTGCAACAATGAAGACCAAGATTGATACGTTTAGATTATTATCTTCTTCAATAATTAAACGTAAACTAGGCTATTTTGTAATAAGGTCAAAAGATACTCACTTTGCTCCACCAAATTATTATAGATTCCTTAAAGAATCATATGAGATGTCAAATTCTTAGGGGGGAGTACGGTGGCTTAGTGATAGAGCGCGTACCTCTGATGTGTGGAGTCCCTGGTTTGATCCCCGATCAAATAAGTTTGTAGTGGACAACATCGTGTCCGTGAGTCTTATCCGTTGGTACACCCGTTTTCTCCTACGTTCTCATTCCAAAAAATTCTTCCATTATCATTCACTTGCCATAATCATCGTCTCTTTTAACCTAAAGGACATAATCGTGGAACGGTAAACGGAAAGATTTCATTTTCAAATGTCGAATTTTTGCTTACAACTGTTAACACTTAAGACTTCACAGGAATATGATGTGTGGGAACTAAATATTTACAAAGATAAATAAAAACATCTTGCTGTTCCATGGAATTAATCTTAGTTCTTATTTTTCAGTAGCTGATGACAACGGTGAAGGTGTCGATTATGTTATTTCATCTTTTGTCCAAAGTACCCATGTCCAAATTTAATTTTGATACCTTTCTTTCAAGTGAAAAAAAAAATCTTTGATACCTTTCTTTCAAGTGAAAAAAAAAAATCTTTCTATGGCCTTTACACGATCTATAATAATTTGGCAGAGTGAAGTCAATGAAATTGCTCAAGAATAAGTGTATTATTATTAAGTTATGTAATTCAGTGGTTATGCACCCAACCGAAGGCGTACATGAGGGCGTTACTTATTAATGATCAACCTCATAGGTGTATAGATATCAATGAAAGAGGAAACCGATGTTTAACGCATACCAATTCTCTGTAGATATGAATTCTATAATACACAAAGAGTGAAAAGTAACTGGCTGCACCAAGACTCGAACCCGGGACCTCCGGCATACCATGCTGATGCGTTAACCACTACGTCACCTAGTTTTGCTTCTGCTTCCCAGAACAGTCACTCACTCTTTTATTCTCGAGGTCGGTTCTCTCCACTCGGGCCACTCTTTCATTCATATCTATATGAAATTACAACTGTAACAGGTGCTCGCTATACGGACACAAGGATTGTCCAAGCACAGCAGGGGTTTCTGATACAACCCCCGTGGTCCGAGTGGAGAGCACTGAACTCGAGAATAAGAGAGAGATAGTGGCTGAGTGGGTGGCATAGTGGTTAACGTATCGGCACGGTATGCCGGAGGTCCCGAGTTCGAGTCCCGGTCCAGGCAGACACTTTTTCACTCTTTGAGTATCATAGTTGTGGTTTTCCTGTCCTACAAAATATGTTTGCTTATTTATTTATTTAGAAACCCACGCTAGAATCTAGCTTTAACAGTGGCTTATATAGGATGGCCTCGAATAACGGGAGATTTTGATTTGTGTATTTCTGGCAAAGTTGTAACGATGCTATTTTGTTTTCACAGTAACATCATTTAGTATACATGGCTAAATGGTCAGGTGCAGTGGCACCTATGTGATTTGAAATGGGCTTGATTGCTGGATGCGTGACGTTACACGGAAGAGAAGAAATCTGCATCGCGTCTTCTGCTTTAGCATACATTTTTCTTTTCCCATTCCGAGCGTGTTCCAAATATTTTTCTCTTTTTTTTTCTTTTTTTGACAACATAAAGAGAAAAATATTACTACTTCTAACACTACAAATAAAAGATAAATTGCTATATTATAATAAATATAAAGGAATATAATGGTCCACTTGCCTTTATTCTTTCTTGAGTATTGATAGGGAAAGCTGATGCTAGTTCTAATTTCAGCCTCCAGAAGAAGTTGCAGAAGCCGAGAACTCATTGTGCTTTGAATTTTTGATTAAGATGTCTCACACGAAGAAATGTCCTTGTATTCACTTATGTTTCAATCATTTTTGCATTAAGTTTGGGATATTTTAAACTTATTTCTGAATATAAAGTTTTCATAACATTTTTGCACATTGAAAATGCTACAGTGATGAAAGGCAGCAAACAATACCTCAAAGTCCAAAATCTTTTGAAGCCATTCCATTGATAGAACTGCAAACCTTCCTCGTGAGATGACGCTACCCCAGTCTCTGTATTTGTTTATTGACATTTCTCTTGAAGCACCCTATGAATTGTCAATGCCACGACACTTGAAAACAGTATACTCGACAAGGTATTTTACAGTATTTGATAGAACACTCTCATTATTGGTATGATCTGTGCAATATTTCCTCACTTAACAATTCGACTTCTACATCCTCCTGCACTTGCATAGGTGAAACGTTGCCCACTATGTCAATACATAGGTCAGGTACAACAAAATTTAGAAAGTTTTTTTCGCAGTCTTGTTCCAGCCCTGGAACATTGCTAGAAACTATAGCATCTTCTTTTACTGAAGTGCTTCTTCCTAATGGTATGTTATTTGAATTCCATGTTAAAATTAAAAGCCCAAAACCTATTCCGGAATTCAAAACCAGCACGATTATTATAAAAGATCCTAAGTACTTTAATTCGTGAAGGAACAAATCTTTGAACAATCGTGATTCAATTCTGAAGTCAATATATATATATATATATATAATCCGCATCTCAGGAGGTTGCAAGTCTACGGAATTCGGTCTTCGCGACCCTTCCAGCTGAGTTTCTCCACCCGCTCCCGGCTGTGAAGATTTTTTTCAGGGTGGCCAGTCTTATATATACGAACACACAACTAACTCTATTTCTTGAAATGGAAGGGTCTTGGAGAAAACGAAGCAAAGGATGTAGTGTTAGGTGTGTGCATTGTCCATTCTCAACATGGCACTTGATACAATCTGTTTCACATTTATCACATAGCTACTGGTTCACATTTGTGAAGAATACTCTCTCATTTCACGATAATTTAGAGCTTGTTTTAAGTCCTCCCAGTGAACTTTTTTTTAAGTGTGTATCCATTCGTGCTTCAAGATAAAAGATTATCTTGTCATTTATTGACAATTCATCCATAAAAAGTATCCTACAATATAGAAAAAACAAAGAATACTAACTGCAACTTTTTCATTTCATTTGACCGAGTTCCCGCCTCTATGTTGGATACCAAATGCCCAAACTCTTCCTGTTTTCCTTTTTCATATCAGACAAATACTGGGACCGGCACTTAGAAAAGCTTGAGCCACTTTCTTCCTCATTTTATGTCATAAAATGTAAGCAGGTATTTGGACTTGAGATAAAAGTATACATGTAAGATGCCAACAAAGGAAACAATGTGAAGTCTAGTCTAGTGGCATTTTGATGATGTCCAACAATCGCAAGTTTTCTCACCTCTCTACATATGAACTTATACATAAGAATATTAATTAATAATAATATCCTCAGCTAAATCTATTATCTATAAAAGCATTGTGACGCAATTGAAATAGATAAATGCAAAATATTTTCTAAGACCCCCCCCCAAAAAAAAAGTATGTCTTGATCCCGGTCGTGTGGTAAGAAAGTTCTTTAGAGAACTCTTTACATTACATTTATTAGACATAGCTGTTCGTCAGATCGTTGCACGGGTTTTGCTCTATCGTAAGTTCCTCTTAGTTATTTTATATTTATCCAAGGGGGTCTAGGAGGGCCGGACCCCTAAAATGTTCACGGTAAGTTTGCAAATGAACTATAATATGGTTGGATCGGGCCTCCCTAATTTCTACCCCCCCCCCCCCACACACACACACACACACATTTTTGGGCTGGCTATCGGCCTGGCCTTTCCCATTAGTTATGATTTAGTCTAGCTCTTTCGTTTTGTGTGAGCCGCAAATTTAAACAACATAACCTAAAAAAGATGAACTCGAAAAAGTTTTCTAATTACTTTTCGTTATTCATCAACAAAGCACCACTCCATAATCGAAAAAAGTAGTGTATATTAAGATAAAGAGATATATGATTAAGATATGATGGCTGAAATTAAAGAAAGAATATTTTTATTGCTGCAGGTGGGGTGGTTATAATGTATGTAATTGCTTGGATTGTATTCCATTCTTAATCCTTCTTTGTTCATCCTTTAAAAAGTGAGCATTTTTAAAAAGTACTCTTAATTTGTCATTTATTTCCTATATCCGAATGTTAGTAAATATATAGTTTGTATGTTAAAGGGCATATATTTAGAGTATGAACAGAAATATCATTTGATTGTTACCTTTCTGTTTCTGCTCGAGTTTTTTTAATTTCTGTTTTTCACTAATCTTTCAGAATGTCTCATTCCGTTTATTACTAAATTCTACTGCTTATTTGTATGCGTGATAAGTATTTCTATTAATTTGTATATAATTTTAAGCAGTCTAAAATTTGTTCAGATTCCGAGTCAAATCTGATCAATTGCCCTTAAATTTGCCCTTAATAGCCAAACATAACTGCAACTGAAATAAATAATTTTGGGTCAAATCGCTCACGTTCGTAAGTTGTTGGATAGTTCTTTCATAACCGTAATTACAAGTATTTCGATCCGATACTAAAAAAGAAAGGAGGTTGTATTTTAACTTTGAATAACCATTGGCAATTCGTTATTGAAATTTTGTTAACAAAACAAACTATTTAAAAAAATGTTTGGAAAAACTTCCTTTAAAAACTGGGCAGCTGTTAGACGATAAGATAAAGATTTGTTGACAATTTCCTGTTCTGACCAATCAAAAGCAAACATTTGCATTCATATTTCAACTACATCCTATATTACGTATCCTAGTAACTACCCTTTCAGTTTTGTGTAAATTATCCCCATATTTGCATTTCCATCATTAATGTTCTTAAGTGCTGTAAGAAAGTTTTGGGAATTATAAAAATAACAGTTAATTCCTTTAGGTAATAAGCCATGATTATATTCTTTTTCAGGAAGAAAGCTACGAAATTAACAAACGGGTAATCAGCATGAAGGACAGTAATCACAAATCTTTTCAAATTTTTACGTTTAAAACTACTTTAAACTAAAATATAAGAGATGATGATGATGATTAATAATAATAATAATAATAATAATAATAATAATAATAATAATAATAATAATAATAATAATAATAATAATAATAAAAAGTTGTTTGAGTCGATAATGAATGCTAGCTGCAAGAAGTATAAATTCAATGGTGATGCGAGGTAAATTGATTTATAATTTTATTTTCTGGCTATGGAAGTATCGAGACTGAAAAATGTGTCAAATAATTTGTAAGTATCGAGACTGAAAAATGTGTCAAATAATTTGTATTTATTTTTTCAAGCAATCTCTCCAGATTTTCCCTGTAGTCTAATAAATTAAACTATAGCAAAATGAATAACATATTTACTCTCAAATACAATATATTCATTGATAAGTTTTTTAAACACTTTTTTTTTCGTCCTTCATTCTAAAGACTAAGACGGAATTTCTCTGCTCTTTAACTGCTGGCTAGTCATGTGTCAGGTGTCACTGAAGCTTGATTTACAGCATCTCCTTCCTCCAAATGATCAGAAGGGAGCATTTCTTTGGATTTCACACAAACATGGCATTCACCATATACCTGGCAACTCTGAGAAAAAGTTTGCCTTTGGAGAGTAATAAACTATCGTAGAAGTTTTCAGAGGGCAACAACTACATCCTCCTGTTCCCCGCTTCCTCACCCCGAACTTGTATTTTTCTCTGAAGGGGACATATTATATATATATATATATATATATATATATATATATATATATATATATATATATATATATATATATATATATATATATATATATATATATATATATATATATATATATCAGTTTCTTAGTTGCCATTTCCTCAAAAAGCGATTTGTTTAAAAATTACAAATCCTTTCTGGAAAAGTAAAAGTCTTTTTGAAAGCCCTAAAAGCGATTTCATTGAAATTACAAATCCTCTCTGAAAAAATATGTCTTTCTGTTTCCAATTCTCCTGTTTGAACAAACACCCAGAAAACTCCGTTAAGTATTTTCTTGACTTTTTAACTTGATGCTGAATCCACTGCTCAAAAGTGATTTTTTATCTTTTGAAATCCTTGAGTTTAAAATAAAAAAACATCATTTACCAATTCTACAAAATAACTTCTCTTACCCTTATGGAAAAAAATATTTTAATAACTGAGCCGTGCGATGTGAAACTAGTTAATTAGTAGATATTTAATCAGCTTTCGTGTTATTTTAGTCGCATCTCAAAGAGTTGTTTCCTCACCGAGTAACTAGTTGCTGAGGAGATTCAGAAGATATGATACATGAAGAAGACTTCCTAGATTCATCCTAGATTCCTAGAGAAAGGTTCTTGAAGTCGCTACTCCGTCATTACTTTTGAGATTTTTCCTCCCATGTCACATATTACAGCAGTCATCTACATTCCAGCATCCTCTACGTTGCTTAGAATTGTTTGTAACAAACTGAGGAATTGTTTGTCCTGCAGCTACTACCCATTGATGTTTTGAAATCAAAGAATATTGGTAGCTTCCATTTGCTGCATAAACCACTTACTATGGAGAGCAAGAATTATTTCGTCAGTGGAATCATAGCAAATCCGTTCACCTAAATGCATTTCATCGGATGAGAAAACTGTTAATTTTTCCAACGAATTGAATGCAGCTGACTTTGTCTTTAATAAGCATAAAACTTCTTTGAAGATGCCAGGATTACATTTGAAACTTTTGATCCACTTCTGAAATGTAGAACAACATGAATAATTTTCTTTCCCCAGAGGTAAGCATCAGCTTTTGGAGACAGCGCTCTTAAAGCCAAACCGGTGACAACATTCTCTGCACTCCATCGTATGTTCTTCTTACCTCTTATTAAACATTTTATCTACCCAGGAGTGAAACATTTCGATAGAATCTACTCAACTTCTCTAAAAACTTTCTTCTTGCGAGATGATGGCATAGTTCTGTAGCTTAAATGCATTGTATTTGCTGCGGCTCTTGCTCGTTTTAACGCAATGTCACATTTCTCCAGCTGCATTTTCCCTCTCTAGCATTACATTTTTTTCTTTCGTGTAGAGCAGGGGCGGATCCAGGGGGGGGCGATCGCCCCCCCCCCCCAGAAGAGGAAACTTTTTAAAAATTTTATATATAAATAAAACCCATCCCCGAGTTTGACGCTCTGAAAAGTAGCTCTAAGTATCAGTATTACAACCCACCGCCCCCCCCCCCAGAAGTCCGTCCTGAATCCGCCCCTGGTGTAGAGGATGTATTGACTTTTCTCTACATTAATTGCAGTTTTTGTATTTATTATCTTATCAAGTCTTCTCCTCTTTGACTTTTTTTCTTACTTCATTTTTCTATCCACGTTCATTCGAGACCTAAATAACAAAATAATGTATTTTAAGATCTGCATTTTACGTTGTTCATTAAAAATAGTCAGTGGAAATACAATATTATCCTAATAGTACTATAGTCACAAAATATGCATTCAGTTGTCTTCATTGTGCGCGCATGGCTGTATATATTGTATAGAATGCTTGTACACTCCTGGTCATTACATCTACAGACATGGATGAAAATTTTCATATGCGCATTTTACTCACATTATTTGCTTTGGGTACTTATATATAGCAACTGGATCCAGTTGGCTAAGGATAGAAGTCAGTAGAGGAGAGCTTTTGTGAACGCGGCATTAAACTCATAGGCCATAGAATTAGTTAGTTAATCATGTATAGCCTACATCTTTCTTCCAACTAAAAACCTCGCAACACATGTGATACATGTCTCACACATATATATATATATTCGCTCACGTTTTGAAATGTGTATTGTTTCTAAGTACTGGATTTTTTTTTTTTTTTCAGAGTAATAATAATTCATGAGTACTCGTACAGAGACGAATTCTTTCGTCTAAGTCACACAAGAGAGAAAGAATGAACCCAGCCTTGTTCACGTGATTTAACTCTATCGAAAAGACCTGCAGCTCGCACGTATTGTCTGTAGGCAGATAATTGTCCCAAATAACCCAGTGCTTCCTGCAAGACAATCCTTGTTTTCAAGATTAATCTTAGTGCTTTCAGATACAGATGGGAAACAATCACTCATTTTTTTTATATATATTTTTGTACTTAATTTTTTATTTATTTATTTATTTATTTTTATTTTTTTTTTTTTTTTTTTACTTATTTAGTTATTTTTTTAAGGATAAAGCAAAATTATTTCTGCATATTAGATTATTACTTGCACCGATGAATTTACATATGAAAATATTTATGTTCCACTCACAAGAAAGTTCTATCAGTGCCCAAGGTGTGGCCAGTGAAAAGTGATTCAGGAAATACAACAGGCTGCATTACGCTAACATGAAATGGGGTCTCTATTTATCATCTCATGCATATGCCTTGAAGGCTAAAGAAGACAGATGAGGAGTGAACAAAGTGATGATGGTGAAACAAACTTTGAAGTGAGAAGATGGAAATAAAAGGAAGAACTCGTAGAAAACCCCATGATTACGATGTTGTCCACCACAAATTTACATAATATGACCTAGAATCGAACGAACAAACTATCCTTGGAACCTGAGAGGTGAGCGCTTTCTCATTGAGCCTTCATACTGTCATTATGGACGTAAATTTCATGATTTACCCCGCTATTGCCCGCGAGGTAAAATTTGATGCTGTCTACTTTCGTAAAGAATCGTGACAATACAGTTTCGTCTCCAAACGGTATATCTGTACCTATTGGACGAGTTCTATATTGTCTCGCCGGCAACACTATTTTTTTGCACACAATAACATACACATTCACAACGCACCAGTGATCGATAATCATTGTCTGTAGACACCTAATTAGGTCTAAAAATTTAGAAAAAAAATCTTTAATTTGAAACGTGTTTTGATTAAAACTACGAGGGTCGTTCGAGAAGTCCATAGAAAAAGATATTTAAAAAATTGTTTTGGGAAGATTTTTTGTTTTTGTTTTTCAACATAATCTCCTTTAAGCTCAACACATTTTTCATAGTGTTTCTTTAACTTTTCCAAAGCCGTCCAAAAAGTACGACTTTGGAAGGTCCTCAAAATAGGCATCTGGTTGGGCGATGACCTTCTTGATCGACGTGAATCATTTTCCGCCGAACTATTTCTTCAAGTTTGGAAACAAAACAAAGTCATTGGGAGCCAAATCTTGTGGATACGGTGGATGTAATAATTCGAATTTTAATTCCATAATTTTTGCAATTTAAACTTGTTTTCATGGAAGAATTTTTTTTTTCTTTGCCAAGTGAAGACGTTTTTTCTTGATTTCCTCTCTCAACCGGTACAATAATGACGCATAATACTCTCTCCATTCATCGGTTATCCTTTTCCCACGTAACGATGTAGATGCTTCCGCGTGCATCTCCAAAAATAAAACTGTGACCATAATCTTGTCGGCCGATTTCACCGTCTTCTTTGAAGCTGGATCGTCTTTAAAAAGCCACTGTTTAGACTCTGTTGCTTTGTTTCTGGAGTGTAGTAGTGTATTCATGTCTCGTCAATTGTTATGTATCGACGCAGAAACTCATCGGGATTATTGCGACGAAAGAGCGCCAAACTAGCCTCCGAATCGATCACATAATTGCGTTTATTTTCCACTGAGAGCAAACGCGGCACCCATCTTGCCCCCAAAAAATTCAAACCCAATTTTTCATGCAAAATTGAAAACACTGTACCTTGTGATATGCCTGTGGCCTCAATTATTTCGCGCACTTTGATTCGTCAGTCACTCAAAATTATATCGTGGATTTTGTCATTCATTTCGGAGGAAGTCACTTCCACTGGACATATGGCCACGTTTCAATTCATCATTTGCGGATGCACAGCCACGTTTAAACTCATTTACCCAGTTGTAAACAGTAGCAAACACAGGAGCAGATGTGCTATGAACTTCATCCAACTCGGCTTTGATCTCTTTCGGTGTTAAACCTTTTAAACAGAATTGTTTAACAACCGCAGGAAACTCATGTCTTTCCATTTGTTTAAATGAACACAAATTTGTCTCTTCAATCGACTTTAACAATGAAACTACGTGACGGATATAGCTGTAACTTTAACAACAGTCTAATGAGAAATAACGCTTTCTAAAAGCAAACCATTTTTGATACTAAGAGTGTCATCTTTCGGATTTTCTAATGACTTATCAAATGACTCTCGTAATATTATTTTGAAGATACAAAACGTTTACCTGAAAAACGGAGAAGCATTTAACTCGTTCACTGCCACTTGACGCTATATGGCGTCATTCATACCTATTGCTGTGTGCCATTGACGCCATTTGGCGTCAAGAGGTAGTTCTCATCGTAGACTTTCTCTGTAAAATGGCACGCAGGTATTAGAAGTCTGCACGGACTCGGTTCGAGCCCTCGGACCTATAAAACATATAACACTTCGGACCCGAGCCGGGCAGTAAATTTTTAAATATATAACCATACTTCTCGGGCCTACTTTGTAAATATACTGTAGAACGATATTTATTGCACCGTTCTTTCTGGAGAACTTGTAAAGCACAACTGCAAAATTAAACCTCTTATTGCTGTAAATAAAAATACAATTTTGCGTTAATGATTAAGTTTCTGTAATTCGGGCTTATTTCGGGGTCATTTGATTATCGCACGACCTCGGGCCGGGCTCGGGTCTAAATGCTAAAACATATTTCGGACTCGGGGCCGGCCTCACATTATAAATTCACGGGCTGGGCCGGGGCCGGGCTAAAAATTCCGGCCCGTTCAGACCTTTAGCAGGTATAGAGCTTTTATACTCTGGTGGCACACAGTGTTAGCCTGGTCATTTTCTGTATTGTGCTTGGTTTCCCCTAGATGTAGCTAGTTTGTTGCAAAAGGCTAAATGTTGCAAAAGTAGGTGGCACATTGGGTTGGAGTACTGAAATCAAGGTGGCAGCAAAAGAGTTAAGTTCTAAATATTCGTAGTTGTCAAGCCAAAATGAAATATTTTTCTCCTCTCTTTGTGAAATAAGTATTACACAACTCCCTTTATGAAAATAAAAATAAATAAATAAATAAATAAATAAATAAAGGTGTTGAAAAGCAACGTTTGGATTTTCAAAAGCCTAATACCACGGGGATAGACGTTTTTTCTCTCTTCGTGCGGTATCTTTTTCTTTCTTTACGGTTGCAAACGCATCGAGACTGTCTACTCGATCATTCGTGATTCGTCTGAAGGCAAAATATCACTCAGCAAATTAGAGCTTCGACACGAACATATAAAACTTTCGGAACAGGGTTGGAATTTTTTTCCCCCTTGCGTATGACTTTAGTGAAAGAATACATTCAACAATACATGCACACTCTTGTTCAAACTCTCTTCTCTTTAAAATGCGCTGCATTCTTGTCTAAAGTTGGAATTAAATCAATCAAATGCGGATTTTCTTTTTGGATCTATCATTTTTTTCATTCTGAGAACATGGGTGATAGTACTTAAAAATTACTTATTATTTTTCCAGCTGTAGAATAACATTAGTTTAACATTACATAGACGTAGAGCCTTGTAAATAACCTTGTAGCTTCACAATAGCTACCTGTTAAATCCAGGTTTTGTATAGCCTTACTTCAGGACATTCTCGATCCCCATTTATTCACGATCTCTATTGAATGTCTTGTGTTAAAATTTGGAAAGGTTAGACTTGACATGTTTCTTTAGAAATATATGTATAACTTAGGGAAAATGTCAATATTCGAAAGCAGAAGTACCACAGTTAATTAAAAAAAAATGCTACTTTGGTAATGCTTTCAGTACAATAAAGTGAGATAATTTTATTGAGCTGAGCGAAGCGAAGCTCTTATACTCGGGTTAGCCGTTTGGTTGTCCGCGAACTCCTCCTAGACCGTTTGGCCGATCTCAACCAAACTTAGCACGCTGATAGAGTATGTCGTGCTGAGTGACAACGTAGGTCGAAATCAAAAATCCGATGTACCATCGAGGAATAATGACCGAAAAACGCTTCCTCCTAGACCGTTTGGCCGATCTCAACCAAACTTAGAACGCTGATAGAGTATGTCGTGCTGAGTGACAACATAGGTCGAAATCAAAAATCCGATGTACCATCGAGGAATAATCACCGAAAAACGCTTCCTCCTAGACCGTTTGGCCGATCTCAATCAAACTTAGAACGCTGATAGAGTATGTCGTGCTGAGTGACAACATAGGTCGAAATCAAAAATCCGATGTACCATCGAGGAATAATCACCGAAAAACGCTTCCTCCTAGACCGTTTGGCCGATCTCAACCAAACTTAGCACGCTGATAGAGTATGTCGTGTTGAGTGAGAACATAGGTCGAAATCAAAAATCCGATGTACCATCGAGGAATAATCACCGAAAAACGCTTCCTGATTACGTAGTTTAAGCTCGCTCAGCTCATTTCATTGCAATCGGGTATATACATTGCATTCCTAGTTTGTATTAGGCCCCATTTAGTATAATTTACTGCATTAAAGTATTAGTGACGTATTATATTAGAACACATGTATTAGTACAAATATGAAACTTGAAAAAGTGTGGAATGTATTTTCGATTTTGGATCCCAACCCACAAGAAAAAGTTTTGGGTGCACGTCTGCCTATTTATATATGCTTCTAACTTAAGTCTATACTTGGGGGCCTTATTCCGCATCAATCTTCACAAAGTCTGCAAATACAACGCAATGCAAACTATGTATTAAGTACTTTTGGTGGTGAATCTTTGAACAAAAAACAAAATGCGGAGCTATCGATCGCAAACTCAAAATTTTTGTCACTGAGGGCATGGGCGCCCGAGGAAAATTTTCTAGGGGGGTTCAAATCTCTGGTTGCTATATTACGTTTGGTATTTTTTTTATTTGTAATAAGAAAATCTTAACAAATGTCATACATTTTCGTGAGCCAGGGGGGCTCGAGCCCCAACCTGCCTTCCTCTTCGGGTGCCCATGACTGAGGGGACCGCAAAATCAGTATGTGATATTGTAATCGAAAATTGCAAAATAAAATTCAAATTTTGTGTTGCGTTGTCGCAAACTAATACGGAATGAGCTCCAATTATTTATAACTATATGTTTGATAAAATTCTTAGAAGCTTTTCAATTAGTTGTATTTGAAAAAAAAAATCTTACCTGTTTATTTTTATTCATTGTACTTATGTCAACAACTTATTCGTCTCCATGTCAATTTGGTATGTATGTACACTCATGTCCAAAATTATTGTCGCATGTCTATAAATATGTTGTTGTAGGAATATAATTTGATAACGAATTCGCCCGGTATTTCTTAAAATGTTAGTATGTGTATAATCGGTAAAGACATGTATGTGGCAAATTTCATGTCAAACGAGCAGTAAATAAGAACAATAAAACGAAAATAAAACTTTCTTGTCCATTTAACAACATTTTGTTTTACTCACTCTATTTTTTTTTTTATTTATTTATAATTCTTTTCCTATGAAATTTACCACAAATATACATTTCCCGATTATACACATAGTATCAGTATTTAAAGTACCCTGCAAAATCATTATCAAGTTATATTCTTACAAGAAGACAGTTATAGATATGCGAAAATCATTTTGGACATGAGTGTACAATGAAAGATTTCATCAGCGCGGAACTTTTTTATTAAAAGTGACCCAAAAATTTCCAGTTGTCCCTTTCTCATAAGCTTTCTTCTATGTGGCGTCACATCGTGCAAGAACTCCTGAGTAATTTCCTCTCTCGATAAAAGAAAATGTGCCACCTTTAATATTCGATATAATGTTACATTGGGTCAGGCAAAAATGTCCATTTGCAGCAAAATCATTTTACAATAACAATGATTGTTTAGAAGTGCAAGACTAGAATCCAACGGTAACTTATACGTCATAATAAGATTCCGTCAGCTCACGCAATAAATACCTGAGTTGAGGATTTTATAAGGATGGAAATGTAAATCTTGAAACAATATTCTTTCCAAATTGTAGCATGACAAACTCATTGAAACAAAATGGCGCCATGCAGAATGCTGTGAACTACACAAGAGAGATCCTAACAGCTTCGACAGTTCTTGTTTAGTGTTGAACCTATTGTTTCGCAATTCTGAAAATAGCATCGTTACAATCTTGTCAGCTTAAATATATCTTAACTATATATATAAAGCTATATGAACTGACATAAAATAAAGGGGTACTTCCGGTTGACGTGAGAAGCTGAAATTTGGACTGATTGTAGCTTTCCGGGTCTAACCCACAGAAAAGTTGTCAAAACTGAATATTTTTAATTTTTAGGGGGTCTAAAGGAGGCATGAAGAAATTTCCTATGTTATTTAAATGGTCTTTTTTTTTAGACCTACAATCCCACGTTTAGGTACTTGAAATTAGAATAAAAACTTGAAGTTTGGAATGCTTGTACACTTTTGTTAGCGTTACCAAAATAAATCACCAAAAATAAAAATTTCCAACTTTAGAGTGGTTTTATGGGAAACTGAAAAATCTTCTCCACGTTATTTATATGGACACCTTTTACACCACAAAATTACACCTCAGAATTACTTCCTGTAGGGCTACAATGATTAAATTTGACATGATTGTAGCTTTTCGGGACTAACCGACAGGAAAATTTCCAAAAGTGAATATTTTTAAGTTTTAGGGGGTCTAAAGGGGTGATAAAGAAATTCCCCATGCTATTTAAATGGAACTTTCTTTTTAACCTTTAATCTCACATTTTAGGTACTTGGAATTGGAATAAACTCTTAAAATTCGATCTGCTTATACGTTTCCGTTAGTGTTACTTCCGGTAGGATTAGAATGATGAAATTTGGCATGATTGTAGCCTTCCGGGACTAACCCAAATGAAGATTGCCAAAAGTGAATATTTTTAGTTTTTAAGGGGTCTAAAAGGGGCATGAAGAAATTCCCGTTATTTTTAAAGGGCGTTTTCTTGAGATACAAAGTCTTATCTTTTAGATAGTTGAAATAGGAAAAGAAACTTGAAATTCGGTAGTATTGTGAGTTTAAGATGTACGAGGCCGTAGGCCGAGTGAGCGTGGGGATCAGGGGGCGAAGCCCCCAGCTTGGCCAAATTCAGGAAATGTAATTAAAGAGTAAATGCGCGAAATTCACTCTTGAAAAGGCTGATACATAAGTAATGCGAGGCCGTAGGCCGAACAAACGCGGTGGTCTGTGGGACTGAGCCCCCAGCTAGCTAGCCAAAGGCTAGTATATATATATATATATATATATATATATATATATATATATATATATATATATATATATATATATATATATATATATATATATACAAATCAAAATCTCCCATCACTCCATCCTGCATTTATATTGTACACAGTACGAAGATACGATGTAATACTTTATTCTTTTCACGCTTTCACCACGTAGAACAGTTATTACCAGTGTGTGAATAAAATTACTAATATTGAAGAGTAAAAATGAGGTCCTACATTATATATACACACTTCTTTTCTCCCCAGTATTCACTTTCCCCTGTGATCCATTTCACGTCAGTAGTAAAAGCAATTGATCGAAGAAAATTGACGAAACTTAAACTGTGCTACAGAATTCTGGTGACTTCTGAGTTATAAATTTGAAAACTGTGTTCTTACTTTACTGCTAATCATACCTATGCTGAGAAAACTTATGCGTCTTGAAACCCCTAATATAATTAATGAACAAATCTTAAATCTGTAATTTTAACTTAAGAAGTCCTATAATGGAAATTTCGTTGACAGACTACATATAGGAAATACATGAGTTATGATATACAGAGAAAGGTAAACAACAGGATACAGGTCTACAAGCACTATTAGTTTTTTTTTTTTTTTTTTTTTTTTTTTAAATACCTGTGCCGAGAACCGTTTTTTCTTTAATCGAAAACGTTCATGGTTAAATTATAACTTGAGTATTTCTGGGTAAGCAAAGGTAAGCTATCCTTTAGTTTTAATTCTGAAGAACATATGAACGTATCTACATTCTAAGAACTTACTTTCATGGAAAACCTAATATCAGGCTTGTCTGATCCATAATCTTCTATCGCTTGTTGATAAGTCATTCTCGTGAAAGGAGAAGAAATCTTTCCTAGCTCCGAAGGCCAACTATAAACAAGTAGCTCTTCCACCACTGCGAGAATACCATCCCTGTCTACAAACGACATCTCAATATCCAACTAAAAAAGAAAGAAAGAAAGAAAGAAAAAAAAACTAATAATTTTAAGTTCTTGCAAAAATTTCATGAGAAACAAAAATAACAGGAATTTAGAGAACTTCGCAGAGCTTTAAGAAAGCACTTTTCATATTTCAATGATGTGCTTTCTTGCCAGCTTATGTATTTTTAAAAATATACAGTATATATTTTTGGTATATTTGAATAGTAGGACACACACCAATCAAAGTTGTAATCTCCAAATGCACCCAGATAGTAAATCTCAGCGTCAATGTTTCAACAAAGAGTTGCCTTCAAAAACTGCTTCGTTATTGATTATCCTTCACAGTAAAAAATAACTTGCACATTTTGAATGTGTTGAAATCGTCTAGCAGCGTTGATTTCTGAAAAGATCCATGAAGAAGAAGGCACTAATTCTTTCCTGAAACGTTCATCGTGAGATTTACCATCTGGGTGCTTTACATGAGTACAGCTTTGGTTAGTATTTAATATGCATTCTATCAAATCATTAGGTAAGCCATAGCCAACTAAACTTCATATCATAAACTCGTGTCATAATGATAGTATTAGATATGAACAATTACTATTCATCCCAGGTAAGCTGACACACAATCAAAATAAACTCGTCTCCACCTCATCTCTTTGATATTACAGAAGGGGAGAAACAAGATGCTAATCTTGACAGAAGGGGAAACTGTTTAAAAAAGAAAGTATTGTGTAAAAATTTAAGTTATTACTGCAATTCGTCTGTACCTGATGTTGAGAAGACATTGCTGTTCCTTTTATCTACTATCAAACCTCGCTACCAACAACTGCAATTTTTATTCTTTTATTTATTTATTTATTTATTATTTTATCTTTAAACAAACATTTTGGCTATTATTTATTTGAAAATGATTTGAGTTTAGTCGTATTTCTAAAATTGAATTTCTAGATACAAGAACGTATTCGTTATGAAGTTGATTTTAATAATTCTTTCATTTAAGAATCAAAAGAGGTTTGAATCAAACCAATGCTGTTGGAAATCTAAACCTAAAGAAACCTAGATACATCTTTTTTTTTCTTTTATCCCTCTATCTTTGTTTTTAATGTAAGAACACCTATTTAAAAGAGACACGCGTTGTTTTTCTTACTTTTCAAGTTCCGCCATTATAATGTTAGCGCTCTCATACTTTCCCCATACAGATAACGTTTCCTCCTGGATATCATATTAATATGAAATTATTGTATGAATACAGAAAGTACCCATTCAATTCCCAATCCGGTCATCGCTTGTAATTTCGACATCATTTCTAAGCCCTGACTACCGAGAAGACAACTGTTCATTTAAATTTATTATTATACTAAGAGATGTGTTACTTATCTCACTAATACAGATAAATGTAATAAAGTTGTTTTAATATATATATATATATAGCCATTATAGAAAGTTATAATTAATTCTTTAGATATATTTATACACATTCCCATTTCTTCGCGTGCAGGGACTGGTAGTGGAAAGAGGAACACGAAACTTCACGTTTATCAAACCACATAAACGTAAGCATGGTGGGGAGGAAACTTGTTTTGATCTCTTATTAGCTAATCGGGAATAAACCATAGGTATTTAAGTTATTGGACTTGGATGTGCATTGTATATGGAGCGACTGGCGAAGAAAGCAGGAGTCGCTCATAGGATTATTTCACTTGGATAAATACGAGGGCAAGTCAAAAAGTTATCCGCAATGTAGCTATAACTTTACTTATATTGCTCATACTGACCTCTGTCCTCGTTTATTTTATTGTTATGCTCTTGTGGTCATGCAATAAAAGTTTGATCCTAATTCCTCTATTTGTGTTCCTTTTGTTGCAGATAGATCATGGCCGCTCCATTAGAAGTTTGCATCAAAGAGGAACCACGAGCAGTGACCCGGTTTTTGTGGTCGGAAAGTATACTCGTATTAGGGGCCGCAATCCATTCATGAAATCCATGAATTGATACAAAAATCGTCGCACAAATGTTACGCACGAGGAAGGAACCGGAAGACCATCTATGGCTCCTTCTTCGTGCGCAACACTTGTGCGACCATTTTTGAATTTTTCAATCCATTCGTAGGCACTCCGTTGCGACAAGACACTCTTGCGGGGGGGGGGGCTCAGTGGTAGAGCGTTCACCTCTGGTGCTTAGTGTCCCGGGTTCGATCCCAGCCCCCGCCAAGTGAACTTTGTGGTGGACAAACACCGTGCTCGTGGGTTTTCTCGGGGTTCTCCCGTTTCCTCCCACTTTCTTCATTCCACCATTTCACTCACCTCTCATCATCACCGTCTCCTTTAGTCTAACCGGCATAACCGTGGGACGTAAAACTCAAAGATTTCATTTCATTTCATTTTCAAGACACTCTTGCCGTATTGTGCTGAAAGTCTATGATAGTTACAGCTACATTGCGGTTAATTTTTGATTTACCCTCGTACATAAGCCCAACTTTTCTTCAATCATGTCTTAGAATATCTTCACAGGAGTATATTACAAGTGAATAACAACCAGTTCACAAATACATGTCCTGCAGTCAATTATCCATTGCCAGACATATAACCATCAACTACAGGAAACATGGCAGCGATTTCACAATTACTCCACAGTCTGTCCAAGCAGTATACAAGCAATATTATTTTTATAGCTGGTTTGAGGTATTGATATTACACCATACAATCACCAGCAAAGATACATATTTCTTTACTATAAGTTATTTTCTCTTTTTATTTATAATAACTTCAGAAGAAATGTATGGTCTTCGGCAAATTGCACAAAATTATTTTACTTATTTGTAACTGTGATTCCTGAAAATCCTTTGTACTTCCTAGCTTTCGGTTCTCCCCTAAAGTCTTGTTTACAGAGAATAAAACAGAACGAAAAACAACAGAAACATCGGGGGAAAAAAAGACGGACTCACTCCTGGTAAAATACAAATGAACGTTAAAACTGTCCAAAACGTTGGTAAAAGAATATTACTCAATTTAAGAGCTACTACACTGACCCCCAATGAAAAAACAGGACCCAGTGAGATACTGTATGGAGAGTTATATAGGCAAGACAAAAAGATTTAAAGGAATATGAACTATTTTGAACTATTTTACTTCTCTTTATTTATTTCAAAATTAGTTTTCAAAGAACTTCTGTACATTAATTGACTCAGATTTAATCTAACTAGTTGAACTGGCACTCTACACAGCGCATTATTCACATATGAGCATTAATCTCCTTTTCGTCACAACATCCGTCAGGGTGTCTACCAAGCAAGTATAATCAAATTCCCTGACTTTCCCTGACAAAATTATAATTTTCCCTGACTCTGTCATTCTTTTTTTCTTAGCATAATTCGTGAAAAATAACTTACATTTAAAGTGAACTGTAAGCTTTCATCATTGTTCATATGCTTATACAATATTCTACAAACGTACAAACGAACCAATTCATTTATCTGTAATTTATGACTATTTTAGTGGCCTCCCTTCATCCCTCCCAGCCTGGGAAAGATTTTTTCCCTGACACACAATGAAATTCCCTGACCCTGCAAATTCCCTGATTGATAGACACTCTGTGCGTACGTGTCCCTTTACAGACACAAGTGAAGGAAGTCTTGATAAAAATCGGCATAAGGGGAGATTTTTTTAAAATCATTTTTTCAATATCGCATCGTTTGCAAGATTTGAGCCTACTTCCGCTTGGAGTTTCTAATTCATGTATGATCAGTGTTTTACTTCTTCTTGCAGGCAGTATGTAATAAGCAAACCCATTACATACACAATTAATTATAATGTCAGTGATATATGGTGTTCGTTAGGCAAAAGATTCATCTTAGACTGTAGAAATGGTTACCCTTCGTTTTTCAATATCACTTGGCCATGAAACAAACGCCGAAAAGATATACTAATGCAGTATACAAATGTGTGGTGTTGGAATGTATAACTCGTAGGATATGCTACTACTTCACTTTTAAAAACTTCAATACTTCCAGTGTACCCCTAAAAAATGTAATAAAGAAATAACGGCCATATTTTTTAAATATTCAATTAGAACGGGACAATCTACACAAAATTTGTAATCGATCCGCGAAAACTGCATCTTTCTAGAGCTTGTGGTTTTCGAGATATCATTGTTAAAAGAATTGGCCATAAACATATAAACTTTTCTTGACCACAAACATATAAACCTAGTATTTTAATATATAGATTATGAAGGTGATATGGGAAGCAGTTACACTTACTTCGTTGACTGCGTGTATAAGAATTTTTAACTCCTTATTCTGTGGCCTTGTTCACCAAGTTGTCATTCACATGAAAATCCAATCATTTTACAAACGTATCTTCCACTTTGTAGCCAACACTGTTTCCGATTAATTCTACTATTCAGAACAGGGACAGTTACACGTAAGTTATTATATGAAAACACAAATCTCTTCAGAACAATAAAAGAACCGAAGCAGCAGATGACCAGTATTATATTTAAACACACACTGAGTGTACCGAAAGACAACTGTTCATTAATCAGGGCAATTATATGAATTAACGTTAGAATTCAAAATATCTTATGTTTTATTCAATTTTTATTAAAAATATAGAACAACAAGCGAGTTTCGTTTCACAGTGTGAAATTACAGTAGACTTCCAAACTATGTGAATTCAATACTCAAACATGATGTAGTACGTCTATAACTACTGACTGCAACAGAGTAATAAGATCAAAGATAGAACCTGTTCCTCGGATGCTGAGTCCATATCAAAAAGCCACTTTCGGTTCGGGTTAAGAGAGGAGACAGAACCTACTTTTGGAACTATGAATCAACCAAAAAAAAAAAAGATATCTCTTACAGTCTTTGGTCTATGAAACTCAGATTTGAAACCGGAAGTACTAGTAAGTTTCAGCCACTTCAGGTTGCGATGATATTTACATTTCTGAGACACTGTAATCGGTTGCAGAATCATTTGTAGCTATCTATTGCCATTTCTGTTCTACGACGACTAAATGTTGAAACCGGAAATGGCTAATTTAAATTTCTTCCGGTTTACATAGAAGATTAACGGACGGGATAGACTATTTTTGGCCTTGACTTGTATAAAGCGAAATGTAAAAGTTACATAAAGAAAAAAAATAGTGCCTACGCGTGACTTGTATAAAGTGAAATGTAAAAGTTACATAGAGAAAAGAGAAACCTGTGCCTATGAGTGATTTGTATAAAGCGAAATGTAAAAGTTACATAAAGAAAAGAGAAAGCAGTGCCTACGCGTGACTTGTATACAGTGAAATGTAAAAGTTACATAGAGAAAAGAGAAAGCAGTGCCTATGAGTGACTTGTATAAAGTGAAATGTAAAAGTTACATAGAGAAAAGAGAAAGCAGTGTCTATGAGTGATTGTATAAAGCGAAATGTAAAAGTTACATAGAGAAAAGAGAAAGCAGTGTCTATCAGTGACTTGTATAAAGTGAAATATAAAAGTTACATAGAGAAAAGAGAAAGCAGTGCCTATGAGTGACTTGTATAAAGCGAAATGTAAAAGTTACATAAAGAAAAGAGAAAGCAGTGCCTACACGTGACTTGTATAAAGTGAAATGTAAAAGTTACATGGAGAAAAGAGAAAGCAGTGTCTATGAGTGACTTGTATAAATTGAAATGTAAACGTTACATAAAGAAAAGAGAAAGTAGTGCCTATGAATGACTTGTATAAAGCGAAATGTAAAAGTTACATAAAGAAAAGAGAAAGCAGTGCCTATGAGTGACTTGTATAAAGTGAAATGTAAAAGTTACATAAAGAAAATAGAAAGCAGCACCTAAGAGAAACTATCATATTGTTTGTACATACGAAAGAATAGTTAAGTGTGTTTGTCAGTGACTCAGCCTGGCGAACAAGGCCACAGAAGACGGGGTTGAAACTGTACAGGAAAACTCTTACAATCAACACAGTAATCGTTTCATTTATTTCTTTAATAATTCTGTAAACGGATCGTACAGCGTACTTTATGCTCTGTTGGGAGTACGTAAGGAAAGTGACTGAATAAATAGTTATGAAATCCCTTGCGTTTATTTTTAGCTTACCCTGTACAAGTACACGGCTGTAATGTCAATGTTAGCAACTCACCTGTGTGAATTCTGGCTGCCTGTCAGGTCTGGACCCTTCATCCCGGTAACAGCGAGCTATCTGAAAGTATCGATCGATTCCACCAACCATTAGTAATTGTTTGAACTGCTGTGGACTCTGAACCAATGAATAGAATTGTCCAGGGAAACGAGTAGGAACAACAAACTCCTGTGCTCCCTGAAAAATAAAAATAACAATCCGTACACACTGATAATAATACTGACAATACATCTCTTGTTTCTCAGGTTGTTTTCGACACGAAAGCTCGTTGAACAGGTATTTATTTCCCCACACAGACTTTACTTTGGGATTCATTTAAACACATCTTTATTAATCTAACTACCTTTTTTGGTATTTCAAATCCTGTAAGAATGTTCTCCTTCTAACCGTGTCGTAGACCTTTCTGAAATCAATAAATAATTGATATACCTGGATATTCAATTCCCATTTGTTTTCGAGTGTTTGGTGAATTTGGTTGACAGTTGTTCGATTTCATCTAAATCTGCACTGATAATCTTCAATAATTTCATTTACGTATCTAACAGGATCTTATAAATGTTGACAAAAGAGATATTCCCCGACAATTATTATAATCAGTTTTGTCGCCTTTCTTATGATCGATTGTTTCCAGTCTTGTGACAACTCTTTGTTTCGGATAAGGGGAATGACTTTGTGTATTTTGTCCCACATTTTTTTTTTTACCTCTAGTTTAAATTAACTCAGCGTAAATTTTGTCTACCCTCGGAGATTTGTGTTTCTTTAATTTCTTTACAGCAATTTCTAATTTTGTTTAGTTAGGCTCTGGAATATCCGGGTCTGCTGTATGTATTTCACTTTCTACACACACATTATTTTTTGACTGCACTTTGAGCAAACTGTTAAAGAAATCTTTCCATCTATTTAAAATACTATCCACATCCGTGAAAATTGTGTTATCCGCCTTCTTTAATATATAAGCGCAACGTTGATAGCCCTTCTTAAATTCATTGATGCCTTTATACACGTTCGGAATATTTTCGTTTTTACTCTTCCCTTTACGTTCAATAACTTTAGCTTCCACAAAATCAGCTTTCTTGTTCTAAGTTTAACGCCTGATGTCAAAAATGACAGTTTTGTGCAACTCTATCGTTTGGATTTTGTAGCCAACGCAGTTTTGCCTGTTTTCTCTTCTCTACTAGCTTTAGAGCAGCGCTGTCCAAATGGCGGCCCGCGGGCCGCATGCGGCCCGCCAAACCATTTTCTGCGGCCCACAAAGCTTTCACGATTCACGATTTTTATTACTGATAGTATTTTCATTTATATTTATTCATTCGTTTAATGTTTCCACTCTTCTAACGAAATAACGCATTCATTTAGCGTTTCTGTACAACAAAAAGGGTTCGGGCATCCACGGCAACAGCTTTCCCTAAAAACTGTGAGTTTGGTCGGAAAAGAGTGTCAATGTTTGATAGTACTTATTTGTGTGAAAGTGTATTTACCACCATGAAAATTGTGAAAAATCGTTTCAGAAACTGCCTTGGAGATTCTTCTCTTTTACACCTCCTGCGGCTCGCAACAATAGGAATGGATGTAGATATCCCAGCCCTTGTAAACGCTGCTATTCTGTATTCACTCTCATTTGTCACAGATTGAATAGATAATATTTCAAATACCTTTTTTATATTTTTCTTTTGTAGTGTTTTATTATTATTATTAGCTGCGGCCGTCCACTTTACTAGTAAAGGCGGTTATGGCCCTCAGGCTCATTATAATTGGACACCACTGCTTTAGAGCATTCCTGGTTGAACCATGGTTTGTTCGTATGTATTTCCGCATACCTGTTTTTCTTTTGCTGACATTTTACTGCTTTCCCTAATTTTAGCCCATATATCCTCAATACTAGTGCATTGCAAAACTTCAAAAACTTAGAAACCTATATTACACTTCAATCTGGTGTATCCCACTGTCGTCTGACCATTCTCTAGTTTCTTTAAATTAAGGCTCTCCATTGTGAGATACTGTTTTAAGAAAATCTTTTTCTTATAATGGTAGACACAAATACTAACATCAAAAGCCTTCAGGATTTACAACAGTGGCGGATCTAGAAGGTAAAAACTGGGGAGGCTGCCAGAACCCAGACTATGATAGGTACATCATGAGTTACTATAAACTTTCAAAAATATATAAATAATAGCTTAAATTATTTTTGTCACTCAAGAAACTGGGAGGGATTAGGTCCCTCCCCCCGGCCCTGGCCTAAATCCGCCACTGATTTACAATCCAAATAGCGTAATTATCGGAATATCAAAAGTCTGACACTGAAACTCAAAGCATAATTAGACTAGAAAATTAGACGAAGAAAATGATAGACAGAAAACTGAGTCGTGATCAAATATAAGGTAACCAGAAAAGTTCTTGCCGTTTTTGACGTCCCATTCATCATACGCTCACAGAGAAGAAACAAAATGACGCACTGCCTGCCCAGCGATTGGAAGTTATTCTGACCATCGATCTTCGATAATACAGGCACGCTGCGCACATACAGCAGTCATAGCTCGTCTAGTGTCGAAGAGAAATGGGGGTATCGATGCAGCGTGTTCGCGTGTGTTTGCTGTATGACTTTAAAGTAGGTCTATCAGCTGCCGCATATGCCAGGTATTTGGGGAGAATACCGCGAACGAAAGCACCTCCAGGTACTGGTTCCAGATATTTCGTTCCGGAGATGTGAGCCTTTCGGATGAAGCTTGCAGTGAACGACCACACGCGTTGGGTGCCGAGGCCCTGAAAGCAGCCATTGAGGAGGACAGTGGTCAAACGTCTGATGAGCTTGCAGAAGGGTTTCATGTTTCCGCTGAAACAATCAGACTGGAACTGTATGGGACAGGGAAGTCATACAAGTTAAGCAAGTGAATACCCCATACATTATCGGCAGCCAACAAACGATCTTTTTAACTTTCTTTCAGAAACTTCCAAACACGTTTTTCCAACATACAACATTTTTCCCCTCAAAACATGTTTCAAAGCGTAGAATATATAAACAAAATATGCATTGAAAAAAATCATGAAACTTACACAAAGACGAACTATATAAAAACACCAAAATGATAACAACAGAGTATATTCTCGTTAAAACAATACTACGCCCGATATTTCAATTTATCTTCAACAGAAAATAAGCTAGAAAAGTTATGTATATAGTAATCTGAAACGCGACGCACGAAATATTCCTTATAAAATAATCATGGAAAAATAAAATAAAATAAATAAATAATGGCAGCACTAAAAAGGGGACCAATGCCACGAACTAGAATAAAACGATAAATCTATTATTGGAAACATTCGTTGCTGATGATCCAATGACGCAGTATTCCAAGATGACAATATGCCAGCACACCTAGTGAGACCTATTGAGACATAGCGAACATCACTATCTCCCCTTTCCAGCTTAATCCCTCAATTTTGACATTATTGAAGATGTATTTTACATTTTTACTTTATTGCATTTTTCCTTGTAATTTTACTTCGTAATATAATCACCACCATTCTCATCATCATAGGTATTCGGCCATTATTGGCATGTCATTTGCCTCAACTGAGAACCTTCCATGCTCCACGGTCTTCCGCTAACCACTTCCTGTTCACGTACAATTTTTCTGTTTTGATATCGTCCATTAATTGTAGTCTCCTTCACCCTTTCCCTCTTTTTCCTGCCATCATACCCTCTACCACGTCTCTCACGATATAGTTCCTTTTTAACCAATGTCCCAACCAGTTTCTCTTCCTCTTTTAAATAGTATTTAAAATTGTTCTTTTCCCTCCACCATCTCTAACACCCTCTCATCCGTTTTCCGCTCGACCTAGCTAATTCTCTCCATTCTTCTCCACACCCACATTTCAAGAGCTTCCAGTCGTTTTTCATCATTTTTGCGTAATGTTCATGTTTCTGACTTATATAGTACAATACTCTACGCGAAGCATTTTATGAGTATTTTCCTCAACTCTTTATTCAATATCTCAGAAAATAGTGTTTTCTTCGTCCTAAAGGCTTCTTTCGTCATCCTTATCCTTGCTTTTATTTCATGTTTGCACTTAATATCATCACTAATAATACCACCCAGAATCGAAAACTAGTCGCTGGCAGAGCCCGACCACCAATTATAGCGATCTTTATTCATACACACACTATATATAAGAAATATTAATCTCTAATCACATGTAGACAAACAAATTCCTTACCCCAGGAGTCCTTTTAAACAAAGTAGGAGTCTCCACATCAACAAAGTCGCACTGGTTACACAAGAATTCACGCATCTTCATCAACGTCCTTGAGCGAAGTCGTAGATTGTGTTGCATCTCTGGAAATCGCAAGTCTAAATATCTGTACTTCATTCGAAGGGCTTCTTTGGCCTGCAATCACCAAAAGATAGAAATCATGAAGACATGGATTTGTGAATCCAAAGTGATCATTCTTAACATTAGATACATAAATGTTAATAAATAGCACGCCATTGTCCTTTCATTTTCAACAATAAATAGATAAATGTTTATGTCTGTCTGCCCCAAAGCCTCGCCACTGTATGGAGTTAAAGAATTCAATCAAAAATAAACCGAACTTTGGCCGTCATGTCGTTGTATCTGCAATGATTGCCCTGCGGTTTCACAGAAGGATTAGCTGGTATGTTATGACATGTGTAGCGTAGACAATTCTTTCATGCAGCTATCACGGTAAACACTTTAAGCTGATTGTATCCGTATTGTTATTGAAGTGAATATCAAATTCTGAGTTAAACTGGTTAAGGTACACTCATGTCCAAAATTATTGAAATGAAATCTTTGAGTTTTACGTCCCACGGTTATGCCGGTTAGGCTAAAGGAGACGGTGATTATGAGAGATGAGTGAAATGGTGGAATGAAGAAAGTGGGAGGAAACGGGAGAACCCCGAGAAAACCCACGAGCACGGTGTTTGTCAACCACAAAGTTCACTTGGCGGGGGCTGGGATCGAACCCAGGACCCCAAGCACCAGAGGTGTACGCTCTACCACTGAGCCACCGCGCCCCCCTCCAAAATTATTGTCGCATATCTATAACTGTCTTATTAAGAATATAATTTGATAATGATTTTGCAGGGTACTTTTAATACTGATACTATGTGTATAATTGGGAAATGTATATTTGTGGTAAATTTCATAGGAAAAGAATTATAAATACGAAAATTATAATGAGTAAAATAAAATGTTGCTAAATGGACAAGAAAATTTTATTTTCGTTTTATTGTTTTTATTTACTGCTCTTTTGACATGAAATTTGCCACATACTAACATTATAAGAAATACCGGGCGAATTCGTTATCAAATTATATTTCTACAACAACATAATTATAGACATGCGACAATAATTTTGGACATGAGTGTACTTACCGAGACAATTACTCTGCTGAGCCAAGCGTACGGAGAAGAAAGTGAAGTCGCGAATCCAAATTCATGACTGACACAAACGATTCACAAGTAGTCACGTGTCCATCGAAGATAATCCATACCCAGGAAGATCTCACAAAGCATAAACCTGCTGTTTTTCAACGACCTCCATATTCTCCGGATCTGACCCAGCAGATTACTGTCTTTTTTCAAAGACGGAACAGTTGCTCAAAGGGTGAAGATTCGTTTCAGCCAACTCAGATAAAATAAATACCAGAATCTCTTGACCAGTACACTGACATTTAAAAGGAGCAAGCATAACATACAAGTTTCTAATACATTGAAAAAAAATCAACTTCTACCACTGAGAGATAGTATTTGAAATGTTCTACAAAAAACTTAGAAAATCTAAATCACACATAGCCATTCGGTATTCAGACAAGAATTGAATGCCAATCCTTCAATCATTATCCCTCATTTCAGCAGTCAACGATAGTCATTAAATAGTTCAGTGATTACAGCGAGTCGATAAGAGATTAATCACTTCACCGAAACAACTGAAATTCACAACAGCCATCATTTTTATTTGATCTTTCACCATCTCGTTACCAATATCGATCAAAGACATAATATTGTCAGTAACTTCGGAATGAATGAACCGACTTCAGTATGATTTTAGGTGATTGTTAAGAGTCCCTATCACTGCGAAATTAAAATAACCGCTAATTTTACAGTAATATTGTGATATCTTCAAATAGATAAAAGGATAATCAAAATTTGGAACAAAAGCGCCCTAGACAATGTTATTTTGCATAAGGTATCGATCGTTATCACAAGTCACCTAGTAGCTTTCCGTTTGCAGTTATTTAGAAACGCGAGAATAAATGCCGATTTTCTAAATGGCTGGAAATCAAAAGCAGATCAGTGAGTTATGATAATGGTATCTCACGCAAAATAATATTGTCTAGGGAGGTCTTGTTCCACTTTTCGATTATATTTTATCTATTTGAAGGTATCACATAATTACTGTAAAATTAGTGGTATTTTAATTTTACAGTGATGAGGCCTCCTAAGGATACGAAATTGAAGTCCTTGCAATAATAGACTAGGTGAAAATTATCCAATAATGTGTATATTCTTTTGATGTTAGGGAAATTATTTTACGAATTCTGAAAGCAAGGGCGCCGATATTTCTCTAAATTTGGGGGGCCCATTGAGATAAAAAAAAAAAGTATATATATGAGGATTTTAAGACAAATTGCATTCAAATTATGCAAAATATTGTATATTCATAAATACAATACGGGGGCCCACATGAGCTTTGGGGGGCCCGGGCCCCCTAGGATCGGCGCCCTTGTCTGAAAGTACTCCTCTATCTCATTGTTACGACTTGTTTACATTCGGTTGTATGATGGGTAGAATGATTTTTATCACTAACAAATGGGCCTTTACGCCATAGATAAAGATCAAATATTGTAATCTGTGTGGTATGTCGTCAATGTAAACAGTAAAGTTTACAAAAAATAGCAGGTATTTCACACTTCATGACCACCATACAGGTAACAAACTTTGACTTTCATCATATTCAAAATTTGTTTAGAACTCACCATGCATGCTCCAAAGAATCGGCGGGCAAAGAAATTTGATTTGGTAGCAAATGTACTTAATAGTTCAGAATAATTATCCAATAAAGTATTGGAGATCTTTTCATAAGAGTTCAGCGGTTACGACATGAGGGAAAGGAAGAATTGATCTTTAATATTAGCACTGGCAGGACCAAAAGGATATTTTCAACAGTGATTAATGGCGATCTACGTTCTCATTGCAGAAAAAAAAAACGTACTTGTACTGTTTATTCATTCTTCCGAAGTTATCTACTTAATATATATATATATTTTTGGTGGCGACTAAGCAATTAAAACTCGCTAACATCTCAGTACCTTATTAAAATCTCTGATAATGAAAGGCAGCTGCTTTCTGGCTGGATTCATCATCTTCACTTCCTGTACAAGCACCTCGACGTCCCCTGTCTGCATTTTCTGTAAACAAACGAAAACAGAAAAGTTATTACAAGGTGAATTAAATTATTTGGTTGTTGTCATTTTCAGAACTTCATGACTTTTCCAAATATGTAGCCACTAATGGACTATATTAAAGTATGTGAGTGCTTTTTTTTTTCGTACGCGATTCTACAATTAAGCATTGGAAGCTCCATGTATATTCTTTCCTAAAACATCACTTTATAGTATACAGGGTGACCCAATAAAAACTCCTACATTTTAAAGGATAATAAAACAAAAAGTACTGGAGATAGACACTTGTTTATTCCAAAAATATAAAACGATATTGAGAACAGTTTGTAATTATTCTGTCTTATTGTGTGTTGAAATTACACAGCAATTGACAATACAATTATTGTAAATAACACCCAATAAAACCACCCACTTTTTGATCGGCTGTAGAGCTTCAGTGGAGGAGAAAGGGGGAGTGAGGGTCATCGCTTCCGCTCACCTCTCCTCCCGTTTTCGGGAATCTCCCACAGTTCCGCTCACTACGTTCAGTTTTTGGCAGAGTTATTGCCTGAGCGTCATTCAGATATGTTAAGTAAGTGGATTACACCCTGCTTTCGGTTAGAACAGTCAGAGAAAAATAAACAAGGAGAAACCAAATACAACTTAAAAGATATAATTAAATTCAAAAATCAACAGCTATACTCTTTACCTTATTTTCTTGGCCTTCCGGTCTCTTCTGAACAACGCCTTTCACTTTGATGACGGACTCCAGAGGTGTGGAAGCTAGTGCGATTACGAGATCAGTTTTCTGTAACATGAAAATAAAAGAAATCGTAACAACTACCACAATAGTCAAAAAATTACGTGTTTTAATCTATATTATAAAATTGAAAGTGACTATGTTTGTGACTCTTAATCTTTTGAACCACCCTACCGATCTCGATCAAATTTTCAATATAGATGAGGGTCAGGCCCGGCATGATTTTTGTCATTTTACTTTAACGGTGCAACGTAGGGTGGGGGGTGGGGGTGGGGGGCAGGTAGATATAAATATTAAGGAAATGAAATTCAAAGTGACTTTCTTTCTGACTTCATCACTATTGAACCACCCAACCAATCTCGAGCAAATTTTCATCATAGTTGAGGTTCGGTCCAGGGATGTTTTTTTTATCATATCACTTTGATGGTGCAACTTGGGGCAGGATGGAGGGGAAGAAACATTTAAAAAACGATCGAAAATAACCGATATTAGTGTCGAATCTATAGTTCTTGGGGTCTCTGAGATGAATAGTGACACTTACGATCCCGTTTACATCCAAATTCAGCCCTGTAACTTGTGGGAGGGGAAGAGGGAAATATAAAAACTGATCAAAAATGACTAATATTAGTGTCGAATCCATAGTTTTCGGGGTCGCTGAGATGAACGGTGACACTTCCTATGCCGTGCCCCGCAACCTGGGAGGAGGAGGGGATATATATATATATATAAAATCATCGAAATTGACCGATATTGGTGCCGAATCCATAGTTTTCGGGGTCGCTAAGATGAATAGTGATTCTTCCGATACCGTTTAAATCGATGCCACTAAAAACGAAAAAAAAAAGCATATTTCACGGGTACGAAACACATGGGATAAGAAGTTGTGCATTTAAAATTTTCATTTTAACCCAGCGAAGCGTGTAATCGATGTTAGTTTTTAACTATTTTTATCACAATATTAGAGTTATTATTAGAGAAACAAATAAAATACAAGTAGAAAGAGAAAAGCAAAGCTGCAAGAAACAAGGACAGAACAAAAAAAAAAAAAAAAAAAAAAAAACAAAGATAGGTGTGGTTGAAAGATTACAGTTTTATGTTTACCAGATGAATTTCATTTAAATGTATTTACTGACATGTCAATACCGTACAAATTAAGTACGCATTTTAATCGCTATGAACAGGTATACTGGTGTAATTTTCTATAAATATTTGCAAAAATGGGTGCTTACCTCTTCAGGAACTATAAGTTGCGTAACACCATACGCATCCCTAAGCGTAACAAATTTTCCCATCCTCTGGAACTGGACCCAACCAAAGAGCTGTACCTCTTTACCCACATGTTCCTCTCTTAACTCCCCACACGTATGACTGCGATATGTGAATTTATTTGCTGCATTTGTTGAAGCTAGAAAAACAAAAACAAAAAAAAAGACCATATGCATTTATAGTGAATTTGCATTTAATATCTACAAAAATAAAATAATAACATTTATACAATTCTTTCACACTTACTTCCATGAAAACAAATAAAAGTGCATAAACATTTGCAATATTTAAAAAAAAAAAAAAAACTAGGTTTTCGGCCACTATGATTTGCTAAAGAAGTTTTTAAAAAATAATAAGAGTGTAAATTAAGTGGATGATTTCATTCATAATAAATTTTATCAACCCAATGAACAACGATTGTGGGGGGAATGTCATTTTTTTAACTGTAAAAGCAATGCGCTATTTAAATGCACCTAACAAGAGAAAAAAAATGTTAAGTCCAAGCCAATATCACTAAAAAAATATATATTTTATGGACTCAGTTACGCCAATTATCTTCCAAATTATAAAAAATTCAGTGTGTTCGACGCAAGATACTTATATCTAACGTATCTCAATATATTTTTTTAAAAAATGTAAGAAACAGAACCATATGAAAAAAAGAAACAATTTTTACTGCCTGAACAAGAAAATTCTAGTAGTTCTTGATATATTGCACATGTACTGTATTTGTCTTGAGAAAACGTGGAGATGAGTGAGAAACTAGTCAAGGGTTATTATTTTGCTACTATGTATTTCGCAAATCCCACTGTTTCGTTATTCATGTACTCCGGATTTCTTCCAGTACTGCTTTTAATTCTTCAATCTTGAGTGCAAATTTATTCATTTTATCGAAAAAAAAAAGAAGGAAAAAAAATTAAATTACTTTAGTGTTTGACCGAGGTGGATGCGATTATGTTTGTTGTGAGTCACATTTTAACACATGTGTTCTTTTATTTGCAATGTGCATAAGTTGCAATTAATTATTTGAACATTGAAATAGTTGTATTTTAATTGTACTTTTGGAAGCCGATCGATGAAAATAAAAGTAGGAAGGATTACGTCATTGACCTGTAATAATTTTTGCATTGCACTATTTGGAAATAGTTCGTTTTTTATTACTTCGTTCCTTTCTACTTTCAGTTTTGGAGATTTTCTTTCAGAAATATAATCAAACGATCACTGTTTCTCTATTTGAGTTAAGTGCTGTATCGCCAGAGCAATTTTAGGAAATTTACCAGGTCAATTCGAGAAGTTATTTAAGTTTGTGAGGAAGAATGAGTGAAAGTAAGGGAAGGAGAATAGTAAAAGTTAAGAAAGTGGTTGTTTTTGATGTTGTAAGCGGCACTGTATATGTACAGGCGGGTAGACTACTTCGCGGAGAGGTACACTTGTTATGATATAGTCGCGCGAAAGGCAGTGTGGAAATGGCGCGTATATGTCAAGGGTGTGACATAAAAACGTATGAGTTATATAGAAGTATTCAAAATAACGAGCGACAGTTAAGAAACTGTTGTACACGATTTTCTTCCTGAAACTGCAAAAGTTTACAAGCCTCAGTTTTGAAGGTAAGTGACTTCTAACTCAACGGCAATGTATTTCTGCACAGTGTAAAGAAGCTGTAGTTTATGTTTACAGTAAAGAATTACTAGTAAGAAACCATGACAAGTGCTACTGAAATTTGTATGATTGCCAAAGCCCACATGTTTTCACTACCCTTGCTTACGCGTATACCCACCGTCACTGGCGTCCCTACTCCCTTCGGACGCACCCCCGCGTTACCGTGTGGGCCTACCAGCTTCGCTCTGCCCTGACTCGGTTAGATAGCATGTGCTTTTTAGTGGCCACCTAACACAGCTTGGTTTGTGTTTTTAGCACTGTAGTTTTTGTGCCCCTAATCTAATGTAACGTAACTTAATGTAATCCAATCAAATATAACCGAATGCAGTACATTTTGGTACTTTTTCGAATTTCAAATTGGTGGGGCGACACATCACTAATGCCCTCTATTCAGACAAATCTTTGAAATTTTATTTATTTTAGCGGGATGCCAACTAACGAACTTTTGCCCAAAAGAATTTGGACTGAAAATAATACGAATTCCTCGCTTTTAATCGACATTTAATTTCTTTATGATTATAGTTTTAGCCTCTTAATGTTGATCCCAGACAGTTGGAAGTATCCACTTTGTCGAAAATATATTTGATATTTAACGCACTCACAGTGGCGTATTTAGGATTTTGTTTCGGGACGGGCTATGCACAACACTTAAATAAGCACTCGTATTTTTCCTTTTGGGTTCTGGCAAATTTTAATGAAGCTGTGCATATACTGGGCAGGGCTTGAGCTCGATAGCCACCCCCTAAATACGCCTTCATAATTTACAGTATTGTGCTCACGGCGAATTACATGTATGCACTTACTGTTAGTTTTCTCTGAATTTCCTTCTAAACCCATGTCCTTTCAGGCTTCTCATACCTATATTTCGTGTAATTATGATACTTCCTCCGCATTTTTGAAAAAAAAAATCATTGCGGAACTTAATCCAAATAACTGTTAAAAATATTATTGTTGACTTTTCCTTCCCTTTTTCCCTAGTATTTAAACAACAAAGCATAATAATAGTTTAAAATAAATATGGTAAATGATAGTGTACAGTTTAGAATTTAGAAATACGAACTAATGAACACTATACAAAATTTGGAGATTAACTACAGCTACTGTTAACACCAGAAAATTCGCCTTGCACTTGCTTAAATTGGGTATGATATCTTACAACTCTTAGCAGTAAAATACACTGATTTCCTTCTAGTACTCACCACAGCGTGAAGAATAAAGACTTGTTACTTTATATCTTCTCCATATGCACGGCGTACTGTTTAAACCTTTGAATATTATTCTCCAACTAGTAGCAAACGACACACTTGCCATATTGTTTGTTTACATGTATAAACAAATGAAGTACTAATTTCGTTCTCAATGTTACCAGATTAAAAATCCAATTATCGGTTTGTCTGACTATAATTCCACAATTCCTTTGTGAATGAACTGTTATATTTGGAAAATAACAGTGCAGAAAAATCTTAAGCAGTATCGCATCTTGTAGGGAACAAGGGGTAACTGCAATTCATTTAAGCTTCTTGCCATTCGAAGAGGATCCACTTCAAGATAAAACTATTTTTTTAAACTCCATATGGTACGATACGAACATGAATGTATAAATGAAGCATGAAATAGGTTCACCATATCTTCCTCCCTCAAAGTAAGATAAAAGAAATAAGTGCAACTATTATCTGAGCTCATTCTACTAATATGTCTGCGGGTGAATTTTAAAAGCTCGCTCCAGTTAATATCCTTATGCAGACACGTGAATTAATTTTAACGAAGATCCAAAATTTCTTTAACCCTAAACTAACACAATATCTTAGCCCACTTTAAAAAAAGAAAGAAAGAAAAGGAATGAAAATGAAAAAAGAAAAAAATAACAGAAAAATTGCGGTTCTCCTTCTCAATGCGCAGCTGGAGTGTGTATATTGTACAGTTTACCCGTGTCTATTATTAGACTTCTTAAAGATTGTGCCCCTCAATGTAACTCAATACGGCAAAGCTTTGAGTAGCAGTACACCATTTCCAAAATAAATTAAAACAGTTTAAGGTGCTGGTTCTGCCCCATCATCTGAACAAAATATAGATTACTCTTAGACGAATCGTAACTGTATCTGGACCAGTAGCGCCTGAAGAATATTTTCTGGAGAGCATCTCCATAGTTCCTATATAACATCTGGTATTTCTGGTATTTAATATATCGTCGCCTGATGACTAGAGGAACGTAACTCCATTTTCGTATTTTTACAGGCATGAGGACAAAAAAATATTATTTTCTTATCTAGATGTGTCTTTAATAAGATGTTAATTAAGCTACATTACAACAGATGATCGACAAGGGGAACAGATGGCGTTACGTTCCATTTACACCACAAAGTGAGGCTTTCAAAATTGTGTCCAAATATGTAGAAAACGAAAACCTCATTTTTGGAGTTACGTTCGTCTGGTTATCATGCGACGATATGTGGTTTGCTATATTACGTATACATTTTCGTGAGCCATGGGCCAGGCGTCTGTGATCTTGACTCTACTTCAGCAAACGTCAATTAGGCTCCTAGAATTAATCAAAATGTTTTTAAGGCTTTGGAGCTCACATCGCATATTTTTCTAACGGCCTCCGGGAAAAGTTTCAAACTATGGCCCTAGTCTTAGGGAGTCATTTATAGCAAGAAAAGTGAAATAAAAAATTTTTCAAGTTGACGAGCTATAGTAACCCTGCACGATTACATTATATAGAAATATACTTCTAAAATATTACATAAGTTACTTATTTATTTATTTATTAGTTTGTCAAGAGATGGAAACTTTTTCCATTTTTGCAACAAATGAAAAAAATGGTTAGTACACTATATAATATTATATATTATATGTGGGTCAAAATAATTCCTTTTCTGAAACTAGATAGACTATATTTTAAATTAATATTCTTATATTTCCCGTATGTAAACAACTAATCAAGGAAAGGTCAAAACAAATCAAAATGGACCAGCATTTTGGTGAGGTTCTTTGTATAAAATGTCTCAGCGTCGCAAGTGTAAATACCCGTGTGTAAACAAGTACATATATCCATTTTCTAAAATTTTATTTGCTAAAGTGTTGTACTGGAAATCTGTCAATATAATACTGCGGAAGACATTTCTTTGGCACTGGTACTAAAGGTTATTAGCTACAAAAGAGTTTTTTTTTCTTTCTTTTTTTTAGACACACTCTCCTTGCTTTTATTTCTTGTTCACAGTTCGTATCTCCACTATTAAAATTAAGTTATTTCTCTATTTTCTTCCTCCTACTTTTGTGATTGATGCAAAGTACTTCGGTGTCATCACAATTTCTTTCGTATTTTTAACATCTATTTTCATCCCATATTCCTCATCATTTTTTCTAACTTTTCCAACAGTATATTAACAGTTCAGAATCCACATCAAAAAACGTAAGAACCTACAGGGATGGCCAACACGTCGATCGGCAAGTCATGCGAGCTCGTGGTAGTGTATGTCATACTGTCTGTATATCAACCCCTGCCAATATTTTATAATTATCTCTAACAGACTAGTGAACAGATAAGAAGAACAACAGTGATTTCTGAAATGAAAGCTATTCTTCAAACCAAAAAAGATTGCCCACCCCTGTTATGCATCTGCTTTTCCATCTTTGAAGAAATATCGTCTTCTTTATGTAGAAATAAACTGTCTTTACTATTTTTTTCTTTTTCAAATGCATATTAAACACTGGAGTGTCTTGTCATGTCTTCTACACTATTATTAGTGTTCCATGTGCGCACCAGGTTTTTCATCAGTATGTGCTATAAATGTAGAAGTAAATTGTTATTCATTTTCCAAATAGTAATTATAAACAACAAATTGCATAAATTTCCAAGGAGATAATATATTTCCCATTCCGAAGTAATGTCTCTGATAATCTATTTTCACTGTGAGTGCCCGGCGGGAGCTCATGTGGTTCGGATTCCACGTTAATCGGTAGGTCCACGTCTCATATAGCCTTGCTGCTGAAAGGGACGCTAAACTAAAATCAACTCAACCCAACTCACTCTGAGTGTAATGTTTATCAAGATTTCCAACATCGTGATTTTTATCTGGATTAGTAAAAAGATGAATAAAAAGGTTTTCTAGTATTCTCGTTCACTGGAGTGTTGATGAGAGACAACATCAATTGTTGCTGTTGAATTCAGAGTTTTGAATGCCTTTTAGCACCGAGGTTGTATGAGACATGGACCTACAGCTTAACGTGGGACCTCGAACTACATGAACTCCCATAGGGAATCGAACACGGGCCTTCCACGTCGAAGACGTATACTCTAATCACACAGCCACGAAGGAGCTCAGACAACCTACCTTTCTTTTCAATTATTCTATAATCCATTTGTTTTTTCTCTTACTTGTTGTTTTAAATATACACTTTCCCATTCTAACCAAAAGTGGTGCTAAATCTGGTCTGTAAAATGAGTTGAATCGTTACGAAGCCACAGTCTTTCACTGCAGCCTTGGTAACAATCGCCGTGTGAAGTGGAGCATTATCATGCAGTATATGAGTTCATCGCACAGTAACTGAAACTGATTTATTATTTCTTCTTCCATAGATGGCGCTATATGCCATGAACAACTTATTACCAGTCACGAGAAATTTCAGTATCAAACCAGAAAGTTTTGTTGTTATATATTCTTTACATCTTTCCAGAACTTTCTTTCGCTTCGTTCCGATTTTGTTTCCATCGTTTCTACTATCGCTGTAATTTCCCTCTTGTTTCCTACCAATTTCCACCACTTTCTTCAATTTCTCACATTTTGTTATTGCATCTAATTTTTCCACATCTTCGCATTTTCTTTTGTACAATTTCAGCCTTTCTCTACCTGTTTCCATTTATAATTCTTTATTTAGCTTCCTCTGTATCTTTCTTTAACCTCTTTCGGAACTTGTTTCCATATTTTTGTCTATCTTTCATAACCCATAGATTTTTAGCCTTTTTGTATTCGCGGTATCCTATCAGTAGCGTATATTGATTAATTTAAAATATATCCTCTAACCGGTAGCACTTCAATTATTACTTTTTTTTTCTTTTTCACTTTTAATATTTTTCTTCGAACTTTCGTATGAAACTATTTTGAACTTTCTCATTTTCTAACTTTTTAGTTTCCCATCTTCTTGGTAACTGCTTCACTTCTGTGTAAATATTTCAGATACCCATTCTTTTACGGTGTGAGCTCCTTCGTGCCTACGCAGTTAGCGTACGCGATTTTGGCGAGGGAGACCGGGTTCGATTCCCAATGGGAGCTCATGTGGTTCGGATTTCACGTTAATCAATAGGTCTACGTCTCATATAGCCTCGCTGCTGAAAGAAACGTTAAACTCAAAATCAACTCAACTCTACCTTTTACGGTGAGGTAGTGCAAGGTAGAAATGCTCAAGGCTCGCGAGCAAGACTCTCGGGCTGAATCAACTTGAGCTCAAATACATGAAGCGTGCGGACTAGGGATGGCCATATCCGGATAATTTTTTATTCGGATATCGGATAGAAACTTATCCGGATTTGCAATATCCGGATGACGGATAACAAAACGGATAACGGATAACGGATAATATCCGGATAGCGGATAATATCCGAATAACGGATAATATCCGGATAACGGATAATATCCGGATAACGGATGACGGATAATATCCGGATGACGGATAATATCCGGATAACGGATGACGGATAATATCCGGATAACGGATAATATCCGGATAACGGATAATATCCGGATAACGGATGACGGATAATATCCGGATAACGGATGACGGATAATATCCGGATAACGGATAATATCCGGATAACGGATGACGGATAATATCCGGATAACGGATAATATCTGGATAACGGATGACGGATAATATCCGGATAACGGATGACGGATAATATCCGGATAACGGATATATCCGGATGACGGATAATATCCGAATAACGGATATATCCGGATGACGGATAATATCCGGATATCGATATATCCGGATGACGGATAATATCCGGATATCGATATATCCGGATGACGGATAATATCCGGATAATGGATTTATCCGGATGACGGATAATATCCGGATAATGGATTTATCCGGATGATGGATAAAATTCAAATAACGGATAATATCCGGGTAGTAGAACATTCGGATAGCGGATAATATACGGATGAAGGATAAAGGATAATATCCGGATAACGTATATGGTTTTAAAAAGATGATATGGGAGAGGGACATATCAGTCTATTCTGCTCATGGAGGTATTAAAACCTTCGGGCAGTGAGTTTTACCTTTGAAAGGCATTGCTTCTTAAAATGTTTCCTAGTAACTTCTAGTTTTCTTATGTTGTTGTTGTTGTGGCACGGTGGCTCAGTGGCAGAACGCTTCCTCTGGTGCGTGGGGTCCTCATTGTTTCGATCCCCGGCCAAGTAAGTTTGTGGTGGATAAGATCGTGTCCGTGGGTTTTCTCAGGGTACTCCCGTTTTGTCCCACTTTTCATTCCAGGAGTTCTTCTATTATCATTCACTTGCTCTAATCATCTCCCTTAGCCTAACGAGCATAATTGTGCGACGTTAAACTCAAAGATTTTATTTATTTTTTCTTATGTTGTTCTGAGATTTTGACAAAGAAGATGGGAAAGTATCCTGCATCTGGTATGTTCCGCACGAGTAGACTATATATAGTTTTATTTTAAGTAAACTTTTAAAACTTCCAACTTAATCAACATTTGTGTGTGGCCGTTTAACCCCGGAAACCTTATCCAAATGTTACGAAATTTCGAATCTTTCTTCAACTTTCCGTAACAACCCCATTTTTTGGTCTACATTTCCCAGTCAAGAATTTTAATATCAGTAAAGCCAATTCCACTCCAGAATAAAATATGTAAAAATTATTCGATTTTGATTTTTGATAAAACATTGTATCACGTATTTTAGGGTGTCAACATAATTCCCATCAGTTTATTGCAAAGACAAAAAAGGTCCAAAGTAGGTAATATCCCCTCAAATTTGGAAGCTTCCTCATTTAAATAATATGATAAAAATTTCTAATAATTCTCACCAAATTCTTCTAATTATGACAAATGATACAGGATTCTGTTCTGATGCAGCATGCCGCATAATTTCTTTAATGCTTATCAGTCATCCCACTATTTGAGGTTAAAGTCTCTCAAAAATATAAGAGTAAACTCCCAAATTAAAATTAAAATATGTTTCACGATAATTTTCATTTAAAAAAGAATACAATTCCACTTTGAAGAAATATGGAACATATAGGCGCTACTATTTCTTTTAACCTCCTGAGACCTGACCATTTATTTGTCAAGAACTTTTGATGAAATTTTGTGTATTAGGTATCAATAGACCCAATAGTACATCTTTAAAAACAATTTTATCATACTGCTTTCCTATTGATCGGTAATGGGTCGAATTGTATGCAGTACTTTGGATCTCAAATTGCTATGTATTGCTTACAATACACAAGGAAAATTTTATATTTCCCTTCGTAATATAAGCATAAAATATGTAAATCATTAAACTTGAAATTTACTTCACCATGTTTTATTTTCTGAGAAATTATTCAATCAATGCATCTGGATCAGATGCGTCCATAATCCCAATTGTCTTCTTTTTGCCTTCAGCAGACAATAGAGCCACCTGTAGGTAAAAACAAAAACCAGCTACCTTTTCTGCAGTAATTTCGACACTTCCCGAATACAATAACCGAGATTCGGGCATGTTCTTAAATATTCGTAGTCATGACAGGTGTTCGAAAAACGTATTGTATGTAATACGCAGGGTCTCAAAGGTTGTTTAATGATTTCCATTGCATGAAGATAAAGTTAATAACGAATAACAGGATATCTTATACTTAAACATGTTCCACGAGAACTTTCGTAAAATATTTGATTTTGATGGACTATGGATTATGTTTCTGGGGCTTTAAATTCATAATGAATGAATGTTTTTGTAAAAATCAGTGAAGAATAATAGAGTACTTCTTCTTACCGCGATCTATACCTATGTATTATTATATAAAATAGTAGAAGTTGGTAACTTGTCTATTCAGGGTTCGAAACTTCCCGAACAGCAGGCTAAGTAGAAATGCGAGTATAGTGGAAATCTTCTATTTAACATTTCTATTTCTAATTTTACCTGCCAGTAGTTTTTTTTTTTTAATTTTTTACGGGGTAATAACAAAGAACAGTTTGAGGTCATAACTGGAAAGAGGCAGCTTAATGATTTAATGCTTATTAACACGAATGGTCCATTATAAAAGGATTTAGTCTAACCTCATCAAAATGCGGCTCTGAAGTTCACCCAACACCCAAGCCTCTTTAAATTCAGTAGCTATGGTCAAATGTTCCCACTTTGACTTAACTTCACTCATCCTTAAACTCATGCCATCAATCGGATTCACACTGATTCAACCTCACACTCACATCTTCCTTTCGGCATCACCCTCACTCAACCTCACGTTTACATGCCAATCTGTTCTAATGCTTACTGGACCTCACATTCACAGTATCACTTCGAAAATTCACATAATGCTCACTCGCCTTTAAGTCGACAATTGATATCTCAGTCCGACATTATACTTGCTCAACTTCACCTCATAAAAATCCGACATCACGCTGACTTCATTTCAAGGATACTTATACTTAACCTAGTACTCACATAATTATTGGGTTGCGATTGAAATAAGAGAAGGATTAACGAGTAGAGAGAGAGTTAATTTCCCCAATTTCGTTTTTCTTTATTTAAGTAATATAAAAAGAAAAAATGGAATGAAATATTTCAGTTTAGCGTTCCACAATTATGCCCTTTAGGCTTCGTTAACTTTTTTTTTTCTTGAACTGGACACTACGCATTACAGAACAAAGCTCTAATACTGAATCCCGCAGCCCAGAGAAGAGAATCAATTCATCCAGTTTTATGAAAGCATTTTAACGACAACGTTTCTTAAAAAATACCCGGTTTTCAGGAAATATCGCATATTATTTCCTTTACGCTTCTCAATGAGATTTACTGCTCATGGTTGATATCACTCAAGGGAAAGGGTACAAAGTCACTCCAACAATAAATTCATAGTAATTCACATCAATACTACTACAAATAATAATAATAATAATAATAATAATAATAATAATTATTATTATTATTATTATTATTATTATTATTATTATTATTATTATTATTATTATTATTATTATTATTATTATTATTATTATTATTATTATTATTATTATTATTATTATTATTATTATTTGGAAGGTAAAGAATTACTGGTGTTTGTTGGATTTGCAGCTGGTAGATCTTGCATTTTCGTCTCATAGAGAATCGGTGCAAAAGTAGGATGGTAACCTCAATCAACAAACCAGCTAACATTTTAAAAAATCCTATCTGGTTCATCACTTTTTTTAATATAGGTGATAAAGGTTAAATTTTCCATAAAATTAAAATAATCAAAGTAAAATATATTCACTAGGGAGGACAATGTGATACCAATATCAATAATATAAAAATTATATTTTCTTTATATACCAGGGATTTCTTTTTCTGTGCTTTCGCATTTCCGCGTGAATTTATTGTCCGCCGTTTTAAGTGTAAAAAGGATTAGGGAAAAGAGGGATCCCTATTTACCCTAAAATCTTATCATTTATATGTCATGACTGGACACTGGATGAGATATTGAAGCTAAATAATGCAATACGCAATTGATGAAAGGTAAGACAATGAAAATGTCAAAAATCCGCTCGCTTGTACAATGCGGAGCGTCAGTACCTTCTTTATTTTGTATTTACCTAACCTATATATTTTTTTCAAAAAAATTGAATTGATTTGAAGATGGAAACAAGAATATATTATAAACATTCAAATACGTAATACGATCAGTAAATGACAATATCCATAATTCCTCCCACTTGTTTAAATTTTATCCTCGCAATCAATCAGAATGAGAACTACATTTTTATGATGATTACCGGTACCTTTCATTGCGTCAATAAAAGCACTGCCTAGGATTATCCTCAGCCAGTGATATGAATTTCTATAGCGGAAAAATATATAAATAAACAAACAAATATTCAGCTTTGTATATAGAGATAAGATATGAAGATGGCAGAATATAATAAGCCACTTTTTGTCCATTTTCTGCTTCTTGCTCCGGTGGTTGGTAATATGAAGGTCTATGTGGTGGAAAAAGTTTATAAAGTCTTACCGTTATTTAAAAAAAATGCTTATTTAGCTGTGTAGATAGACTTATTTTTCGTTTTCACTGGTGTACTGAAAGTATTTTAAATTTAATGCATAAGGTTGAAATTCCCTTGAATGTTCAACTACACATCTTGTGTATGCCATCCTTTACAGAACTTATTTGTTTCACACTTTCATTCTCAATTTTAATTTCTAAATCTTAAAATTTCTACTTTTATACGCAGGAACGCCTACAGGGCTTTTTTCCAAAAGGTGGCAAAGGATCGATTCCAAGGGAAGGGGCAAAGACTGACCCCCAAGCACAGTCACGAATGCTCACACATACATCATATAACACACATAATACACACACATAACACATCATACATCACATAATACATCATATAACATAACATTTATTAAGCATTATCCTCATTAACTACAGTAAACAAACTATAATACAGTAGTATTAAATATAAAATATATTAAATATTATATAATATGCGAGAAAAGATTAGTATTATTTGACATGTATTTACAAGAACTAACACCCTTCGAAATTCCTGGGGGAGGGACTGTACCTTTGATCCTCTTTGCTGAGGGCATACCTATGTGTCTATTATGGAACTGTAGAAATAACCAATTATCTTTATGACGATTTTTATAAGATTTTGTTCTCGCCACTTTAATCTGTTTTGCATACATTATGCTAATTTTCCTGCATACTACCGATTTTGGTTAGAAAACACCATTACATTTAATTTTTGAGAAGATCTCCTCATTAGGAATATAATATGCTGATAGGATGTTCACACCTGCTAGAAATCTTCGTGGTTTCACGGCATGTGAGTTTGACATAGCGCACTTTTGATACACGGAATCTGGGGTTCAATATCAGGTGGAAAGTGTTGAAATTGTAAGCATTATGACGGTTCGGATTCAACCTTAAAATGTAAGTCCATGTCTCATATAGCCCAAGTCCGCGGTGGCTCAGTGGTATTCACCTTTGGTGCATGGAGTCCTTGGTTCGATTCCCGCTCGCGCCAAGTGATCTTTGTGGTGGACAAACACCGTATGCGTGGGTTTTCTCGGGGTTCTCCTGTTTCCTCCCACATTCTTCATTCCAATATTTACTTCATTTTCATCATCGCCGTCTCGTTTAGCCTCACCGGCATAAGCGTGGGACGTAAAACAAAGATTTCATTTCATTTCATATAGCCTTGATGCTGAAACGAGCTTTAAACTCAAATCCAACCAACCTAATAAACTAACTTGTCTCAATTTTAGATTTGCAAGTCTTACTGTTGAAAGGGAAGTGAATAGGAAGAAGTCTTTTTTAAGATAGAAGGCTAAAAATTAGTAGAAAGAAAACAATTCTCGTTAAACGGAAAATGAAATTTGGAAGTAAAGGTTACCAGAAGAACAATTTAATGAAGTTATTTTTTTTTTTAAATTAGGTTCAACTGTTTCCAAGAATTTTGATTGAGACTTGGCAATAACGCACAGAATGCAAAGGGATGTCGAAATAGGAGGAAAGTATAAGTCGTTTCGTGTGACTGCAGAATGACATTAAAGAACAAAGTAATGGTTTATAAAACAGTGGTTATGCCAGCAATGATATACGGAGCAAAAACTTGATTAAGAAAGAAGCCACAGGAAAACAAATAGAATGTTACCGAAATAAAAATATTGTGGTGAACATGTGATGGAATAGGAAGAGACAGACTGATGAATAATAGAGTAAGAGGAGCAACCAAATTTATATACATATCTAAGAAGATCCAGAAAATAGATTGCATTAGAATGGCTAACTAATGAAAAGAACAAACGACTATGTAGTTAGAGGAGCGATGGCAATGGAAGTGGATAGAAAGAGAGGTAAAGAGACACTAAGAATGAAATGAATGGACATGATTAAGAATTACTTCTGGTGGGAGGATTCCGGGACAGACTTTATAGAGAAAAGTTAAGAGAAACGTCGAAAAGATTGAGAGAAAGAATACTAATTTAATTAAAACTTTATAACACAGGCTTCTCGCAAGTTTACGATTTCTATGGACTAATAGCTACAACATTTATTTTTGCAATATAGTCTGAGATTAGACTCTCATTAGAACAAGATCCAAACTCCGATCTATCGAGTACTTTGAATCGGATCCCATAATAAAGATTTAGCTGGAATCAATGGCGCACGCAAGGAAGGTTCGAGGTTTAATTCCTCTTGAGTAAGATGTAATGCAGGAATTTACATTATTAGCGTTTAACGAAAAAAAAATGTCGAAAGATGAGAAGTCTACTAATCGACAGATATCATTAAACGGAACAAAATGATATGGGTGAGTGTAAATCCTCATGCGTAGTTTCCGATAAAGCCGAGAAAACTAATTTGTTTCTAAACCTACAAATGCATGTTGTATAGAAACAGTAATCTATTAAGAAGTTCAGCTCTAGGTTACGATGTATTTGAAAGCGTATGTGTGAAAATATTAACTGTACCTATATCAACGGCTCGGCTACCACTGAGAGATCTTACAGCAGAACAACACCACTCAGAAAACGACTTGGAGTCTCATCATCGGACTACAATGCATGAGGATTTGTGCTGAAGGAGAAAATGATTGTAGGTAAAGGATTTTTAATTGAGTTTCTTGAACAATATGCACCTAAAAGGTAGAGACGGATCAGTAAGGTTTAAATAAGGAGAGCCTTTGCTACAATTATTGCATAATTTTTTAATAAGCAAAACGGTGCTACATTTAATAATCTGGTACAGACGTAAATCGTCTGGTATTAAATCTAATATGATCAGACATTTGCAATAAAATGTAGATAATCATATAACTTCTAGATATAATAAGTTGTAAATAGTTTCATGACTCATTACTCTAATTCGAAAAAAAATGAAACGAAATCTTTGAGTTTTACGTCCCACAGTTATGCCGGTTAGGCACAAGGAGACGGTGATGATGAGTAATGAATGGAATGGTGGAATGAAGAAAGAGGGAGGAAACGGGAGGACCCCGAGAAAACCCACACACACGGTGTTTGTCCACCACGAAGTTCACTTGGCAGGGGCTGGGATCGAACCCGGGACCCCTAGCACCAGAGGTGAGATAAATGAACAAAAATCTCGCTTGACCTGAAAGGAAATGATCAAACCCTGAGAACGTGACTCACTGGAATCATTATACAGCACATACCATTCGTTCTCACTGAACTTTAGCTGTATGAGTAAACCGAGAACAAAAGTCTAGATGGATTCTGGTGTCTGTAGCTTTAGTTTCATACTAGCCTTTGGTTAGCTGGCGGCTCCGCCCCCAGAGCCCAGACTCCACGTTTGCTCGGCCTACGGCCTCGAATTTCTTGTGTATCAGCCTTTGCATCAAGAGTGAATTTCGTGTATTTGTTCTTTAATTACATTTCCTGAATTTGATCCACCTGAGAATTTCGCCCACTGACTCGGCCTACAGCCTCGCACCTGTTAAACCCACAATTCTATCAAATTCAAATTTCTTTTCATATTTTAACTATCTAAAAGATAAGATTTTGTATCCGAAGAAAAGTCCATTTCAATAATATGGGGATTTCTTCGCCCCTATTTAGACCCCTTAAAAACTAAAAATATTTAATTTTGGCATTTTCCTGTGGGTTAGTCTTGGAAGGCTACAATCATGCCAAATTTCATCATTGTAATCCTGCTGGAAGTGTCTAAATATTTTGGGGTGTAGAAGATGTCCCATAGAAATAACATTGAGAATATTTTTTAGTTCCCCATAAAACAACTCTACAGTTGGAAATTTGTATTTTTGACGCTTTACTTAGTTAACGCTAAGGAAAATGTACAAGCACATCGATTTTCAAGTATCTATTCCAAGTATCTAAAACATGAGATTATAGATCCCAAAAAGGGCTCATTTACATAACATGGGGGATTTCTTCATTCCCTTTTAGACCCCCTAAAATTTAAAAATATTCGTTTTTGGCAATTTTCCTGTGAGTTAGTCCCGAAAAGCTACAATCATGAAAAATTTCAACTTTCCACGTCAACTGGAAGTACCCCTCTATTTTATGTCAGTTCATGTAGTTTTGTTTATAGTTAGGATTAGGTTAGGATTTTTTGTTAAAGGCGGATACAAAACTAAATAACTTTGTTCCGACTTTAATTAGGTCATTTCTACCTCAAGAAACTGAAATAAATCTTTTCAGTTTTACGTCCCATTCATATACCGTGTATAATATATATGATGATGATGAGAATGAATACAATGGTGGAATGAAGAAAGTGGGAGGGAACGGGACAACCCAGGGAACACTCAAGAACACGATGTTTGTCGACCATAAAGCCTATTTGGCGCGAGATGGGATCAAACCAGAGTTCTCATGCACCAAAGATTTTATTTTATTCTATCTATACATATTTCTGGGCATTACTGGTATCTATGGCTATAAACCCGTAACATATTAGAGATCACATCTTTCGGCGAGCATAGTATGTATCAGGGAAAGGAGGGAAGCGACCTGGGACCTGTACGTTAGGTGTCATCCCGGCATTTGCCTGGTGTGAATGAGGAAAATCCCACTCAGGATGGCTGGCCGGGAAAAGTTGTTACGTCTTTTCGATCGAGTGTCCCCACTGGAATCGAACCTCGGACCACTGTACCAAAGATTAGGATTTTATCACTTTCTAAAAGTTAACTGATTAATCGAACATTCCTCAGTAACTTTATTTCTGTAATTACCTCTATTGTACCTAATTTCACGCGACAGGGACACGAATACACGAATGTCGAAGACATTTAAAATTTTACATATGCTTTCCCATCTGGAATCGAACCCAAGACTATGTGAACCATCACGCACTAGACTAGCAACTCGGGGTCCCATTTTCTCCACAAAAGTGTTCCATAGTCATAAATATGCTCACTTATGAAAAGAAAGTTTACGAACGAAAGGAATTTACTCCAGATAAAATCTACGACTTCCATCCAACTCTCAGATGACATCAAAGTGTCCCAATTCAATACAAAAGCTGTGAACTAAGCACCACCCATAACATTTCTTTCATTTGCGAAGATTTTGTTTGGCGATAAGATGACACAAATCCACCACCCGCTGGAATTACTCGCTCTCCCCTCGCTCTCGCTATAGTGGTTGAAGGGACCGGGCGGTATGATCAGTCACATAAATTCTTGTTCTGCATTTGTAGTTTTACAACCCCTCATAGAGCTGGAAATGATTCATAAGGTCAAACAGGTTTCAAATGTTTCTTCGGATGTAGCAACAGCGGATGTATGGAGAACGAACACGGTTCGTCGCAACAGAGCTCAGTTCAATTCCCGGTAGGGACTCATGTAATTCGGAATGCACGTAATAAACTAATAGGATCTAATACTACTACTACTATTACTATTACTACTACTACTACTACTACTACTACTACTACTACTACTACTACTACTACTACTACTAATAATAATAATAATAATAATAATAATAATAATAATAATAATAATTTGGTTTTACTATATACCTGTATTCCTAATTCTAATTTCCAATCTATCCAACACCTATTGGAGGCCGCGTTGGCTCAATGGTAGAGAGCTCACCTGTGTTGCGTGGGGTCTCTGACTCGATCCCAGATCTCATCAAGTGAGCTTTGTGTTCGACAGGCACTATGTGCGTGGACTGTCTATGAATTATGTTTGCTCCTACTTCCTGCATTCCAGTATTTCTTTTGTTATCATTCCCATCTGCCTTTTCTTTGCATAGGAGCATGAAGGTGGAACGTTAAACTCGAAGTGAATATTTGTACTTCACGTGTTTTTCTGCTTTTAGTTTTAGTTTTTAGATACATGTGGGAAAAGAACTGACCACTATATCAACCTCATATGAAGAACTGACCACTATATCATCTGCCCTTCCCTCTTTCCTAGTCGTTAAAAAGTGTGCCTCATATGAAGAATAAAACTTCATGTGAAAAAATAACTGGAACGCAAATTACGGTGGTTCATATCGTATCTGAAAGTTTAGGTCCAAATGTAATACTGTATAATCTCTGTACACGGTACTGAAAAGACACGCTAAAGTTCAACTAGAAACAATCTCTCATCTACGGTGATAGTGACTCCACCAAACGACTTTAAGAGAGCCCACCTCAGAGCAACTTAGAGGCGGATCTAAAAGGTAAAAACTGGGGAGGGGAGGCAGCGAGAACCCAGCTTATGACATGTATATCATGAGCTTATTATAAACTTTCAAAAATATATAAACAATAAACAATAGCTTGATAATTTTTGCTTGATTATTTTTTCAAAAACTGGGACTAGCCTCCCGCCCCCGGGATAGATCCGCCACTGGAGCAACATATTCAGACAGGAAATATCTATATTTACTTAAAAATGTGTTTAAAAATTTGCTCTGAATATCCAACCCAATAGGATAAAACACCCTCTATAGCCTAAATACAGACACATAAAAGTCAAGCTCTACAGGATGTTCTGTTCAGATGGATATTAAATATTTGCCATCACGTTCAATGCTAACATCACGCTCACAATTTACAACAAAGTGCGAGAAATGTTTTGTTTCGATTCTCGTCTCGAGAAGATTGATACCTATTTTTTAAGTTCGAGACGAGATGAGAAACATAATTAATCTCGAGGGGAACTCGAATTCACCCACGTCCTACATCTCAAACACAACTTTATTGTTACATGATTCATAGCATAAAACTAAAAATTGGTAAAGTGATTGCACGAACACCATGAAGATCATTTATCAATGTTTAAATATGCACAAGTCTTATATAACTAACTAACTAACTATAAGAAAAGGATAGTATTGAGATTATTTCAAGTTGGATTAAGTGGGACACATGTCTGCAATCAGGGACAGCGCTCCACTGTTTCTCTGGGTGGGCCAGATGTAGGCCATAGAACAGTAGTGATAACCTAGCTTGTTTCGACGATTAACTAACTAACTCTATGGCCTATGGAACCCGGAGGTTCAAAACCGCATTCACAAAAGCTCTCCACTGACTTTTATCCTTAGCCAATTGGATCCGATTTCTACTTTGTATTCCTGTCTCTGCGAAATCCATCTTAATATTGTCCTCCCATCTGCGCCTAGGTCTTCCTAATGGTCGTTTTCCGATTGGTCTTTGAGACAAGACTTTGAAAGCGTTTCTACTTTCTTCCATTCTAGCTACATAACCTGCCCACCTAAGCCTCCTAGACTTGATGACCCTAACAATGCTGGGTAAACCGATTATGTAGTTCCTCGTTATGAAGTTTTCGCCATTCCCCATTCCCGTTCCTCTTGGGTCCGAATATTCGTCTCAGGATCTTGTTCTCAAATACTTTCAGTCTATGTTCTTCCCTCAGAGTAAGCGACCATGTTTCGCAACCATACAGAACAGCGGGCACGATTATCGTTTTATATATTTTAACCTTCAAATTCCTCGACAGAATTCGCGACGACAAGAGATTTTGAACTGAATAGTAACACGAAATCCCTGATGCTTTTAGTCGACATTTAATTTCTTCGTGAATATCATTTTTGTCTGTTAATATTGATCCTAGATATTTGAAAGTATCCACTTTAGCAAAAAGTATTATTTAATATTTTAACGTATTCATAATTTGCTGTACATAAACATTCATAAGTCTTATATAATATACTTTAATAATAAATATGGCTTAAATGTTGTTACGTACATACATGTACTCTTCCTGAACGTGAACCTCTCTAACAAGGAAAAATTCTGCTAACTTCTAGATGAAATTAAGAAACACAATCAGGCCATAAAATTTAGTTGAGTTTGAGTTTAACGTCGCTTTCACAGCGAGGGTATACGAGATGGAACCTACTTATTAACATGGAATCCGAACCACATGAACTCCCGCCGGGAATCTAACCCTGATTTCCCACGCGAAAGGTGCGTACGCTAACCGTTAGTCACGAATGAGCTTGATAAAGTTTATGTATAAGTTTACGAGAACGAGAAAAGTATATCTAGCATCGAGACTAGATGAGAAAAAATGTTTGAGAGTCGAGACAATACGACACTTTCACCAGACAAGACGAGAAAATCGTGCCAATACTACTAATTTTATACTTACCTAATTAATCCGCCATTACACTTACTCGACCTCACTCGCATTGTCATAATATCATTTCGACATTACGCTTACTTAGCGTCATGATTACAATATAACTAGAAAATCACACTCACAACACCCTTTCGAGCGACTTTACACTTACTCATCCTTAAACTCACATCAATTCGACAATCGACATAACGCTTACAACACCTTTTCGACCACACGATCACTTAACTTCATACTCACAACATTAACATCTATCACATTCGACCTCACACTTAGAACATCCTTTCGACATTACTCACACGACTTTATACTTACATCATGATCTTGACATCACGCTCAATAAACTCACGATCAGTTCGTGGGGTTGAGGTCACGTGCGCTTGGTATCAACGCTATTTGTATTATTAGATGACATATTTACGAATAGACAATATGTTTGTTAATTGATGGTGCTCATAAATGAGACGAGACAGAAAATATTTTCTCGTCTCGAGACCCATTATAGAACTGTTGTCTAGTCTCGATTTTCGGATTTTTTCTCGTCTGGTCTCGATTTTTCTTGTCTCGTTTTGTAATTTATGTAGAAAATGTATGCTCTGTTGGTTTCTTAATTTAATAAAGAATTGATCAATAGCCTTTCGCTGCGCAAGAACTCCTCAAGAGAAAAATGTAACAACATTTAAATATGTTTATTATTACAGTATATTGTATACTGACTTGCATATCTTCAAACATTTATTAATGCTCTTCATTTTGTTCGTATAATGACCTCATAAACTTATAGTTTCTATATTACGAATCATGTAACAATGAACATTGTTTGAGACCTAAAACTTGGACGAACTATTATAGCCCACGAAACTACAGAAAATTTACGACTCGTCTCAAATTTAAAAATCTATTCCACTAAGTCACTTCATAATCATTCACTTTCATTAATAATGTTTTACTGTACAGGCTACACGGCATAACAGTGAGTTGTAAACAGATATATTTCATTTTTCACTTACAATTGATTAAATACATGTTTTGTTTCCTTTTTTCCTACAACTTTTAAGCTAAGGATGGGCACGAGCGAGTTTTCTTTGAAACTCGACTCGACTCGAAACAGACATCTTTTACCTCGACTCGAGAACTCGGCTCGAAAAATTTCCTTCAACTCGACTCGAATTTTGCTCGAGTTTCGAGTCGAGTCGAGCCAAATCCTGTATGTAGTTTCAAGTACTCTCTTGAATTATTCCATATAGACAATATAATTATTATCAATGTTACTACTTCTACTACAATTATTATTATTATTATTATTATTATTATTATTATTATTATTATTATTATTATTATTATTATTATTATTATTATTATTATTATTATTATTAGAACACCGTGTATAAACATGAAAGATAGGCAGTTTGTATCTGAATACGAAGAACTAGTTGACTGCAACTTAGGTAGTCGTGAAGTCTAGGAGGCAAGAACGTTGTTCATGAGGTTGGAATTTGAATCCCGGGGGAGCAAGTATTCGGGCTCGAGCCAAAATTTGTTAAAAGTTATAGGGCGCCGGCCAAACATGTTCAAAACTACTCGGCCCGGGTTTGTCAACGGCTCGAACGGCTAGGCTCATAGCTCATTCGCTATGGAGCCGAACCGAGAAGTAGGGATGCGCACGAGTCGAGACATGTCTCGAATTTCGACTCGAATTCGAGTCGAGACAAACTTCTTTCTCGACTCGAATTTCTCAGTCGAGACACGAGTCGAGTCGAGACTACTCGTAAAATTCTTGATTCGACTCGAATGTCTCGAAAATCTTTGCTTATTTTTAAAATTATTTCGAAGTAACTAATCACACAGAAACAGGTATTTTCCTTGAAACCAATACCATACCAGCATTTATTACTTCGAGAAGGTACAGGTATTTTTAAAGTTAATAGTTAACCTTTCGCCAGCGGGCTTTAATTTTCTTCTCATTTCAGTTAATTAAAACTAATAATTATATGTCATGATATCTGATAGACTTTAAATATGCTAACAACACTTAAGTAACTATCCAGATATCTAATGTGTATAAAACTGTTGCGCTGAAGTGAACTTCGTAAATTGTCTAAGTGAGCAATTGGCAGTCTATAATAATTTATTGGATTTAGTAAAAATTTAGTCAAATGCTATATCTGGAGCATTGGATTAATTCTGATAAATCATTATTATTTAAATCAAGATTTAAATCATTTGATTTTTTAAACAATCAAGTGATTATTAAAATCAAATTCCGAAATAAATTAATTTGAATTGAAAATAAGTAAAATCCCTTTTCTGTTCTGTTATTTAGTCAAATGCTATATCTGGAGCATTGGATTAATTCTGATAAATCATTATGATTTAAATCAAGATTTAAATCATTTGATTTTTTAAACAATCAAGTGATTATTAAAATCAAATTCCGAAATAAATTAATTTGAATTGAAAATAAGTAAAATCCCTTTTCTGTTCTGTTATTTCAATTATGGAGGATAATAATCATAATACGATGAGACTCAAATGTATGTACAGCACAGTATGAAAATGAGTGTTATGCAGAGAATGAATAGGGAAAATCCCATTTTGAACGGGTAACAAGGCAATCCTGCTTTCTTCTCTTCGTAACATAGGGTTTGTAAATCATAAACTATTCCAACGAGGAAATCACCATTCGAATTTAAGAAGAAAATTCTTTTATGTGCATGTCTGTTTGTTCCCAGATTTTATTTTATTTTATTTATTTATTTATTTATTTATTTATTTTAAGATTTTATAACTTTAGGCGAAATTTATAGATTTTATATGTATTTCGTGCCGCAAGCTAGTTCTGACTTTTTAAAATATGCCCTACCAAATATCAATAACGTTTGGGAAAAAAATGCAATGTTGATAAACGTTGTTGTACTTTTTCCGTAATGCTTAAGAAACTTTGTTTGGGATTGAAATAGGTTAACGATTGGGGATTAATTGAAAATTCAACTCCGGTACTTTCACTTAAATTGTATAATTAATATTTAATACTAATTCCTAATGTTTTTTTCTTCAGTTCGCGATTTGTAGTATAAGAGGAGAAAGATTTGGTTTAAATAAAAAAAAATAACAAAATGATTTTTTCCACCCTGCATAATTTACACGCATTTAGCATCTAGCATCTTGATTCTCACTTCTGGAGAACAGAAAAAAAAATTAAATAGGTCAACGACCGTCGGGAATTATCCTTTTTAGTTGAATCGATAGTAGGAGTAATAAAACCAGTCAGTATTTACGCAGTTGTATTGTCGAATTCACAGAAATGTTCAAAAATAAGCAAAACGTGATTCTACAAAAGACTGTTTACTACCTACCCATAGTTTTATTACTGTCAACTGAAATCTGAGTATGTGGTTATCTGGAATGTTTCTGTCCCTTTTCAATTTACAACTTGAGAAGGTAGGGGGTATAAACGTCAGGGGACAGCCAGTTAAAGAAATGCTTCAGGGCTATGTCGGAAGCTCGGAAGCAGCATGTTTTGTATATACTTCTTAAAATGCTATCCATTCATAAAATATAAATTCGCCCTTCCCTCTTTCCAATACAGAGAACCGACTCTTTTGCTGAAGAAAGATGTTCAGAGAAAAATGAAACAATCGTTTCAAGCACGAAGTTCTTTATCGTACACAATGAACGTAATTCTTTTAGTTTCTGAGTGTGTTTAGCTTACAGATTGTGACAAGTTTGAACCCTCCACGAAAATGCTAAAACCAATGACAAGTGCAAATATATATGACAAATCTGTGGGTGAATCAAATAATGCAGACAAATGGGAAGATGATTGAGCTCCTTCGTGGTTAAGCGGTTAGCGTACCCGCCTTTGGTGTAGGAGACCCGGATTCGATTCCCGGCGGGAGATCATATGGTTCGGATTTCAAGTTAATAAGTAGGTCCATGTCTCATATAATCTCGCTGCTGAACAGGATGTTAAACTCAAAATCAGCTCAGCTCAGCAAATGGGAAAATAAGTTGAGTTGATTTTGAGTTTAACGACCCGTTCAGCAGCGAGACTATATGTGACGTTAATGGAAAAACGAAGAAGTTTTGTTTGAAGATAACACTGCTTGATGCAGCGCAGTCTACCACTTGTAAAATAGTCTTGAAGTGGTTATTCGGTATGCGTGCGTGTGTGTGTATACACTTGTTTCTGAATATTTATATACATTCGTGTGTTATAATTGTTATATTAATATCCACTGGATTAGGTGAAAATATAAAACGGATTTGATGGCAGTCATCTTGGTAAGCCATTAAAAAAATAGTAATATTAAATTAGATTATAGTTTAGTGTCCCTTTCAGGAGCAAAGTTGTATGAGACGTGAACCTACAGCTTAACGTGGAATTTGCACCATATGAGCCCCTACCGTGAATCAAACCGCGGGCTCCCACGCCGAAGAAGCGTACGCTAACCACATAGCCACGGGGAGGCTCAATATTTAGTAATATCTATTAAATTGTAAAATTGCATTTGCATAATTTTCTCTAATATAATCTTCACAATGTAAAGTTTCAGCTAGGCACATTATCTTGTTTAAAATCAGAAAGTCAATCTCTTGTGGTTCACTCTTGGGTTGGACTGTGGGATTATATAAATCCGAATTAGATACTTTTATTCTATTTTGTACAGTACATCCGTTCCTTCATAATCTCCTAAGCAGGGGCGTAAATAAGGGCCCCGCAGACCCCACATTGCGGGGGGGCTCAAGCCATCAGGGACCCCAAATCATGAAGTGGGACGTAGAGAAGGGGCCCCACTCCACGCTGTTTGCTGGGAGGCCCCCAAGCCTTTAGTTACGCCACTGTTAATAAGAATAGTTACGAATATAAATTTAAGTCACATTCAAATGTATCAAACTCTTCGATTAACCTGGGGATGGTTAAGAAATTAAGTGCGTCTGGAGGTAGACTATTTCGCAATTCAGTGGATATATTGTGAATGTATTAAAAGTCTACTGTTGCACCCATCAAATTTAAATTTTGAAAAAAATATTCTCTGTGAATACTAAACAGGATATTTTTTTAAAAAAAATCAATTGTTAATTTAGGCTGCTAATAAGGCAGGTTTTGTGAGAAAGGAATTCTCCAGGGAATAATTCCTCAGTTCGATATATATATATATATATATATATATATATATATATATATATATATATATATATATATATATATATATATATATATATATATATATATATAGTGCTATTTATTAATTTATTTTATTATCTTTGTGACACAACGTCATATTACCTTTGTACATGAATACTATACTTGCAAGATTTCTCCTTGCGAGACGCCACAAAGCTAACTGAAAAAACATCCTGACCAAATGGACTCTCTCTTTGTGTGTGTATGTTTGAAGAAAGAACAGTCTATGCGTTGTGTTTCTGACCCTAATTGTTCAATTTGTCTCTGTGGTAAAACTCTTATTTCGCTAAACTTGACCAATAATATAATAAAATATAAATATAATAAAAGCAGTAAATTCTAAAGTACCCTGTAGCATCTGCCCGAAATTAAATGTATAGATCTAGATTATTATTTCCAATTAGAAGTCATTTTCGCTTCTAGGTTACTAGTGACTGAATTATTCTTCTTTGTATCTTCGTAGTCGAGAAAATAATAATAATAATAATAATAATAATAATAATAATAATAATAATAATAATAATAATAATAATAATAATAATAATAATAATAATAATAATAAATTCATTGAAGAAATCCAATGAATACGAAAGTAATTCACAATTTCCTTCATAATGAATGCAATTGTCAAGTACTTTCGTATTTATTGGACTTCCTTTATGAATATATAATTACTCATTATAGTGCATAAAATGCCCTACAAAATTTACAAATTTGCGTAAAAATTGAAATTTGTATCGCAATTTGCTACGTAATATGTAAATTCTTTAAAAAAACGCTTATATGTACGGCATGTAAATGTTTTAAATATATATATATATATATATATATATATATATATATATATATATATATATATATATATATATATATATATATATATATATATATATATATATATATATATAAAACCTTGAACAGCGTTTTCTCGAGACGAGTCGAAACAGTTTTAAATCTCGACTCGTCTCGTGCGCATCCCTACCGACAACTGAGCCGAGACAACAGCTCATCCGAATTAAGCTGGCTCGAGCCGATGGCTCCTCCCAATCGAGTCGGCTTGAGCCGGTGGCTCACCAGAGCGGAACCGAACCAAGTTGATGGCTTACCCTAACCGAGCCCACTGGAGCCATTGGCTTAGTTGAACTGAGTCGAGCTGAGCCGATGGACTCATTTCAACCGAGCCCAACGAACCGAAGGCTCACCTGAGCAGAGTCAAACAGAGTCAATGGCTCATCTCAACCGAGCCGGCTTCAGCTACCTGCTTACTTGAGTCAAGTCGATGGCTCATCGCAACGAACCAGCTCAAGCCGTCCGTTAAGTTGAGCCGAGCCGATGTCTTATCCCAACGAGCCGGCTCGAGCTGTTCACTCAGTTGAACCGAGTTGAGCCGGTTAACATCACTTCCCGGAGTGGGCTTCTGCTTGGTCTTAAAACTTAGACCGTGCAGGTCTGAGCCTTGATGGTGAGAAGTACAGTATATACTTATATTGATGCTTACCATATTTGAAGCTGTCTCGTTATAAATATCTATTGTCGTCTCGTTATCGAGACGATACGAGCAGTGTCCCATCTCGCGAGCAGCACTAAAAATATTCCACATTACTGCTTACAAATCTCATGGCTTTGCTTCCTAGTCTAATGAGGTAATGATTTCTATACGAGCTAAAACGAGCTGAACCAGCGGGCCATTTATCAAACTCAACTCGACTCGAAACTCGATCTCTAAACAGCGACTCGGCTCGGAACTCGACTCGAGAAAATTACCTTTGGCTCGACTCGTGCCCATCCCTATTTTAAGCGTTTAAAATGCAAACACGCACAATATATATATAATATTCTGAAACTTATTATCCTATATTTTTTTGTAATAAACAAATTGTATTTAAAACCAATTGTAAAAACCCGAACAAGGCAATCTCACAATTATTTTATAGTCAGCAATAATTAATTTCCAGATACTCAATAATTGTCTTGATATTCTTCACGCAAATATTCTCCGTTATCCGTAAGTTAGATATAATTCATTATCGGGACATAATTCGTTATTTGACATCCGAATATTATCCGTTATCCGAATATTATATATCATCTGGACATTATCCTTTATCCGGATATTATTTTTTATCCATTATGCGAATATTATTTGTCATCCGAATATTATCCGTAATTCGGATATTATCCGTTATCCGGATATTATCCGTTATCCTTCATTCGGATATTATCCGTTATCCGAATATTATCCGTTATCCGGATATTATCCGTCATCCGGATATTATCCGTTATCCGTCATCCGGATATTATCCGTCATCCGGATATTATCCGTTATCCGTCATCCGGATATTATCCGTTATCCGGATATTATCCGTCATCCGGATATTATCCGTTATCCGTCATCCGGATATTATCCGATATCCGTCATCCGGATATTATCCGTTATCCGGATATTATCCGTCATCCGGATATTATCCGTTATCCGTCATCCGGATATTATCCGTCATCCGGATATTATCCGTTATCCGTCATCCGGATATTATCCGTTATCCGGATTATCCGTTTCCTCAAAAACGGATACCGGATAATTTCTTATCCGGATATCCGTTATCCGGATATTTTGGCCATCCCTAGTGCGGACAGATAACTTGACGAGGAAATTGTTCAGAAAATGTCATTTAAAGACCTTAAACAATTCTGAACACAACTACAACAGTTTCTGCATGTGAGATCTCGAGTTTGATCTCGTTTATTTATGAACGTCACGATGTGATAAATTTGTACTCATTACTATAGGCTAATGTTTTCGGATGTTGCAAAGTCCATGTCGTCTGTCCGAAACTGTTTATTCAATACGTGTGTTTGCAGCTGACCATTATACATAAAGGCCTTCTCCTCGATCTGCAATCTGAAGACGCGCCATGCCATGGTGACAGAAACCCATATTACACGGAACATTTTCCTTGTACTCCAAAATAGGATGAAGTAACTACACGCAAGGTGTCAAAATTTAATACAGCCAGAATAACACAGAGTCATTGTGTTAACACAGCCGTTTTATATATATTAGATGATCAGACGATGACTATAAAATTTGATACGGATAGACAATAGAAAGAAAATAAAAACGGCAAGTTCTTTAAATACTTCGTGCGTGGTTCACATATGTTTTTCGTAGCAATAAACATTTTTCGCTCATTCCTAGTTACAAAGCGATGTAATTTCAGCCGTCTATGAATTGAGACGACAAATTTTAATAACAAAGATTAATAGATAAAATAATTGAAGACCCTGCACGCAAGAACTTTGCGGTGGATACCTCCATTGAATGATTTTGATTGGCTACCGTAAGTCATCGATTTGGCTTCGAATTAAATTGCAAACAACTTTGGGCTTCTTTTATTTATTCATTTTCATTTTCTTTTTTTTTTTTTTTTTTTTTTTTTTTTTTTTTTTTTGTGACAGTCTGCGTTATTCTTAATACTGTGAGAAGTGGAAAAGGCTCCACCCAACTTCCTCCAATGAGGTGCATTCGCTCTTAGAGGACAAGGTTAAAACGATTATCGCACCGACATTCTTCAAGAAGTAGATTTTTCCCTTCTTTTTAACCTTTCCCTTCTGACAACAACTTAATTCGTTGAAGCTTATCTGATCCATGCAGTGGATGGTCGCTAGCGCTGGTTTTAAAAGCTCCTCGGTAGATGATAGATGAGTTGCCAGGATTTGTCAAGATATTTCTTTCGTAATAGGTGAACGTGGGTTTGATCCTTGATGGCTATCATTCTTTCTCATCCCTTTTGAGTTTAACATCTGCACGAACTAAATGCGTTTCTCCTACCATCCACTACAGCAGGGGTTGACCAATCTTTTTAGCTTTGAGAGCTACTTTTGATTTCAGAAATCATTGGCGTTCTATGTACTTATTTGTTCATTAGCCTGCTAGAAGAAACTATAAAATAAGAACAGATAGATGCAGACTGTATGATATAGGCCGCCAGAGGATACTTTTCAGCACACTGTGCTCGAGCACAAGGCGGTATTTTTTTTTTTTTTTTAATACACAATAAAGTAATATTTGAAACTAGCAACCCGCAGAGTCCCACGCAAGCGCGAGAAAATATTTTCATGTGTTTAATTCGCTCTAATTACAGTAGTTACTAATTAGCTAGCTTATCTGATTATTTTTAAAAAGTCATCCTCTCCCACCCCCACTCCAAAGGGTGAAGAAGAACTTGAACATCATGAAAATTGATACCATTAAACTCAGCGATCTCGGAAACTATGAATTCAACACTAATATATATGTCGTTTTCGATTACTTTTAAAATCTCGCCCCCCACCCGGGGAGTGAAGTATGACCTTGAAATTGAATTGTTTTAAAACTGTCACTATTCATCTCAACGACCCCAAAAACTATAAATTCAACTCTAATTCTCTAATTCTATTTCTAGGTCGTTTTCGGGGAAGGGGGGCGGCAAATTTTGTGCGAGGAGCGGCAAATTATTTAGAGCACAGGGGCGCACAATATATAAATACGGACCTGGTCTGTGCCTCTCAGGAGTTCCCTGTCGATGCGTTGACACCCTTGACCTAGAGACCTGCACGGGCCGGGCCTGGCCCGAGGCCCGGCCCAGCCCGCGGGCCGACTCTGTTATTTCTTTGGGCCGGGCCGGGCTTGGGCGGGCCAACACTGTTATTTCTTTGGGCCGGGCCGGGCTTGGGCTGGCCGACACTGATTTCTCTTCAGGTCGAGCTGGGCTGGGGCCGATCAATTGCAATTCTTTAGTAATTATTGGCTTTCCTTAAACGATAATTGGAATAAAGCCAAACGTTGAAGAAGTGTGTCCGTGAAAAATGTTACAAAGAATGCAATAGCTATTTACAGTTTGTGTTGCTTAGCGGCTCCACTTTCACTATAGAGGATTGCAGGCATTATGCGGTAAATTGAGTTCTGACCTTGACCTTCACTGAACTCAATATATAACAAGAAGGGGTGGGAATGTTTTGCCTGTCGCTAAACAATATTGCCATCTTCACTTTATGCTAGAAATCAATTAAGTTAGATTTTTGTTACAGGGAATGGAGTTTTTGTTGTCTCGATGACATGGAAAGTTCTAGGAGGCAGTGGTACCATTCGGGAGGCAAGCGTCAGGTTGTAAACCAGAGTTTAGAAATTGTTTCTGAGGTTAGGTCAAATTTAGTACTAAATTTTGAGAAAGATTGGGGCTCGACCTAATTAAAAAAAAAAATATCGGGCCGGGGTCGGGCCAAAAACTTTTAAAATTTATCGGGCCCGGGCCGGGCTTGGGCCAAGAATTTTAAAAAACTTATCGGGCCGGGCCGGGCCGGGCTCGGGCCGAAAATTTCCAAAACTTTTCGGGCCCGGGCTGGGCCGGGCCTAGGTACGTTAGGGCTGGATTGGGCTCGGGCCGAAAAATTCGGCCCGTGCAGGTCTCTACCTTGACCTACAGAGTGAAAGTCCTCTTGCAGTAGACCCAAAATAATGGGTCAAATACGACCTGCGGTCGCAGCTTTAGAGCTATGTCGACCTGATTGCTGAAGTTGTTTAAAATAGAAATTGATTATAAAATGAGAATTGATTTAAAATATGCAGTAAAACTACGAAAGTACGAAATAATGGTTTGCACAAATGAACTAAAATTGTCTGTTTCCGATAAGAATATCACAATTATAAAATATAAATTAAATGTGGAAAAGGTGCAGCATAAAGATGAATTGTTATAAATTACACAAAAAACAAGTGCACTACAAAACGAATTATCAAAATATAAAAAAGGATCATATACATTTCAATTGTTTTCGAGAAAAATTAACGATTAATTTTTTAATCGTTACGGATTTTTTAACGGTTTCCAATTAAAAATTAACTACTGCAAAATTTAATTGATAACATTAAAAATTAACAAATTTTTTACGAATTAATTTAATCGTTATTTTTAAAAGGATTAGTTACAAGCCTGGGTTTTGCCTAATCTTCGATGGATGTTCCTCCTGTTTTGAAACGCTGAAACCATTCACAACACTGGGTTCGGCTTGTACATTTTACCCATAGACTTAATGCGACTTCATGAAAATTCCTATAAATGAATTCCCCCATTTGAAAAAAAATTTGATGCACATACACTGCTCTTCCAAAATCTTTACTTTCGTAATACCACTAAACGGAACACAACTTCATTCCAACCAGGGCCGCCCACAGGGGGGATGTATGGCGCAAGCTGCGCCATTGAGAAAAAAATTGGGGGGAATAAAAAAATTGGGAAAGAATTTCACTCTGATGTCGAATAAGTAATTTTGCTGTCGTCAGAATAACATTGGAACACGATGCGATTTTTTTTTTTTAAATCTCGAGAATGAATCCCCCTACCCCTGCTTAGAAACTCTATGAATGAAGTACCGCGCAAGTTGCTATATGAAAGGATGGCGCCAAGTTCTGGTGAACAACAGTTACAAACACTCAAGGAATCACTTTCAAATTTAGATTTGAAACTTGGCTGTTGTCTGTATTGTTACCACTAGCTCACAATTATGTCAAACTACTTTATAATTTTCAACAGACAACATAGGCAACTGTTGTCCACCAGAACTTGGCGCCTATTTTTGTGATTTCAATTCTTTTTAAGGTCACTCGTACTTGGCTCTTTTACAGGAATGTTTTTTGTTGGATATTACTTCTTTTTGTAGGCTAATTTCGAGGATAACATTTTCTTTTGGTATCAAACTCAATAACTTGTAACTTGCGTCTTACTTTTCATGTACAAGGGAATTACATCAATATTTTGTAAAGAAAAAAATAATACTACTAATTGTAAAAAAAGAATACCTATGCCATACACAGTGTGTAGAAGTTTTTATACCCTTCAATATCCTTATAGAACATATTTAGTATTGTACACTACCAAGACTACTGATAAAAGTAATGCCATTTTTATAATTACTACTGCCCCTACTACTACTACAAGCATTCTATAATACTACTACAGGAAATAAAAACAACAAAAAAATAACAATTACTAGTACTATAAAAACTACTGCTACACTGGGCAATCGTTTTTAGAGGACTTGAGTTTTGAGGAGGGAAGAGATTATTAGTTTTGGGGGGGAGTGCGCCATCAGCTTTGGGGGGATGGGCACCCCTGATTCCAGCCTCATAGTTTTACAATGACACAAGACAGGATGATGCGATTACCGTTAAGATGCTTTAGAAGAATATCACATTGGGGTGCTGCAAGGAGGAAGTCAAGGACAGTTTCATTGATCGTATTTTTTGGAAGTTCGTTTTCTTTCTGGACAGATCTCGTATCTTCTGAAGTTCTATTCGAAATTGTCATTCCACCGTCACAGCGAATAGGTTCTTCCGTATTCCAAAACACGAAATAACTGCTTACCCTTACACTTAGCAAAAGTTATATTTGCTATTACCGTCCCCTAGCGGCAAAACACGAAAACTTTGTGTGCGAACTTGTCTTTTGTAAATGCTTGTCTCTCTATTAGAGATGGCCATTTTGAAATCGGATTTCGCTCGAGCTCAAGTTCACCAACGCCAGTGAGGTTTGTGCTCTTTCAATCTTGCGATGAATAACCTGTCTGGGCTCATGCTCACTGTATTCAATTATAGGGTTCGAACCCACAACGGCTCGAGTTCAATTAACGAAGTTGATCACGAGAGTCAGCCCACATAGTACATGGACGTCCACGGGACGTCCGAGACTGATCCGCAATGGACAACGGGATATCCCAGGATCATCCGAATTTGCTCCAAGGACATCAATAGAACCTCCGCGGGATATCCAGATGTCGGTTAATATCCGGAAAACGGGATATTCAACGGGACTTCAAAGGGATGTCCACTGGTAAATCGTTGATACCGACTAATGTGGTCCTAGGTATGTCCGGCGTGGGATTTCCCTGGGATCTCCTGTCCCATCCGGGAAGTCCCGTGGGTATCCTACGTGGAAATCCTTTAGGACGTCTCATGCAGGACGTCCATGGGATATCTACTCATTGTCCCGATAGTCCCGAGAACTGTATGGGATAATTGGGAACAAAATGGAACGTCCTTGGGACGTCATGTGCTATGTGGGAGGCTATCGACGTAAAAATTGTGTAACAGATTTATGAACAATACGAACTACATTACAAATGCAATTCACTAGTGTATGAGTCAAGTATGTTACAAATACAGTCGTGTATGAGTCGAAACTGGTAGTGCTAAAGCCTCATATAACAACTTGTCGTGTCTTGGTAGAAGGCGTTCAATAGGCTTATCCTCCCTACAGCACTGCATGTAAATGTTAATCCTCGAACGAAAACCCTGAACAAAGGACTTGTGATGGGAAAAATTCTTTCGTACGAACCAACCTACCGGTTCATTAGGTATGTAAAGCAACACAACAGGTAGCCGAATTGAACATGATGGTAAAAGCTCTCTGCTGTGTTACGTTCTCTCTGACTCATTAGACCCGAAGGCTAAAGATTGAGAAACCGTTCCGGTGATAATTGTCTTAAAAACCACCCTGCGGGGAACCAAAGGGCTTACACATCAAAACAGCTTGTTTCTCTTCTACTGGAGTGAAAAATCACCTCACGTGGTGAATGTACAGTGGCTTCTTCATTTTTTTTTTTTTTTTTTTTTTTTTTTTTTTTTTTTTTTTCATACCAATGCATCGGTCTGAAACCTCTGTGTTACCCATATCAAAAGAATTCCAATTGGATTCCGGTTTTGATTCTTATACGAGGCATGCATTAATGTTTTATTATTTTAAAAAATTAAACTAAGCTGTTTCATTAGTTATAGTGTCTGTCAAGTCAAATTTTATAATAGCACTCAATTACTTTGTATTAAATCAGGTTTTTAGAGTCATATTAAGTTATCATGCAATAAAAGACACTATTCACATCAGATTTGTACCGCTTTGTGTTACTTTCTTGTGTCAAGTTTATTTCCTTACTATTTCTTTAAGGTACGGTAAAAAAATAAATAAATAAATAAATAAAATAAAATAAATAAGTGGATATTAATAAGAAAGTCGCAACCGTAGCCATGTCGACTATTGCACCGTAGATTGTTATAAGATAGATTATTTGTAGAAAATAATTAAATTGTTTGCTCTGAATGACTTAGTAACAGCATTAGTTGTAACCAAAAAGTCGCGGACATAAACCCGACACAGACCACTGTTTCATGTATCTGAAGAGGTGGTAGTCGCTCAGCGCCAACTGTGAGCTTTTAGGATGATCAAAAACATCCCTGTGGAACTGCTTCAATAGGTTTCGTTGCAGGTACAGCGATATGCGGGCGAGCATTAATATGAACTAGGGATGGCCACAAATTTCCGGTTCCGGTGGAACCGGTTCTCGGAGATCCGGTTTTCAGAACCGGTTCTGGAACCGGTCCCGGACCTGGATCCGAAAACCCGGTTCCAGAACCGGATCTTAGGAACCGGTTCCAGACCTGGATCCGAAAACCCGGTTCCAGAACCGGATCTTAGGAACCGGTTCCAGACCTGGATCCGAAAGCCCCCAAAGACCCGTAAAGGAGGCATAAAGTTCACCTTCAAAAATAATGCAAAGAGGACCATGCGCTTGTGCCTTCCCCGCCCAGACCCGTTTGTGCCCCCAGAAAAACAATTTTGGTCCACCAGTGGGTGTTTAGCCAAATGAGTTGGCCAGTTTGCCTGTTTAACCAATGAGTTTGCCAGTTACCCAGTTTATTTAGCCAAATGAGACAAGCTGCCGCCGCCTGGGCGCCTGCCTGTCGCTTCCACCATTTCATCTAGCATACTGTTCACAGCTTGCCAGCAGCTCGGGTTTAGCGTAGGGATGGTCACAAAGTTTCGGTTCCAGCGGAACCGGTTCCGCGAGGAACCGGTTCTGAAAACAGAACCGGTTCCAGACCTGGATCTGAAGAACCGGTTCCAGACCTGGATCCGAAGAACCGGTTCCAGACCTGGATCCGAAGAACCGGTTCTAGACCTGGATCCGAAGAACCGGTTCCAGACCTGGATCCGAAAAACCGGTTCCGGAACCGGGTCTTCTAGAACCGGATCCGTTCAGACCCGAAAACCGGTTCCACCAGGAACTGGTTCTGGCCATCCCTAATATGAACCAACACCACACCGGAAGTCAGCATGCCCGACGCTGCTCTGGATGGCTCGTGTGAATTGGCGTAACGTTTCACAGTACACGCTCAGAAATCGTATTACCGCACGCACGTGGGTAGTTTAAAGACCTGGCCCAGTGGCGCAATGGATAACGCGTCTGACTACGGATCAGAAGATTCCAGGTTCGAATCCTGGCTGGGTTGTGTAGTTTTTTCGTTGATGCACAAAATTGACTACGAAGTCTGTGATTGTGAAATATATTGAATAGACTTAGAATTAATGGAATTCGCTTAAATACAATATCCTCCTATACAGAACAATAAATGCTTCTATTACCTATTTCGAAATCTTTAAAGTTGCGTTTTAAAATATTATTGGTTATTTTAATGTAGTGAATTTATTGGAGTTTTAAACTCTTGAATATAATTGTATGATTTAATTAAGTAAACCAAAATTTCAGTAAGGAACTGTATAGGTTTTCTCGTAGAGTAAAAATAAATAAACCGTTCATGAATACTACCCCCAAAGCTTTAAGTTGCTGTACACTATAAGATAGAATCTTGCGGAATTAAAAGTTCTAATTGTTTACATATCGCACCTTCTCGAGAAAGGTGACACAAGTCAAAAAACCTAAAGATCCAAGTTCGTATCCCTCGCGAGAAAAATGACATAACTCGTAACTTGTTTTTAAGTTATTTTATAATCACAATATATTTTTTTTTTCTTTTATGTGTAAAAGTGCTGTAAATATAGCTTTAAAATTATCCCAAAATCAGAGTGTATTAGAACGAAAATGACCAATTTCGTGTTATGTCACTTTTCTCGCGAGGGATATGAACTTGGACTTTTTTTTTTTTTTTTTTTACTTGTGTCACTTTCTCGAGAAGATGCGATATAACTTTTTTCTAGTTTGCTGTTACACAAATATTAATGTTCAACTCTAAATATGGTTACGCTTCTTGCCCTATTCTGAAGAATTCAAAAGTCTTCAAATTGCCTGCACGCTGGCGCCATCATGCAGGCAATACAAGTAGCGACATCTATTAGAGCAACTGTTAACTATAAGGAGTTAGCGTTAGGAACAAACCGAGACCTTTTCTTCTGTATAACATGAAACTGTTTGAAAAATATACATAGATGCACGAATATAAACAAATTCAAATCTTATAAACGAAAGTTTGCTAGGTAGTTGGAGTATAGAAAATAACAAATATCTTTAACATTTTTCCCCTTGCAGAATAAACACATTTCTGTTTAGAGATAAATATATTTAATTAAAACTAATTCCATTACGTCAAACATTTTATTCTTAACGTTGATAATGCTTTATTTGGATGCTTTATTTTTCATTTATACAAAAATCATTACTACAGATTGGATTTTCAGGCACTAAAACACGAAGAATAGCCTGTAATATAAGATCTAATTGGAAATAATGAAGATAAAGACTTAATGACACACAAAAACTTAAATCGTACATTGCGCTCAAATAATCTGAAGAAGATACCTGGCTGATCTAGTTTGTAGACAGTATGAATCTTATTCTTCAGAAACAAGCATGAAAATCATCCCGTGTGTGTGTGTCTAATAAATAAATAAATAAGTTTTAGCATTTGATCTTTGCACGCAACAGTCTATAAAGATTTATACAACTTTTACATGTAACAGCAACGGCGCCAATTTCTCTGTAACTTTGGGGAGGCCCATTCATTAAAAAAAAAAATACATACAACAACACATATAACAATAAAAATACATTCATAAAAATACATGTGGGCCCGCATGAGCTTTGCCCCCCCCCCCCCCCGTCAGGATCGGCGCCCTTGTGTAACAGTTCCAAGGAAGAAATCGTTGATCCATTTCGAATTAATAGATAAATTTTGTAGATAAAAAATCTAGGTAAATAAGTAGGTAAAATAACCATATTTTGATGTAGTACATTATAAATAGCAGGCATGTAAAGGGGTATTAGTGGTACCATTAGTAAAAAGCATACAAAAATAGATACCAATAGTCAATAGTGAATTATTGCTGCATATGTCCAGTGTACAGCATATAAATACACATATGTAACAATTTCTTACAGCAAAATTTAAAAAAAAAAAAACTGTAAACAATTTTGACAATGAATGACATTCTTTCTAGTGCCACAAAAGTTGGTTTATAGCGATTAACTGTAAAACTACACATGAGTATTTAACCACAAACGCATTATTTTTGTTTCATTCGATATGATCTATTGACAGAAATAACGTATTATCTTTGACCAGCATTTTAGTAAAACAGAAATTAAAATTTAAGGAGATAAAAAAAGAATTTTTGGCTATACAGAGCTATTTCAAAACAACACCGACAACGTTTGGGAGGTGATTCCCAACACCAAGACAAAAGAGTTTAGACCAACCTGGCTACTCAAATGCTTCCTTTCCGAGTTATAAACTGTCGAAAACATGAAAACGTGACCTTTAGCAACTAGTATGTGCCCAAGTTTCCAAATATCCAAGTTTCAGAATTCTGCTGTACTTCCGCAACAATTTTTATAGAGGTAGTTGGTGAGTACTTCAAATTATATTCCCATAACCAAACTCCCTCTATAAAAATTGTTGCGTGAGTACATTAAGATTCTGAAACATGTATTTTTGGATAGCGCACCCAGGAAGCATTTGTGCATCCAGGTTGGTCTATACTTTTTGTCTTATCTTGGTGTCAGAAATCACCCTCCAAGCGTTGTCGGTATTGTTTTCAAACACCCTGTATATCATTTCCTATCACATGTATTGTTATCTTACTAGCAAAGGCAGATTCAGAACGTAAAAACTAGGGGAGAACAGGCAGAACCCAGACTATAATTTATATATTATAGGAGTTTATTATAAACTTTAAAAAATATTTTAAAAATAATAGTTTAAATTATTGTTGTCACTCAAAAAATAGGGGCCCTAGCCCCCTGGCGCCGGGATAGATCCGTCAGTGCTTACTAGTGTCAAAATGAAGAGTTCAATGAGAGTATATTTTAGCATCAATTTCATTTCAATAAGTGTCATAGTTTTCGTATAGCGTTAATTTCTGAATTCACAAAGAAATTCACAGTTTTCTCCAATTTCACTAAAACTACTCATCAGATTATGAAGTCGCCCGATAGCGCAATAAGGTCTATCAATCATTATTATTATTATTATTATTATTATTATTATTATTATTAATATTATTATTATTATTATTATTATTATTAGTAGTAGTAGTAGTAGTAGTAGTAGTAGTAGTAGTAGTATATATCTGGCGACTTCATGAATTTGTTTCGTAGAGTCGCTGTTGATGTGTTTATATGCTGTTATGAATATTGGTTGAATGAGTTTTCAGAAGAGTTTTTTTTTTTTTTTTTTAAATCACTTTACAGGGTAGCCAGAACATTAGAGCACTAAAAGTCAATACACAGCCCATTTCTTGATTTTTGTGGTATAATATCGTTAGTGATTGTTGTGATTTAAAATGGAAAAATAACCAAGAAAAAAAATCACCACTAAGTAATGCATTCAAATATTAGAAGGACTATATAGCCTATAAAGTATTAGAACTTTATAGAAAAGAAAAATAATAGTGAACTCGTATTGAATTTCATAAAACAACATAAAGAGCTCCTTTGTGGTAGGTAGAAGTGTGAGAACTGTTACTAAAATTGCTATATTTTTTTTATTCAACCATACTATTTAATACATAAACCCACACCGCAGGGGCGGATCCAGGACGGACTTCTGAGCGGGGGTGGTGAGTTGTAATACTGCTACTTAGAACTACTTTTAAGAGCTCCAAACACTGGGATGGGTTTTCTTTATACATAAAATAAGGACGTTTCCTCTTCTAGGGGAGGCGATTGTCCCGATCGTAGCCCCCCCCCCCTGGATTCGTCCCTGCCACACCGTAGACCAATAGCGTAGTAAACAAGGAGCTTATCCACTCTGCTTATGCTAACCCTAACGCTAACTCCTAATAGTTAACAGTCCCTCTAATAGATACCACTAATGTACTGCCTGCGTAATAGTGCCAGTGTGCAGGCAATTTGCCACTGCGAAATTAAAACACTGTTAATTTTACATTAATTATGTGATATCTTCAAATAGATAAAAGAAAATCAAAATGTAGAACAAGATCGCCCTAGACAATATTATTTTGCATGTGGTATCGTTATCCTGAGTCACCTAGTAGTTTTCCTTTTACAGCCACTTAGAAACGCGAAAATAAAAGTCGATTTTCTAAATGGTTGGAAATCGAATGCATATTAGTGAGTCGTGATAGCGGTATCTCATGTAAAATAATATTGTCTAGGGCGATCTTGTTCCACATTTCGATTATCTTTTATCTATTTGAAGATATCACATAATTACTGTAAAATTAGCGATGTTTTAATTTCGCCGTGATAGGGCCTCTTAATTACAATTTCAAAAATTAATTCTTTCAATTACCTCAAAATAGCCCAAGAGACGTAATCATATTTAGAGTTGAGCATTAATATTATTTGCGATAACAGCAAACTAGAAATATATATATATATATATATATATATATATATATATATATATATATATATATATATATATATATATATATATATATATATATATATATACAATTAAAACTTTTCATTACACAAGATTGTGTACACCAAATCGTAGGTTTGGGGGAGTATTCACGAAAGATTTTTTTTTTTTTTTTAATTCCACAATATGAGAACGCCTATACAGTCCCTTACTTAAATTTTGGTTTACTTAATTAAATGATACAATTATATTTAAGGGTTTAAAACTCCAATAAATTCACTACTTCGAACTAACCAGTAACACTTTAATAGGTATTCAAGATTTCGAAATATTTAATAGAAACATTTATTCGCCTGAATTGGAGAATATCGTATTGAAGTGTGATCCATCAATTGTGAGTAAATTTTAATATATTTCACAACAGCTGACTTCATAGCCAATTTCGAGTGACAACAAAAATACTACACGACCGAGCCAGGATTCGAACCTGGAATCTTCTGATCCGTAGTCAGACGCGTTATCCATTGCGCCACTGGGCCAGTACGTACCTACAGCTTACGTCTGGGATCTTGACCAATCCGAAAGGAGAAGGCACATGTATGTATCGTCTACTTCGGGTAGTTTCCCATTGGTATAGTTGGCACGAACCAAACATTCGGTCAAAATGGTATGGCGCGAACGTGAACAACCAACTACAGTTTCTATAGGGCGCAGAGTTGCTACATTTCTCTCACGAATAAGTTGGAAAATCTAATACCTGTTGTCAATTAATAATTCATAAAACAAAAACGAACGTAATCAAAATAAAATGTGTTATTGTTGTTATTCAGAGGACATTGTATGGTATTTATAAATGAACTTGTAATAATGACGTGTAATAATGTGTAATCAATAGCTTAGTATCGAAACTGCCAGCATTTGTCTAAACATTCAATCAAAATGACATGGCGCGAACTAGAAGCAACCAATTACAGCTTTTGTAGGGCCCAGTTTTACCACGTTTCTCTCACGAGTGAGTGGGGCCTTTTGTCAATTAATAATTCGTAAAACTTTTTATTTTTTAAAAAGAAATAATGTCTGATGAAGCCAAGTGGATAGTTGGCGAAACTATTACACGTTAATAATTTTTAGAATAAACGTATTGTTTTGTTCAGCGAATAGTTAAATTTGGATTGAAATTTGAAAGTTCCAGATCAAGGTAAAGTAGACCAACCTACAGAAAAAAAAGTGTAAAATTTTTCATATAATTGGCTTAAGTTTAGAGTTGCCCCTCCAGTCTGAAGGTGCCCTTGGACTTTGCAACATACAAAAACAGTGCTTAAAGTATTACAAATTGTTACATTTCACTTAACTTTAGTACTCCATGGGCTTCACAAAAATTTAAAAGGTTTTCTTCATTACTTTTGAGCATCCGTTACACCTGTTCGCTATATTCGCCTTATTTTACAACTACCATGCTGCTGAATCCTTCCGCGAATGCTTCCGCATCCGGCAAATAGTACTAACTTCCACATATCTTTTCTCGCATTAAACATAACTCTCCTGTCGAACTTACATTCCTAAACATCATATAAAAACTTTAAATTATCATTTCTTACCTCATTTCTCCTGTAAATTTTCCTGATTTTTATAAAAAGCGGAGGGGTAACTCTAAACTTAACCCATATAATTAAACATACCCTACAAACTTAAAATTTCTATGTACTTAAGCTTACAAATTTTATGACTTTTTTTAAAACTCTTTTTTTTTTGGTTTGATTGCCTTGTGCTCTGAACCAGGTCGGTAGCCAGCCCAAAAATGTAGGGGGGGGGCGGTAGAAGTTAGAGGGGCCCGATCCAACCATATTATAGTTCATCAATATGTTATAGTTTATTTGCAAGCCTACCGTGAAAATTTTAGGGGGTCGGTAAAAATTTAGGAGGGCCCGGCCCCCTAGACCCCCCATGGATACGGGCCTGCTCCGAACACTCCATACAATAAACACAAGCTTCAGCAATTAATATAACAAGAAGCAATGGATATAAAATGCGAAGCACTGTAGTTTTTGTTTCTCAATTAATAATTCTTTCTCAGTTTATTTCTCAACTAATATCGATCGGTTTCAAATATTTTTTACTTATCAATCTACTACCAATTTCCCATATATAGAAACAAATCTCCACGTTAAAAGATAATTTTAAAAAATGAAGGACATATTCTGTTTATTTTTAATAAAGAGTCAATATACTGAATTTCGGCTCCTTAAGTTGAAGGGCTCCTGAAATACTCAATTTTTCGCATAAACTCCGACCCCCACTCCCTCCTTAGGATTTAATGAAAGCGATATGATATCATCCCCGTTGTTATTGGGGCCTAACTATATACTAAAAGTCATTTCATTTCGCTTTGCCATTTGGCCGTGATGACTACGCACACATAGTTACATTCAATTCTTTTATATATAATAATTCGTATATTACAGGTGATTCAAAAATATGTTTATTCCAATAGTCAGCTCTTCTAAAAATGCATAGATTGTGTCTCGAATGCCAAGTATAAGTGCTATTGCTGTTATTACAATTACAAATATCAATATCCAAAAGGGCCTGAAGTTCTTTTTTCACTTCGATATACTCATCTCAGGGCAGTAAATAGAAACAAAGGAAGAAAAGTGGTGACCGTGAAAGTAAAACGTAGACAAATTCACCAGTGTTCAGAAGATCCTGTCTACAATGCACTGAGCAGAGTGGGTCGGGAGGTCCGAGAGGGTCACGCTGGGTGGTGGGTCGCAGTGGTTCATACCTTGTTGACCCACTCACAAATTTTCCCGTACTTAACCTGATCCACTGACCCACGGACACGATGTTGTCTACCACAAAATTACTTGGTCGAGAATCGAACCAGGTACCTACACACCAACAGATTTTCATCAAGAGACCATCCTTTGATTTATGTGAATATAGGTATATCTATCTTTCTATATCTTGCTCAAGAGGAGTTAAACCCGAAATTCTTTTCCGTAAGCCAGGGGAGGGTCAAGGGGGGCGATCGCTCCCGCAGAAGAGGAAACTTTCTTTTTATATATAAATAAAATCCATACCAGAGTTTGGAGCTCTTAAAAGTAGCTCTAAGTAGCAGTATTACAACCCACCGCCTCCCTACCCAAAAGTCCGTCCTGGATCCGCCCCTGCGGTAAGCTCCTGAGGAGGATACAGATCACGAATGTCACTTAAGTTTCTAGTGTCCTGCTCAAATCCAATGCTACTTGCAGTCAAGAAACTTTCAACTAAACTATTGTCACATCAATGCAGAAAGATCCTCATTCCAAACTAGTGAAAAGAATTAGCACTTACGCCATTTGTAAAATGTGTCCACACTTGAATAAACTTCTGATTGTGCTTTCTATACTAATTGGCCTATAAGGAACTGATTTCAAGGGAATTATTTTAAAATATGTTCGCCCGTAAAGTCTCGAGAAAATACCTTAAAGTAGGCCTACCACTTATCCCAATGCTGAAAGTGCCCATCTTGGACACATTTCTGATTGCGTTTTCCTATACTATAGTCCAGAAGGTATAACCGCGCTTGGACCTGCTCGTCACTGAGGGTGTCGTAAGAGGGTAGCCAATCACCATCAACCGTCTACCGCGCTCAGCGAGCCACGAGTAACCAAGCTGGCCACTCCCCATAAACGTCACAACTATTCGCGGGAAGCCAACTACGTTATACCTTCCGTACTATAATTAGTGGACATTGAGTGCAATAGAATTATTTCAAAACATATCTGTCCGCGAGAACATGATAAAAATAACCTAAAAATTAGAATCTATGAACTGCCACCTATACGAACAGTAAAAATGCCTATGCTTAAATACATTTCTTATTGCATATTTTACAGTCATTTGAGGATGTTGAATGCAATGACACGTCTATGCAGTCACGAAAAAAGAGATCTAAAATTTGGGATATAAATAAATGTAAAAATTTTAACTTTCACGTCATATTTCTCGTGACGAATATGTCGAATGTGTTTGAAAATAGGTTCAGTAGATTCTGTATCCTCAAATTAATATAAAAAGTGAAATTAGATATTTATTCAATGGTGGGCGCTTTTTACCAGTGGCATGGGCTTACGGCTTAGTTCTTTAACCAACAAAAGGAAATGTTATGTTATTGGTGGCATTTTTGTCTCAGAAAGCCTCCGAACACTGATAGGATCAGGGCCAGCCCTAGGCAATTTGCCGCCTCTCTTTTCTCCAGAAAGAACAAAATCTTAAAAGCCACAATTTTAAGTATGATATCCCATCGTAACAACGAAGGAGAGAGAAAAAGCACTCACACTCAGAAAGGCCTAAACGCTACAAATACAATCTCGTTGTGTCTGTTTGTGTTTTTACTTTAAATACTAATCTATTATGTTAGTAAAAGATAAAGCAAACACATCTACAGAGGAAAGATGGTAATCCTTTTTTTATATATAATTCAATATCGAGCTTCAATCTCCTCCACCTTCAATGATAAGGAACTTTTTGTGACAAAGACAAGACTATTTTCATATCAACACTGTGATAACTAACTAAATGGAACATGTGTTCGCCACTGTTCGGTAATTGAATTCTTGTATTTGACAACAATCAAGCAATTAATGCTGCGATTTGTTTGACCATTTGCTTTAGCACTATCCATGTGACCTTAAACTAATGCGACCTAAACATGATTTATGAATGTAGTATTCAAATAGCTCAGTTTAATAAATTTAACTACCATCATCTTGAAGTTTGTTTCCAACAAGAAATATTTATTTTAAATAATATAGTTATGACAAATTTTGCCGATCCTCGGAACTTGCCGCTCCGTGCAAATGGTCGTGTTGCACATATGGTAGAGCCGACCCTGCATAGGATAGGACAACCATACTTGTGGACATCCTCGTTTACAATTAGGGAAAGCAAGAATCTACTAGAAAATGTTAGTCAAACCATTAATGTTTTATGAAATAAATGCAATGTTGAAAGTATAATTTGCCAATTAGACTTACAGTATAGGAAGATAGCCTGTGATTTTGTTCATGCAAACGATTTTTCAAATACATGGTAATATACCTTCTTCCTTGTTTTATTATCTTGTTTGATTCATTTTAGATATCGTGAGCAACGATCACATTTTGTCACGTGAAATGTTGAAATTATACCGTCCCTAATGTCCCAGCTGGATTTGATAGACATCATTAAAAAAAAAAAAAAAGAAAAGAAAAGAAAAAAAAGACAAGTTTAACATTTTACAACCCATCATAATGGGATATAATAATGACCAGCACAAAACCAAAAAAACTCCAAAAGGTCAAGATAATAATATTTCGCTTTAAAACATTCATCCATATTTAGTTTTTTCTTCTTCTTTCTTTGCGGAACACTATGAGAGGAGGGAATTCTTAGGAGATTACTCTTTCATAAATCGTAGAGGTAGGGAGAAGATGGTCAGTGGAGTGAGAAAAAATATATATAACTCGATCTAAACAGCACCACAATGTCATTCAATGTGCCTCAAATGTAATAGTTTCTTGACCTTCTTTGAAGAAAGGTCGTGGGAAGTAAATCTAAAACACCCAGGATGTAGGAGGAGCTACGCGGGAGACACCTAGTGGATGGAGGGAGAAACCACTAAACACATGAAACTTTTTTTTTTCACCCGAAAGAACAAAGGAGGTTTATGAAATGTCGAGTAATTTATTACGGAAAGACTGTACAATATGAAACAATAAATATGACTTTTAAAAAAGTAATCTCAAAATGTTATAATTAAAAAATTGACAACAATGTAAAATGCTAAAAATTACAGCGCACTACAAAAGTATAAAAATCTACAATATTATTATTTTTTTTTTTAAAAAAAAGTCTAAAATATAAGGCACATACCAATATCAAAACATCATTGCTGAATAAGATGGTATGGATGACTAAATCCTCATGCGCAGTTATTTGAGAATCAAGAAAACAAGTTTCAAATCTAAAATAAGTAGTAGTGTCACGTGTACACCACACGAAGGAGTTTGGTTAGAATATGAAAATAACTGGATAGTATGCAGCCAACCCGACATTCATGTACACTTGGGTTGCTTATTATCAAAGTTAATTTATACACAGGGAACATATGGGATGGGGGTCGCATTATAACTGAACTGAAGTTCATCATAACTGAATGAATCAGCTTTATCACCGAGGACCCAGATCGATTCCTAACTTTTAGCCCCTGTACATCCTGGCCAAACTTAGTAGTAATCCACCATTTTGGTAAGCCAAACTCTTTGAAAATTGATATTACATGATAACCACGCCATCTGTTAAGATGAAAATGAAACTGAAATATACCGTCATCGAACTTTTCATTATGACACTTAGACATGTACTTAGGAATTTATTTCGGGAGTGTCCAAAGCTTTTCGAGGAGGGGTCCAAATTCAACGCGAGGATAAATTATATTAAAATTTGTTAAAATTAAACTAAATTTACAGAGAAGTTGGGATTTCGGAAAGATGGGGTCCGCATCCCCAGGACCAACTCCTTGCATACATCCTGATGACTCTAGGAAGACGGCAGTACATAGTACAGTTAATGAGATACAATCCAAAATGATAAACTGTTAAACTTTTTTAAACTACATAGGTTGGATTTAAAAAAAATAGTTGCAACATTATTCTTACGTGAAAGGGGTGTATCTCAGCACGTAGCTGATTAAGGAAGTGAGATGATGAAATGTGGCGATCATTTGCGTATTTCAGAATATCTTGATTTTTTTTTTCATTTTCGTAAAAATAAATATAGAAATAAATAGTTGCCATGACTTTTGTGGTGACCCTCGTATGAACACAAAATCGAATGGGAAAAAAGCACATTGTAGTCAATTTAATGTTAATGAATAATATTTTCAACATGTTTTCCGTATTGTTCAATGCACAATTTGATACGCTTTTCAAGATTAAGGTGAACTCGATGGAATAGGTCCGAATTGCCGTCGATTTCAGCACACTGACTAGTAATGCGTTCTGTCAGGTGGTTTAAATTTCTGATCTTCATCGAGTAAACTTTCTCTTTCAGCATAGTCCAGAAAAAGAAATCAAGGGAAGAAAGGTCTGGCGAACGAGGAGACCACTACACCCAATCCAGTGAGGAGAATTGTCATTCAACCAATCTGTAACAGCTGCAGAAAAGTGAGCAGAGCCCCCATCCTGCTGAAACCAGTATGGAAGTTCCTCATCCAAACTCAATTTGAGGTACCAATTTGTCTAAGCATGTTCAGATAACTCTCACCCGACAAACCACACCACACCATCACTTTTTGGCAGCCCTGCTGCTTGGACGGACTCATCCAATGTGGATTGCCTTGAGACCAGTATCGAAGATTTTGTCTATTTACTTCACCATTGACATAAAACACAGCTTCATCACTGAACAACACACAGTCTTTAGTAAAATTGATATTTTTATCCAATTTATTCGCAAACCATTCAATCTGCAGAAATAAAAACAAATTATTAGAATTCCCTATGTATCCAGACTTTATGGACACTGCACTACAGAAATTACCCCGTTCCTCCCTGCGGAAGCGGAACTTTCGTAAAAGCTAGGACAAGTGTCCACTTATTTTCAACAGAAACTTTCACGTTCCTAACTTGAGGGTTCTTTCAGATACTCTATTTTTGACATACAACATCACATCTATTTTTGAACCCCCTTTGCCCTTCCCTTAAGATACACATTCTAGTGAAAATGGCATTTTAAAACTCAGACTCCAACAGAGTGTGAAATGAAAACAGTTGAAGTGGGAGGAAGGGGAGACAGAAGTGTAAAAAAAAAAAAAAAAAATAACAAGAAGAAATAAAATAATTGAAAAAAATAAATATCTTCGCATTGGGAAGTTTTGACACAGATCTTAAACATAGATCTGTGTAAGATTATTGATACAGCTAACCATTAAGTGCATATGGAGTACTGTAATTAACTTGCAAATTTCTCTCAATACTATCACTTTTTTTATCCTCCAGTAGTGGGAGGGGGATTCTCCAACCTTTACGATTTCGTACCTTGGTCTCGAGATAAGTGCTCACGATGTTCAAATATTCATTCCAAACAGTTCAGCCATTTTATCGTGATGATGTACGGGCGCGTACCCAGAACTTTTTGTTGGTAAGCTTTGGAGAGAGTGCGTCCTATACTACAAATCACTACATCTGTGTAAGGCCTGTGACAAACATCTTGGCATTTCAGCTAAACGAATAAAACGCAAGCTCTGGCGTGATGTTGCCAAGTGGTAAAGGGGTGTGGCTATGGGTAAGCAGACAAACTACAGCGCGATCAGGTGACAGGGGATAGACGTGGATGTGTGCAAAATAAACGTGGCAATACCGCTGGCCTCTCATTTGTTAGCAGCATTTAAAGGGAACTTGGAGCGCCGCTTTCAAATGCCAAGATGTTCGTCACGCCGTTTAGTACTGAACGGGTATTATTCTGTACCCGAAAACACGATAAGTAATTGTAAAATACTTCCACCCATATTTTCAGAAAAAATAGGACTAAATTGTTTTTATAAGAAAATGAGTATAGATGAAGTGGAAGATCAAACTTTCACGCTACATCAATCATTTTCTTGTTCAAAAAAAGTATAGGCCTAGTCTTATTGCTAAAGTGTACAAATGTATATTGAGGTAGGAAGTTTTGTGGGTGGGTGGGAGTCTGAACCAGGAAGAGTCCCCTGAGGCTGCGCACCTGATGACGTTACAGACAACGTTGATTTCAGTTTTATTTGTAAGATAAACCTTGTCATCAATGGTCTTGACCGTAATGCAAAATTTGGTCAAGATCCCCCCAGCAACTAATGGGGATGCGCACGAGACAAGATTCGTGACTGTCTCGTCTCGAAAATGGGCTGAAAAACTGATGTCTCGACTCGAAAAATGTATATTTCTCTATTGGAAGAGCCGTGTCTCGACTCGAATTTTGTCAGGAAAAATCCTGTCTCGACTCGTCTCGTGCGCATCCCTAGCAATTAATCGAAAAGAAGAAGCGTCAGTAATGTGTTCCTTTTCGCGATTACAACGGAGCTCTGGTCGCTTCATTCAATAAATATCTCTTATGGTGCAATACGTATAATCAATTAAAGTAGTATGTATTGTGTTGTGCTTCTATCAGTTTTACAGTTTCCTTCCACGTGTGCTTTTAGAGCAACAACAATCTCAAGTCACACTTTATCTCTTAATCTGCTCCGTTTCCCCCTCAACACGCATAAGCACACGCACAGGATATGTGGTTCGCGGATTTCACATTCATTAAAAATAACTCTTTCTTTTTTTCTCCAGCTTTGGTTTTGGTTTTTACAAAGGAAGAGAACGTGGTTACGTTACAACAGTCCATCAAATCATAACCCATAACAGATAAAAGCCAACAAATTACTTGGGCTGCTCTTATTTTATGCAAGGTGATGAAATAGTAGTTCTTAGTCTGATAACATACAGAATAAAATAAAGACATTTCGAATGATTTATTCCCAGTTTGATTCTCTGTTGTTTTACGCCATAATCTGCTTCTCCCCGGATCTTAGTAAACCCAACGAACAGAAATACGGAGTTGACAGAGCAATATAATGATTGGCAATAATAGTAGTAGGGGAGAAGGCAAAGAAGAACATTCTTGGCGGAATTGACAGGTTCTTCAGTTATATAGATTCTATTCACGGAGAAATTAAATGTCGACTAAAAGCAGGGAATTCGTGTTACTATTCGGTTCAAAATCTCTTCTCGTCGCGAATTCTGTCGAGGAATTTGAAGCTTAAAATATACAAAACGATAATCATGCCTGTTGTTTTGTATGGCTGCGAAACATGGTCGCTTACTCTGAGGGAAGAACATAGACTGAAAGTATTTGAGAACAAGATCCTGAGACGAATATTCGGACCCCAAGAGGAACGGGAATGGGGGAAACTTCATAACGAGGAACTACATAATTTATATGGTTTACCCAACATTGTTGGGGTCCTCACAAGTCTAGGAGGCTTAGGTGGGCGGGTCATGTAGCTAGAATGGAAGAAAGTAGAGACGCTTTCAAAGTCTTGACTGAAAGACCAATCGGAAAACGACCATTAGGAAGACCTAGGCGCAGATGGGAGGACAATATTAAGATGGATCTCGCAGAGATTGGAATACAAAGTAGAAACTGGATGCAGTTAGCTAAGGATAGAAGTCAGTGGAGAGCTTTTGTGAAGGCAGCATTGAACCTCCGGGTTCCATAGGCCATAGAGTTACTTAGTTAGTTAAATTCATGACTAGTGTTTTCGAGACGAGACAATTCTCGTCTCACTTTCGAGACGAGAAATTTTAAGAATTTCGTGAGCAACACTAGTTCATCCAAAGTCTTAGATCTTGAACACTGTTACAATATTCATTATAGAAACTATAAAATAATAAAATGTTTGCACGATCACAATGGAGAGCATTTATCAACGTTTAAATTGTTCACTGTCCTCTGTCTTGTTACCCATTCTAAGTAGCCTACGATCTTCACTCGTCAAGACCAAACGATTGAATGACGAATTGGCAACACAGCAGAGGTTATCCACTTCTTTTCCGTGAGAAAAGAGACGGTTTCCTCCGTCAGAGGGCGGTTGGGGTGGGGCCGAAGTATAGTTCGCATAGTTTCCGAGGGCACAGGTGGAATAGACAGGCTTTTTTTTCTACCCAGGTATTGAAAACTGGTCACTTGTTCTATTTTCTCCTCTCGTATTTCTATATTTGACATCAACCGCCTCCTTCCAATCATCATACGTGAATAATTAAAGTGTTCACAAGAATGAACACGAAAATTCTTGTCTTTTCAAGAAATATCCGCAATTTCATCAACCAACCTCACACAAACTCAAAATATATCCGCATCCATGTAGACCTCTGCATATCACCTTTAGTTAGTATTGTTAATTTGTCACTTGTGAAAATGAAATTGAAATCTTTTAAGCTTTACGTCCCACATTGATGCCGGCTAGCCTAAAGGAGACAGTGATGAGAAATGAATGAAATTGTGGAATGAAGAAAGTGGTAGGAAACGAGAGAACTCCGAGAAAGCTCACGCACACGGGGTTTGGCTAACACAAAGTGCATTTGACTCGAGCTGGGATCAAACCAACAACCCCATGCACCAGAGTTAAACGCATTACCACTGACCCACGGCAGCCCAATGTTTCATTTGTATAATGCAATTGATTCGTATTTACTATTTTAAAAAAATACTGTTAATGCATGTATGAATGAATTAAATTGAATGAATACGGGGAAATTTCTTACATCAACTACACATTTATGGCTTTCAAGTACCGGTAATAAAGTACCATCCCAAAGAAAGGGGAATAAACCTTTAACCACAGAGGCGAGGAAAAGAAAGAGAGCTTAGTTCAATAACATTTCCTAAAAAAAAATCCATGGGAAATAGAAATGGCAACATTCTAAGCAGCACATAATACATCTCGGTTATTCAAGGAAGGAAATATTTCCAGCACATTCCTAGAATGTTCTATGAATATTATTGGTGCTGTGTGGATGCAAATCGAATCTTACGGAATAATCTGGTCACTCAATCAATTTCATTGTAAACATTGATAAGCGAATTTTCAAGACAAGTTGTAAATTGATTTCACAAAATGTTACATCAGATTCTTTAGCACAAATAGACTTCCCATATATAATATAAATAGGTCATAACTTGTGGACTTCCCACAGCCGCCAAGGAGAGATATTGATAAACGCATAAACTCGACAGGAAACTCCCTCCTACGTCAGTTTCTTTGAAGTATGACGTATATCCGCTATTATAAAAAATATAACTATTTTTAAGCCGAAAACAAACCGATATTCTATAAACAGGAAATTTAAGGGGGAAAATGAACAATAAGGGGAAATGAAGGAAATGGGAAATCCAAATTGGAATTGTAAGGAAGCTACATTAAGACGCATTTTCGGCAGTTTTTTTTTTTTTTTAACAATTGCACAAATAAATAAACACTCAATTCATCACGTAGGGTATACATGCTAAGTTTAGTTAAGGTCAGATTAATCCCTAAAGGCGTATATGCATACACTAATGCAAGTTTTCGTGTTAAATTACATACAATATGGATATCCATGGCCACTAATTAATACTAAGCTTGGATTTCACAGAATGTCATATTTTCGTCCGGACATCTTTTTTGAATAGAAAATAGCTAATTAAATATAAACTCACTAGCTGAACCTTTTCCTCTCTACACAGCGCATCATTCACATATAAGCATGAATCTCCTTGTCATTCCTCACATATGTATCCTACATGTCCCTTTACAGACACAAGTGAAAGACGTCTTGATTAAAAAAAAAAAAAAATCGGCAAGGGGTACCATAAAGGGGATATTTTTTCGATTATTTTTTTCAATATCTCACACCGTTTGCAACATTTGAGCCTACTTCCGGTTGGAGTTTCTAATTCATGTATGATCATTGTTTTTTATTTCTTCTTGCACGCAGTATGTAATAAGCAAATACATTACACAGACAATTAATTATAATTACAGTGATATATGGTGTTCATTGGGCAAAACACTCCAAACAATAAAGATTCATCTTAGACTGGAGAAATGGTTAACCTTCGTTTTTCATTATCATTTGGGCATGAAACAGAATCCTAAGAGATATACAACCCTGTACACAAATGTGTAGTGTTGAAATGTATAACTCATAGGATATGATGCTTTACTTTTTGAAAATTCCAATACTTTCAGTGTACCCCTAAAATGTAATAAAGAAATAACGGCCATTTAAAAAAAATATTCAATTAGAACTGAACAATCTACACAAAATTTGCAATCGATTAGTGAAAACGGCATCTTTCCAAAGCCTTTTGTTCAAGAGAACTCACTGTCAGAAGGATTGGCCACAAACATATAAACCTAGCATTTTAATATATAGGTTTTTGGCTCTTGTGACTCCGAAAAGATAGATTTATTATTATTATTACTATTGGTCATATAAATGTATTTTTGAACCATATTCTAGCTTAGGTTATATTTAGGCTGGAAGTGATATAAAAGATTTTTTTTTAAATCATAATTAGACGAATTGCACACATCACAAAGAGAAATATTTGTCAATAATGACAACAAGAAGAGGGAATGGAATTCAGCTTTCCTCGTAGGAAGTCAGCAATGTGCTGAGGTCTATGTTTTAGAGATTTGCCCTTATTTATTCAGAACAAAATAAGTTTGTAAACTTAAGAAATGTTTATTCTTAGGAATTTGTTTTAAATAATTTTTATTAAGATTTTTTTTTTTAAATTGTGAGGCATTATGTCATATGTTGCTTTTAATTTTAAGGCATAAATGCATGCACATTTTTCAAAAGTTTTTAGATCAGAAATTCGAGCACTAATTAATACAAATTGCTTGCAAAAATCAGATGAATCGGTTCAACATAGGATACTACTGGAATACAATATGGAAATCCAGAGACATTATTCAATATAAATATCTAACGAAGTCAGATGAATTGAGACAGCAAGGACAATGTTTGAAGGAAATGCATGCGATATGGAAAACCATGTCCACTATGCTATACAAATAGCTTGCGAAATCAGGTGAATGGGGGCAGCACTGAGACAGATTGCAAGCAATATAGAAATTTATGGGTACTACTCAGTAGCGGCGCTAGACTCATAATAGTAGGGGGCACGAGGGGGGCAAGAAAATTTGGGGGGCGAGCCAGCCACACTTGTTTTGCTTTCAATATTATTATTATGGGTTGCACATGTTATTACATTTTTCACCGGTTGTACGTAGAAAAACGAAGGGGGGGGGCCAGAAAAAATATTGGGCTGGCGGTCGCCCCTCCTCGCCCCCTGTATCGCCGCCACTGGTACTCCTTGATACAAATAATTTGCAAAATCGTACGAATCGAAGACAACACGAGATACTGCACTATTGGGACAGATTGCAAGCAATGATTACATAACATATGCTGGTAAAGACCTTCAAACTTATCAAACAATAAGCGAATAGTATTCTCTAACTATTGAACAGTGCATACATCAGGCCTGTACACCTGTCGCCTCCTTAGCTCAGTGGTTAGAGCACTGGTCTTGTAAACCAGGGGTCGTGAGTTCGATTCTCACAGGGGGCAGGCAATTTTTTAACTACAGAGGAAATTGAAAATCATCTGTATACTTAATCTTTTCATATTAAGACAAAGAAGAATATACAAAAATAGGGAATATAATATTCTCTTGTATTATCTAAAGTAACGTTAAATAAAACAAAAGACTTGCAGAGTACAAAGAAACGCACTTTAGTACATCTTAATTATCATGTTCTGGAAAGAAAAGTTGAAACAAGCCGGAGTTTCTATTAATACTATTATGGGCCACGGCGGCTTAGTGGTAGAGTGTTCACCTCTGGTACGTGGAGTCCCTGGTCCATTCCCAGTTCGCGCTAAGCAGGATTGTTTTGTTTAAAACAAATGATTAAAACTTGTTTTAAACAATTGATTTTGTTTAAGATAAATTTTGTATACGTTTTAAACATTCTGTTTTAAACAAGTGTATTTTTTAAAACTTGTTTTAAACATATGTTTATTTTTATTTTATTTTATTTTATTTTTGAAAAAAAAAAGCTTGCCAGAGAAAGAAAATTGTCAAAAAGTACTCCGCATTCAGAAAACTATTTTCTTCCCATGTGAATGTTTTGATTTCTCGTGGCTGCAGCAGGTCAACGTGGTGATCTACAATTTATACTGTCTCTCTTTTTTCCCTTTATTTTTAACGTATATTGTATTGTTTAAATGCTTCTCAGTTAACTTGCGAGAAAGTGTCGTAGTCGAAGGTTAAACTACTTGTAGAATTGATGTTATAAAATAAATAAAATAATTATCATGGAAACAAATTTTTGTGTTGTATTCATTAAAAAAAAAAAAAAGTTTTGTGTTAAATTGCGGTTCTGAAATTAAAATATCGCAGGCATTCGCTGATACAGTACAGCTCACAGATGACGAAAATAATCCTAGCAGAAGTAGTGTGACGTAGGTATGGGCTCGCCCACTTTTCGCACGGGGGTTTCAAATGACACCACGGAATAGCACACAGATAACTACCCAGAGTAGCAGACGACATCTAAGTATAGACCACACCTCAAATACCGAAAATGGACTTGACCGTATCGTTGACCTTTCCCCGATAACCCTGTTTTAGGGTTCTTCTCGTCATCTGGGAGCTGTACATGTTGCTTCTCAGCCTCCATACAACTTGGAATCGTTTAACATGAGTTTTACGGGAATAAAAAAAGGACGTCAATTGGAGCAAATTTATTAAAGTAACTCAAACTCCGTCAGATAAGAAAACGACCATACGAGCTCGTTGCAAAACGTGTAACAAAGAAATGGTTGGTTTAATTTAAAGAATGAAGAATCATTAGGAAAAATGCAATGCTGTGAAGAAACTGGAAACCCACACAAATGGTAAAAGTGTTGATCCGAAAATTGCTTCTATGAACATTTTATTTCGTCCCCCTTCCCCACTTCAATTCTAAATTTTCTGACAAACTTTACACCTTGGCGTAACTTGTATGCAGAGACCAAGCGAGAAAGCGTAAGGTATGCCAGTCGCCCGCGTAACTAAACATTAATGCGTGATACTTATTGTAACATCAGTGCCGAATGTCAGTGTCTGGGACAATTTGATCTCAATTTGTTTGTCTGTATGTACGTATGCACCACGCTACAGGGCGCAATCTTCGGTCTTTTAACATTAAATTTTGGGAGTAGAGGCACGAGACGTCGGAATTTGCTGTATAGATTTTGACTTCGATCCGAGATGAAATTTCAAAATTAGTGGTTCGGATCCCACTTTAGATAAAACGTCCTGTCTCATATAGCATTTCTACAGATGCAAGACTGTAGTCAATCAAACTAAACAGACTAATTTTACGCGTTTCGAACAAACTTAGGTTGCAGGATAAATTTGGCTCCAACTCAGTTTTTATAAAATAATTTTAGATATGGGGCGTTCAGAGCACAAGGGATCCAAGCCCATTTTCAGAAAGTTTCACGTTTGCTCAGCGAACGTAGTATCTTCGTAGACAAGGGTAGAAAATAATTGAAACACAAACCACGTGAAAGGGTGTGGACTAGTTTCATAGGACAACCGCTAGACAAGGTCGTTGATGGAATGGGCGAGAAGAACTAATTTCCCCTGCCTTGCTCATAACTTTAAGATATTAACATTATATTGTGTACGCTGCAGCGTGGGAATGATTAACAAGTCAAGCTCCGAATCCATAATCACGTGATTATGCCAATGATGCATAATCACGTTAAATTAATGCAGGGTGTGTCCAAAAGAATAAACCGACGGAAAACGTCATATTTTCACAACCTCGAATCCGAGATGAAAGAAAGAAAAACTATATGACAAGATGCAATCCAGAATTGTATATGATTGCCGCTAGAGAGGGGCGTTCGTTTAGAGGTCATCCACTCCTAACCTGAATTTCAGATTTTGGGGACAGTAATGCAGATTTGGAAACCTTTTGCTGAGCAAAGACCAACATAAAAAATTTGAAGGCCTTACATCGAATAAATACGGATTTTGATCAGTTATAATGCATTTCCATTGACCGTATAAGGAGTTATAGGCCTATATTGCTCTCTTGTATATTTTTTGGCCCAAGGATTCCAAAGATGGCTTGCTCTACTTTCGAGTTTCGGGCCTGCTTAAAATTCTGGAAATTGATCCTAAGCAACTTTCCAGTTTTAATTGTCTGTATGTTCTCCGTATTCGGTGTAAGGACCTCAAGCTTGTTCTGTTGGACTTTGCTTATCAAAGGATTTCTAAACCTGCCTTACTGGCCCCAAACTCTGAAATTCAGGGTGGGAATGGGGTAGGTTACACTCCTGTCCCACTGATGCCCCTGTCTAGTGGCTGTCATATGAAACTATTCCACGTCCTTTCGCATGGTTTTAGTTACATTTGTTTTGGATTCTTGACTGCGAAGATATTACGTTTTGAAATAGAATTCATTTGTTGGGCAAAACTGAACTTTATTGAAAATGGATTTGGATCCATTGTGTTTTGAATGCCCCAAATACTACCTTTCTTCAATAAATTATTGACTCAAAAAACAACCAATTACATAAGCTTGCAGAAAATATTTTAAAGTTATCACATCATGAAGTGTACGTCAAACATTACTTTTAGGACATTTATTATTTTAAAATAATTTCATTAGCATCAGTGTTCTGAAATAGTAATCAAATTTTGCAACAAAAATCTCACCTGCCTCCAAAAAAACGCGAGCTTAGCCCCTAAAGGGATAACTAGAAAACTTTCAAAAGCGATAACTCCGAAATGACAAAATTCTTGTTTATTTTGTACATACATATTTAATCACCTTATGTTCAATTGGGTTCTTGCGTCAAAACATTTCTCCGAAAAGATATATATCTTCCAGGTCAGCCATCTTCCCCTTTTGATTGCGTCACACACACAAGATCAGTTTTAATATATTTTGTTTGGATAAAATTAGGGAAATGGAACAAGAATAATACAGTTAATCAACAACATTAAAGTATGATTGTTTAGAGTCTAACGTTCATGCATAGTGCGGGGTTCGCCCTCCGGTTGGGAGAAAATTTCCCTCGAATACAAACTCAAATAGTCAAGGTAAGAATCAATATAATTTCACTTCATTTTTTTAACACTTTTACATTTTGGCTTTTTTAAAAGGTAAATTATAGACTTGCAGTCAAGCAGCTACAGCATCACCCCCATTTATCCTAGAATCATGAATTGTACCTCGGTCTCTTCAGAATAGAACAGTCTTTCAAACGATACCAATCACATTTCACTATCATGTCCCTGATGCGGGAAATTTTGAGAGAAATCCAGATTTTTCAATATTTTTCAAATTTTGAATCCTCAGTGGACCTCCATGTTTTAAGAAACAAGTCTCAAAATCAACTGAAAAAATACTAAGGGGTATCCTAAATGTGTGTACAAATTTTCAAGCTTCTATCTTGAATAGTAAGGGCAGGAAAAATATTTACCAATGGGCAAAGAACTTCCCCACAATGCCCCAGATTACCCAAAAGACCCAGATATAATATAAAAGTTTCTTAGAATATCCCTATTTATCGTAGGGTCATACTTTGTACCTCATTCCCTCCAGAATAGGATAGCCTTTCAAACGGTACCAGAACTTATCATGTCCCCACGGAGGGAACTAGTGATTTTTTTTTTAAATGAAAAAATCCTTTTCCCCAAGTTTGGGCCTCTCTGGACCCTGTGTTAACGCAGAGATCTGAAACAAATCTGAAAAAATACTACGGGGTGCACTGAATGTGTGTGCAATATTTCAATCTTCTAGGTGCAAAAGTAAGTCCGCCAAAAAATAATAAAAATAGGCTTGACAGAAAAAAATGTTTAAGTTATGACGTCATCACTTTCTATTTCTCGACGAAGAAAGGTGTGAAACCAGGGCCGGATTTAGGGGAGGTGCAAAGGTGCACGTGCACCTCCCTTTTTCGTTGTAAATATACACTACCTAAAGTGAGAAGCTAGCAGTGAGTTTTGCAAAATCAATAGTTTAAGTCAATTTTCTGAAGGTTGAAGGAAAAGAATTCATCGAGAGCAGATACTTAACATTTCCAAAGGAATTCCTTATTCACATCACATATGTCCAAAGGCATTTAGAAAGCCCAAATTTAATACAAATGTACTGGTAGTTATTCGTGCACCCCCTCTCAGAGAATTCGGGATCCGGCCCTGTGTGAAACCATACGTAACGTGTTCTACAACTCCTCCAGGCTTGACAAAAAATGAACTAAAAAGTTTTATTATTAGTGCTTTTTTAATCGAATAATGAATATGCTACCTTAACCGTAATGTGCTACCTTCAAAATGAACAGATTTTAATGACATAATGCGAGTGCTTTCTTGTACTTCCAATTCAATTGAAACCCAAGTGTAGTGGTTCCGATCCCTTTTAGGTAGTAAATTCTGTCCAGTGCAATAATGCTCATAAAACGAGAAATAAGGTTTCCTAGTTTCATCTCCAGGGCCGTAACTTGTGGAGGGGGGCCACTGCCCTCTCAGGGAAGTTTCCCGCCGTTCGAGGGGGGCCCATTTTAAGACAAAATTGTATGATAAGAACATGATATTATAAATGAACCATCAAACAGATACACTACATTACATAAACATAACAGCACACAAAAGGTAAATAAAACAAAAATGTGTCGTGACCCATTTCAGTAAAAAATGTCTACTATTAGGAGCCCTAGAAATAATATTTATTCTTATGTCTTTGAGATATGCCAATATTATCCTCTTAATTAATTTGTCATGTATGGAACGTGCCCAGCGGCGTAACTAACGGCCCCGCAGACCTTGCCGTGCGGAAGGGCCCACAGGCTCCGGGGGCCTATAAAGAGTAAGAAAAAGATGGAAAGAGGGGGGCCAAGATTTAGAAAAACTTTTTCTAGGAGGCCCAAATACACGTATTAATGCTTGCCTCCCCCCCCCCCCCGAAAAAAATTCAGTTACGGTTCTGTTCATCTCATTAAATTTTGTAAAAGTTCCGTCTCGTCTCGATTTCCGAGGTATTCTTTCTCGTCTCGAATAATAATAATAATAATAATAATAATAATAATAATAATAATAATAATAATAATAATGTGATTAAAATTATTGTATTTTTTACAGTAATGACACTCAATTCTCTTATTATCTGACAAATTTATTTCTAACAAATACATAACAAATGTAAAAAAAGAAAAAAAACATAGTCCACAAATTAAGTTTTTCGTGTGTATAATGTTCGAGATTTTAGTCTTTGAAAAACTGTAGGTTTTTTTTTTTTACTACAGTACTTTTTACAGTTTTCCTTCAATCTCTTACACTAATTTGTTACATATTAAAATAATACAACTATATTCTCATAATGTGAATCACGAGGAAGTATGAAGGGAATTTTTCTCCTAAAAATAGTAATATTTTTTTTAAAAAAGAAAGAAAAATCCTCTAAGTACTTACAAATGTTGATCATTTGAACTATGGAGATAATCTCGAAACAAAAATACTTCAGAAAAAAAATCTCAAATTTTTCCAGAGGCTAATACGTTTGAATTTACCACTGGTACGAAGTGGAATTCACGTTGCGGGACCTTAGTGTTTAGAAGGTTGTCCAGTTTCGGTTAGACACAATTTTAATAGTAAAATAATTCTAGAGAAATATCCAGCTTTACGATGTACTAAGACATGTCAAATAAAAGCGATTTCTTGAAGCAAATGTGCATTTAATTATTAAGTAATAACAACAATAATAAACAAATAGTAGTAGTAGAAGAAGAAGAAGAGAGTTGAAATTATACTTTCCAAAGATAACTAGGAAATGATATAATAACGTTTTTTAATTTATTATTTCCCTTGATTTTCAAAAAGACGCTATAGATCTTAAAATATCTGTTTCCTGGTATATGTATGACAAACTTTTTGTTTTCAGTCTTTTTCTGGAACCAGAAATTTGAGAGCCTAACATACTGAAAATAATAAAAAAAAATTAACAATTTTTCTTTTGCTTGTTTTTCATAAGTAAAATTAGATAATGAAATGCAACTTAACACAATTATAGATAATGTTATTCTACTACAGAAAAATATGAACCTGTAGAATTTTCAGTGTTGCCATCCATAGAAATTACAGTGTTGCCAGAGTAACATTTCCACAAAAACCTAAGTTAAGGCAGCGACTAGAAGAACAAAATCAACTGCATTTGATTACGTATCTGTTGTTTTGGTATCCTGTGAATTACTTTTTATGTAACATTATTATTTAATTTTAATAACTGTATGTTAAAACTATTTTGTTTATTATAAATTAAATACAACTATTATTTAAAAAGTAGTTTTTTGGGGAAGAAATGTTATTCTGGCAACACTGTAATTTCCATGGATGGCAACTCTGAAACTTCATATCATTAATTTACAATTTGTCATGGATCCTGCATAAGTTCCCAACTTAATTCTCTTCGATGGACATTACGGCTAAGTTGGACGTCGACATTGTGGACCTCAAATATTGTTTAACATATTTCATAACAGAAAAAGTTACAATTTTCCAATAAAGAGTAAATATCAACACTTACTATAAACTTTAAAAAAATAAATAAATATTAACTTCAATTATTTTTTTGTCGCTCAAAAAACTGGTGGGGCAAGGTCTCCTGGCCCCTGGATAGATCCGCCACTGATTTTGGATTTCTTTCCTGAACATTTTTTTAAAGAAGAAAATACCAAAATGTTGAGGTACAGCATACTATTATATATATATATATATATATATATATATATATATATATATATATATATATATATATATATATATATATATATATATATATATATATTATATATCGGTTATTCCCAATTGCGATTTTGCAACGTTACGTTAGAATTTGTAAAAAAAAAAAATGAAATTTTGTTTTGCGTCCTCATCCGACGCCGAGGTTATTACGGACGGAACCCACTTTTAACATGCACTTCGAACCACGGTTGAAGCTTGAATCCGATGACTTTTTGGCCATTCCTCACCACATATCTCGCCTCCAAGAGCTGTACTATAGAACCATATTACCAGCAACGTCTGTTTGTTTGTTTGTTTGTTTTTATTTTCACTTAGTAAGATATTGTGTCCAACCTAAAAGATAACTCTAGTTTTAGTTTGGTATTTCAAGGATTCCCGGAAAATTAAATGAAGGTTGGAAAATCACTGGAACTATACCGATTATTGCTAATTAACATATTCTTCAATAGAGTCTGAGTTAGGTATTTCATACGTGATGGTAAGGATAGATTTACATTGAAGTAGCACCAACCGATCATGACGTAATGTCACGTGGTATTATCATGGGGTAAAGGTGGAATGAAACGAGCCCTGTGGGGCTTCTACTAGTCCCCTTCGCTTGCTCAGCTATGTTTCGTAGCGTAAGTAAATCACTTTTTTTTTTTTATCAATAAAATTGTGTGTGCAAAGTGGACTAAATACCACGTGACATTATATCACGATCAGGTGATGCAACTTCAATGTAAATTTAACCTCACGCCATACATAAAGATACAAATTAGCATATCTTTATTGATTTAATTCTTAAATTATGTAGGGCCTATTTCATAAGATCACGTTAAGTTTAGAGATGTCCCTCCTTCTTTGTATAAAAATTAGGAAAATTTATAGCAGAAATGAGGTTAAAAAAAAAAAATTGACGATTTAGAGTTCTCACGTGATGTTTAGGTGTGTAAGTTTGGCAGCAAAGCTATGTTTAATACGACAAAAGGTATGTAGAAGTGGGTACTATTTGCAAGGCGTGGAAGGTTGGTGTGACTCAACAGTATGGTAGTCGTATAAGATTGCGAATCGGTGTGTTGAATGTAATATTTCCGCATTGAGTTTTACAGAATTATATAAAAACAATGAAGAAAATATATTAAATTATTTTATAGAACCACGGATTACTGAATTTAAGTGATAATTGAAGCTTCTATGAGAACCAGGTCTAGTCACTGTTCTAGTCTAACTCAAGTCTTACCAGGTAACTTAACCTAACCAAACCTAACCTAACAATTTTAAATCTTTTAACTTTTTTCGTAGGTTTGAAACTGGAGGGGCTCCTTTAAACTTTTCACCACGAAATTAAAATACCACTAATTTTACAGTAATTATGTGATATCTTCAAATAGATAAAAGATAATTGAAAAGTGGAACAAAAGTGCCCTAGACAATATTATTTTACATGAGATATCATTATCACGACTCACTTATTTGCTTTCAACTTTCAGCCATTTAGAAAATCAGCATTTATTTTCGCGTTTTTAATTACTACTAGTTGACTCATAATAACGGTAACTCATGTAAAATAATATTGTTTAGGGCGCTCTTGTTCCACATAACAATTATATTTTATCTATTTGAAGATATCACATAATTACTGTAAAATTAGCGGTATTTTAATTTCGCAGTGATTAGGCCTCTAAGTATTAGAGATTAGCCCTACTGCTGAACAACATATTTGCCATTTGGGTCTAATTCCTGAGCTATGTACTTCATAAACTCTTGAAACACAAGTCCGTCAATGTTATCACCAATAGAATACAGAAACAGCCACTCACTGTAACTTAGTTTACGAATAATCGTTTTGAGAACAACTTCATTAACATTGGTCGGTCGACTAAAGTAGAACACAAATCGGTTGAATAGTACTGAACGCGAATGAAGCCAAATTGTTGCAAGTCTCCATACCAGACTTAAAGCAGAAAGAGTTGCCAGAATCACAAACCAAAACCACAGCATAACATACACTTTTTCACTAATAACATTTTGTGTCAGAATACACAGATAATCGTTTGTTTGAGTGGTTCCTGAAGGTCCAAAAGTATTGAAAATACATTTTGTCATCTTGGGAAACACCAGACTCATTGGATCTACGCGATTTTCAGGGTCCATGTTGAGAAATGATACTACTTCGGCACCATAACGTAAAAAAACGCCACCGAGAAAAGTGTTAATGAAATAGATATTGCCAACAACATTAACAAAATTGAGTACTTCTGATGCTACCAATCCCAGCCCCCATCCATGAAACGTAGCCAATCTTTCCACAAAACATTTGCTAGCTTCTTTAAGTTTTTGATGTTTCGTTGAACTTGATGGTATCACAATATCCATATTGTCCACTAACCTGTGCACAGATTGTTCACTTTGTTGTGTCGCTAGAAGCAAGTACTCAAAACAACCAGCAAATTGTTTCAATTTACCGCCATCAATGTTCTTCCAGATATAATGCGGCGCGTAAAACATAATAGCTTGCAAAAACAACATCAATGGCACCCACTGATAGTAATTATGAAATATTGCCTCGTCTTTTGATGGCGATCCAGAATGTGGTCCTACACCAGGATAAATGGCGTGCTTCGAGTTGTTAAAGTGCTTCCTGATGGAAAATGTACCATAGATGAAGCAGTACGTGTCCACAAATTTTGCATGCTCGTCACTTAAACCCGAATTTGTGTTGCAGTCTATACGTTTGCCCACCAGATCCATACCTGTGATCACTATAACACATACCAATAGCAGTAGTGTGGTAAATCTGTAATGTAACTTGGAGACCCAATTGTCTACGTTGACGGAGAATTTCACTTTGATAATGTTTGATATTTCAAATAGTGATGCTAACATGGTGCTAGTTCAATTGTTTCTTATCTCCAAGACAGTGAAAACACAAAAATAATTTCGTCTTCCAATATACACACATATATATATAGTTAAAACTCGGCAAACACAACTCGTTTTAATAGCTTTGTGTTTGCAACCGAAACATGCTAAGAATGAGGACTTGTTTCATAGTTAAGGAAGTGTTTGTGATAATTTTTTTTTCCTCGATAGGAAAAGCAACGGATTGAAGTTTCCTTTATTATGACGAAGTTGTGGTTTAGGAAAATTAATTTCCTCTTCTACAGTACAGGAAACCCATGTGCAAGATTGCTATTGTGTTGCAAATTTGGAAGATAAATAAATTCTTGATTTTTTTTTAAAGTCATTTCAGAAATGAGTGTTGGTGCTTTATTATTATTATTATTATTATTATTATTATTATTATTATTATTATTATTATTATTATTATTATTATTATTATTATTATTATTATTATTATTATTATTATTATTATTATCGAGAGACGGCTACTTTAACGGTGGATCTCTTTCCTCATGATTTCGATGTTGTATAGGGAAACAGTGACGTAACTAGGGGGCAAACGGGGCTTGTGCCCCGGGTGTCGGATTAGAAGGGCCCAAAATTCGCAAATAATTCGGAGAGCGTTTTAGTTTGTTAGGTCATGGGAGGGGGGAATAAGGCGAGTGAGTTATTGCCCCAGGTGACAACTATCGTAGTTGCGTCGATGTAGGGAAATAAAGCGTAAAATTAGAAATAGGCGAGATGGTAGATGAGGATGTCTCGTCTCAAAATGGTGTCTCGTCTCGGAAAGTGTATATGTTTCTATTAGAAGAGTTCTGTTTCGTCTCTCATCTCGCGAGCAAACCTAATTAAAAACCACTACTCATCGAAGTATTCGTAGTATTTTGGTTTTCGTGACTAAGTTATTTAGCATATTGGTCTTTGCTGGAATAGATTTGAATTCGATTCCCAGCAGGAGCTCATTTAGTTCAGATTCTATGTTGCGTTATGGGACAATGTCTATGTAACTTCATTGCTGAAAGAGTATATCGGGTGTTCTAAAAATGGCGCTCACTGAATGCAGAGTACTATTCTACAAGTTAAAATAAAGCGAAAAATATATAAAATTGTATAGTTTTCGAGTCTTTGTCTGGAGACTCGAATTGCAATATGTGGCAATGTCGCAGTTAAAGAACCATAGATCAGATCTACCAATTCATCAAAGAGTTACATCGATTCTTTCCAGATGGCAGTTAAAGTCAATACACGTTGAAACTAGTATCACTTATTAGAATAACAATCAATAGGCCTATAACTGCTTGATAGAGTCAACGAACAATGCTAATAGTTCCAAGTTAATGTGCGACGTTACATCATAGTGAAATGTTTGAGTCCCCATAGTGGCTGAGGGAGGCCCTGAAGGTTATACCATTATACTTTTGCTTTATTTTGACATAAAGAATAGCACTCTGTTGTCCATGGGCGCCATTTTTAGAACACCCGAAAACGTTCCGATCATCCAAAAAAAATTTAAAAAAAATAAATAAAGCATGTACAGTATTTATTCACCTACTCAAATAAATACAGTAATTGTTTTATTTTTAACAATGAGTTGTTTATCTTTCAAATTATAAGATAATCCTTATTCCTAGTTTAGTGGTTAGAGTGTGTGATCTTGTAGCAGAAGGTTCTGATTGATTTTGAGTTTTTTTACGTCCCGTTCAGCAGCGAGGCTATATGAGACGTGGACCTACTGATTAACGTGGAATCCGAACCACATGACAGAAGGTTCTGAGTTCGATTCCTTGTAGAAGGGGCTCGAACACACTATCTACATATTAAAATGCTACAATAGCAATTAAAAGCGCCTGAGCTCCAACCTATAACTTTGGCTTTCAAATCTTTCATTTACGGTTATGTGTGATTTCATGTTTAACAGAGACAAACATTTTGAGTATTTGTACTTTAAATAAATCTAAATTAGTTAACTATATCTTTTTCATAAAGTTTATGATATAAAATTATCGTTCAAAGCCTTTGTATTTTAATAAGCCTTCTCTAAAATCAATGCATGTGAATTGTGCTTCCATCTACCGAGCTCTTTTAAGCTATGAATATATGTTTGTGGCCAGCCCTTTCGAGAGCGAGATCTCGGAAACTACTGCCTCTAGAAAGATGGCGTTTTCACTGTTCGATTGCAAATTTTGCGTAGATTGTCCAGTTCTAAATGAATATTTAAAAAACATGGACACTATTTCTTTATTACATTTTTACGGGTACATTGGAAGTGTTGAAATTAAAAAAAAAAAAAAAAAAAAAAAAGCTAAAGCATCACATCCTACGCATTTTACATTCCAATACCACAGTGTTGTATATAGGGGTTGTATATGTCTCAGGCATTTGTTTCATGGCCAAATAATAATGGAAAAGGAAGGATAACAATTTCTCCAGTCTAAGATGAACCTTTATTTTTGGAGTGTTTTGCCCAATGAACACCATATATAACTGACATTATAATTAATTGTGTATGTAAAGTATTTGCTTATTACATACTGCATGCAAGAAGAAAGAAAACACTGGTCATACATGAATTAGAAACTCCAACCGGAAGTAAGTTCAAATCTTGCAAACGGTGCGAGATATTGAGAAAAAAATAATCGAAAACACTCTCCCCTTTATGATACCCCTTGGCTTTTTTTTAATCAATACGTCTTTCACTTGTGTCTGTAAAGGGACATGTACAGATGTTGTGAGGAATGAGAAGAAAATTTATGCTCATATGCGAATGATGCGCTGTGTAGAGAGCGCAGGTTCAGCTAGTAGTTGTTAAAATCCTATTTTAAACTGTACTGTAGTATCGTTCTACATAAATAGTCTTACTTCCAGGGATGTCAATCCCCTTCAAGGGCTTGCGCAAATCTCCCAACTCCAAAAATTACAATTCTTCCCTTAAATATACCATTCATCCCCCAAATTCAACTTTCTCCCTCCAAATCCGCTTTAAAAAATGATGTTCCCTCCCAAATATTCTTATGGGCGCAACGTGTGCCCTAAAATTTATTTGTAGGCATGTAATAACAGATCAACCAACCAAATTATGAAAAGTATTTTAATTTTAAAGAAAAAAGGCTTATTTCCCCTGTCTCTACGTGGTTACTAGACTTATTTTGATAAATAAATAAATAACACTAAATAAAGTATTTGATATTCTATTGATGTAATGAATCTTAAGTACTGTGCTACAAAGGAAAAATACTTTCTATTTAACTGATATCAATTTTCTATACCCTTTGTTATTTTTTCATCCTCCTACCTGTTTTTACAATCTCTTACCGTAACCTTCTTTAATTCCCCCACCCTTCCCGTCTATTTTTTTAAACCGAGAGGACAGCTTCATTTAGCCCTCCCTACAGCATAAAAGACGAATATATACGAATCATGCTCGTTGCATACTTAATTTTTTTTTTCTTCTTTTCTCAAAGCGTTACGTTGGAATGCATATAGTCACCCTTCTGCATGCATACCATTACCATACCTACCTGATGCAGAACTTGCCGACATCTGGTGGTTGATCAGTATAACAAACAGTGTTGCCAAGACCATAGATACCATGAATCTTCTTGTTAATTTGGTAAAAAGTGGTGGCATTCGAATCAGTCAAACAGTGATAATTATAATAATTAGTCTGTAATATATATATATATATATATATATATATATATATATATATATATATATATATATAACAAGCAAGGGCGACCATCAGGGGGGGCAAAGTGGGGCGCTTGTCCCCCTCTAGAGGAAATTGTAATCGAAACCCGAAAACCCAATAGATTTTTTTAGAATAGTTACCGCAAAATTTCAGACTACATTTGAAATGTCGCTTATACTTGCCTCCCCCCTTGGAAACCGCAATATGGGCGCCCTTGATAACAAGGAATGTATCTGTTCGCAATTTAATGTCCCTTTTCAGAAGCTACACGTCTGTAAAAGGGTCGAGAGCTAAAATGAACTACATTGTGAGGTTGATCTTACATGATTGTCTGTACCGGATTTAAGAGTCGATAGTGGTTGCGAGCCCACAATAATGGCAGATTCTGTCTTTAATACCCTCGGTATTACATAAAGACGAAAGAAAACTAAAACTCAAACAAGGAACTTGTTTGTTTCAGCACAGAACCTCTATGAAAGGTTGAGAACCACGGTGAAGTATCCTTACTTTTATGAAAATAGAAATATCAACGGTTTATCATCGTCTTCAATAAAGATTATACAGGGTGATTCACGTAGAGTATATATAATATGAAATTATGGAAATTATTGTTATACAGTGCATATGTATATTGTCCCCTACGAGCAATTCGGTTTTGTTTTCTATATTTTTATTTCGTTTCGAAAGTATTTGAAGTCGCAACATTAGATGAGGCACTCTGTACTTGGTTCTAGATTTCCTTAATATATCTATAGAAAATGTTCTTGACACCAGAAGAATTTTGGAGACAATACCAGAGTTATATGAATAGCATGCGTGCCTTTTATGTGACATTCACATCAATTCGTTAGTAACTTTACAACTGTTAATGGAGATAAGATTCAAGTTTCAAACTTTTTTTTTCGTATCCGTCCGAGGAACTACATAAACACTACCAATTTAGGCATAAATCCCGTCTTAATATTATTGTGTACCACAATGTGTAATAAAACAAAATATTTAATTAAATTTTAAAATGTATATAAAATAAGCAATGTATAAAATAAAAACAATTTAAATATTCTTTAAAATTCATAATTTAATAAAAAATTTAAAATACCTTAACTTCTACAATGCAAATAACCAGCTATAATTTCTAAAACTAAAAAAAACTTTAAAAATATACAAAAATATTAACATAACAAAAAATCATGTAAATACTACCAAATTCCCTTCCAAATAAAATAAAAATCTATTTTAACATCAAAAATCTACAAATCAAATTATTCATAATTAATTTCATTATTCCATCATTCTATCCACCAAAAATTCTACTTATCACCATTACCAAAAATAAATAATTACACATTATCTTCTCTAATCTTTAAATCATACCAATCCATATCATACTCTATAATTATTCAATTATTCAAAATCAATTCATTAAATTCTTATTCTAAATTATTTCTATATTATCAAATTTTATCTTTAAAATTCTACTCCCATATTTCTAATTAATTTTAAATTACACTATCTACGCCCCCAAAACTTACATTAATTTAAATTACTTCTTTAAAAAACTAAATAAATATTAAAACCATTCAATAATTTTCATATATAAAAATTATTTAAAATTCACAACCCAAACAAAAAATCTCCATTCAACATACCTCCAAAAATTTCTAACTACCTTTTACATCACAAAACCAATGACATTTAAAATAAATTACAAACCAATTTTTAAAATTTTAGCATGGTGGAGGTGTTGGGTAATGTTGATAATTATTATTATATATAGGTGTTTGAAATTGGTAATTATGAAAATTATTTTTAGGATAAAATTGATTTTTTGATTGGTTTTTAAAATTTTTATAGTTATTATGGAATTGATTTTTAATTTTTTTTATTAGAGTTATGATTTTGATTTTTTTATTTTGTTTGAAAAAAAAATTTTTGGAAATTTTGTTTGTTTTTATTATTATTATTATTGTTATTTTGATTAGATGTTGATTAATTTGTAAAGTTAATTCTTAAATTTTTTAAATGATTGTAATTGATTGGAGTTAATTGGATTTTGTGTTTGATTATTTGATTGATTTTGTATTTTTGGTTTATTAGTTTTTGTTTAATTATTTTTTGATTGTTTAGTGTTTTTATATTTATTTTATTATTTGATTTGATTTTGGAAGAATTTGTTGTTAATGAAGTTTTTAATTTTGGAAGTATGTATTTTTAAGATTGTTTTGTAATGGAAGCATTATGTTTGTGTTTTTTCCTTTTTTGTATATGAGTTTTATTTTTTTAAAGTTTAATTAAAATATTTAATATTTTTATAGTTGTAAATTTATTACACATTGTGGTACACAATATTCCGTATACTTTAATTAAATATTTTATTTTATTACACATTATAATACACAATAATATAGATGGTAATCAAAATAATGGAAGCGCCTGACGAAATCGCAACTTACTTGCTTAATACGCACGAGACAGTTAGCTTTCAGAACACCTTTGATTCGTCGTTTAATGGAGGTATAAGAGTTGAATGTTTGGTTATGTCAGCGAGGATGGATGGAGGAGGATCTCTGTTCCGGAGTTTGAGCTCCAAAAGTAATGACAGATTTCTATAATGTTGAAGTCTGGGGATTGGACAAAGCAGCGGAGTGTAGTTCACTCCGATACTCATGAAGCACACCTCAGTAGTTCCATAAGTGTGAATTACCGTATTGTCATCTTGTGGCAGTGGTCGGGAAAGACATCTGAATCACTGGACGCACGGGGTCAAACAGAAGTCAACATAGTCAGTGACAGTAATGCGTTAGTACAGGATCCACGAGATACAAGGAAATTGCAGCCCACAGCATCACGGAGATGCTGATATGTTTCACGGCAAGGGGGGAGACAGTTCGGCGCCGGGAGCCTGTTTTTGAAAACACGGTGCAAACAATTCATCGGATTATATTACGTATTCGCAACCATTAACAGCTTATTTCGCATGTTCTAGACAGCAGTTTCCTCGCGCTAAATCGTTATTTGCGGTGATCAATGTGTGAACATTGTAATCCAACAGATTATGTTCAGGTTACACAACCCACGTCGAACTGACTGTCCTAATAAATTGCTCTAGACACTGATTGAGTTCCGCAGTCATTTTTATCCCATACGGTCCTTGGTCCAGTGGCGGATCCAGGGGGGCTATTGGGGCGATTGCTCCCTCCCCCCAGAAGAGGAAACTTTTCTTCTATTTTATATATAAATAAAACCCATTCCAGAGTTTGGAGCTCTTAAAAGTAGCTCTAAGTAACAGTAATACAACCCACCGCCCCTATCTTGGTCACAATCTTCTTCAATGCGCAGCGATCCTTGTCACTGAATATTCTCACCCGTCCATTATTACTCTTTGCCGACGCTTGTTTGGATATAGCATCCCCTTCATTACCGAGACTATATGAGTCATGGATCTACAGTCGAATCACATACGCTTCCAGTGGGAATCAAAATTAGGTCTCCCACGCCAAAGACGCGTAGGTTAACCATACAGGGTGGCTCAAAAGTAGGTATACAGTTTCGTACTGACCGGCTCATAGCATATATAATTTACTTATTGTTATCCATACAAACAGTGACTTATAGTTTCCTTATTATTTGTTTTTAATCTCTTTTCACTCATACCTTAAGCTTGGAACAAACAGAAGCAATAAATTAAAATGTCATACTTTGTAGGACTGTATACCTACTTTTGGGCCACCCTGTATAATTATGAAAGAACTCGCCGACGTCGTTTTGTCATATGAGTTTCGTAGACTGTCATCAACTTAGACTACGGTTGTCCACGAGACGAGACGAGAGGAAAAAATAAGGTTTTCTAGTCTCATTTCGCATTTTATTTATAGAACTTCCGTCCTGTGTCCATTCTAGAAAAATTTCTGGATTCTCGGAAAGCTTTTTTCGCCTTATCTCGTATTATTAGAAAATGTACAGAACTTATGCTCTGGGTGAACTAATGTCCATGAGACTCCTGAAATTTCTCATTTCGTATGAAATTTGAAAGTCACGTGAGCCCATTACCTTGACACTGTTCCTTGTGACACACCTACACACACACACTGCCAATCACCTTAGACACACTTGTGACACTTAACCGCGTACCCACGATTTGTGCTCTTTGAAACTCATTGAGGTCTCCAATTTACATCAAGGCCGTCTGTCCGCTTCAACACACGTCTTCGTTCTCTCCCATCTGACATACTGCAGACGATAATTTAACACACTACTAACAACGGCTAGTTACTGCTTCCTCATTATTATTATCACCTCACACACCTTACATGAGGCATAAGATATGTTTCCATTATTTTGATAACCACCTTAGATATTTTTATAAAAAGGCCTTGTGTCCATCTTAAACATAAATTATTAGGGACAATAGTTTCTGCAAGATAAGTGATAAGATAGTGAAAATGAAAGATGGATTGAGCATTGGATCATGTATAAGCCCAGTAATAGCAGATCTGGTAATGAATGAATGGGAGAAAACAGTGATAGAAAAAGGTGGTGATAAATTAATATTGTTTTGTAGGTATGTGGATGATTGTTTTGGAGTATGGAAAGGAACCAGAAGGCAATTGGAGAAATTTATTGGAGAATTAAATGATGAAAGAAAAGGTATCATGTTAGAGAAGGAAATAGAAAAAGAAGGTGTAATAAATTTCTTAGATGTCAAAGTAAAGAGAACAAAGGAAGGAAATTTTATAACATCGTGGTTTCAAAAAGAATGTGCACCAGAAGTTTACTGCAATAAAAGAAGTGATGTCGATGAAGGAACAAAAATGAATTTCATTAGGAATATGGAAGAGAAGATCAAAATGATAAATACGAAGGAAGATCAAAAGGAGAAAGATATAGAAAGACTATGGAAACAATTGAAAGACAATGGTTACAATGAAAAGGACAAGAAAAAGAGCAGGAAGAGAAGGAAGAAAAGTGAGAAAGAAGAAGAGAAAGAAGAGGACAAGAAGAAAAGATGGCATGGTATTGAAAGTGCAGGGGTGATATCAGAGAAAATAAGAAGAATTCTTAAGAGAGAAGGTATTAAGACGTACAGGCAAGGAGGAATGAAGATAATAGATATCATCAAGAAAAAGAAGATGAGAAAGTCAGCGGAATTATGTAAGAAAGGAGTGATATATGAAGTACCGTGTGGGATGTGTGATAAGGTGTATATAGGAGAAACCAAGAAGAGAATGCAAGAACGTTTAAAACAGCATAAAGATGATGTAAGATTGAAGCGAGACATGAATGCCATTTACAAGCACGTAGAGGAAACAGGCCATGAAGTAAACTGGGAAGGAGCGAAAATATTGGAATATGAAGGGAGACAACTGGTTCGGAAGTGGAAAGAAGCGAAGAGGATAAAAGAAGTGTACGTTAAAGCTATGAATTTGAATAGTGGTTTGAGTATTAATGAAGAATGGGAAGACATTTTGAAAAGAGAAGAAAGAAGAAAGAAGAAAAGTAGAATATAAGGACAATATAGGGTTAAATTTTATTTACATGTTTTTCAATATTCACGTAGTTAATTAGTAATTAATATTCAGGTAGAAAATTTAGTATTCAATATTAGTTAAAAATTTCTATATTTAAATAGTTAATTAGTATTTAATTTAGTTAATATATATTAAAAGAAATATAAAGATTGGGTAACAATGTATTATTTCTATTAAGAGTTTAAAATTGTCACAACAATGGGCATATATTTTGAATTTTAATGAAAAAGATGATTCTTGATTGGTAGAGATAAGAAATTATGTTATGTTATCTATGATTTCAGTTGAAATAGTAGTCTGAAGAAGGAAGTGATATACTTCCGAAACTGTTACATTTCTCGTTAATTTATAATAAAGAATACAGACAGCCTTGTAAGAAAGTTATGTTTAATTTATGATAACCACCTGTATGTCTTCGATTCTGTAAAGGGGGATATCAGGCTTCAATCACTTAAGCACTGCAGAAAATCACAGGAAACACATCAGTGGCGGATCTAGAAGGTAAAAACTGGGGGCACCAGCCATAACCCAGACTATGATAGGTTTATTATGAATTTACAATTTGTCATTGGTCCTGCAGAAGTTCCCAGCTTAACTCTCTCCCAATGGATGTTATGGCTAGGTCGGATCTCAAATATTGTTTTACACATTGCATAACAGAAAAACTTCAAATGAAACTACATCTAATATTCCGAAAATTTTCCAATAAAGAGTAAATATCAACACTTACTATAAACTTTCAAAAATAATGATTAGCTTCAATTATTTTGTCACTCAAAAAAACTGGGGTTCCTAGGTCCCCCGGCCCCAGGCAAGATCCGTCACTGAAACAGATCCTTTGAAAAGATTCAAATATAGTAATAACTGAACCTTTAACCAAAATATACTTTTATACAGCGAACATTGAGTTTAACAGAAAAAAAAGTAATTAATTATCTGAAATTGTTACCATTTTGTAATAGGCTGCAAAAGAAAGGAATATCGATGAATAAAGAAATTCGCAGAATCGATGCGCCATTCTTTTGTTTTTCAGTATGAAATTAGTTAAATGGCAAGATGGAGCGAGGTGACCAAGAATGTTATAAAATAGAAGATCTACCCATATGTATCTTTATCCTATTAAATCAATGAAGCCAAAAAAAAAAAAAAAAAACCGAACATCGGCACGTCTGATTGGTTACTCTAGTTTCCGCCATCGTCTGATTGGCTACTTTCGTTTCCGCCATGATTGTTGACTCAAAACATTGCGATCTTATTGGGCGGAGTGGGCAGAGTAGGGGTGGCGAAACTGTGACGTATGGCTTCAAGATTTTGTTGTAAGGGCAGATCCTCTATTTTATAACATCCTTGGAGGTAACACTTGAATAACATACACTTTTACTTACCCACAGCATAGATTTTTCGTCGGAGAAACATATACTTTTGCCGAAACCAGACATCAATATTGATACTGTTCGAGACGAAACAGACTCAACTTTTGTCTCGTAGAGAACGCTACGTACAGTCACCCACATAAGTACCTGGACCCCTGACCGTTATAATTCCATTACTTGGGGTCCAGGTACTTTTGTGGGTGACTACATTGATGGATCTGCAGGATTTCACTAATAATCTGCAAGAACTATATATATCAAATCATACTGAAGACATCGCTTTATATTTTTAAAAGTTGATATAACTTTTCCACTTAATATTAAAGTGCTTCGGTATGTCTAAGACATACTTTCTGTGGTTTTACATGTATGATTTATTTTAGAATACATTTTAATACAAAAATATACGATGTTGTGCAAGCTTTTCTTGCAAAACACATCCTCGTGGTATCTTCTTTGTTGTTGCTTCAAGCACATTGTCAAATTCTATGCAACGAAACATTTGATAAACTCTCACAGAAGGTAAAAGAATCTCTGTGGATTGAAATTCAAATGAGCATTATTTTGCAAACCAAATTTTGGGTCTTTATATGCAACGTTCTTCTCCATCAAAAGTGTAATTATAGAAAAAAAAAAAAAAGCTAGCCCCACAAGCTTGCTTTGCAATATTGCCGCCTTCTGACATTTCTAACAAGTAAAATGTGATCGCCATGATTTATGTTTCAATTGTAACACTTGGTTTTGTCTGTACTATTTCGATCTTCGATCTTCCAAGTATAAACTTTCTTTTTCTTCTCTTCTCTTTCCTTTTTTCTTTTTCTTTTCTTTCTTTTTTTGATTCAAGAGAGTCTTTTTCTAAAAGAAAACGTTATGTATTCAGTTATTTCTTTAAAACTTTTTCCTTAAATAAATTTCTTGTGTGCTTCCTCGTTAGTTTATCGCCCCATTCCACTTGAATTAGTTCATGCTAAAAGGGCAATATGGCGAAATTGAGTTAACAACGGATTTTTGTTCCTATAGGGTACACTCAGTGGCGTATTTAGGGGGTTATCAATAGTGTTGTTACTTTTCCCCATTCCACGTACAACAACAATCCTTCTTACCATTTCTAAGAATTTCATTGACTTTCCACTTTCTTATGCTCTTTGTTCATTGTCAAATTTCATTCCATGTAAGAACTACCTTCTGTTTTTCTTTCTTTCGTCCATTCTACTCTTCTGTTTCTTTTTATTAGTTGTTACTTTCTTTCGTTTCTCCTATCATACTTTCGACAATTGTTAGTTGTGATTCAAGTCGTCAGTAACACTAAAACTAAGAGGAGCTGATAAGTGAAACTGGTGTTCCACACCAACTTGCACGAATAACAACATAACGTGACTTTAGTTATTATAGCAAAGGAATATTTACATCGTTTATTTATAAAGAAAGGTAAATGTTTGAATTAAAGAAAATCAAGAGGGGGAATAAGTAGCCCGGGAAATTAGGTAGGCCAAGAGGATGCTTCCTTTTTCCTCAATGAATATAATAAAAGGTTAGATTCACTGCTAAACTTTTGTGCTATCACATACGATTCACCAGACTGCAATTCTTGCCTTTAAAACTGGAATCAATATATTTGAGCTTCAACTTGTCTCAACATTTTCTTTCAGATAAAAATGTACACAGATAAAACTGAATATTTCTATTTTTCTAAAACGAAATCAGTTAAGTTGAAATGAGATTACAAATATTCAACATGTGTTTGCACGAGGGTCATTTCAGATTTGCTTGGGGGGGGGGTAAGATCCTCCATAAAGGTCACCGACATATGAGTTACACGTTTTTTCCTAGTATAGTAGCACACGATCGATTAAAATATATTTAATTCTCAAGCTCATGTGGGCAATTGCCCCCTGCTTTTCCATTTTGTGCATACCCCCCCGAAAGAAAATTCTAAATACGCCACTGGGTGCATCCATATTTCTATGTATAATGGGCTTCAGTTTCATTGGTCTAACGTCATATTTGATAAACAGATGTCAACTTTGATTATTCTACACAGAATGAGCTTGTTCTACAATGTGGTTTTTAGTTTCCTCAGAACTATGTTTGACAGGAGCTCTCTCTGCATTATCTAACTCATTTATGCTCTAAGGGTAAGGGAGATGAAGATGATCATGAACGAAATGGTGGAATAAACAGGAAAGTGGGTGGAAACGGGAGAATCCAAAGAAACCTACAAACACAGTGTTTGACAAACCTAACTTGGCGAGACCTAGAATCGAACTAGGGACTCCAATTGTTTTTTTAAGCTTGACTTGAGCTATGAATGGGTATTACAGTTGCACAAATATTTGCCATTAACTATATCTTAGCAAACTGTTTCCCAACCAGTGCATCATGATACACTGGTGTGATGCATAATCCCATAGGGGGTGTCGCGAAATTTTAGAATTTAAAAATCATGAAGCGCTTAATGACGAATTAAAAATTACTTTTGAGACAGACTGTACCAGTCAGCGCTTCTAGCGGCAGCAACAGTGCTCAGTAGTTACTACCCCATAGAAACTTATAGTTTAACAATGGTATAATTTATATTATTATTAATAAAAAATGAAGTAAATGTGTCGTGATGTGGTACACGTTCAGTACAGTGTGTCCTCAGTCAAAATAGCTTGGGAACTACTGCTTTTTAAAACGCCTTGCCTGTATGCAACCAGCATTATGCTTCTGTTGTGCAGGTTTACATAACAGTACAGGCTCATTAAATACCCATATAAAAATTCTTGGACATTTTTCTTCCTCTTTTTTTTTTTTTTTTTTTTTTTCAAATCCAGATTCAGAATTAAGACCCAGCAATGACGGAAGCTTACAGATAGAAATATTGTCATAAAATGTCGAAGTGCGCACGGTATCTTTGTTGTCAAATTTACGGCCAACTCTCCAGTAACATGATATCAGGTCCGTATCGGGTTGGTATGTATTATTGAGAACCAAATAGGCTACAAAGGTAAAAGTCGTGTGTCCAAGGGAGGATTTACGACAATTATGTGAGACCGAAAGAGAACATATCTTAATTGAAAGAAAACTATATTATCCTGGTTTCTTTTTCTTTCTTTTTTTTTTAAAAAAAAAAACTCACTATGGAAATAAATTAAGATCATAGACGTATCTCAATTCTATGATTTTGTATAGCAAACTGTGATGCGACATCGCAATTTTAAAAATGCTGATACATATACGGTACCTTCTATAGGAATATAAAACTGATAAAAACAGTTAATTCATTGATTTTTTTAAAGAAATTTGACAACACACGAATATAAATAGGACATATTTTATTTTAATTAGGCAACCAAGGAGTTACAGAACAAGTTGCTGAAATAATATTGCAACGTGTTAAAAAATCCTTGTTAAAAACATATAAAGCCAAAATTGAATTATTTTAGAGTACCGGTATTAATTAAATGTACGAAACAAAATATACAACGTTACAATAATAATTTAGAAAAAAGGAATTGTTCCAAATATTGATTTTTTTTAAAAAAAATCTCTTGCTGCTAGTTTAGTATAATAATAACGATAATAAACTGATGTGACTCTGGCAAACAAGTAATTTTAATAAATTGGTCTGGTTTCTTAAACTTAGATATCATAATAATACAAAGTTTGCCTCAATCTGGCAACAGTGAGGAAAAGTGTTTATCTTTATACTTTGTGGTAAGATTCTAGGTGGTCTTCTTTCCCTCTTTTTCTGTCTGCAGCTATATCTGCTGTGTTCATTCAGGTGCAACTAATGTTTATAAGCATGATTTAACAAGAAAAAATATGTATATAAAAAGAAAAAGAAGAAAAGATTGGAAACATTAAAAGAAGAAGAAGAAGAAGAAGAAGGTAAAGCAAACTGAAGTGGCGGGATTCTAATATGACAAGTCTCAAGGCTTTTTTCCTGCTTCTCATCACAAAGAAGAGTTCTGATTAAGCTTTAAATAACAGAATAAAATTAAGCCACTTACTTTAGTGACAGCCTACTTTTATGAAGATTAAAGATTTACTACTCTTTTTTTTTAATGTAGAACTATATATATATATATATATATATATATATATATATATATATATATATATATATATATATATATATATATATATATATATATATATATATATATATATATATATATATATATATATCTTCATTAATTTGTAACGCTTGAATTGATCTGTCAGATACCTTTAGTAAAAACAACAACTTTATCTGTAATGATATCGGAATTAAGAAATTTCGCAAGTTAAATTGATCTTTTAACGTAAAAGGAAAGCAAAATGTTAGGTCCTCATGTTCTTTGCAAATGTTTGCTTATAACCGCTGGTGACAAGGTGAAATGAAAGACAGGCCACACACAATGTAGCAAACCATTCATTTCGCCCTACTTTTTTTATAGTGGATGCTCGAAAAAGTTATCAAAAACATTAACAAGCGCCACGCCGTCGGCGTATGGATCTCCATGCACGTTTAAAATTCCAGGTTATGTTATGAATCTCTTCAACTACAGCACAGAGTCTAGGGACGAGATCTGGGTCGGAATCAATGTGGGTATAGTACATGGTGTTGTTTAGGTGCCCTACAAGAAGAAATCAAAGCATGACAGATCGAGTGATTGTAGTGTTCAATCAACTGGGTTCGCTAGATTGGTCAGATGCATAGTGTCAAAGTGGATCCTGATATCAACGGTAAAGTGTACAGGCCCATCATCATGTTGGAAGTACATATTTTGTCGTCACTGGCGCAAATCCCGGCGGGTGAGGGGGACATGTACCCTTCAATCTTGGGACTGGCGGACTGTCCCCCCCCCCAATAATCCGATCTGAAATTTGTTTCTTGGGGGGGGAATGTTATGATTTGTGTCTGATTGCCACAAAGGAAAATGAGATGAAATTGATGTCCCCCAGAATAAGCTTCAAATCTGTCCGCCCTCCAATGTTGAAGACAGTTCTGCTTCCTTGATCCTCAACAGCATTTTTTTCAACTTCATATATATTTTGAACATCGCTTACAAAAACAAATATATATATATATATATGGGAACGGTCTTAACCCCCCTCCTCCAATGTTGAAAGATTTGCGCCGCTGTTTGTCGTATAAGCTAAGGAACCTGGTCCAGCGATTACGGCAGTTTCTCGCTGGAAACAGCGTATGTGTCCCCGTTCAGGCGACGAGGTTGAATCAAATATCGTTTTCCGTGGCGGTATTTCAGATGGTTCTGTTGATGGTTGCTTGTGAAAACTTAGTTCCGTTCATATTTTCCATTTGTCTTCCTTGCTAGCGCTTAAGGGGATGATCTACCTTTTCTCGGCACAAAAATTTTTATATTGGACCTTTGGGGAGAACGTGGCTACCGAATTTCCTCAGTTTCCAAGGAACTAGGTATCTCTAATGGGAAAGAAAAATTTTGCAGCATTCTACAGAAGTTTATTAACGGGTTGAAATACTTAAATTATATATTTGTCTGCTAGTTTAGCAGAAATAAATTATTAAAAAGTAAATAAATTTCTTTTTATACAAATTATAATATGTCTAACTTTGGAACCAATTATGGTAGAAAGATCAACTTTTTTTTGTTTTATTCCTTGAGAAGAAACGACTCTAATAGTTTTAATCACAACCATATCTGATACGCCAATTAAAAAAATAGTATTTTAATATAAGTATTAAAGTCCACCTGTCAAAGTTTGACGAGGGTAAATCACGCCCCACTCTAAGCTTGGCCGCGGAAAGGGCGGGGGTTGGTGAAATGGAGGAGGAAGGGGGTGGATGTCTGAATGAAACAGGTTCTCGACCAGTTTCTGAGATTACCTGTCAGCTGCCAAATACTGTTAGCTTTATAGAGTTTGTCTCCTTCAATGGTTCCATACTAAGAGACTGGACGATGTGCTGTGAAGTATCCTCTTTTCCCCGTTACCTCTGGAAGTTCATCAAGATGCATTTTAGAGTGCGCGGGAAGAACAGTATATATCAGAAAACGCTGTTATTTTGGAATTTTTCCCCCTTCCGGACAAATATTATAGCATACAGTACCGGCAGTGGCGAAGGGAAGGGGGCAGAGGGGTGCCCCCACAGGATTCCGACAATGTAAAGTCCTGGCCCCCATATATAGGTGTCCGTAAAAAAAAGTCCCCTAAGTTTTTTTTATAATGTCTTGGGAATATATTTTAAATTTGAGGTGTTTTCCTGGTAGCCGTCATTTTCCAATATGGCCGCCGCCCTACTTAAATCTCCCTCTCTGTATATATATATATATATATATATATATATATATATATCAAGAGAGAGATCGTGAACCAAGGCACTTAGAAAGATAATTTTGGTGTCAAAGTATAGGTTTTTGAGGCCGATGAATTTAAATATGGCATTGTTTATTGTCACTTAGAAACCTTACAACCTGGCAACACTGTTGTCTAACGATTAACTGTACAAAGTTACAAATGCGTATATCCACGCATTACTCTAGGATGTAGCGTACTTCCTCAGGACTAAGCGAAACCTACTTTTTCTGGTAGCTTTCATCACGACAAGACTTATTTTACATGGTAATATGAGAGAACATTTGTCTAAATCCAATATGGCAGCCAATATGATGGCTAATTACTAGGCAACCAAGTAATGGGCTTATTCAAATGCCTGTCAGTCCTAATTGGCGTAGAGCCTAGAGAATGGGAGAAAGAGGCAGGATATGGTCTCATTGAAGAAGCGTCTCCTGAGGGGGCGAGGGGAGTTTAAAATACTCCATTTTTTAATGAAAAACACGGTTTTGCCTCCTTGTCCGCAGACAACACTGCACACCAAATGCTCTATAAGACGTTCTCTAAATAGCCCTGTTAGATCCAATCTGTATTGTGTGTAAACCGTGCATTTTTACGGGGAAACAGCGGAGCAAAAGCCCTGTTTTTTTGTGATATTTCTGGTTTCTCGTGCTTACTTCACTAAGACTAAGCACTGTAAGCCAATCTCTAATTATCCTATAGCAGTGTTAATTTCAGATCATTTCCTCCGGAGGCACCACGCACAGAGGGGGAAAGCGACTAAAAATTGCGTGCTCCACAGAAATTTCTGTGAAGATCTCAAGCACCCGAGGGTGAATTTCGTAGCTCTTGGGAGAATTTCCCACCAGAATCACCCCTGAAATCATCACTCCTAGGGAGTTGAAACAAGAAGCAGGATACGCAAAAAAGAACAAACTTTCAAAGCATTTAAAGTTTAGGCTCGTTGCGCTAAGCACCTTCTTAGGACGAGGATATGGGAATTGAAAAATGCACGTTTTCTTTTATTTATTGAAAAATATGTTTACCCTTTTTTGTCCCCAGACAACCATGCAGACGACACACACCAATTGTCTTATACAAAAATGTTGCCATGATAGCTCCTATAAGACCCATTTGGAACGGTGTCCATATTGTGCGTTGTTATATGGGGACAAGGGAGCAAAGCCCTATTTTCTTTGACTTTTTCGTTTTTCGCGCTTACCCCGCTAAGACTACGCACTGTCAGTTAGTCTCGATTTATCCTAAAGAGTTGAAACAAGAAGCATGATACGCAGAAAAGAACATACTTTCAGAATGATGACGTCCTATGGGTGGGACCTACAGCTTAACGTAGGATCCGAACCACTTGTGTCTCCATCGGGAATCAAACAAGGGACTCCTTGATTATAAGGGAGGAGCGTAACTATTCATCCACGACACACACATACATACATACAAACATATATATATATATATATATATATATATATATATATATATATATATATATATATATATATATATATATATATATATATATATATATATATATATATATGCAGACTATAATAGACTATTGTACGTGGTAATAAATAGCTACAATAATATTCCAGGAACTTTTTGACTGTCACAATCTTTATTTTCTAGTAATGCATTCACATTGAAGGCTACGTCTTTGAAAATAATGTTGACAAATTACAAGAATTCTTTGAATATATTCTATCGACTTTTTTCTGTAATAAACTATTGTACATGATTCTAACACAATTACTCAACTATTGACACTTGTAATATCCAACATTTCTAGGATAGCACTGCAAACCTTTGATCACGAAATTAGTTTGAGGTTTCTCATTTCAACAAGCGCCTCTTCTAGGGTCTCTTCTCTTTTACATTCTTGAGTTTCTTGAAGGACCTGCAGCTCTAGATTTCTGCTCTATTATCTTCTCCACCAAATTCAAAATAGAGGTTCTTCTACTCTTATGTTTTCCTGTGACAACTCTCTACAATATCCAGGAATTTACAGCTGTTGTATCCGTACGTGCACTAAGAATCGTCTTGAACCTACCCGAATGAAGCATTCTGGTCGTTTTGGTTGAGTATGTCAACACCATGTTATGTTGCACAACAGCTCTCCTTCCTTTTTTCCTTCAAATGACAGAGTTATGATACATTTCAACGTAGAGTAGACGGACTTCTGGGGGGGGGGGTTGTAATACTGCTCATTAGAGGTACTTTTAAGAGCTCCAAACTCTGGGATGTTTTTTATTTATATATATAAAATTAGAAAGTTTCCTCTTCTGGGGAAGGGGGCGATCGCCCCCTGGATCCGCCACTGACTAGCATATATACGGTATATAGCTACTCGAAATTTCAGAATCCTGCGATATACTTCCGCAATGATTTTTATAGAGGTAGTTGCTGACTACTTCAAATTATATGCCCGTAGCTAAAGCCCCTCTATACAAAATTGTAGCGTGAGTACCTTAGGATTGTGAAACATGTATTTTTGGATAGCGCACCTGTTAGTTCCTAAGTGGAGTTTTGACACGACTACGGTAGGTCCGATAATTATTTCTTGTGAAAATGTCATATATTACCCTTTACAGTCCGTGACGACAGTAAGATTTCTGTGATTCGGCCAATCCCTGTTCCTACTTGCAAATGCCTGATTTATAGCATTTACGCTATTAGTAAGCGCTACTGAGGTCAATAAGAGTTGAATTAGATTTTTGCGAGGGGCGTATTGTTATAGCATGTTTTCTAACGCACAAAGGGATGTTCTGAATGGGGGCAGCTATGTGTATGTTTAGCCAATGGAGCCATTTGTATCTTCGTGGCTTTGCTCTCTATAACTCCAAATAATAATAATAATAATAATAATAATAATAATAATAATAATAATAATAATAATAATAATAATAATAATAATAATAATAATAATAATAATAATAATAATAATATAACTTTTGCCTCCTGAAAATAACCAGATGGTAAAGTTATGGTCGATACATTTTTGGAATTCGAAGGCATTTTAGAATGCTTGTCTATCATCTGGCTATCAAAAATAATTGATCACCATTTTCTCTACATATCTATAATTTTCTTACAGGGTAGAAACACCTCCTCGGAAGAGAGAGAGAGAAAAAAAAGAGAGAGAGAAAGTAGCCGAACTTGGGCTATTGAACGTGAGGACAGGGTGTTTACATTCGCATTGACACCTGCTGTGAAAACGGTCTGTGTACATAGCTGAAAGAGATTTGTGAAGACCCTTCCCTTCATATCTCTCGGGACGAAAACAAAAGAAAAGGGTGGGCGCGGATGCCTTACCCTCGTCAAACTTCTTGACAGGTGGACTTTAATACTTATATTAAAATACTAATTTTTAATTGGCGTATCAGATATGGTGGTGATTAAAACTATTAGAGTCGTTTCTTCTCAAGGAATAAAACAAAGAAAAGTTGATCTTTCTACCATAATTGGTTCCAAAGTTAGACATATTTTAATTTGTATAAAAAGAAACTAATTTATTTATTTTTTAATAATTTACTTCTGCTAAACTAGCGGACAAATATACAATTTAAGTATTTCAACCCGTTAATAAACTTCTGTAGAATGCTGCAAAATTTTTCTTTTCCATTAGCGATACCTAGTTCCTTAGAAACTGAGGAAATTCGGTAGCCATGTTCTCCCCATAAGGTCCAATATAAAAATTTTTGTGCCGAGAAAAGGTAGATCATCCCGTTAAACTCGGCCTTTTCAGACACACATTTTATGGCAATAAATGCTTTTTTGTTGTTGTTGTTGTTGTTGTTGTTGCTCCCTATTATCCCTTACTATTTGGCCAAACAGTTTCCCAACACCTTGTATTTAACTAGTTGGGACCACAAAGCCAATAGTGAGTATGTGGGTAGTAAGGTACGACGAAAGAGTGAAGTTCCTCTTACACACTTGAATATCAACCGAAACATTCCACTCTTATCAGCAACTAAATACAGTATGTGCAGTAACTATGTTTATTCATTACAATATCTATGCAATCACTTTCAATAGATGATTTGTGACATCCTACTTTTCTGAGCTCCTTCCCAATAAACTGCACGGAGAGGAAAAGGCGCAAGCATTAAATATAGCGATAACAAAGAGCAGTAGTGACAGTCAAACAAGGACATCGATGGTTTTGCAGCCATACTCTACTCGTACACTACCAACACTTGTTTATTTTATTTCTCTACTTCATCCCTTCCCTCTTTGCCAGGGCCGGATTAACCCATCTGGAGGCTCAGGGCTAGAAAAATATGTAATCCCTGCTGACTTCACCTAATACATTCTGTGAAAGTAAAGTAGGAAAATTAATGGAATATTTTTCACATTTTTGGTCATATTTTATTTCATGATGATGATTGTATTTTTATGAATCTTTTTAGAGAGCCACTTGATATTTTAATCAGAGTGGAGGCCCCTGTGCACCCGGAGGCCTGGGACTACAGCTTCCCTAAGCCTCCCCTTAATCCGGCCCTGCTCTTTGCTCTTGCTTTTTCTTCTCCCTCAGTTCTGTGATTGTAAAGGTACGTTCCTGTGTCTTACAATAGTCAATTGGAAATGTATCCACTAAGATAACAGCAACCTACAATTTACAGCAACGCATTATTAAGATACTTGTTTACTGCTAACAACAAAACCACATGATGAATTTTACTTCAGCTACGTAGCCTATTCCATTGTCCAGTCCCCCAAAACACGAGTCTGAACATGAATTTTAATACAAATGATTGTTAGATGTTTAATATCGTTTTCCAGCAGCGAGAGAGAATGAAATTACTTGCTTAAAATTTTAGGCTAAAGAGACGCCACTGATACTTTAAAAGTAGTATGTACGGTACTGTTTGAACTATGCTATATTGGCGTAACTAGAATATTTTGCTAACGGAGAGAGAGTATCTTTTACTTCTGAGAACTGAAATGACACTTTTAACAAACACAGCTGAAACCTATTGTCCAACGGTATTCTGGAAGAGTGGTGGACAATAGCCTCCCTCCCTCTAGACTAATCGAATCACTGACATACACCACATAATAAATAAATAAACTATTTACACCAAAGACTATTAACTCGTCAGGTTGGCAGTAAACGACATAGTTTTTAATGCCATAAAAATTCGTTTTGTTTTCTTAATTTTCTCAAAAATTACTCATGAGGTCTTACCCCACAAACATGTTATTTCATTCAGCTCGATGTACTTTATCAATGTGTGTTACCTTTGAACAATATTATAGTTGAACCAAAATTAAATTTGAACAGACACTCATAATTTCGGGCTATATCTCATTAACCATATCATATACTATCGTCCAGGGGCGTAGCCATGGGGGTGTTCACCGGATCCGGAGTCTCCATCTCAAAACTTCCTGTCTCATCATACATACAAGTACACTCTTTCAATAAAACTATACTTGTTTAACAAGGAAATAATTGATGTAAAATAAAGATTTGATCTTACATTTCATCTGTACTCCTTGTTATAAAAAACAATCTAGTTTTTTTTTTTTTTTTTTTTTTTTTGAAAATATAGGTTTACAATTACTTATCGTCTTTACGGGTGCAGAATAAAAATACCCGTTCAATACTAAATAGACGTAGTGGTTTGTAGTATTGAACCCCTGCCCCCAAAAAGCTTGGACCCCCGAATAAAAATTTCTGGGTTCGGCCTGTTATCACTCTGCTAATGCCATAGTATAAAGCTATTAAGTGCGTACACTTCAGTTTTAATAGGTGGCTTGGTTATATCATAAAGCATCACTTTTTTTAGGTTTACAAAAAATAGCTTTTATCGATTTTTTTCGAAAATTACGCATCGGAATTTACTCACCAATATTTTGTTCATCCTAATGAGATCTATCAGTTTATTTATTTATTTATGTTTCAGCTTTAAACAATTTTCCTTTTCCGTCAAATGCTAAATAATATGGAACAATTTTGTCCAAACAAGGCGTCAAGAAAAGAACTGATTGTGTTATGATATAATTAAATAATTTGTTTTCAAGAACTACATAATTGTCTTTCCAAACTTGCTTTTATTCATGGTCAAACTTTCCGTTCGGAAACAAGAAAATGTTAGTAAACGTTGTTTTTCTTGTTTTAAAACGCTAAGCTAAGAGGAAGAGAACAAAATTGACAAAAATTGAACAACTGAACCGTAATTTGGAAGCTAAAAGCCCTTTGGCTAAGAATGTTTGGGTTTCGGTTAAATTGAACAATTTACAACGAAACCGTTTAAAGAAAAAAAAATATATCTACTTTTCCTGATTTCAGATTTATCAGTAAACCACTTAAGACCTCAAGGAAAGAAGAAAGGGCTATTACTTTTTTATTTTTTTATTATTATTTTTTTTCGCTAGCTATATTGTTTTCCGATTTTCCCTAACCTTTTTCCTGTGCATCTGATACGTATGATTATAACTTACAGAAATAGATCCTTTGTTTCCAGAACCTGAAATGCTCATGTTCTATATCCCTGAGGTCAAATTGATTATTGCGTGATTTTTGTGAAAAGCATTCCGACATTTTTTTCAACTAAATATAATAGTAGTTCACACACACACACACACATCAGAAGTTACAGACAGAAAAAGAGTCTTACAAACTACCCACCTGTTAAAATAATTTCATTTCCTCAAGTTATGTTGGTTGAAAATTTAAACTCGGTTACAATTACACTATTATTAACATTTTTGTTTGTACAGTTTTTTTCTTCTTCTTCGTAATACGCAACTTTTTCTTGGTTTGTTTTCTTTCCACAGATCTAGTTTTGGAGTGTGTACCCTTGGTAAAGTTTAGTGAATCGCAATCCCAGGCGTAATTAATAGATCTTCTAAGAAAATGGTTTGTAAAATTGCCAGTAGGCTATCATGGTTAGGTTTCTGAAGCTTTTATTTTTCTTTCTTTCTTTCTTTCCTTGACAACTTGATACACAGAGGACATACACCAATGAAAAATATGGTACTTCTAACTGTAACAAATGGAGGAACTTATGATCATAGGCTTTAACATTTAGCTAAACTCTTTTCCAGCCTTAGAAAAAAGTAGATGTAAACAAACCCACTGGACTACCAGTGAGTCTATGACCAGTGATTGGTTGTTGGCCTCATTGCACTAGTATCCTACCGCAATATAATCCCCACTAAGATAATACTTTCAAATAAAGATATCTGAATTTATCCTGCATTTTGTGATAAGAAACGCAATATAATGTTTAACAACAGATGTAGCTTTATTTCAACCTCATCCGTATTTGAACATATAACATTTACTGCGCATGCGTGTGCCTGTGCGCTCAGACTCTGCTCATTTGAAATTATAGAATGCAGAGTTTCATGGCGACGATGAGTGACAATAGTCCGTCTCATGGTACAAAACATAAAAAAAGGCAAAAGGAACAGAGGCAATCTCGTTTATACAATGATTTAAGAAAATACATATTTCCAACATAACAGTGGACAGCGTGTTAATTATTTACCAACCAACCGAGCCTTACACTTCAGAAATTATGCGACGACAGTAACCTAGCAGACGATCTTGCTGTTCACGTCTCTCGTGTGAGCGCGGAGTAATACATTTCGCTTTGTTTACGTCTACTTTGTTCTAAGGCTGGAAAGACTTTAGCTATAACGCCAGCGTCATTTCAGATTTTGTTTGAGGGACATATCCTATTTTTTTAAATGCTCTCCTCTTTGGAGACCCCTGGTTGAATACCGATTAATTCATAAGCTTGCACCTAGATTGATATGGACTGTTTCTTTCAAAGAATATAGTGGCGCCAAATGTTTCGGGCACAAATCAATGTAAATAGTATAAGCAAATCAGTGTAAAATTCTGTTATCGGCATAGTTAATGCTTCAATAGCATGAAGAAAATTAAATACAAATATTTACATAATAATTCATAGCATTTATTTAATGTGATATAAGCAATTGAAGACCTGACATGAAACATATCCAAGTTATCCAGATTTTAAAAAAAATCAAGAGAAACAAATATATATACAAGGGCGGATCCAAGGGGGGGCTAAGGGTCCCCCCTTGACGCTCGGTCTTCAATTCTGCTTTACATTGGATAAAACGGCAAATTATGGTTTAGTCCCTCCCTTGATCATATCCTGGATCCGCCACTATATATATATATATATATAATATTGAATGATTTGGAATAAGATAGATGAAGCAGATGTGCTGGAGATTCACTTTACAACAGGAAAATTCCTCTGTTAAACTAACAAAACGTAACTTCTGCTAAATTTGTTTTCACTGACTTAATTTAATAAATAAATAAATGTGATTTGTGCAGCAAAAAGAATAAATAAGAATGCCTTGAAAATGTAATGTTTATTTTTGTATATTTGTACTAAGAAAAAGGGTACACTCCACCTAGGTAAGTCACTATTGATACCCTTGGAGATAGGTGAATAGTGTCTGTCACGAGGACCATTACATCGATTTGCAGAGCCTGGAATGGAAGTCAATTGTGGAGCAAATGATGTGGATGAGACTTTCATATTCAACAAGATCAAATTATTTTCCGTCAATTTTGACTTTCTTGTATCACTGACAGTAATATCTCATTTATGAACACACTTATCGCGACATGATAGTCTTAATATACAGTCTTAAAAATGTCTCACAAACAGTGTTGCTACTAACAGAGACTTTCAGGAAGTACTAAATGACTCATAAAATACAGCTTAACTCCTTGAGTACCAATGACATCCAGGTGGATGTCCTAAAATACTCCATTGCAAAATACCAGTGACACCCATGGAGATGTCATAAAATACTTCGTTGCACCTTGCAAAATACCAGTGACATCCATGAGGGTGTCATAAAATACTCCGTTGCAAAATACCAGTGACATCCATAGATATGTCATAAAATACTCCGTTGCAAAATACCAGTGACATCCATGAGGGTGTCATAAAATACTCCGTCGCAAAATGCCAATGACATCCATGGATATGTCATAAAATACTCCGTTGCAAAATACCAGTGACATCCATGAGGGTGTCATAAAATACTCCGTTGCAAAATACCAGTGACATCCATGGATATGTCATAAAATACTCCGTTGCAAAATACCAGTGACATCCATAGATATGTCATAAAATACTCCGTTGCAAAATACCAGTGACATCCATGAGGATGTAATAAAATACTCCGTTGCAAAATACCAGTGACATCCATGGATGTCATAAAATACTCCGTTGCAAAATACCAGTGACATCCATAGATATGTCATAAAATACTCCGTTGCAAAATACCAGTGACATCCATGAGGGTGTCATAAAATACTCCGTTGCAAAATACCAGTGACATCCATGAGGGTGTCATAAAATACTCCGTTGCAAAATACCAGTGACATCCATGTGGATGTCATGAAAACGTATCCTTTATTAAGAGTCGTATTAATCCTGGAGATGATGAATTTTTTTAGTGGATGCAAGACAAGACTTACTTCTACTACTTCTTCTTAGATGGCAGCACCTTACTGACAAAAAAGACAAATAAATGTTTTGTCTCAGTTGATGGCAAGCCTAAGAGAGCATTCAATTACATCACATATGTGTTTGTTTTGACGCTAAACAACTAACAATTTCCAGATCTACTCGAGATCGGAAAAGGAAAAACTTTGTCTTTGATCTCCGTTCAGTGTTGCCAACCTAAAGTAGCATAAAATCCCTTCAGAACATCAGAATTTCCCTTTTTCAGTTCAAATGTTCCACAAAGCAAATAATTGTTTTTATCAGTAATGTGAATGCTCTCCTCATACGTGCACCACAACTATACCCTATAACGGGTCTAGAGAATCTTTTAACAGTAAAGGAAAGTGGTATTACAGCACATTCATAGGAAAATGGAACGCAAGGGGTTAAAAACATAGCTAAACCTATCTAAAATTAAAGCTAAATTCATGCCTAATAGAATTTAACAAGAAAGTAAGCAAAGTATTTTCTAACATAAGGGTACTAAGTTAAAATATACTGTAAATATTCTCTCTGATATTCTGAAATCAAACACTTTCATCTTTAACACTTAAAGTAATTGTATATTTGGTGTATCAAAAGTCCGGGGCCGTAGACCAGTTCCGTTATGAGTAAAGATACGCAAAAAAAAGCAACGTTGCCAGTTCAGTAGCCTATGCGAATGGAACGTAGAAAAATAAGTGTGTACAAAAATGACAGGGTGATCTGGCTCATTGTTAAATGAGGAAACTTAGAATAGAATGCGTTTCCCAACAACACTGTATTGTTGGTATGGTGAGGGTTCTAGAGAACATCGTACTGAACTGGCAACGTTGCGTTTTCATTCAACATAAGGCATTTTATCTTACCAGTGTGGAACTCGATTGGAAATATTCCATCATTTTAGATTTAAAAAAAAAAAAAAACTTTCCAACAACTTTCCTCTCTTTAATCTTTTTTTTTTTTTTTGTACCTTTAATTCATAATGAAGTTCGTCTAGGCTCCGGACTTTTGATACACCCAGTATAGTACATTTTGTTCTCTCATTGGCTAGAAGTTCTAAAATTCCTTCAATTCTTTTTTTTTTTTTTTTTTTTTTTTTAAAATTTCCAATTCCAGCGGTAACGCTATATTTTCGGGGTATTCAACTCACACACAAAGAAACTAAAAGGAAGAAAAGAGTTGTCGAAATCCCGATATGCCCTGAGATGATATGCGATATGAATAAAAATAACACAAGTAAGATATCTTCCGAGTTATACCTCGTTTCTATTTATATTTTTTCTGGCAGATATTTTGGTTGGAATAGAAACTCAGTTACTGCTAGGAAGAAATGGCTAGAAATAGGGTAATCATGGATGTTAAAATCGGCCAAAATTATAGCTAATAGCTAAACTACATTTTCTACATAAGTAATCAGCACATGGAAACGGTTAGATTTAGCCATAAAAATAGCTAAATTGGTGTTTAGTCGTAAAAATTGCTAAATTGGCAGTTAGCGATAAAATTGCTAAATTAAGTAATTAGCCATAAAATGTTTAAAATGATATTTAGCCATAAAATTGCCAAATTGGCAACACTGCTCACAAAATCATGTCTAAATATTCTGAATTCCAAGAGTGAAGTTATTTTTGCAGAAGAAAAGCGACAAAAGTAAGAATGACTGTTAGAATAACAATAGGACGATGCTAAGTACATTAATTCGTGGCTCGTTGTTTTTTCTCTTATCTTTCTTTCTTTCTTGGCCCCAAACTATTTCCACCAATGTAACTACTATGAATATTAGAGACGACATAGAACGTCGCTTCCGTTTTAGTATTTTCCAAAACTAAGACGGAGAATAGTGTTTGGTTCCGCAGATATGACGCGTTGAATAAAAAGGACTCTATTTTGCTCGCTCCTTGGCTATCTACACATCAGATCACCGACATTGTAACTTTACACCCAAACAAGAAATATCCAAGAATAAAGGAAATATCGTGGTAGCGAAATTTTTTTTTATTCCATTTAAAGAGGATAAATCTGAAAAAATAAATATTTGTAATACACACAGAGTATAAGACACAGGTGCTTTTATTGATGTTAAGAGACGTAACAGTTTGTATTTTTTGAGTTTAAAATGAAAGCTCTGTAAAGTTTTTCTTCTTCTTCTTCTTTTTTTACTATCTCTAAAAAAGTTGATGATATATGAGTATAATCTTGTTCAACTACTGACCAATGATTCTTCACTGTAAAACTGTTGGTTGGCGGCTACTTTTAGGCTTTGAAAGGGGAGATCAAATACATGCATATATATACATATGGTAAACAACAAAGATCTTCAGTGTGTAACAAGTTCCAAGAATGCCGTCTTTTTCACTTTAGTCTGGCTGAGTCTCCTTTTTTCGCTTTGGGAGAAATGAATTCATGCTTCTGCAGTATCAATTTCTCTGCCTACAGCATCCCAATGCTAACAAACCGCGTACAGTGCAGTACATAACGTCAGCTTCTCAGTCAGAAAAAAAAAAAACTTCCTTTTCTTTTCTTGTTTTTCAACGATTTCCACAAAAGACGTCTTCGTTTTGCTGTTTCACTATCTAAAATAATATACTGTAAATACACAAGCATCACTTTTCCGATTAATTGTTAATTAGGCTTTTTTTTTTTCATTTTAAGATGAGTTTAACTCTTTTACATTATGGCTTTTTTTGGAGTAAATTTTAGACTTTCAGTCAAGAAGCTACAGCACCATCCCTATTTATCCTAGGATCATGGTTCGTATCTCATTCTCTTCAGAATAAAACAGCCTTTCAAAGGTACCATTCACATTCCGATATCATGTCCCTGGGGCGGGAGATTTTGAGAGAAATCGGATTTTTTCTGTTTTTTTTTTTTTAATTTTGAGCCCCTCTGGACTTCCCTTCTGTTAACGCACAGACCTCAAGATCAACTGAAAAATACTAAGGGATGTACTAAGTGTATGTACAAAATTTCAAGCTTCTATTTTGAACAGTAAGGGCGGGAAAAAATATTTACCAATGAGCCCCACAATGCCCCAGATTACTCAAAAAGACCCGGATGTAGTATACACATTTCCTGAGACATCCCTATTTATTTTAGGGTCATGGTTCGTATATCATTCTCTTTAGAATAGGACAGACTTTCAAATAGTACAATTCACGTGTCTTCATCATGTATCTGAGGTGGAAAAATCGCGAAAAAAGGATTTTTTTTTTAAAAAAAATACCCTTTCTTTTTACCATTTTGCCCTTCTGGACCCCTATTTTAACGCAGAGATCTGAAAAATCTGGAAAATACTAAGGGGTGTACTTAATGTGTATGCAAAATTTCAATCTTCTAGGTACAAAAGTAAGCCCGCCAAAAATAATAAAATTAGACATAAAAACTTTATTAAAGTTATGACGTCATCACACCCTATGTCTCGACGCGGAAAGGCATGAAACCATACATAACGTCTTCTACCATGCCTCCATGCTTGAAAAAAACAAAAAAAAAGGAAGTAAAAAGGTTTATTGGTACTTGTTTTTAAATTGAATAATGAAGACACTACGTTAGTACCTAAAAATAGGCAGTAAAACTTAAAAGGAAAAATGAAAATGAAATGAAATCTTTGAGTTTTACGTCAAACGGTTATGCCGGTTAAGCTAATGGGGCGTTTACACTTGGTCGATTTGCGTTCGATTCAGTTGAATTGACGTCACTTTCAACTTAATCGACCGTGTAAACAGGACTTCAACTTAATCGCTTGTTGATCGAAAGCGACTAATCGACTAGCAACTGAATTGAAAGACGTTCTATTTTCTGTGGTCGATTCTATTTTCTTCTGCCATAACACCTCAAATTGTACCAATTACTTTTTGCTTGGACATCTTTAAAATTACCAGTCGATTTCGAATCGACCAGAGGAGAGCGAGTCGACAAGCAGCATTCAATTTCGGTTGAAACAATTGAACACATCCATCGATCTCATTCGGTGTAGTTGCTTCGATTTAGTCGCAAATGCAGCGAGTCGATTTAGCCGTGCGACTAAATCGACCAAGCGTAAACGCCCCATAATGGGGCGTTTACACTTAGTCGATTTGCGTTCGATTCAGTTGAATTGACGTCACTTTCAACTTAATCGACCGTGTAAACGGGACTTCAATTTAATCGCTTGTTGATCGAAGGCGACTAATCGACTGGCAACTGAATTGAAAGACGTTCTATTTTCTTCTGCTATAACACCGCAAATTGTACCAATTACTGCTTGCTTGGACATCTTTAAAATTGCCAGTCGATTTCGAATCGACCAGAGGAGAGCGAGTCGACAAGCAGCATTCAATTTCGGTTGAAACAATTGAACACATCCATCGAACTGATTCGGTCTAGTTGCTTCGATTTAGTCGCAAATGCAACGAGTCGATTTAGCCGTGCGACTAAATCGACCAAGTGTAAACGCCCCATAAATGAGACGGTGATGATGAGTAATGAATGAAATGAAGAAAGTGGGAGGAAACGGGAAAAACACGAGAAAACCCCCACACACGGTTTGTCCACCACAAAGTTTACTTGGCGGGGGCTGGGATCGAACTCGGGACCCCAAGCACCAGAGATGAACGCTCTACCACTGAGCCATCGTGGCTCTAAAACTTAAAAGGGTTAAAGCACAAGTTCATCATTCACTAGACAGAAAGCAGTTGACACACTAGGCACTATTTAATCCGATACGTTCTGGATAACGGCAATGCCGGTTTATGGAACGAGAAAATTCACTCTCGATTAAAAAAAAAGGTGGGGGATGGTTAAAACATTCATTTTGCGTGTTTACATACCTAGGTACATTCTGAGTTTAATTAGCACTTGTAGAACTTGTGCTGGGCTTCGAGTACATTTATAGTACAGTACACTAATTGTAATATTGTGCAGGCGTGATATGTAATTCGGTAGAAAACAGGAAACACTGTACTGAAATAAAAACTATTAGTCACGATAAACATCGAGTGAACAAAAGACGCGGGCAGAGCAGTGGCGCAACCTGGCGGTCAGGAGCTACAAAAGACTGAACCCATTTCTCCAAAATCGAGAGCAGCTCCATCGGCGCCGGAATGACCGTAGAATGCCGGATTACAAAATGTGCCTAACCGTAGAATGCCGGATTACAAAATGTGCCTAACCGTAGAATCCCGGATTACAAAATGTGCCTAACCGTAGAATCTCGGATTACAGAATTTGCCTAGTAGAATGGCGTATTAAAGAGCACCTACTGCACTATAAGCTTCCAAAACGGTTTCCCTAGTTGTGTAATAGGCAAGACAATAGGCAATTGTCTAATAGGCAATTCCTGACAATACTGTACGGTATATAATGTCCAAAATTAATATCGATAAAATATTGAAACTTGATCGAAATATCAAAATTTATGAAAATATCGAAAACTATCACATATCGAAATTTATCAAAATATCAGAAATTATCAAATATTGAAATAATGAAAAATCGAAATAGCAGACACAAACTATCCAAATATTGCCTTCTAGTAAATTGCGGTTAATATATGTATTTGGTAGGAGAGAGGCTAGTAAATAGCCTTGATTACGAAGTACTGGAAACTATTCAAATATCGGATATAGAAATATCGCAATATCGGAATGTATATCGAAATATCGTAAAGTTCTAGTCTCTGGTTTGATCCCAGCTTATACTGTATGATGAGTTTACGATGGACAATAAAGTATTCAAAAATTTTCTCATTCTTTCATTTTCTTTATTCCAGGAATTTCTTTCATTCAGATTTTGAATTTACCATCCATGACCTGTTAGCCAGAAATTCCTAAATGTGGGTAACAAAGTATTATAATATCTTGTTCATAATCCAATAGATCAACAGCTTTTATAATAGGACAAATATTTTGCCGAGACACGTATATTTTAATTCACGCTCGATCCAAGCCATAGGAGCTAAATACACGGTTCTGATTGGTTGAAGTTATCCGTTTCTCGCCACGTAGCCGCTTCAAATATTTTAATCACGCTCAACCCTAGCCATAGGAGCTAAATACACGGTTCTGATTGGTTGGAGGTATTCGTTTCTCGCCACGTAGCCGCTTCAAATATTTTAATCACGCTCAATCCTAGCCATAGGAGCTAAATACACGGTTCTGATTGGTTGGAGGTATTCGTTTCTCGCCACGTAGCCGCTTCAAATATTTTAATCACGCTCAATCCTAGCCATAGGAGCTAAATACATGGTTCTGATTGGTTGAAGTTATCCGTTTCTCGCCGCGTAGCATACATATAGCACAAATCAAACGTCAACTACTTACTGTCGGTTCTCGGATAGAATTTACCAACCAACTCAAAACAATTGGCTAGAGTAGAGCGCGAAAAGAATGCCACCGATACACTACAACGTGTATATATTCATTCCTAAAAGAAATAAAGAACAAGAAGACCATAGTTGGTGACGCAAAAGAAGTTTCTCTTGGACATCCTGATGAAGAAAGAGTGGATAGAATATAGTTGTAGCTACCAACGTTGAAAAAGAATCAGGGACAACAACTTTTGAGTGTCTTGTGTGTGTGGTCAATCGACATTGATTCGCCGAAGCATCTGGATTAACAGCCATAACTCATTCTCCCTTACCCCTTCAGCTTCCTAACATTTCATTCCAGTTTCTTCTAATTTATGAAAATTACGTCATCCTAAAGCAGTCAGCTAGCTCCAACAAAAATAACATTTATGTAGAAGGAGAACCATTAATCCTTCGACCACTGTAATTTTTTCTTCTTTTCCTTAATGAAGAAGAAAGAAGGAAAACTTGATTGCTGGTAAGTATTCCGATACAATTGCTACTGGGATAGAAGGATAAATATTTTTTAAAAAAATAAATAAAAAATATGGGTGCTGCTGCCGACATCTCATATATATTTATATGCACAGGTTGTTTCACAATTGCTGTTACAATTTTTGTACTTTTGGGATGTGATTCAACTAAAAAAAAGGAAGAAGAAGAAGAAGAAGTTAATAAGTCGATACGCAGGAAAATTGAAATCGGCTTCGTTACTAAGTCACACATTAATATAACAGAAAATAACATTTGAGATTAACTAGCATTTAAAAAAAATATTGGATTTACAGGAAACAGCATGAAGATTTTTTAGAAAGTCATGAGTAGACGTGTTCAATTTCCCAATTTAAAGCTTCGAGAATACTGTGGAAGTATTCTCCATAAGAAGTACAGAATCTTGTACATCTTATATATTTCTTTACATTTATCTTTTTGTCCTCCCACACACAGAGCCCGAAACGACTCAAAAGACACAAAAAATACATGTCTTCAAATTTGGGCATACTTTAATGTGTACAAATGAATTGCCTTCTAATGGTGGACATAAACATGTCGATTTTTTTGACATTACGGATATGTCAGCCATGAACATAAGAAATGTGAGCAAGTATAGCATTTCAAAATGATCTACTGCCTTGTTTTCGTTAATTTTGACAGATTAGCATGTTATGTTTTGATCATTGGGGCAATGTTTGAGATGATATAATTGTACGTCAAAAACTTATACACATGCGCGGAAACGTGAGGCGGTTGTCGTTTGTCTCTTATTATCAGTGTTACCAATGTAGCACTTTGTCGCTTGATCTAAAAATTTTTAAGGATATTTTTATTAAAAACAATTGGTTCCTTTATCATTGTTAGAATAGAAATTTAGCACCTTTTAAATGTCTAGTGACTAAACTAGTATTATTTCCACTAAAATTAATATTTCTAGCGTCTTCTTGCAGTATTTTTAGTGACAGTATTATTCACGTTGTTGGCAGTGTGTTTAGTATCATAAAGACATGTGTGTGTGCCGTATTACGGATAGATTTGACATAATATTTTTATGCCATATCAACATACTTCGGGCTCTGTGTGCAGCATAGCATATATCAACAAGAATTAAGATATATGAGACTGCCCTCAGAACATATATTTTAATGCATCCTCATACTTCAAAGGATAGTAGAATATGTTTTAGTCCACATAAATATCATCAAAATGACTAATATATATTTTAAACCATGTCAATATATTCTAAGAACAATAAAAAGATTCAAGCCAGTGTTGAAAAATTCAAAGAGAAATTTTATTTTAATTTCTTATGGTAAAATGAAATGCAATTTTCTGAATATCGTTGTATTCAGGATCTTGTCTAGTTTTATCATTGAGATAATATATATTATCTCAATGAGTTTTATAACCTAATGTATGGTTTTAAAAGGTAAGTCGCAGTCTTATTAGCCTTGTCGACTATTGCTCTAGGAACTGCTATAAGATAATGGAATTGTACAATAATAATTGGTTTACACTAAAAGATGTGGTTACGACTGAAGCCATAACCAAAATTGTGCAGGCATATAACCTGAATTCGCTCGTGTTAAACAATGTTGTTACACAGTGAAATAATTGTAAATAAGAAAAGTAATGACGCCGGGGATGTTCATGCACTTTAAAGTTGGTATCCAAATTAAAAAGAATCTAAAAACAACACTTGTACTAAATAAAACACTGTATTAAACAAAAGTACCAGACAATTCTTTATATTCTTACACCATATTGCCTCGAACTCTGCTTTCACGTGACCACTTAATCTGCTGTTGTTGTAAATTAAGAATGGACGTTATTAACCCTTTCCGGATCCTGGCTTTTTGGGCTATTTTTTAGACTTTCAGTCAAGCAGGTACTGTATCCTCACTATTTATCCTAGGATCATGGTTCATACCTCATTCTCTTCAGAATAGAGCTGGCTTTCGAATGGTACCACATGCATGCTCATACCATATACCAGAAGCGGGAAAAAAATGTCAAAGTGAAAATTTCGGAGGGAGAAATTTTTTCTCGAACTTTGGCCCCCCCTGGACCCCCCTGTGTGATCGTAGCCATCAAAAAAAATTTGACAAATAGTACTTGGTATACTGAATGTGTGTGCCAAATTTCAAGTTTCTATCTTGAATAGTAAGGGCGGGAGAATTTTTATCAAAAATTCCCACAATGCCCCAAAGTACCAAAAAACACTATGATCTCAGGGAAGAAAAATCCTGAGACATCCCTAATTACCCTAGGACTATAATCCGCCAATCATTCTCTTCAGAATAGAACTGTCTTTCAGGCGGTACCATTCACATGTCTCCATCATGTATCTAAGGCGGGAAATCCTGAAAAATGGGGTTTTGGGGGTCAAGTTTTCCGTTTTTTCAACTTTTGCCCCTCTGGACCCCCTGTTTTTACGCAGAAATCGAAAAAAAACTTCTGGTAAATACTACTCGGTGGACTGAATGTTTGTGCAAAATTTCAATCTTCTACGTGAAAAAATAGGCCCGCCAGAAAAAATTTCCCTACCATGCCCCACTTTTACCCTATACAGAAGTATATTTGGATAAAAATTCACTGAGACGGCCCTAATTACCCTAGAATAATAATTCGACCGTCGTTCTCTTCAGAATGGAACTGCCTTTCAGACGGTATGACTCACGTGGTCCTATCATGTATGTAAGGCGGGAAAATGACGAAAAACGGGATTTTGGGGGTAAAAAATCCCTATTTGTACCCCTTTGCCCCTCTGGTTCCCCCCTGTTTTAGCACTGACATCGGAACAAAAAATCTGGTACATACTACTCCGTGGACTGAATGTTTGTGCAAAATTTCAATCTTCTACGTAGAAAAATAAGCCCGCCAAAAAATATTGAAGATACGCTTAGAAAATGAGAAAAGAAATTTTTGACTTATGACGTCATCACCTCCTATGTCTGGACGCAGGACGGTCTGAAACCATACGTAATGTCTTCTGCAAGGCCTCGGGACTTGGGAAAAAAACGGACGAAAAAGCTCAAATAGAAGAGAAATAACGCAATGTACCATGAAAAGTGCATATGGTACAAATTGTACCATAGGATCCCGAAGGGGTTAAACGATACTTTAAATGTGAACTTACTGGAGAAATACCAATAATAAGTAAACTGTTAATATTATCTGCAGGATACAAAGTAATATAGCCATTTTTGTTTACAGGAGTATAGTCAGCGCCTATTCTAAAGATTGTAGATACTAAATAGTTTCCCTTCCCTTTCTATTTTGTTCACCATCTGGACCAGTAATAAACGTTTGTATCAACCACAAATTCTCGCCTTCTTTCCTCCCCACTACGGTGGAGAGAGATTATAAACCCAGCTTTAAAAATGTTTGAAACATTTTGCGGTTGTGTGATTACAATCAAATGAACTATAAAGAGCAAAACCACCAAGTAAACCATTCTTCAATAGTGAAATATGAAACTATGCACTGTAAAAATAACACTACACGTATAAAATAAACCACAGAACATTTTAGTAACCAATAGAATTATGCTTACTAATCCTTATTTAAGGAATAAAACATCAACATTGAAGAAACGGAATTAAAAAAGAAAAAGGACTAATGTACGTGACCAAATTTGTTAGATGGAGTGTCCATTTGTGGGTTTCGACAACAGCGCCGCTCATTTCTCACGATAATTTTACACCAACTACCATTCACTACCTTAGCATCATCTATGAGCATGCATTCGGTTACCATTATAAGTGGCTTTCTTTTACTTCTTCTTCTTCTACTACTACTTTTATTTCTTCTTCTTTCTTCTTCTTCTTCTTCTTGTTAAAATTCTTCCTTTCTGCAGATGTTCAGAGGAGGCAAGTTCGTGCATTTCTGCTGGTTTTAGACTTGCGCTACTGCATGCTGCCACCTGAAAAGTCATTCAACATTCTAGAAAGAAGAAGAAGAAGAAAACAAAAGAACAACTCTTTGGAATATCAAGAATGAAGAAGAGGAAAAAATAAAAGAGATAAACAAATTACACAGAAGCCTTTGGACAAAATCTAGCCATTTTGTCTACCAGAGGAATTCCAACAGAAAAAAAAATAAGTTCTGGAATACATTTATTCAACTTATAGTTCAGAAACCCCTCGAAATAAATAAAAAGAACTAACTACTCAGATATTAGGCTTATGGTTGCTTGGGTATCCCGTAACCGGCAATTCACAGCAATCATCAAACCCAGAGAAAAGCGATGGGGAAAGGGAATCAAAATACGTTTGAACTCATATACTTATAAAGGGTACATGAAAAAAAAAGAAGAAGAAGAAGTTTAGTTAATCTTGAAACAAGAACCTTCCAGAAGAACTACCGTGAGAACATTTGCACACTATTGGTCTACAGACCAACCGCTCTCTTATTATTCTAGACGACTATCTTACTTTTTTCTGTTTCTTCTTTTTTAAAATAATTTTCTTTGCAGTATGATCAACGACAAAAGAAGGTAATCACGAATAATATGATGATCCTCTGTGATCCTGTCCTCGCTGGTTCTTAGAAGAATAATACACACAGACTAGCAAAAAAAGTTTTTTTTTTCATTCTTTTTAAGATCTATAATCACGAATGGTATTAGTGGATCACAGGTCCTACAAGAAATTGGTGTATCAAGTGTTCACTTCTTCTTTGAAGAATATGTAGAAACTGGTTACCGTTTGTACATTTTCAAAAGGAAATTAATTAATCTAATGGACAACGGGAGAAAATTACAGAATATCAACGACAACGAGGACGCAGTATAAAAGAATAAACAATCAAATCAGTCGAAAATGAGACATGGAGGAGTGGATAAAACAAAAGGTTTTCCTGAAAAAGCAATATTAATTGATATCAACAAAAGCGCTCTAAAGTAGAAGATAATAAAAGCGCTATCAAGTAGAACATAATAAAAGCGTTAAAATGGAAAATTATAAAAGCGCTAAAAGTATAAAATAATGTGCTATAAAGTAGAAAATAACAAAAGTGCTATCAAGTAGAAAATAATAAAAGCGCTAAAAGTAGAAAATAATAAAAGCTCTAAAAGTAGAAAATAATAAAAGTGCTAAAAGTAGAAAAATAATAAAAGCGCTATCAAGTAGAAAATAATAAAGAAGTTAAAAGTGGAAAATAAGAAAAGCTCCAAAAAGTAGAAACTAATAAAAGCGCTAAAAATAGAAAATATAAAAGCATTATCTAGTAGAAAATGGTTAAAAAAACGATATCAAGTAGAAAATAATAAAAGCGGTAAATAAGAAAAGCCCCAAAAGTAGAAAATAATAAAAGCGTTAAAAGTGAAAAATATAAAAGCACTATCAAGTAGAAAATAATAAAAGCGTTAAAAGTGGAAAATATAAAAGCACTATCAAGTAGAAAATAATAAAAGCGTTAAAAGTGGAAAAATAATAAAAGCACTATCTAATAGGAAATAATGAAAGCTCTAAAAATCACAAGATAATGATAATAATACAGCTATTAAAAGCAAAAAAAAAAAAAACAATTACATCTATTTTTAAAAAAAAAAAACTTGAAGTCTGTGTCAAGCTAAAGAAATTAATGTCTAATTCAAAATTAGTTTGGATGATAATTTTATAAGGTATTAATTTGTTTGACTCCTTAAATATTAGATTAGAATAATTTTTATTTGAACATATCGTAGGTTACAAACCCGTGATACATTATACTATACATTCCTATTATGTCAATTTATCTTTTTCTTCAAATTTACTTTCTAGGTTACAGGACTATGTTTCTGAAGGAGCAATTGATGACTGCTCTTTCACTAATTTGTCAATCTCTCTTTTGCGTTTTCCGAATGATGCATTCAATTATTGTGCTACGGTTTTCAGTTTCTCCTTTTCTTTTGTTTCTAGTATTTCTGCAACAGCTTCTCTTTCTGTTGCGTATTTTTGTATTAATTTATCTTTACGTATTTCATCGTATTCCTTACATGACACATCTTTGCACGCCCTCTGCGTCTTTGCGACTTTTTCATTTCCACATACCTAGCCTAAAAATGGCTATTACGTATTATCCTGTTTTCCCTTTTTAAATTTACGTGTGTTTTCCTTCTTAATAGATATATACCTTTTTTCTTTCTCTAATTCTGTATATTGTATCTTTTGATTTGGCCTCTTGGATAAGTGACCTGAAGGAGGTTTCTACTAGACCTATTTCAATCTGTTTGATGTTGTGTTTTATCTTTCCAGTTTCATTTATTAGCCTATCTAATCCCGTTTTAACCTATTTCAATCTGTTTGATGTTGTGTTTTATGTTTCCGGTTTCATTTATTAGCCTATCTAATCCCGTTTTAACCTATTTCAATCTGTTTGATATTGTGTTTTACGTTTCCGGTTTCATTTATTAGCCCATCTAATCCCGTTATAATCTATCTAATGCTTTTAGAGTAAAAGTATCTTTAGAATAGACTTCCAAAGTTTTTTTTATAGATAAAACCATTCTTGCAAGATGTTGCTTACTTCTTGCAGCCAGGTGTTGCTTTTCGGTCATTTTTGCAAGTGTTTGTCATTTTGTTTCTTTAACTTTATCCACTATTTTAAAACTTTTTTTTTTTTCATCCTGCTGTCGACAATTTGTCGAGGTCCAGCATTTCTCCGCTATTCGAGACTGATTCAACTATCTACCTCTGATGTGTAGGGTCCCTGGTTCGATCCTCAGCCTAGTAAGTTTGTAGTGGACAACATCGTGTCCGTGGGTTTCCTCGGGGTACTCCCGTTTCCTCCCACTTTCTCATTCCACCGATTCTTCCATCATCGTTCTCTTGCTTGAATCATTATCTCCCTTAGCCTAACAGCAGGGACGTACGCAGGGGGTAGGTCCTGGGGTCCGGACCCCCCCAAAATTTCGACTTTTGTATAAATTTAGCCTAATTTTAGGGGCAATTTTAGGAATTTTAATATAAAATGCCCTCATATTGAGTTTGGACCCTTCCCCCAAAATAAATACCTGCGTACGCTACTACCTAAAGGGTATAATCTTGGTACGTTAAACTGAAAGATTTCCTTTCATTTCATTTTGATTCATTTACAGAATTTATTATGTGGTTTGTTTATTTGTTTTTCCAAGCACTCTGTACCCCATATCTCGCTACCGAACGTCATTATAGGCTGGATCATGACCTCGAATTTGCGTGTTATTAAATGCATGACCAATACCCGTCCTCTATAGTAAGGCTTTTAGGAATGCGCACGAGACGAGTCGAGACAGGATTTTTCGGACAAAATTCGAGTTGAGACATGGCTCTTCCAATAGAGAAATATACATTTTTCGATTCGAGACATCACTTTTACAGCACATTTTTGAGACGAGATAGCCACAAAATCTTGTCTCGTGCGCATCCCTAAAGGCTTTAGTGTTAAGAACGTTGCCACTTTGGCTTCCGCTGCTGTTAATATTTGATGTTTGTTGCACGTTCATTGTGCGCTAATGTTGCGCCAAAATATGTGAATGTAATCACTGTCTCTGTATCATTTCCCTTATATCTTCACTTCTCATGCTTAGTCGGTTTCTGTCCCTTTCTAAAAAAATATTACTTTTGTCTTTTCTTAAATTTATTCGTAGATATATAGATGATAGGGTTATTATAGTGACAACCGAAGAAGGACCACAGAAGATGATTAACAGAATAGTTGACTTTGGGAAGCTATATGGAATGGAAATCAACATTGAAAAATCGAAAGTCGTGAGATGTTTTAAAACGGGTAGGAGAGAAGAGGACGCTTTTAGTCAGCATCCTTCGTAGGAAGACAAATTGGAGAAGAAATTGTCTTCTTCATACCGCTATAGAAGGAAATATGGAAGGAAAGCGAGGAATAGGAAGAAGAACACAACTGATCGATGATTTGAAAAACAGAATAAAATTTTGGGGGTTAAAAGAGGAGGCTGAAGATCGTGAAACGTGGAAGAAACATTTCCAGGTCCAACCCTAAATTTAAAAAAAAAAGAAACATTAGTTCCGGGGCCTGCCAACAGGCAGAATACTTAAATAATAATAATAATAATAATAATAATAATAATAATAATAATAATAATAATAATAATAATAATAATAATAATAATAATAATAATAATAATAATAATAATAATAATTATTATTATTATTATTATTATTATTATTATTTTGTGAATTTACACATTTTATCAATAAGTTTTCCATAAAGTAGTCCCCATATTCCTTATCTGTTCTAGATTTGTAATATAAAGTGCCACGAAGGAACATTTTTTGGAAATTCCACGTGGAAGTTAGCAGATCGAGATTCCAGTTGTTATAACAAGATGTCCATATCTCGGAATCCCTTAAGGTTAGATACATAAAATTTGTTATCTGGACTTCTCATTTAAAACAATTTGCCTGTTGCAACACGTGAAAACAAATATACGAATAACAAATAGCACAGAACATTTCAAAATAAAGGGAAATCTCACACTACACATTAAAGGTGTTTATTACTACTGATATTCACCTTCTATCCGTATTGTTGTTCAGTAGTTTCGGTTTGTTACCTTACGTGAAAAGAAAGAAAACGAATTGTATGATACACTGAGCATTTCGCATGCAAATATCAAAGACACCGACAGACACTCTTTCTCTACAATTTTATTTCTTTACACTCTGGTGAGAATTGTTGTTGAATGAAGAATCTAACCCGTGATTAGTATATAGCTGCTAATTTACTAAATACTGTTTAAAAATGTTAGTTATTTATTGTACAGAGAAAATGAAAAAAAAAAAATGTGCTGAAGAATTCCGAGTTGTTACAAATTCTATGTCGCAAATTTAACACGAAAACGCTTACAAAGTATGAGTCGTTAAACGAAATAAGCAGTTTTATTATTGATCATTAGTTCAGTCTAAATTTGATGTCCGGCTACATAGGAAATTCAACTCAACAACCCATGGTCAGTCCATTGACTTTTGCAGACAGGCAATGTTTCTGGGAGAGCTCCTTCGTGGCTAAGCGGTTAGCGTATGCGCCTTTGGCGAGGGATAGTGTTGTCAACGGTTAAAGCAGCTCGGCTCACGGCTCAATCATCACCGAGACGAACCGAGAAGTGAGCCTAGCCAACAGCTCACCCAAGAAGCTGGCTCGAGCCCTTGGCTCAGTTGGGCCGAACCGAACCGAGCCGATGGCTCAATCCAGCCGAGCCACCTCAAGCCAATGGCTCACCTAAGCTGAGCCAAACCGAGCAGATGGCTCATCACAACCGAGCCGGCTCGAGCCGAGCCGAGCCGAGCCAATGGCTCATTCTAATCGAGCTGGCTCGAGCTATTGCCTTAGTTGAACCGAGCCAAGCCAGTCGACATCACTAGCATGAGAGATTCGGGTTCGATTCCTGGTGTGAGCTCATGTGGTTCGGATTCCACGTTATTCATAGGTCCCGTCTCATATAGCCTCACAGCTACCAGGGACGTTAAACTCAAAATCAACTCAACGTTTCTGGGGTTCCTGGACTAGAGGTAGTTAGTTACCTTTTAGTTCAAAATCCTCCCCAATTGCTTCACACTAATGAGCAAATACCGAAGTTTTGTGCTTCCGTCGCACAGTGGAACATTTGCCCTCAAAACACGTACAAAAGTACAAAACACCAAGTGTCCCAAACAACAAAGAAACACGCGTGTTTGTTCACCTGAAGGAGCATGACGTCATATAATGGCAATAGCAGTCACATTTTGCCCGAACCTGATTCAGAGTAGCAGTTGGAAGTTACCTGTTTCGTGTGCTGCCGCTATTGGTCACGCTCCGGTCAGTCAACACGGCAACTTGGAATGAGATGGCGAGCGTGTTTGAAGTAGGGATGGCCAGAACCGGTTCCTGGTGGAACCGGTTTTCGGGTCTGAACGGACCCGGTTCTAGAAGATCCGGTTCCGGAACCGTTTTTTCGGATCCAGGTCTGGAACCAGTTCTTCAGATTGAGGTCTGGAACCGGTTCTTCGTAACCAGGTTTGGAACCGGTTCCCAAGATCTGGTTCTGGAACCGGGTTTTCGGATCCAGGTCTGGAACTAGTTCCGGAACCGGTTCTGAAAACAGGATCTCCAAGAACCGGTTCCGCTGAAACCGAAACTTTGTGACCAACCCTACGCTAAACCCGAGCTGCTGGCAGGCTGCGAACAGTGTGCTAGATGAAATGGTGGAAGCGACAGGCAGGCGCCCAGGCGGTGGACGCTTGTCTCATTTGGCTAAATAAACTGGGTAACTGGCAAACTCATTGGCTAAACAGGCAAACTGGCCAATTCATTTGGTTAAACACCCACTGGTGGACCAAAATTTCTTTTCTGGGGGCACAAGCGGATCTGGGCGGAGAGGGCACAAGCACATGGTCATCTTTGCAATGTTTTGAAGGTGAACTTTGTGCCTCCTTTACGGGTCTTTGGGGGCTTTCGGAGCCAGGTCTGGAACCGGGTCCTAAGATTCGGTTCTGGAACCGGGTTTTCAGATCCAGATCTGGAACCGGGTTTTCAGATCCAGGTCTGGAACCGGTTCCTAAGATCCGGTTCTGGAACCTGGTTTTCGGATCCAGGTCTGGACCGGTTTTAAGATCCGGTTCTGGAACCGGGTTTTCGGATCCATGTCCGGAACCGGTTCCAGAACCGGGTCTGAAAACCAGATCTCCGAGAACCGGAACTTTGTGGCCATCCCTAGTTTGAAGTGAATCTGGAAGACAAGCGTGGTGGCTGTGAAAGTGGAATGTATGTACCTGAATATAAATAATATAATGCCAATGTTGACTTTAATACTAGCAGGTTGATGACTGCTGTCAGGCAAGAGTAAAATAATGTACAAGGAAGATGGCAAATATGAAAATATAGATATTGTTTTTGATGTTCCGGGCCTTGTCGGCTAGAAGTGCGTGTGTGAGCAGTATATGTAGATATTCAGAGACGGTTCCCAAAGAAATATTTTCCACATGTTTCCGCTGCTCGTGTGACATACGTTTGAAGTTCGTGCACATGCACACCGTCAGAAGCCCTTGTACTTCTAGTTGAGGCTGATCTCACACGGATACAATTATGGATTAATCATATGAATGATAAGACTATTTACCCATGTTATTCACGTGTGCAAGAAGCAAAAAGGCATGTTATACCTTTATGAAGATGCTATTACCGTCACAGAATCATGTGCCGAAATCAAGCTGCAAAACGTTCTGGATTATACAGCTTCAAGATTGTGTCAATACTTGAAGAACGTCTTGAGTTGTCTCACAGAGAAAGAACATCTGAAGTTAGAGCTCGTCTGGGGCTGTGATTGATCACAACAGTGTAAATTTCAACAGAAGTTTCCAAACCATTTAGATTCAGACGCAAATATTTTCCAAAGCTCATTTGTTCTTGTCAGATTGTTATGCACGAATGGAGACCAAATAAAAACCATATGCCAAAACCCAATGCCATTATGACCCAGGTTCTGTGGGCCAAGACGTGTACGTTGTGTGCATGAGACAAAGGACATCACAAATGGGAAAATGAGTACATTGAACATCAGGTGATCCAGTTGAACAAGACTACAATATCTACAAAGACAGGTGGCTTAGAAATCAAGTATACTTTGGTTACGACTATGATTGGTGCAAAGGTGTGTAATACTGCAACAAACACACTGTCTACTGTGCGGTCAAACAGCAAAAGACTTCAACAAATTGCAAACGTCAGCAGCAGAGGATCCTGGCTCTCTCTCAGGCTTGGCCTGTCAATCCTACATGCAAGGATCACAATTTTCGAATCACTGCTGCATCTGCCCTACAAGATAACGGTCAAAAAGTGGCATTTCAGGAATGCCAAGGACAAGACAGTTGTGACAGAAACAAAGAAACACATTCAACAATGTTTCAAAACTGACATGGGTCTTCTTGTAGATATCCCGAAAGCAGGATTCGGGAACACCAATGACGGGAATACATCCAGACGATTCTCGAATTATACGTGTGAATCTCACTTTGGTGAAACGGTTCAATGTGATCTTGGAGACACTTTCGAGTGGATTCAAAATCGACGCAGACAAATTCACGGCATACGCAGAAGAAACTGCACGCCTTTGCGCCCAGCTGTATGGGGTGCCCAATATCGCCTACAGATTGTCGAAGGAGGCAGCAGAAGAGAAAAAACAAATATTTTCGCCAGTATCGCCAAGATTTTTCACGCAAGTTCTCGCGCAAACGATGTCTGCGAGACTTGCTGAACAGGCCACTCCTCACTTCTGTTCTGACCCCTTCTTAAGATGCTCTAAACCCAAGATGACGACGAAGAAGCAACCTTAGTTGAGCGAAACGTTGCTACTGTTACTCGCAGACACCGTCCACTGCTGTGTTTGCAGGAGACGAAGGCGACAGTAACGAAGACGATTAATAGGAAATGGACAACATGGACTAATGAGATGTAGCTAGGTGTTCACCAAGGCAAAATCTTTCTCCTTTTCTATATATTTGTTGCATTATTTGCGAAACATATTTCATGCAAACAATTATCATTGCTTTGTGTTGATTCACCAGTTCATCAAACACTACAGATAATTTTGTCCGCATTTTCAAACAGTTTACTCCACTGTGCGTCGGAGCTCCTCCGCGGCTAAGCGGTTAGCGTACGCGCCTTTGGCGTGGGAGTCCCGGGTTCGGATTCCACGTTAATCAGTAGGTCCACGTCTCATATAGCCTCGCTGCTGAAAGGGACGCTAAACTAAAAACCAACCAACCAACCAAACCATCCACTGTGCGTCGGTGGTCGATCACTAATCATTCGATTACATGGTAGGCTTCAGCTGATTATTTACGATCATACATAATGTTTTATATAAAACACTTTGAAAATCTTAGAGATTTCAGGTTTTCAAATGACCTTACAAATATTTAGTATATGTATTTACATTAATAATTTGTATGATTGACAAAGTATAAAATTTAATTTTAATCTGTATTTCTCAGGTGTTTCAAACCGATAGTCCGTACAAAAGAGCGTATTGACATAGTAACACAGTGTGACGATCTGTTTTGAATAGTCCTACCAAAAAAAAAAAAAAAAAAAAGACTTTGTCTGCAGAATGATAAGTGTTCTTCCATATAAAATCCAACTTTTTAAAACTTTAACAGATGCCTAAAAAGAGAAATCAAAACCCATTACATGACACAATTTGCAATATTTACTTCACAAAATTTCATTAGGCCTACTGATTAAAGTTTGTAAAATTAGAAGAAAAATAACTTCAGATTCGCATTTTTGGTAAAATTTTAGAATAAAATCATGTGTCGCATGTCCCTCTTCCCGTTTGAAATATTAGATCTGAATTCAAAATGGCGGATTTCAAGAGGGCCGCCATGATGCCACATGGCATCATCTGGTGCACCCCCACTCCAATTAACCACATCCAAAGTTTCGTCATCTTTCCTCATGCCGTTTCAAAAATACAAGGATGGTGTTGGACTTTTGCCTCACCCTATATTTGTGTTGCGATTAGAAAAAAAAATATGTATTACAGTATTAAACTACCCATGTGACATAATTCTTCGAAACCCCACCATTCTCTCTTGAAGACCCTATACATATATATATAGGGGAAACCAGGGTATTCGCGAACACTGAAGTAATGCCGAACACCCAAGTTTACGCCCAAGGAAACTTGTAAGAAAACAGACGATTTTGGTGCATGCTAGCGGAAGGACCTGGAAAAGTGTACCATAAATTTTGTAACAGTCAATTGAGTGGATTAGCAGGAAGAAGACGTTTAGTTGTTTTTGTCGATTCACTTGTAAACTTGATTCAACAATCTGGGCAAGGTGACTTGGCTCTTATCTTATCTATACTGTTAAGACAAAGCTATGTATTCCCCCCTATATTTGAGCATTAGTTCTTTGTAATCTTACTAGCCTGTATGCAGTCAACAATTAGTTTCAACTTTCACAGCAAAATGACGTCTCATGGAGAAATGCCAGACATTACCCCGGAGTGTTCTGGATTGTCCAATGGTATGAAATAAATTATCAAAAATTTTTAAATAGTTTTTCCTTATTGAAATGTAAATAATAAGTTAATGAAATTGGTTTGGGAAATAGATCATGTCTTGGTAATGAGCGTTATTTACTGTATTAATTAGAATAGTTTGCTACATTTATTATTTTGAGAATTATTACTTCATTATTCTATAGTCAGTAACCCTATTTTAGATATCTGATTCTTCATCATAGGCTGCAATTTTATTCTGTGTGTGATTCACAGAGTATTTTACAAATTTATTTAGCCTAGTAGCATTCATTAGCAGTTAGCCAATTTTGTTCAGCTTATTAACAGCATTTGAACATTTAATAAAGAGCACTGTCATTGGAAGCAAAATATTAATGCGTATATCTGTGATTTCTACAATTCCAAATAATGTTTTCATTTTAATGAATATTTTACTCAATGCACCGTTATTTCTGAATTTGTTTAATAAAAGTACATTTTGTTTAGCCTATATTTCATTTGTAATATTCCAAAGATGACGAGGTCTGATCATATTTCTCATTAACTTGAGTTAACTTTGTAATTATAATTCTTATTAAAGATTTAAATAACGGTATAATTTTAATGCATTTCGCTTCTTTCGTAAAGGAAAGTTTAAAGTAAACGGTATGTTCGGGATTACCCCGACCACGAGGGCAATCCCGAACATAGGAACATTTTTAAAACATCTCACTGATTTGTTGGAAAGTGTTACTTTTGGCTTTCCTCTGCACTTTAGTAAACAGGAAAAATTCCAAGCTTTCTATACACAAAAAATCTTAATTTTATCTCTAAAAACAAAGGAGTTATTTATAACCAAAGCTAAAGTGTTCGTAAATACCCAGTCTCCCTATATATATATATATATATATATATATATATATATATATATATATATATATATATATATATATATATATATATATATATATATATATATATATATATATATAGTATCACAATTATTTTATCGTATTTACGAATCCTTAAGACAAGTGTTTCTTCCCAATTACAATATTTGACTCCTAACCAACCCAAAGATTCTTTTTCTCAACAATTCTTGTTAAAACGACATTCAATAACAAAAATTACTAAAGGAAACTCTGTTATTTGAGTAGCCGCACGAGGGTCAACCGTACACATACCTTATGTTGATCAGTTATAACTACTATCTTGACCGAATCTAACTTTCAAAGAAAACTTATAATAAGTTTCTAATTTTGCTCTTTTATTTAAAATGTTACAGATCGAAACTAAAATGCCGAACAATTACTTTTTAGAAAAATAGAGCCTTGTTTGAAAAAAAAAGTTAAGCCGGACACTAGCCCCCTGTGAGGATCGAACTCACGACCCCTGGTTTACAAGACCAGTGCTCTAACCACTGAGCTAAGGAGGCACTTATGCGAATATCTGTTCACGTTTATGGCCTTGGAAATATCGAGCTGATAATGCTGCCACGAGACGCGTTGTCAGTTGCGACGGAAACTTTTCGCTTCTTTTTCTTTTTTAAATGAAATTCCTTTCCTGTATTTTCTTTACTTTTTGTATCGTAGCCGGCGATGCTTTTCGTGTATCCGAGAGGCTAGCGTGCATGATCCATTCCTCAATTTTCCTTTTTTTTTTTTTTTTTTTTTTGTTGTTGTTGTTTCTTTTGTAATGTTTCGTTGACGGGAGTTCTAAAGAAAGTTGTTAGAATGGGGAAGATCGAAGACATTGGGGAAACGGAATTCATATGAAGTAGTGTTGTCAGCGGCTCAGTTCACGGCTCAGTCACCACCGAGACGAGCCAACAGCTCACCCAACCGAGCTGGCTCGAGCCCTCGATTCAGCTGGGCCGAACCAAGCCGAGCCGATGGCTCACCTAAGCTTAGCCAAACCAAGCCGATGGCTGATCGCAATCGAGTAGGCTCGAGCCGATGGCTCACTTAAGCTGAGCCGAATCGAGCTGATGGCTCACCCCAACCGAGCCGGCTCAAGCCAATGGCTCACTTGAGACGAGACGAACCAAACCGATGGCTCATCACAACCACGGCGGCTCGAGTTCTTGGCTCAGTTGAACCGAGCCGAGCCGAGGTGGTTGACATCACAAATATGAACGAAACAAATAAGAGTTAGAGTAGGGATCCAAATGACAGAGAAGTATGCAACTGGAAAGCAAGTGCAACATCAGGGGTGTCACTAGGGAAGGGCAGGGGGTAATTCCCCCTCCCCCGTAAGTTTGAGAACATATGCTTTTTAGACAATTGTATACTAATATACGATTCATATCCATTTGGCTTATTCCAGTTTCGCTTACTGACTTAATTAGCAATTTATCTCATTATCTCCATCTTATCTGCAGGAGGAACGGGTATTCCTGTTTCGCCTATGGTCAATCGATAAGGAATATTTAGTGCCTCTCAACGTAAACAACTCTCTGATGTGATTTGATGTGATTCTAGTCAATCGTGTACTATTAGCAGTTTCAGAAATGCGTTACTTCAAAAATGGCTTTTCTAAATTAAAAAAAAAAAAAAAAAAAGAAGTTATCTAGCATTACCAATTAAATCCCCGAAATGTTAAGTTTACTTTTCAGTAAATTTTTCGCTAGCAAAATCAGTAATTTGTGAACAGATTCATTAAAAACTAATTTTTCAAAGTAAACAAAGCAAGGATAAGTAGGGAAAATAATATTAACCAAACCTGGATTGTAGTTAACTGATAAATTGTCTTTCGTCATACGATTTTGATTTTACATCAATGATCCCACGTGTATATTCACCTTTCATATACAGTAGAAACCCTCTAATCCGTCACCTTTGGGACTGGGGTATGGTCGGAACGCAAAAAAGGTCAAAGTATCAGAAAATACAGAAAAATAAGGATTTACAGTAAAATAAACAATCTCTGAACTCAAAAATGACTATATTGTTCTCTATGGTAGAGACCTGCACGGGCCGAATTTTTAGGCCCGAGCCCAACCCAGCCCGAATGTATCTAGGCCCGGCCCAGCCCGATAAGTTTTTTAAAATTTTTGGCCCAAGCCCGGCCCGGGCCCGATAAATTTTAAAGTTTCATTTTGTAACATTTTTTCACGGGCACACTTCTTCAACGTTTGCCTTTATTCTAATTATCGTTTAACGAAAGTCAATAATTATTAAAGTATTGTAATTAATCGGCCCCAGCCTGGCTTGACCTGAAGAAAAATCAGTGTCGGCCCGCCCAAGCCCGGCCCGGCCCAAAGAAATAACAGAGTCGGGACGCGGGCCGGGCCGGGCTTCGGGCCTCGGGCCGTACCCGGCCCGTGCAGGTCTCTTCTCTACGGTAAAAACAAACGAACGCTAAACACTAAAAACTGCACAGTGCAATACAGTACACAAAACGAAAGAAACGATACAAGAGATAACGGAGCACTAAACCGGGCAAGCGACAACAGCAAGTAAACAACAATGCCGCGAAGGCAGTAAATGCCAATGGGCCTCCTGAGTCACCGACGAGTCGGAACAAGTTCGGCTTCGGATCAACCGAAGTGGCAGAACAGCCGAGGGCGGACGAGAGGGGTTCTACTGTAGATTTGTTTGGAATGTTAAGCTAACAGTTGACGTGCAATTATCTATTGTACTACAGTTAGTAATTTAAGGGGTAGGAGATATTCCTACCTCAACGCTGCTACGGACAGGAGGGTTCCTTTCGTCTCTGCTCTGTCCTAGGCAAGAGTCACTAACCCATCTCCGCGATGCTACGGACAGGTCTAACCTTATAGAGAAAGAACTATTACATAGAACAGGGTTTCTCAACCTGAGGATCGTGATCCCTGGGGGGGGGGTAGCGAAGATAAGCAGAAGTGATAAGTATAATTAGAATCTAATACCGGAAAATATTTCTAAATATTATTTTGAATTTTGTTCCGATAGGTACATTTTTATTTTTATACATAAGAACAACAACAACAACAAAAATAAGTCTACTAAACACTTTCAATAGGTGCAGAGTTGTTTAAAAATCAATTTAAGCGAAAGAAGTACTATATGAAACTAATGAGAACTGCATATTGAAATGCGAGAAAAATGCAAATGCAACAGAATCTGCATATTGAAATAGAATTGAAATTGAAAATGATGTGATTTCATTAGTGCGGCAATATCCGGTTCAATCTTCGTGAAGCACATTATCAAGCCATTTAAAATAGGCCCTACTCAATAACTTTTTTTTAACAAGTCCAAGTTTTAAAAAAATTAGGAATCACTTGTTTTTTTTAGCGTATGACTCAAAATTAAAGGAGTTATAAAGTTTTAAACTTTTCGAAACAGTATGACGGATCGGATTTGATATTCCTAATATGAATGAACTGACCAAATTTGGTTTTAATCCATTCGTTTTTAGGTAAGTCACTGTATCCACTATATGCAAAAAATTGATTCTACTATTATAGAAATAGATAGTTACCGTGAGATCTCCGCAATGATATATTAAAAATCCCACAAAAGCTTATTATAAACCAGAAATTTATAAGGGGGTCGCTGGCAAGAGGATGTAATAAAATGGGGGTCGTGATCGGAGTTAGGTTGAGAACCACTGACTTAGAGAAAACTACTTATTTGTAGCATAGTGTACAATGAATTTGTATAGAACTTTTGTAATTTAAAAAATGGGCAAAGAAAAATAACCCGTGCACCGTCTTTACCATGCATTACAATGTTTTCCATACATCTACCCACGCAAAAACCGGACATTTCTGCAAGTTTATAATATACAATGGTTATCCATGCTGAAAGAATGTGGAAGAAGAATACATGATTTTGGCAGGAAAAAAACTTCTCCCCCTTTTGAACTGCATTACAAAGCATGAATTTTAAAGAGTGAGTACTGTAATTACTCACTGTGTGAAGAAACAAGTGGTGTGTCACAAATTCAAGGACACAGAAGGACCCATAATGAGAAGACTCCGGATATACATACTTGTAATTTGCATTTTGATTACCTTTATTCAGCTTTAAAAAGGAATTAAATTCTTTTAAAAAAAAACACAATAAAGAACCTAATTATATGTATTAAATAGAACATTAAAGTGTTGTTTATAACTACAGTATCTTTTACTTTTTTTTTTTTTTAAATGGTGTCTAAACAGTGTTAAAGAGAAAATATACGAAATGAGAAAGTTTTTAATAACTTTTACTTGCTTTGGTTCGTGTTTATTCAGACTGTTTTGTGAACATATCTTGAGCTAGGAGTTGGTGAATTGAACGGCTATCAAAGGCGCAAGATTATGCATAACCCAAAACAGCTAGTTTCATAGAATAGCTTAAACCAATTTATATCATTATTTGTGCCGAACACGACGACAGAATACTCAAATTAGCGACAATCCTACAAATTATTTGCATTGAACGGAAGAAGAAATGTTCAAAGATCATATATACGTATACAAGTAGCAGGCGCATACCCAGAAATGTTTGTTGGGGGGGTCCAAACGGGTATTATTTTACACCCGAAAAGACGATAGAGGCCGCGGTGGCTCAGTGGTAGAGCGTTCACCTCTGGTGGTTGGGGTCCCGGGTTCAAACCCTGCTCCCACCAAGTGAACTTTGTGGTGGACAAACACCGTGTGCGTGGGTTTTCTCGGGGTTCTCCCGTTTCCTCCCACTTTCTTCATTCCACCATTTCATTCATCTCTCATCATCACCGTTTCCTTTAGTCTAACCGGCATAACCGTGGGACGTAAAACTCAAAAATGTCATTTCATTTTTCCGAAAAGACGATAAATAATTGTAAAATACTTCTACCTATATTATCAGAAAAAATGATAGATGTTTATTTATAAGAGAAAGAGTGCAGATGAAGTGTAAAATCAAATGTTTACGCTACATCAATTATTTCCCTGTTAAACAACAAAGTGTACAAATGTATGTTGTGTTGGAAAGTTTTACGGAAGGGATCCGAACCCGGTAGATACCCCGTGATTACGTCCTTGACCAGTCGAGTACATTTCATTAAGCAGAGTAAAGTGAAACAAGACCTCATCCGCGGTTGTTAAGAAAACGAGAAATTCGTTATCGTTGTAAACCTAAAAATTGAAGCTGAACGATAGCCACGCCATCTAGGCCTACCTCCTAAAATCAAACAAACTGAAGAACGTTCTCATTAACCTCTCGTTATTTCGTTATTTACTCGGAATTTTATGTTCAACTATTGAGCCTGCCTTACTAAAAATAATACAAAATTTACCATTTTTCTTTTCCTATTCATCAATGAAAGGATATAATGAAATGCAAGTTACCACAATCATAGATAATGCTATTCTACAACAGAAAATATGAACCTGAAGAATGTTCCGTGTTTCCATCCATAGAAATTACGGTGTTGCCAGAAAAACAATTCCCTAAAATCTAAGTTAAAGCAGCGAGTAGAGAAACAAACTCAACTGCATTTGGTTACGTATCATATTGTTTTGGTTTCCTGTGAACTACTTTTTAAATAATAGTTGTATTTAGTTTGTAATAACCCCCAAAACAATTTTAACATATAGTTACTAAAACTAAATAATAATGTTAATTAAAAAGTAGTACACAAGAAACCAAAACAACATGATACGTAATCAAATGCAGTTGAGTTCATTCCTCTACTCGCTGTCTTAACTTAGATTTTAGGGAAATTGTTTTCTGGCGACATTGTAATTTCTATGGATGGCAACATTGAACATTCTTCAGGTTCATATTTTCTGTTGTAGAATAGCATTATCTATGATTGTGGTAACTTGCATTTCATTATCTCCTTTCACTGATGAATAATCAAGCAAAAGAAAATCGTATTATTTTTAATAAGCAGGCTCTTATCTTAACATTAATCACCCGTTGCAAAGCCGCGCACTTCAGCTAGTAGACACTTCAATTTTTGGATCGATATGCGATAAAATTACCTTGCATCAATAGCACCATAAGTCAGAAAACAGAAGACTTCAAGTGTATGTAAAATACTGAAATGCTCAACCATGCAAATATCAACATGAGCACATTGTTTGACATACTCCTCAATATAACCAAATTAAAAGTGTTGCCAACCCAACATAAAGTTTTATGTTTTTCAAATGCCTCTCCGTCAGGTTATTTCAAATCCACATGTAACACGAAAACTTAAAATTTCACACTTACTTTGCAGTGTTGTAAACTAAGGATGCTCCTACAGTATCACACACATAAAAAAAGCAATGAAATTTTGCAGGGTTCTTTGACACTATTATTACGCAAGTTACATACACCAAAGTATTTTAGTGCCGAATACTACGGTCAGTATATGACATATATCAAACAAACAGATATATAATTACCAGAAACTGAAAATCTCAAAATGTTCGAAGGACTTTATTTCTTAAAACTGCTTATTTCTTAAAAGTATCACATCATATCCAATTAAGTAGATGGCTTTCAACAGACACACAGATTCATAATGCCGTTTACAGAAATTTGATTCACTATACTTATCCAATCCAAACATACTCTTTGCGTTTAACATGTCGATTTGAAACATGCAATTATATGACGTAGTGCCATTTGAAAAAAAAAAAAAAAAAGTATAACTTTATGTTGGGTTGGTACGGGGCGCTCCCACAAGGTCCTCACCCGGCAAAGAAACTTCGTAACCTAACACATTAGTATACTTTCTTAATAAAATTATTTTTTATTTAGCGGACAAATTATTGTTGTAACTTTGTAAAATTTGATATTACACTTCATTTGTACTCTTGCTTTTCATATACTAAAAACAGTCTATTTCCAGGGCCGTACTGGACCCAGGGACTCACCGGGAAGTTTTTTTTTTCTCCAGGACTCCGTGACCAAGAAGAACCCGAAAATTAAAAAAAAAAATACTTAAAACATTTTCACCATAAAAGTTTTAAAAACATGACCGTTTTGAACATGTTGAAAGAGGGACCATCATAAAAGATTTTAATGCCCTACCCCCTCTTGTATTTTTTCGCTCCAGACCTTCCAATGGTCTTAATTCGGCCCTGTGTATTTTGTATACAGAAAACAACGTTCCTGTAAAATGTAAATTATTATTTAGTTTCAAGTTATCGCATCATTTGAGATTTCAATTTAGCTGAATACTCCAGTATTAGCAAAATTATAAAACAGAGTGGGAAATCAGGAACTTTTCAACGGTTGAATTGCGAAAAAGTGTGAAAGGATGTTTTCGTAACATCATGGGCTGGCAACGCTGGTCTGAGATAAGCTGACTGTATTGCCGGTACTCGACATGTTATTGTCCTCTGTTGAATTACTCCCGTATGCGAGAAGTACATGACGTGTGCTTTTTTATATATACATATATCGCTACTTACGATACGAGGCGGAGGACCCACTAAAAAATTCAGCGTCCAGGGCCCACGGGGAAATTTCCCGGTTTCCCCCCTGGCCAGTACCGATCTATCTATCATTTTATTCAGAGAATTTAGGTGGCAGCACTTAACAATTACTTTACGGTCTTTTCGGATGCAGAATAATATCTGTTCAATAACATAGACATACATTTTTTGTACGGTAGTATTGGACCCCTTCCAAGAAAAATTCCTGGATGCTCACTTTTTTCTTTTTCTTTTTCTTTTTTTTCTTTTTTTTTTTTTTTTTTTTTTGTCTATTAGTTTAAAAATTACAAGGACGTAACAAAATAAATCTACTTTTACGAAGTGTATTTATCTATAGAAAGATCTTTCATCATTTTTATGTCATTTACTAGTCCACAAATCAACATTATAAACGTCATGTCTATATTCTCTTGGGGAAAAGGAATGTGTCACACGAATTAAATATTTACTCTTGATAAGTTTAACACGTTTTTATAAGCCTAAAGTAAACACCTGTACATCATACGAAGCCAATATAATACACTACAAAAACAAGAGATTACTATTATCTACAATATCAGAAAAAGGTGCGACAATTTATAAAGGATTTATAGATGTTGACTTAAGTAGTAAAGCGGTTATCGGAAAACTAGTTTATTTCCATTAGTATTTTTTACGACTTCCGTCGTGGATCTCATTTTTTCCTTCTCTTTTCGGTTATCTAGTGTTGATGTATTCTGCAATTTTACAATTTAATACTAGGAATATCATTTGTTAATGAATTCTTAAAATATTGCCTCATTTTTTTTCAGTTGACACAGATTTGTCGTAACCGATTTTTTTTTTATTGTTATTATTTTTCCTTCACAATGTTTCTCTAGTACAGTATTTTGAGTTTACAATAGGCCTGCATACTGAATGTTTATTACGTTTTGTTATTTTTATTCTTCTTCTTCTGAATCAAGGCGTCAAGTTTAGTAGGGTGATTTCTGACAACTGGAACAACAACAACAACAACAACAAAAGTGTTAATATATTCATACCGTGGCCTAATTTATGTCAAATGTCCTCTGGTCCTTTCTATGTTTTCCATTTATGTGACATGTCCTGGTATTTTTGTTTTTTAATACTGTATATCTACTGAGTTTTTATTTATTAACGTCTTACAATAAAACTTTTTCGGGTATTTCCCCTTTTTAAACAAGAAATCTAAAAAAAATAAACTCTTTTTATTGAATAATGATTTTTTTTCTTTTCTGTGATTCTAAAGCGTTTATATTCTCATCGGCTTTGTAGTTATTTTTCAGTGCAATGTTTTAATAACTACAAGAGAGAAAGATAGGAGAGAATAGCGTTTACTACGTTTATTACATTACTAGGTTTATATACACTCTTCATGTGTATCGGTGTATCACCTTGTTCCATTGTCTTCCAACTTACGGATTCTACAAGATCACTGTTCTGTTCAGGTTAGACCGGATTTCTCTGGGTCTGTTCAGGTCAGTTCGAGTAAAGTCTGTCCTGGTTCCGGGTCTGATGGGTCACAACCCTTTTCTGCTTCCGAAATTCATGGCCCGTTTCAACGCTAGAAATGGGTCTCACGCCCATTGACCTCGCTTGGGGTCGGGCTCACCTATCTCAATGGGGATCATCCTCACTCGAACTTGCTATTTTAAATTAGGTTTATATTCATTCGGACCCGTATTCGCTATACTAAATGGGGCTCATGCTCACTCCAGCTCGGGCTCTGCTCTCAATGAGGCTTACGCTCACTCGGGATTAGGTTCAGTACCCTAAGTGGGGACCATGTTCACTTGAAGTCAGGCTTGGTGCAATAAATGGGACTCACTCGGGCTCGACCTCTACCGTCAATGGACTCACGCTCACTCGGGGTCATACTCGATGCCATAAATTGCCATAAATGGGGTTCATGCTTACTAAGGTTCGGGCTTGCTAACCCTTGATGGGACTCGCACTCACGCTCAATTATTGAGTCCGAACTCTATTGAGCGCAAATTCCGGGCTTGCAAGCACTGGGCTATCGATTTTACACATTTCTGATCCAAACCAAATGAGATCCCACCGGAAATCGAAGACAGGTCATCCGTTTAGAAACTGAGAGTATTAGGCCAGAAACTTAGTTGTTGACGACCTTAATCCTGGACTCTTAACACAATAAAAAAAAACTAATAGATATAAGTGTCAGACTAAGGAAATCTTAATGGACGTGAGCAACTGAATACATGCGTAAGCGTAATGACGTCATAATTAATCACTCGTACACGTCCGTCAGCATGTGTAAGATACGCTACTTGTCACTAATTAGTTGCCAAAATTACCCCTATGATATCAACTAGTAGTATGTTTAATCTACCGCAATTAATTTCCTGTTTCGTACGTGTTTTTTCCTGCATAGCGACTCCGGATGCAGCCTCCACTTGCATAGATAGTAGGCACTTCCTTTTGCGAACATTAAGTGAATACTATTTTTATCTAATGACACGTGTTTGAACATAACTAGTGCTCTTCATGAAGGAAGGAAAAGATTTCTAAGATTTTCCAAAAACACTGTTGGTTCTTCACCTCTTTGTCTTAATTTCAGACAAAGACCGGGATCTTTTTTAAAATTACCATAGACGATAAACAAGCAGCTTCTATTTCTATTATTCAGCGTACACCACCTACTTATTTCCTTGGTTCTCATTTTAACTCTTGCATAATGGCATGCTTCTTTCTCATTTTTTATCTATCTAGGACTTGATGAAGTAATATTTTGGTTACAATGTATCTCTCTATGTCGGTACAGAGAGGAAGTCACGTCTTTTCCTATAAACCGTCCTTATAAACTTTTTTTTCTTTTTTTTATAATATATATTGTCTCAAGATAACGTAAAATCCAGGAATAATATATGACAATTTTTATAGCTTATTACCACGGACCTTTTTTTTTTTACGTAGATAAAGAAATTCCTAGAAGGTTGAAAAAGGGGATCTGCCTAAATGCTTTCTCATACCAGAAAATCACGGAGTTGTCCCCTTTTCCATTTCCTATATGAGTGAGTCACTCTATCTTGTAAATGAGTTTTCCCAAACCAGACTCGGAAGGAATTTCCATATAGTCGGGTCCTAGGTAAATTGTTTTCTCGCACGAAAGAAATGTACTTGCGCCCTGTTTCATGAATCGTTGTTCCCCTCCTTGAAACAAGGTTCTTCCACAGTCTCTCCTATAGCCTTTCTGTTTCAAGTGTGTCCCTTCTAACGCTGTTGTCGATCTCCTTACAGCCTTTCTGTTTCAAGTGTGCCCCTTCTAACGCTGCTGTCGATCTCCTTACAGCCTTTCTATTTCAAGTGTGCCCCTTCTAACGCTGTTGTCGATCTCCTTACAACCTTTCTATTTCAAGTGTGCCCTTTCTAACGCTGCTGTCGATCTCCTTACAGCCTTTCTATTTCAAGTGTGCCCTTTCTAACGCTGCTGTCGATCTCCTTACAGCCTTTTTATTACAAGTGTGCCTTTTCTAACGCTGTTGTCGATTTCCTTACAGCCTTTCTATTTCAAGTGTGCCCCTTCTAACGCTGCTGTCGATCTCCTTACAGCCTTTCTGTTTCAATTGTGCCCCTTCTAGCGCTACTGTCGATGTGAGTTTTCTCGTACTTTCCTACAAAGAGGAGTGACAAGTTGTTGCGGCCGAGATTTTTCAATTGTTGGCTGCGGAAGCGTTGCCACAATGAATTATTGCATGGACTTCGCTGTGTTCTGTCTTAGAAGCATTCTAAATAGCCTACGTTCTTCACTCGTCAAGACCAAACGACTGAATGTCAAATTGACAACAGAGCTGAGGTCACTCAGTTCTTCTCCCAAAGCAAAATGAAAGTTTCCTCCGTCAGAGGGTGGCGGGGCGAAGTATTTTTCGCATATTTTCCGAGGGCACACCTGAAATAGGCTCTAAATGATTGTTCCCAGTCAAAAATCCTTCCTCACACCAGAAAACAGTAGATTTTTCCATTTATTATCATTATTTTAAATCTTCAGCTCTTCCTTTCCTTAAATAACTTTCCATCTTACAAACGAATGAGGACCCTAAATATTTTTTCTACACTCCAGAGCTAATTAAATCACTTGTTAGCAAACAAAAATGGCATATTTTGACCCATTTCGTGAAAACCATTGCCCCATTCCTTAAATAAGCTCTCCTGCAGTTCTCCCTTAACCCTTACCATTTTCTTTATTGAAATGACATTTTGATGGATGGTTATTGAAAGTAAGGACTTCGTCAAAAGTAAACCTTTGAATATGTCCCTCTCGAAAAGAAAGCACATTTCTAAAGAAATGTAAATTCAACATCTAGTTGAGCTGGTTTCTCCCACATGAAAATGATCAATTCATCTACAGTACATGAAAACCGTTAGAACCATCTTCAATGTAATAATAATAATAATAATAATAATAATAATAATAATAATAATAATAATAATAATAATAATAATAATAATAATAATAATAATAATAATAATAATTTTAAGTGTAAAATGGCATTTCGGTATAATCCTGCATGGGACTAATTTCTACAGCTCGAGTTATGAATTTAAAATACCTGATCTATCGGAATCGTCCTTCATTTCAATATTTTAAGGAAAGTAATAAAAGAAGACTATGATCAGAGCAGGTCTTACGGTGCGGGACACAATGGGGAACAATTTTGGTCGCTCCCATGATCTTAGCCAAGTTGCAAATACCTGTAGGATCCTATAAACACCCTGCAATACAACGTTGGTCTTGTGACAAGGAGCATTATCTTGCTGAAAGATGTGATTTCCAATTGGGGATGTGACCGACATGAATGAATGTACTGTACGTGATCAGCATTGGCTTGCCAATATCTAGAAGCTGCCATGTGCCCTTTACATGCCCTACCGGTCCCATGGATGACCATGTGAATGTTATCCAAATCATAATGGAGCCACCACCGTTCCGTCGTCATTACAATGTGCACGCCTCTAGTAGCTATTCCTCCGGACGACGACGGGTTCTGACCCCGCAATTCATATGATGAAGGGAGTATCGTGATTATTGGATCATCCAACGTTTTGCCATTGCTGTGCAGTCCAATGACGATGGACATGTGCCCATTCTTGTCGTTATTGATGGTACTGTGTTGTTAACACCCATACACGTGTGGAACGTCAGCTGCGGAGGCCTAAGTGCTCAGACAGACTCGTCCTTTGTCCAGTTCTCAAAATCATCTGCTGTTATTTTGTACCATTCTTTGGACCCTATACTTATGTACCAACCACAGTAGTCGTCGACGTCTGATATCTTTAATGAGTGTGGCCACCCATGCTGTGCCATTTCGCCTTTATTCAGAGTCCTTTTCCTATCTTTGGAAGACACTAACCACAGCAGCTTTCAAACACTCGACAAATCGTTTCCCGGCGCAAGTTTGTGGTTCTGATCTCACAACAAGCTGTAGCTCTCATTTTGCCACCCTGCTGAACGGAATGCTAAATTAATTCAATCCAATCTGGCATCGCCACAGGCCCGTAACCAGAGGGGGGCTAGGGAGGACCTGCCCCCCCTAAAGTTTTAGTGGCCCCTCCAGACCTCAATACAAAATGCACAATTTAGATATTTGTAAGATAATTTTTAATGATTTACCCTCCCCCCTAATATAAACATGCCTCCCCCCAAACCTTTGTAGCTGGTTTCGGTCCTGCATCGCCATCGTCCTAGTCATATTGGTCTACCTGTTCCCGTAAGAAGTTAAGCAGCGCGGGTGCGGTACTTTAGTTGGGTGATCACTTGAAGAAAACTAGATGGTGTTGACAGTACAGCGTTCACTCAAGATTATGGGGATAATCGAGGAACTTCTTGAATTAAATTAAAAAAAAAAAAAAACGCATAAAAGAGAGGGAAGTAGCAATGTGCTGATCGCACACCCCAAGCCGATTGGTCGGCTTCTAATAGACTTGCAATCCTTTCAGAGCAAAATGAAGGAATACTTCATTACAAGGCACCGACGTAGAGGGTCCATCGGCCCCGGACATCCACCCATCTCAAAAAAAAAAAAAAAAAAAAAGTAACTCTATACATTTATACACTCGTGTCCAAAATGATTGTCGCATATCTATAACTGCCTTCTTGTAAGAATATAGCTTGATAATGATTTTGCAGGGTACTTTTAATACTGTTACTATGTCTATAGTCGGGAAATGTATATTTGCGGTAAATTTTATAGGAAAAGAATTATAAATACGAATATTAGAATGAGTAAAACAAAATGTTGCTAAATCGACAAGAAAGTTTTATTTTCGTTTTATTGATCTTATTTACTACTCTTTTGACATGACATTTGCCACATACATGTCTTTGTCGATTATACACATACTAACATTATAAGAAATACCGGGCGAATTCGTTATCAAATTATTTTTCTATAACAACATATTTATAGACATGCGACAATAATTTTGGACATGAATGTACTGTACATGTTTTTAACAAAACTATACGAGTACTTGTTTAGCAGAAAAATTATTGATGTAGATTAAAAATTTGACTCCTCATCTGTATTCTTTCTTTTCTGATATCAGTAGTAGAATACATACATATCTTGCACGCCAAGTAAGTTATGGTGGACAACATGGTGTCTGTGGGTTTTCTCGGTGTTCTCTCATTTTATCCCATATTCTCACTTAATTAATTCTTCCATCGTCATTCACTTGCCTTAATCATCATTTCTCTTAGCCTAAAGGACATAATCGTAGGACGTTAAACTAAAAGATTTCATTTCTTTTCTTCTCTGATAAAAAAAATATATCTAGTTTGATCATTTTTCGTGAGGATATAGGTAACAGTACGCAGTGGCGTATTTACGATTTTCTTTCGGGGGGCTTTGCTAACTTTAGTCCTAGAAATGTGAAAATTCTGCAAGATATTTCATTTACTTTAAAATAGTAAATAAAATTTCAGGGGGGCTTAAGCCCGGAAGGCCCCTAATAAATACGCCACTGATAGTACGTAAAAAAAAACATATTTTTTTCGGCTGTAGAATAATACCCGTTCCATACTACATTAACGTAGTGTCTCGTATTATTGGACTTCCGAACCCCTCAAATTTGGACCCCTCCGAACATTTTGGGAGGGGGGGTGCGCACTTGCACTCTTTGCTGCTAATAGAAAGAGGATCCCCTATTACATTCCAGCGATCGTAATAGGTTGTCTAAGTCTTTATAGGAAAGACTGAATTATACAGTATATAAAAGGAAATTGACACAATTTAAATCACATATGTCGATATGTCTATATCATATAGGGTCTACTATATTTTTTTAATGGCCATTTAAGTAGTATATAGCCTAGTATAAAAGTATTATGTACTACCATGAGCAAAATAAATGACGCGTCTCTTTATTTTGAAGTTTTTTGAAAATATCTCCGTTTTCTTTATATGTTCGAAGTTTCGGAAGGTTTCCCCAGCAGGACAGGTTAATAACAAACGCGTTTTTAATATTTGTGTTAGATATTAGCTTAAAATAAAGAAATTAGAAGCAAAAAACATTAAATCGACAGAAATCTCGAGAATTACCAACTCTGCTAAAGTGGGAAATTTTCAAGAACGCGAGGGAATTCTGCAGTTCAACACGAAGCAGCGACATCTATGTCATTGAGAGAAATGTGGATTAAATCTACAAACTAAACTTTTAACGAATATTTCTAGTATGTCTTATTATATGCATTATCTGCAAACTCCAAATATATGAATATATGCTAAGTATTAACATAAAGATAGAGCAAATTGTCGAAATTATCTATGGAAAAGGACGAATTGGTAGGACGATCGTAATGAAATATCGTCTTTATCGGAACAGGCTCAATTCACGTAAAAAAACAAATAGCTCATTTAGTTAAAGCAACGAGTCTGTATGCTGAAGGTAGCGGGTTCGATCCCGTGGAAGTGCCGTTATCATTTTTATCACTACACTACGGTTATTTTTTTATTTTATTTTTTTTTTTGGGGGGGGAAAGAATCAAATTGTAACGTATGTGTAAAACTCATGACGATACCAAAAAAAGAAAAAATGCTGTTGTCGCACTTGCATTAGCGTCCCTAATTTTGTTTGCAAACAGTTTCGTAATTATTTCCCCTGTGCTCACTGCTCACCATATGCTCGCTGGCGCATAACGAATGTTTCCCAGTAAATGTTAATTCTAATTTGGAGAATTTTATAAAGTTTCACAATATTTCTCACTAGATAGTCTTCTATCTACGTGTTTGGATATTTTGATAACAGATTTCCCTATTAAATGTTTAATTTTCCCTAGATGTTTAATTACGGAAAAGTTTTACAATGTATTTGTATTGAATTGAAATTGTTTTGAATTTACTACATAAGGTAAGTAGACCGAAGGAGGAGAATTCAAGTAATTGATATTCTACGTAAAAGCAACCTATTGTAGAATGATGATGCTTCTTACCTTCAGCACATAATCTTAACGTTAGAGAGTCAGAGAGAGAAAAATCCTGGTTTTTCCTCCTCTATGACCACCCATCTTAAACCTCTACATATCATTGTTCGTCTCACAGAATTTCGGTGCTCCAAAAACATTCAAATAATAATAATAATAATAATAATAATAATAATAATAATAATAATAATAATAATAATAATAATAATCCTGAATATGCCATCCTTACATAATGTAGGATATCTTAGTTTCCTAGTTTAAATCTTAAATATCTTAGTTTAAAATGCTTTCTTTAGTACTTATTTGAGCAACCATGTAGGAAGGGGTACGACTTTTTATTTTGCCCCTCTCATTTCAGTAGCCTTCCAACAGAAAGTAATTTTTGATAAGCAGGACAGACAAAATGAATAAGAAATATATTTAGAGCATCCTCTCCCCTTTCATGATTGGAATATCACGTAATATTTTTTATTCTACGAAAGATGGCCCTCTGCGGTTAGGGGTAGGTAACTAAAAAAATACCTAATATATAGCGCCCCTTGATTGTAATTTTACCGCTTCTTTATTTGTACGAGGGAGCCCCTACACAATCAAGAGTGACAAAAAGAATAGGAAGAGTGTCTATTGATTCCAGTGGTGGATCCAGCACGAACTCCTGGGGGAGGGGAGGGGAAGTGAAACATTCTTTTGATGATGTGAAGCTGTCACAAATTACCAGTTAACTAAACTAAACAATAGTGGGGGGAACTGGAACCCAGTCAGTTTAAATTGATGTAAAAGTTTAATTTTTGGATTCATATTAAAGTTTTGGTTTCAAATGAGAATTTCAGTCCAAGTGGTCAATGATCAAATCTCGTGGGGCTCTTCAGTGCAGGCTAATACGGCCCCCTTATGAGAAAAGGCATAATTATTAACATGTTTATAACTTTCGAATTTTTCGTATATTTTAAAGAAATATTTTGCTTCGTATTAAAGTGTTGGTTCCAAATGACAAACTCAGTCCGAGTGGACAATGATCAAATCTCCGGGGGGGTCTTCAGTATAGGAGGCTACGGCAGTAGTAGTGGTCCGCGTATGCCCGAATGACTCATCCTCACTCTCTTTCATGACCGGGGTGAAAGGTCAATGACCTGGCCCGGGGTCAATGACCTAGGGGTACCTAGGACCACCCCCTCTAAATTTTGGCAGGGGTACCATGGCCCACCCCCTAAATTTTGGCAGGGGTACATAGGACCACCCCCCTTAAATTTTGGAAATTGCCAAATTTAAAAATTTGGTATGGTAGCCTAGGACCATAGTATGTACCTCTATCAGTATTGGGTGTCTATGTCGTTCCCTTTCATGGGTAAAAAATTGCCAAAAATTCAAATTTCGGGGGTTTTTGACCTAATTTATCCCCTTTGATGAGGTGTTATTACCCTATATAGTTATATGGGCGTATACAGGGGTCCATTACCTTTCATAACATATGGGTATATTAATGCACCCCTTTAAATTTTTGGGAGGGGTACCTTGGCCCACCCCTTAAATTTTGGAAATTGCCCAATTTCAACATTGGGTATTATAGTATAGGACCCTAATATGTATTAGGTTAAATTTGGGTGGTCCACCTCATTCCCTTTTAGGGGTACAAAATTGCCAAAATATAAACGTAAGCAATACGTTATACCACGTGTTTGGTTTTTGGCTCAATTTATCCCCTTTGATGAGATGTTATTACCTTATATGGTTATATGGTCATGTATAGGGGTCCATTACCTTTCATAAGACATGGGTATATTAATGCACCCCTTGAAAAATTTGGGAAGGGTACCATGGCCCACCCCTTAAATTTTGGAAATTGCCCAATTTCAACATTGGGTATTATAGTATTGGACCCTAACATGTATTATGATAAATTTGGGTGGTCCACCTCGTTCCCTTTTAGGGGTACAAAATTGCCAAATTTTAGTACAACCACATGTTTGGTTTTTTGGCTCATTTTATTCCCTTGGATGAGGTCCTATTACCTTATATGATTATATGGTCATGTATAGGGGTCCATTATCTATTATAAGACATGGGTACATTGGTGCACCCCGGGAGGGGTACCTTGGTCCACCCCTTAAATTTTGGAAATTGCCCAATTTCAACATTTGGTATTATAGTACAGGACCTCAATATGTATCATGATAAATTTGGATGGTCCACCTCGTTCCCTTTTAGGGGTACAAAAATTGCCAAAATATAAACGTTGTACCACGTGTTTGTTTTTTTGGTCCATTTTATCCCCTTGGATGAGATTCTATGATTACAGGGATCTATTTCCTATCATAAGACATGGGCACCCTTCTTAAATTTTGGCAATGGGGGTCCACTGAAATTGTCCAATTGAAGCATAGTACAGGACCTCAATATGTTTCGGTGGTCCTATTACCAAATTTGTTTAGTACAACCACGTGTTCGGTTACTGACTCAATTAAGGTTATAAGGTATGGATGGGTATCCCCTTTCAATTTGGTAGGACCCTTCGGGTGTAGTACAGTCACGTGATCAATGATTTGGTTTTAATGCGCGACGAGGTCCCTGGTCAATGTTCTCTAGGAATTAGGTGGAAACTTTGCACAGGGTTCTCGTCTTATATCGCACAGTTCTTTAGGAGAATCTGATAACATTGTATATGGAATGGACAATAAAAACACATAAATAAGCATAAATTGTATTTTATTCATTTTTCTGGTTTCTTCTTTTTCTTTCTTATTGACAATGTTTGTATATTGAGCTGGGTTTCTTCATTAGACTGCCTCCTCTTCTTGATTGCGATGATTTGTTTCCATGTTTTGCAGCATAGCACCCGTTTGCAAAGCTTCGTATTGTGAATTCTGTAAAAAGAACGAGGAAAAAGTTGATTAGTATAGAAATAGATGATGATAAAACAAATACACTTACAATGATAAATATGATAAAATTACCTGGAAGGTATATTGCAACAGTCTACGATCATTAACCGTGGGTACTGTTGTGAACAAATATTGAATTTCACGCAGAGATTTTCCTTGGGCTTTACAGCACAAATAAAAATAAGCATAATAGCCACATACGGATGAACCAAGACTTTGCATTTGGCTATTATTATATTTATAGTATATACAATGAAGTTTTAAGAATGCAACATGTTGTGGTACATAAGGAGGAAGGCCATAGCTGTCAAAATATTCTCCAACACCGCGATGATCAATATAAATTGCAATCCAATGACTTCCTAGTTTTGTGGATGGATCTGTATTTACAATGATTGCCAGAGGAAGAGAAATCCGTGAGGGCAACTCATCGCTTGCAAATACCCCGGTAAAATGATTTCTGAACAATGGACTACCGTGTAAAGCACTAGCTAATTGTAATGTATTCAACATCGTGAATGGAAATGATACATAACGTATACGTACCTTGTAATTTAAAAGTCCAGGATAATGTTGCGCTGGTGGTCTATCTCTAGGAGTGAGGAAAACTCTCCATACACAATACAGTTTGCAGGTGCTGCTAATTTCTCTTGGAAATGAACTTCCAATCGGATGGCTCCATGTCGTTGTAAATTCCAATAGTGACAATCTCCAGCAGAAGAATCGGGAGTTAGGTCAAATACAAACAGTGTATATCCATTCTTGTAGTCGGCTCTTGAAATTGTATTTCCAGTATTGGTAAAATGTATGCCAGAGCCTGAGAACAATGTGTGGTACGATGAAATGTAGAGATTTTCTTCAAAGTTGGGTTGCAATGGTTTTGAAGGTACAGCTTTTCCATCCACGTACAATGTAAAGAAATTAATGTTTAGATGTTGAAATTCAAATGGATTGGTGGTAATAGTTCCACTGGATGCTTCATTCGATGTAAATCCTACAATAATACGATTTGGCAATGTTCCCATAAACAGGTTATCAATAGTTTTGGATTGTATATCCTTCGGGATGGTAAATGATTTCATTTGAACCCTTGTCAGAGGATACTTTGCCGGTGTAGATTGTAAAATTTTATTGTGTGCCAATTTGACACTAGGGCTGATGCTGACTTTTTTCACCTGCAACGATGCATCTAGAATATTGATTTTTGCACTGACACCACTTTCACCGGCCATGAGACAAAAGTTTGGCTTTGCAGGAATAAGTTTCACACGTAATTCCACTCCATGAATTAAAAATTTATCTTGATTAAAAATGTCACAATGAAGATGTCCAATCATATCGAATTTCATACTTTGTTTTGTCAGTTCATAGCGTTGTTGAAATCCTTTGTTCTCACTTGTGGTTGCGTTCATATGACCAGCCGTATCTTGAAACCACATTGCTGTTTGTAAATGTGTATTTTTAGCTCCATCACTATAATTGAGTAGTTTTTCCATGTACGAACGATATGGATGATTATGTGACGGAAATGAAATCAGTTTATTGTTCAAGTAGATTTGTACTTCACTAAACATAGCATTTAGAAAATCATTGACAGGTGCAATTGCTTTATCCGTATTGATGAAGGAGGAACCATCTGGTTTCACAATTTGTGCTTGGATGTATAATAAGGTTTGTGGTAAATCAATGTATTCATCACTGCTACCACTCACTACAAATTCTATTGGTGAATTTTCAGCTATTGAACTAATTGGTTTGTAGCCAATAATACGATTGTCCAGAACACTGGTTTGCGTGGGCAACGTTGAAAAAATGTCCAATTCACTTTTTACACATTCACAGGATTGATGATGTAAGAAAGCCATCGTTGAATTAATCAAAAATATCTGGTGACGATGCCAATGATCTCTTCTTCTTCTTATGTGATAATTTACGTCTCTTTGTAGGATTGATGGTGTTGTTGATCGTTGGAAGGTCAACCTCAAACTGAGAGCAGTCATCCCATTTTCGTTTATGATATCCACTTCCCAGCATAGTTTTCAACTTATTTTTAGCTTTTTCTTGTAAATTCGATTTTGCCTCTTGCATACGTTGATGAAACGATTCTTCCAGCGGTTGATTCGAGATCACAACATCATTAATCATATTGGCACCTGATTTTAATAATTCTTTTCCCACAGTTTTAGCGCCTTGCTTCACAAGTGGTAACACTGAACGAAATAAGCCACCAAGGAAACTTCCAATGCCATGTCCTGCTTGATAGGGACTTCCCACATAGACGTTGCCGATACCGGATAACGCTTGTTTTTGGTAGTATTGCAAATACGGATCAGTCATGACGACGACGACGGAAATGTAGTTTTGTACACACCGTTCCAAAGGTGAATGGTATCCGATGACCTGTGCTATCCCTTATATCGATTTGTATTTGCTCAAAATTCATTTTTTCCACCGGAACATAATGTGCAGGATTAAAGATTTGTACTGCATGACTTCCAAAAGTATGATTCACAGGATCCATGTTGACAATTCGTAGCAAGGGTACCATTGTATCTCCAACAATGACAGATTCAATAATGTCACAATAGACGTACATTTGTGATGGTAAGCCTAATCGTACATCCGGTGTATATTGTCCCTTTTCCATATCTTTTAAATCACTTTTCGGGTCAAATCCAAGCATTAAACTAACACTTGGTGACAATTGTACAGAAGTATGGATTTCCTTTTTGGGATGTCTTATGAGGCATATATTATTAGTTGCGTCATGAGATATAAATAAATTGGTTTCTTTATGATGTATATTAATTGCATGAATAAGATCCCGTATATTGTTATAATAGCGTACAGGGATCGTTACAACCTTCCACGGTTCCTGATCATTACTACTTGATGATTTGTAATATATTTTATTGTTTTTACTGTTAATGTTCAGCAAAGAATGTGGATAATGAATCTCTACAATTGCCACATCCCATTTCTGGCGAAACTCTACACGTCGTTGTAATTTCGTAATATATGAAGTCAATGTATTTTCTGGAAAATAATCCATGGAACTATTACTGGGAAGTGTAACGTAAAAATCTTGATCAGGTTCCATTCTTCTTCTTCTTCTTCAATGAAGTTGCAGGGATCCACGAATTGAATGAGGAAGGATATCCTTTCCACTGGACGAGATACTCCTTTCTGCGACCTTTTGTTCTTGTACGTAATATTTTATCGATGAGGAACGTCGAAGGGAGCGGTACTGGTTGTAATTCTTCTCTGTAGAAAACACCATCGATAAGTTGATGATTTAAATCCTCTAGTCGATACATTGGTGGGTTTCTTGGTACAATGGCTTTTACTCTGAATATTTCCCAAGTCCAGTTCTCGAGGTAACCCTTGTCAAAGATACGTTTTGTTTTACTTATACGAACAGTATCACCAACAGATAAATCCGTATCTTGTTTTGAACGTTGTAGCTTTTTGTCGTATAAGTTATGCCACACCTCCAGTAAATTGTCCTGAGAAACGTTTGCAGGTGCCATTTTAATACTGGAATGCCGACTTTCATTGTATGCTTTTACAAGTAAAGGCAATACTTTGATGTAATTGTATGTTTGATATTTGGTAAAGTATTTCCACATACGATGTTTCAATGTCTGATTAAATCTTTCTGCGATGCTGGCTTTAATATCTGGATCCTTTGTTGTAACATGTTGCACGTTGTGTTTTCTGAGAAACTTTTGTACTGTCTTGTTGGTAAATTCAGTTCCTTGATCACTACGTAGTACAATTGGTTTCCTCTCCTGGAAAATCATTTCAAATGCATTCACTATATCCTCGGCACTTTTTGATTTTAGTGGTACAGCCCATCCGTACCGACTAAACACATCAATCACTGTAAGAATATAGCGGTAATTGTCATTATAGTTTTGAAGTGATTGTAAATCATTTAAATCACATTCCCATTGATCATCAATATTGTTGACAAGATAAAAATCTCTACGGAAACGACGACGTACAGGACGATGTAACGTGTAGGTAGGTTGTTTGTTTAACCAAAGTTTTATTTTGGCTAGAGGTATAGATTTTCCTGTGGCTTGCCATAATTTCTTTGCAGTAGAAAACGATGCAGGATGTGCTGGATTATAATAAATGGATTTCAACTTTTTGTTCATGGTTTGTACGTTGACCATTGTGGAATGATACGTTTTCTTTTTGGTCGGACTTCTAAAACATCATCATCATCATCATCTTCTTCTTCTTCTTCTCCGGAAGAAAATAATTCAGGTGCCGGTTTTGGTGGTGCAGATCCTTCAGATGCTGTTGTACTATTATGCTTGACAATATAGTTTAATCTTCGTGGATTACCAATCAATTCTTGAGGTGTGTTTGACGATGCAAGGTAGTTGCAAAACAATTCCCAGCCTTGAGGATTAGAATGTTTCCTCGGTCGAGTCACATCGCACATTAAATCTACAATATTGGATCCATGTAGTTTATTATCGTTGATGTACACTGTTCCTTTATGATCCCACGTAATTGCGTCATCTTGTTTTAAACGACGGAATAGTAGTTCGGCTTTCTTACGATACATTTGTGGTATTGCGGCTAAAATTTCTTGTTTCGTGCTATCGTCAACATTCGGGACGTCACCATCAGGTTTCATTGATGTAATTGTAAGTGGTATTGGTTCTTCTTGTTTACGTATCACATAAAGATATTTCTGTAATATTCTATTGTACTGATTCCATTTTTCTTCATCACTTGGATACGATGTATTCAATATGGATTGCATTTCACGATCGAGATTAGATTCTCGATTTTCACTCACACGGGATGATGATGCATGCATTCGTTGAACCATTTCTGGTGGGACTAAAACCATCTTCTTGCTATGTTCCATGAAGTTTATTGTTTAAACAAAATACTGGATAACACACTTCCTACAATAGGTGCAAGTAATGCAGGTAAGAATCCTCCTTGTTGTACGGCTAAATGTTTCTTCTTTTTATCCAATGATTTTGTATTGTCTACGAGATAGCGGAGCGTGTTCTTGTAACGCTTTAATCTTGACTTCTGCGCACTTGTCAGTGGAACATTGCCTTTTAAGACATTATAACAACATTCACAAATACTATGAATTAATGAAGCGTCTGCATTGGCAATAATAGCTTTACGCAATCTTGGTTTAGCTTTGTGCAGAGCACGTAGCAGATCAGCGTGTTTCACTGTAGGAGACATCGTGACAGACTAAGTCATTCTTTTCACATGCACAATAATTTAAACATGTTTTGTTGGTACGTAAACATAATGATGCAAATCGTCGGGAAAAATATTTGTACGAAATCGCATTTCATCGGGTGTATCTTGTTTAAGATCCAGCAGTAAATAGCCATGTGGATTTCTTGTTGCGTCTGCATAACTTTCTTGTAGAAACAGTGGATGCTCAGGCATGATTTGATAACTCATATGCTTGATTTGTGACTTGTCACGTGGATTTTTAAACAACACCAAATACGAACAATTTAAACTCATATTTCTATTTGCTTTACTTTGATGAAATACATTTTGTGTTATAAAAATCACACTAATATTTCGATGATGTGATCCTTTTGTGAACATATCAACAATATCACTATTCACTTCTCGCATATGGTCATCAATAATAATCAAATGTGGTCCATCTTGAGGCTGAAAATCTTTCATTCGTGGAAGTCCTTCGTGAAATTCTACTGGAACCGGCATTGTTGCATACACGTCTTGCCATTCTGCATAATACCAGTATATCTTACGAAATTTTGCATTGATCATGGTTGGGAGATGTGACAGTAATCGCTTCACAAAATACGTTTTTCCACACCCACTAGGCCCTGCGAGAATACAGGTAAATGGATGTTTCCACTGTGTATCCATGATGAACACTAACACCTTGTTTCAAAAATGATGCGTATTTAAAGCGAGTACAACAATTCTTGCACTCACTGGTGTGAAAAGGAAAGAAACAGTTCATCTGTTTATCGAATAGTTGAAAACCGTTTATTTGTTAATCGAATAATTGAAAACCGTTTATTTGTTAATCGAATAGTTAAAAACCGGATAAAGATTAACGGTTAACCGTGAAAGCTGATCACTGTTTGATTTAAATTCTAATTGAAAATTTTTCGTTTGAAATTTGTTTTGAAAATTAGTTCAAAAACTTTTGTTTGAAAATTTTTTGTTTCAAATTTTTTCGTTTGAAATTTTTTTTGTTTGTAAATTTGTTTCAAAATTTTTTGTTTGAAAATTTTTCGTTTCAAATTTTTTGTTGAAAATTTTTCGTTTCAAAATTTTGTTTCAAATGTTTTCGTTTCAAAAATTTTTTCGTTTCAAATTTTTGTTTTGAAAATTTTTTTAGTTTCAAGATTTTTGTTTAAAAGTTTTCGTTTTCAATTTTTTGTTTTGATTTTTTTTAGTTTGAAAAGTTTTCGTTTTCAATTTTTTGTTTTCATTTTTTTTAGTTTGAAAAGTTGAAAAAAAAGTTTTAAATGCCAAGAATCTTGTTCAAAGTTTCCACCTAATTCCTAGAGAACATTGACCAGGGACCTCGTCGCGCATTAAAACCAAATCATTGATCACGTGACTGTACTACACCCGAAGGGTCCTACCAAATTGAAAGGGGATACCCATCCATACCTTATAACCTTAATTGAGTCAGTAACCGAACACGTGGTTGTACTAAACAAATTTGGTAATAGGACCACCGAAACATATTGAGGTCCTGTACTATGCTTCAATTGGACAATTTCAGTGGACCCCCATTGCCAAAATTTAAGAAGGGTGCCCATGTCTTATGATAGGAAATAGATCCCTGTAATCATAGAATCTCATCCAAGGGGATAAAATGGACCAAAAAAACAAACACGTGGTACAACGTTTATATTTTGGCAATTTTTGTACCCCTAAAAGGGAACGAGGTGGACCATCCAAATTTATCATGATACATATTGAGGTCCTGTACTATAATACCAAATGTTGAAATTGGGCAATTTCCAAAATTTAAGGGGTGGACCAAGGTACCCCTCCCGGGGTGCACCAATGTACCCATGTCTTATAATAGATAATGGACCCCTATACATGACCATATAATCATATAAGGTAATAGGACCTCATCCAAGGGAATAAAATGAGCCAAAAAACCAAACATGTGGTTGTACTAAAATTTGGCAATTTTGTACCCCTAAAAGGGAACGAGGTGGACCACCCAAATTTATCATAATACATGTTAGGGTCCAATACTATAATACCCAATGTTGAAATTGGGCAATTTCCAAAATTTAAGGGGTGGGCCATGGTACCCTTCCCAAATTTTTCAAGGGGTGCATTAATATACCCATGTCTTATGAAAGGTAATGGACCCCTATACATGACCATATAACCATATAAGGTAATAACATCTCATCAAAGGGGATAAATTGAGCCAAAAACCAAACACGTGGTATAACGTATTGCTTACGTTTATATTTTGGCAATTTTGTACCCCTAAAAGGGAATGAGGTGGACCACCCAAATTTAACCTAATACATATTAGGGTCCTATACTATAATACCCAATGTTGAAATTGGGCAATTTCCAAAATTTAAGGGGTGGGCCAAGGTACCCCTCCCAAAAATTTAAAGGGGTGCATTAATATACCCATATGTTATGAAAGGTAATGGACCCCTGTATACGCCCATATAACTATATAGGGTAATAACACCTCATCAAAGGGGATAAATTAGGTCAAAAACCCCCGAAATTTGAATTTTTGGCAATTTTTTACCCATGAAAGGGAACGACATAGACACCCAATACTGATAGAGGTACATACTATGGTCCTAGGCTACCATACCAAATTTTTAAATTTGGCAATTTCCAAAATTTAAGGGGGGTGGTCCTATGTACCCCTGCCAAAATTTAGGGGGTGGGCCATGGTACCCCTGCCAAAATTTAGAGGGGGTGGTCCTAGGTACCCCTAGGTCATTGACCCCGGGCCAGGTCATTGACCTTTCACCCCGGTCATGAAAGAGAGTGAGGATGAGTCATTCGGGCATACGCGGACCACTACTACTACGGCTCCCTTATGGGAAAAGGCAAAAATATGAAAATGCTTATAACTTCCGAATTTTTCGTCTATTTTAAAGAAATTATTGGCTTCATATTAAAGTCTTGGCTTCAAATGACAATTTCAGTCCGTGTGGACAATGATCAAATCTCGGAGGGCTCTTCGGTGTAGGGGCTTCGGCTTCTTTATGGGACAAGATTCACGTAGTTGATATTGCGAAATTGTTTTGTATATATAAGTGGAAACTTGCACCATTTGGTTAATTTTACCTCTTATGTTTTGCAGATTCATATTCCAAGCAATAGTTACTTCGCAGAGCTAAAAGAAGGCACTTACTAGTTTCATTGAAATGAAATGTCTTTTATGAGAGGAGCAGACGAAGGAACAGGCACCCAAACGTTGGTTGAGTCGTACGGTTGAAACTCGTTAAGCTCGCTTCAATTATTATTATTATTATTATTATTAATAATAATAATAATAATAATAATAATAATAATAATAATAATAATAATAATAATAATAATAATAAAGCATTGCAGGGACCTTTGGTGCAGGGGGTCCTTGGCTCGATTCCACTTCGTGCCAAGTGAAATTTGAGGTGGACAAATACCGTGTGCATGGGTATGTGTTTTCTTGAGATTTTCCATTTTCCTCCCACTTTCTTCATTTCACCATTTCATTCATCATCATTCTCCCTTAGCGTAGATGCATAATCGTCCAACGTTAAACTAGATATTGCAATTTCAATAATAATAATAATAATAATTAATTCAACTGAAAGAACTGTAATTTATGTGGACAGCAATTATCATAAATATGCAACCATTATAAAAACAATGCTTTGAGTAGAAAGATAATCCTTCCCAAGTGTTAACGAATGCGCACGAGATAAGACATGTCTCGAGAAAGAGACAAGACGCGCTTTGTGACATCCAAGATAATACGAGGCAAATGTTTTGGACACGAGATAGCTTGTAAAATGTCTCGTCTTGTCTGGAATGTCTCGAAAACAAAAGTCTAAGTTTTAAAATTATTTTTCAAGATCTATTCTCTCAGAAGTAGTTCTCTGCCTTAAAATTAATAACGACATTTGTGATTTAAAAAAAGATAAACAATGCCTAAAGTTAATAGTTAACTTTTCGAAAAGAAGCTTCATTAAGGGTGAACCTGAAAGATGTCCACAAACTTCGGGAGGTGATTCGTGACATCAAAAGGAGACAAATGGTCCTCTTGCAGTTTTCGAATTCAGCTTCGTTGTCGAGATACAGGGTTGCCAACTGGTCGTGTTTGAGAAACTCACTGGGAATAAATTCAAGTCCAAGAATAAACTACTACTCATATATTTTTCAGGTCAATTGACTTATACCATGTTGTAAGGTCAAATATTTATTTATGAAGTGTGTACAAAATTCGCCAGGGTCTTTTCTGAGAAAATCGTCGAGAAAAAGTCACCTCCAAGAATAAACTACCCCTCGTAAGTTTTTCTAAGAGAAATATCTGATACTGCAATATAGGGTTGTTAATTAAATATTGATTAATGAAAAATAAACAAAATTGTTAAAACCATTTTTGAGAAAATAGCGTTTTTCGATTTTCGGCTGTTTGTAAACCACACTTATTTTAGGTGGTAGGAAAGAATGGAAAAGCTCATGTAAGAATACTAAGTAAACCCTAAGTTTAAAATTTGATGTAGATAAGTTGAACGGTATGGCCTCTAGGCGAGTGCATATAAAAGTGTGCCGAACGGACGGACCGGAAGGACGGGTGTCGAAAAGTCACATTTTCGGTATGTAGACGCCATGAAACATGTAAATCCGTTGAAATCTGAATTTGATATTATTTTCACAATCACTGTATTTTCTTCTCTCTTTTGTCGCTCGAAAAAGAAAAGCCTGAGTTTACCACAAAAAGCTAGGGAGTTTCTCAAAAAATATTCAATTACAGGGCCACCGCACTAAACTTTTTCAATTCAATTTCTTAACTGTGTTAGGCCGCAGTTGTTACTGAAGTGTGTATTTGGATAATACGAATAAAATTATCGTGTTATTCAAATACATCGAATGTCAGATTATCGAATAAAAAACTTCGATTGAAGAAAATCCATACTACAAAACTAACTCACACTTTGAGCACATTTTCATTAGACATATAATAGACCAATTAATGCAATCATTGTTTATGAAATATGAAAAAATCAAATGAGTCACTTTGGGAAAGTCATTCAAAAAGAACACGTCAGGAGTAACCTACCTCTTGTGAATTGTTTCGAACAATGAGTGAAGATATACCTTTGGTTATTAATGAAATATTTATTTGCGAAATTTGAACAAAATTTCCTGTCGTTCGAGAAAATTGTCGGGGAAAAAACCTTGACCCCAAAAATAAACTATCCGTTGTAATTGTTTTTCATAGAAATGACTTATACTAAAATATAGGGTTATTAATGAAATACTTATTTATGAATTATCAATAAAATTGTCCGAGTAATTTTTGAGAAAATCGTGAGGGAAAAATAACTCCCCGAATAAACTATCTCTTGAGGATTCTTTCAGGGTAAGCGAGTTATTCCATATTACTAGGTTTTTAATGAAATATTTATTTCTGAGTACGAACAAAATTGCTTGACTCATTTTTGAGAAAACCGTGGAGGAAAAACACCCCCAAGAGTAAACTACCTCTCGCATATTTTTTCAGGACAAACGAGTTTTGCCATATTGTTCGGTTATTAACGAAATATTTATTTTTGAAATATGAATAAACTCTTTTGAGTCGTTTTTGAGAAAATCGCCCAGACAACACTCCACCAAGAATAAACTACCCCTCGCATTTTTTTTTAGGACAAACGAGTTATGCCATATTGATAAGTTATTAATGAAATCTTTATTTATGAAATATGAACGAAAACATTTGAGTCCATTTTGAGAAAATCACTGAGAAAAAACTCACCCCCTTAGTATAAACTACCCCTTGTAGATTTTTCTCAGATAAATGCCTTATACCACAAAATAGGGTTGCTAATTAAATATTGATTGATAAAAAAAAGAAAGAAAACAAGATCGTTAGAGCCAGTTATGAGAAAATATCTTTTTTTTTATTTTCATCGTACAGGAAACTACCCTTGTTTTGGGAGTAGGAGGGAAATAAAAAAAACTATAGGAAATACTATGAAAATCTTAAACTAAAATTTGGTGCAGATAAGTTGAACATACCGTAAATTTTTCAACTAATTTACGGTATGTTCAAGTATGGCTTCTAGGCGAGGTATGGCTTCTAGGCGAGTGCACAGAAAAGTGTAGCGAACGGACGGACGAACTGATGGACATGTATCGAAAAATATCTTTTTCGGTGGTAGGGGCTATAATACGTGTAAATTCGTTGAAATCTCAAATTTGATTTTTTTTTTCGAACACCATACTTTCTTCTCTCATTTGTCACTTCAAAGTAAAAGGAACTCAGAACTACAGATAAAAGACACCTACTTTTACACATAGACATTTATTGATTTAAAACTGTTTTAGTTTGTGTCATTTCACTTCCAATTGAAAGATTTTACAATGATTAACGGCATACCAATGACGAGACGGAAGTTTTCAGGAAGTAAATGCATTCAGAAGTCTAGACTGCATTACAGCCTGTTTTTATTTCTGCAATTGTTAACAGCTGTAATTTCGTCCAAACGCTACATGAAATAATTTTTGGTTGACGTCATTGTATTACTATTTTAGTATTGTTCTCTTCAGACTTGGTTGAAGTTTTGTCTTAACGGTTATACATTTTTTCTTTCTTATTTCATCGTTACACATAAGAACAAAATGTTATGGTGAGTGGATAGATTCGAACCTACGAACATTGAGTTTATATTCTTCCAACACTTTACCAATGGACCAAGCTTTGTCTTCACGTTAACGCCCGGTTACAGGGTTTACTACGATTTAAATAAAATGGCTGGCTGTTAGAATTCCCTGCTCACATATTTCGATAAATAATTTTCATTGCTTCACAATATTGGCAGTGGACAAAAGTTAGCCCGTGTTGAAGCTTTTTGCTCCTAATTTAGTTATTTTACTTATTTAAGGAATATATTGAAAATTGTCAGCAGGCACGTATGCAGTAATTTATTTCGGGAGAAGTCCGACTTCAATATTAGGATAAATTATAATAAAATTTAAAAGATAATCCTTAAATTTAGGCTAAATTTACAGAGAAGTTTGGATTTCAGAGGGGAGTCCGGACCACCTGGACCCACCCCTAAATGCGTCCTTGTTTGTCAGTAACGTTTCCTCATTTTGAAACCCTCAAAAACTTCGGATATATAAAGGAAAACGAGTTATTTTCGATAAAATATAACTTCAGAAGACGCGACAGTTTTATTGCACATGGTGGTGTCCCAAGTTCACAAGGGCAAGAATTCATTAATTTTGATTCTCTGTCATTGTGCTCTATCGAAAGGTTAGGTTTGTAACATATTACTCCTACGAACAAGCATGACTGGCAGATAGGAATACTGAACACAACTCCAGAGAAATGCATGCTAAACTTAACGTTTATAGCTACGCTTTGGTGATTTGCCCTCAAGGTCAATCGAGTGGTAATTCAGTTCCGTCCCTGTTCTTAAGCCATGTTCGTATTACTTCGAACAGTTTTGATAATGAAAAGCATGCCTCTTAATATAACAGACTTCTTTCGCGTAAGAAATCGAAACTCAGTTGGTCAGAGCAACTAGTCTGTAAGAATTAGGTTGTTAGTTAGTTAGGAGCCCAGTACGAGTAAGGGTTTTTATTACTATTGTTTTTATCTTTTTTATGTGAGGAAAGATCAAATTGTGACCGCGATATCAAATGTATTTGATTAGGTAGCTTTGTCTTAGCTAAACTTTAAACATCAGTAACCGTCGAAATTATTTCACCAACTGATCACTTACTGAACATTTCAAACACGTCAAACCAGTGGCATAACATGAAGGTTAACCTCTCCTCCGCAGTCCTTAGTTATGCGTCCGTACTTTCAAGGGCGGACTAAGGGCCGGGCGACTGCCCGGGGCGCCAGAGAAAGAGGGGCACCAAAACGAGCCTCAAAAAGTAAATTTTATAATGTGCTTTCTACTGACGTTTTTGGTTTATATTCTTGTAAAGTAGTGGCAATTATATGATCTTTTTCCATTTCACTATGGAAGAAGAGAGTTTCATAGTACTAAGGGGGCTGTATCGAAAAATTGAGAGATGGCATGTAGAATAAAGAGTGCCGGGAATTAAGTATTGTTTGTTTGTTTGCTTGAGTTTAGCGTTCCACGGTTATGCCTTAATGGGCAAGGGAGATGTGGATACTAATTATAGTGGAATCCGAACCACTTTTATCGTTCAACAGTAATCCACCGGGAATTGGACCCGGTACCACAGAAGGCAGGCGTGCTAGCCACTAGACCAGGGGGGGTGGAGTTGGTATTGTTTATAGCGGGCCATATTCTTTGTGAACTTTTCCTAGGTAATGGATTTCTTTTTGAAAATGGGTTTAAAACAGGGGCGTCATTTAGGGAGGGCAGGGAGGGGCATTTGCCCCCCGTGAGTTTGAGATGTATATAGATTTTATCATTAGAATAGTAGTAAATCAGTGAAAAACGCGAAATTTTACTTATATCAAGAGGTCTTGCCCCCCCCCCCAAAGCAAAATCTGAAATGACGCTCCTGGTTTAAACTATTAAAAACACTATGATAAAATGTAAAATATAGGCTACTACTAGGGGAAGGGCGCCAAAAAGTCACTTTGCCCGTGTGAAAATTTGGCCTGCTCCGCCCCTGCGTACTTTCTGTATATTTTTTGGCCTTGCAGCATGTGCGGTCCCCACGCCACATTGTTGCGGGGGCGCTATTTACGCCTACCCTTCGAACGTAATTCAATAACTGTTTAAGAAATTCTACCATCAGCGTGAAAACGGGAATATATTTTTCTAATAGTCCCATAGAACTTTCACTCAGAATGCCAGATGCAATTTTTCAGAGTGGGCTCTGGCTAAGTAGAAGGAAGATCTGTTTCCTAAGTAAGTTCCTTTCAGAAAGTTTGCTATTTCTTTAACAGTGATGTAAATAAATATACTTATCGTTATTAGCTCGACACCAAACCATCCTGGACAAATCCCTCTAGAACAATGATCGGCAAAAGTTATTCTGCATAATTTTATAAGCGACTCAAGGGTGAAACACTTGTTAACGAAAGCAATGTTGTGTATATACTGCCTTGTTTCTGACAAAATATAAAGTCTTTTGTAATCTTTAGACACTTTTCCTATTCTTTTTGTCACCCTTGGTTGTGTAAGGAAGCCTCGAACAAATAAAGAAGAGGTAATATTACAGATAAGGGGCGCTATAAATATATTAGGTATTTCTTTTGTTACCTAACCATAACGGCCTAGGGTCGTCTTCAGTAGAATAAAAAATGCTACGTGATATTACATTCACGAAGGAGGAAAGGATGCTCTAAATATATTTCTTATTCATTTTGTCTGCCCTGCTTCTCAGAAATTATATACCTTCTGTTGGAGGGTGCTGAAAAGAGAGGAGGGGAAATAAAACGTCGTGCCCCCTCATACATTTTAAATTTTGTGACGTGGTTGCTCAAATTATTACTAAAGAAAGCACTTCTAACTAAGATGTGTAAAGTTACAACATTATGTAAGGGTGGCATATTCATTAATAATAATAATAATAATAATAATAATAATAATAATAATAATAATAATAATAATAATAATAATAATAATAATAATAATAAATATGAATGTCTTTGGAGAGCCGAAATTATGTGAGACGAACAATGATATGTAGAGGTTTAAGATGGGTGGTCATAGAGGAGGAAAAACCAGGATTTTTCTCTCTCTGACTCTCTAACGTTAAGATTATGTGCTGAAGGTAAGAAGCATCATCATTCTACAATAGGTTGCTTTTACGTAGAATATCTATTACTTGAGCTCCCCTCCTTCGGGCAACTTTGCTTATGTAGTAAATTCAAAACAATTTCAATTTAAGACAAATATTTATAGAGAAAATTAAACATTTAATAGGGAAATCTGTTATCAAAATATCCAAACACGTAGATAGAAGACTATGTAGTGAGAAACATTGTGAAACTATAAAATTCTCCAAATTAGAATTAACATTTACTGGAAAACATTCGTTATGCATCAGTGAGCACAGGGGAAATAATTACGAATCTGTTTGCAAACAAAAATTAGAGACACTAATGCAAATGCGACGATATTTTCTTTTCTTTTCTTTTTTTTTTTTTTTTTTTTGGTATCGTCATGAGTTTTACACATATGTTACAATTTGATTCTTTCCCAAATAAAAAATAAATAAAATAACCTTAGTGATAAAAATGACAACAGTACTTCCACGGGATTCGAACCGTCTACCTTCGGTATACAAACTCGTTGCTTTACCTAACTTTTTTTTTTTTTAAAAAAAAACTTCCTGACTTATTTTCTACTTCAACCACTTCTTCAGGACTACTAGACACGACAGGGACACGAACACAGAAACATCGAGGACAGTTAAAATTCCACCCTTGCTACTACAGAGGGACTCGAACCCCCAATGGGCTTCACCTCACGATCATCAGCCTAACGCCTCAGACCGCTCGGCTACACCCACCGGCTACCTAACTGAGCTATTTGCTCTCTTACGCAAGCTGAACCTGTTCTACAGTAAAGACGATTTTTCATTACGATTGGGCTAACAATTCGTCTTTTTCCATAGGTAATTTCCACTATTTGCACTATCTATACGTTAATACTTAGCATAGATTCATATATTTGGAGTTCGCTGATAATGCATATAATAAGACATACTAGAAATATTTCGTTAAAATTTTCGTTTGTAGATCTAATCCACGCTTCTCTCAATGACATAGATGTCGCTGCTTCGTGTTGAACTGCAGAATTCCCTCGCGTTCTTGAAAATTTTCCACTTTAGCAGAGTTGGTAATTCTCGAGATTTCTGTCGATTTAATGTTTTTTGCTTCTAATTTCTTTATTTTAAGCTAATATCTAACACAAATATTAAAAACGGGTTTGTTATTAACCTGTCCTGCTGGGGAAACCTTCCGAAATTTCGAACATATAAAGAAAACGGAGATATTTTCAAAAAACTTCAAAATAAAGAGACGCGTCATTTATTTTGCTCATGGTAGTACATATTATAAGATTCCCTCTTAATGTTGAAGGCTCTATACAACAATGCGGAAATTAAATTCCATTAATAATAATAATAATAATAATAATAATAATAATAATAATAATAATAATAATAATAATAATAATAATAATAATAATATCAACTTCATTGAAGTCAGGACATTTGAAGTTCCGACAGACTGTACGTCCGGACGTGGGACAGTTTCTTCAAACAATCGGGACTGTCCCAACAAAATCAGGATCGGTGATAACACCATGCTCAGCGATTGCTGTTTTAATTGTTCGGCATCGTCGTGACCAATCTGTAAGAATCCGAGGAATGAATTCAGTACTTTTGCATTTTTGATACTCGACCATCTGTTGTTAATTTTCGTAACTAATATACTGCTTGACGCTATTGCTAGGCTATTGAAAAGAAAAAAAAGAAAAAAAGAAAGCTGAACAAATTGCGGACCTATTCTTTCCCATAAAAAGGGGTCGTGACTTTTCTAAAACAACAAAACAAAAGAAAACTGTCATGCAAGTGAATAACACGCTCCACAAAAAATGGTTTTGTTTTATAGCTATTGCAAATTTCTTTATGCATACGGCACTCCATATAGCACACAACAACTCATTTTGCACTTTTTCTTTCCTTTCAGGTCAAAGGTTACAGCAGGTACGCCACGCGGAGAACCAACTAAACCATTCAAGGTCAACATTGTTGCCAGATTTCTTTTTTTTTTTTTTTATATAATTTTCATTGTCTCGCTGGTTGGTGTTCATGTATGCCAATTGCTTCAGTACAGTCAGTCTTCCTTTGCTTCAGTAGATAAATTTAGGTAGTTGTTACGTCATCCCGTTCTCTTGTATAGTATGGAGGAGGGTGGGGGAGAAGTAAAAGGGTTGTGTGGGTCATGGTCAGAGGCCATTACTGGAAGCTACAAAAAGAGAAGTTCCGGTACCGTATGTATCTTTACACAGTAGGGTGTATGGGCTTCTGAATTTAAAGTTGCCTCGATCGCGGCAGCCAAATCGCGCTAGCAGCAGGACGGTAGCTGTTTTAAGTTGCCCTTCTGGGAAACATTTGAAAGTACACTCACGGGAACATAAAATTGAAATATCTTTTTTGCCTCCTCATCCAGCAATAGAACACCTCGTAAGGATTTAGTAAAGATGGTACGATACATAAAGATGAGAATATTATACAGACTAGTCCCGGTACTGTATCAATATGTTTCCTTGGTTTATTAATGGAATTCTTTCTTTCAGTTCAACGTCCCACGATTATGCCTTTCAGGCTGACAGACGGATAATTAAGGCAAGCGAATGATGATGGGAGAATCGGTGGAATGAAAACGTGGGAGGAAATAGGAGTACTCCGAGAAAACTTATGGACAAGAAGTTGTGCACCACAAGCTTACTTGGCCGGGCATTGAGTGGCCCCGCGTAGCTTAGTCGCTAACGCTCTCGCCTTCGGTGCGAGCGGTCCCGGGTTTGGTTCTCGGTGGGGTCACTCGGTCGAAAAAAGTGTAACACGCTTTTTCAAGCCAGCCACCCTGAATGAGGTTTTTCCTGGGTTTTTCTCATTCACACCAGGCAAATGCCCCTTCCGGCCATCCCTACCGTCGACAGATATCAGAGCAAAAATATGTAAGAGATATCTAGATACGTTTTTTGTAACCGATTCAACGTCCCAGGAATATGTTCTATCTCCTCTGTTAACCCTATATTAAAATGGTCTCAAACCTCAAACGTACCTAACATATAGGTCCCAGACCGCTTCCTTCCTTCCTTTTCCCCGGATTGTGTGCTCACCGAGGGACGTCATCCCTCAAATCGTGAAGGGCTAAATCGCCTTAGATGCCGAAAGGCCAGAAATCTAAATCCTAAATCCTGGCCAGGCATCGAACCAAGGACCCCACGCAACAGAGGTAAACGCTTTACCATTTAGCCTCCTATTTATCGAATTTCAGCACAAAATAGAAACTTATCTTCACTACGATTTAAATTTCGTCAATATCTTTCGTCTAATATCTTGCAGCGAAACCGAATAAAAGAACAGGGTCCAGTCATGGAATCTCCAAAGTCCATAGGCCACGGCGGACTTGATACTAACAGGCGGGAATGCTTCCTCCCCTTTTCACGAAGTACGTGACGTCATGGGTCCGGCAGTGACACGGAGCAGATAGGGAGACTTAGGGAAAGAAGCGACTTGTCATTCTTGTTGTTAGTGTTAAGAAAGCTTTCGAAGGAAAACTATAACTTTAATACGTACTAGTACTTCTCCAAGGTTTTATATATTCCTTTTAAAAGTAAAGAATTAAGAATAATCGTATAAAATTAGTTACAAAGATTAAAATAAAAGGAAAAAGTACATACCTTTCTTTGGTGTTTTCTTCATTCACTTCAAAAAGTAGTGAAGTAATTTACTTCAGTGTTTTCAATTTTCTTGTGTTATGCCGTTTCTTGGTCGACAGTAAATCGTTTCGTTTTTTCTTGTAGTTTGAAAGTAATATATTACACAACACACTGATAACTTTTTTCGTGTTAGACACACCAGCACCACAAAAACACTTCTTGAGCAAAATGTTGCTAAGATCATTATTTTCATACACTTTTTTCAATGTCAAACTGCATAACAACTCGTGTTGTTTTTCACTCTCTCGAAGAAACAATTGTTCATATTTGTTAGAAACAAGAGCGCTCATTGTCTTGAATGCGATTTTTCCCACTTGAATAACAAATTCCGATGGCACTGATAGTCCTCCTCTGTTAACATGTTCAAGATATTCATCACTATTATCTTCGGACACAATACACTGTAAACACTGTTCACAATTTAATTTGGTACGAATTTTGAATGCTGCATACCCACAAATGTACAAAAGTGCCGATGAATCAATTTCATCCTCGTTATTATGCTAGAGTTTGTACATTCTGCATATTCACAGGAACTGTCACTGAATAATTCCATCGATTCGAAGTTGAGTTTTATCATGCCGTATCTCGCAGATTTTATCCCAAGTACATTTTTTGTTCGAATTTTTCTTTCTGCCTCAATTATTTGAATCACACTTATATTGTAATTTCCACCGCTAAATTGTCTGTACATACTGAATCTTTTCTCTAACTTGTCTGTCTGGAATTTTCCAGGAAGGATGTATTTCACCTTCAAGACTGACAAAGAGAATTTTATTATATTTATAAGAGCTTTCGTACTTTGAATTAACGCATTACTTGTGTCCGTTGTTAAAGAACCTCCTTTCAAACCATTTCCTAGTTTCACCCAATTTTGAATCCATGTGACGAAATTTTCAAGAAACGGAAGTCTAAAATCATCTACAGAGCGAAATGAATCACCGAAGTTATTCAATCTACGAGCACCATGATTCATACTTTTTGCATTTACAATAGACCACCATTTCCATATGATATCAATAAATTTTGCAGTATCTTCAAAACCGTACAGAATCAAAGATGTTCTAGTACTTTCATGAAAAACATTCAATGCAAGCGATACTTGCTGCCTTTCTAGGTTACTAGGGTACAGAGTTTTATAATTTAATTTGAATGCTTTTCTCAAAATATTATCACATTCTTTCTTATAGAGCTCTCTAAGATTGTTGAATTCTGCTCTTTTCGGGGACTCCGTAGTACACGTTTCACTTTCAGTTTCAAATTCTGGAAATGTAAAAGTTTTAGATGGGTCTTTTTGATTTATCCAATTATTTCTAATATTTTTTAAAAGATGAACTGTGTCGTACATGTAATATACTGGATGGTCAATGTTGGGCAAAAACAATGTGCATTCCTCTTCTGAGCCTTTGCATAGTACAGAAAACATATTTTGATTTACTTTATTATTATCAGAAATTACGCACAAAATTTTGAAATTACAATCTTCTAAAATACATATTACTCTCCTTGTTATCTCAGCCATTTCTACCCCTGATATTGTTTTCACTGGATGTAAAGACACAACGTGCTCGAAAGAGGAGAATGCAGAAGATATCATATACGTTAGGACAGTTTTAGCTTCTGTGAGGACATCGTGATTTTCTGCAAAACCAGTAATTTTCCCACATCGATAATCCACCCCTTCATGAACGTAAATTTCATCTAATTGCAATATAACCCATCTCTCTGTTTCAGTTAATTTTTCGCCAACAGACTTCAAGAAATTGTTGTTTTCTTTTTTAAGATTTGGTGAAATATGTAGGGAAGCTGTCAGTCGTTGCAAATATTTCGGATGAGGCAATTCTAGAATCTTGTTTTCTCTGAGAGCCTCATAACATTTTTTAGACTGCATATAAATGATAAAGGATGTTAAAATCATACGCGGGGAATATGTTTTCTTTGGAGAGAAAATTAATGAAAATTGTTCAGAAAGAATGTCCACTTGGTTAGCTAAGTCTTCTTTGTCATTATTTGTCAGAGAACTAATTAAATTTTGTATATTGGACTTTACATTCTGTACTAAAGTATCTACACTAGAAACAAGGTCACTCATAGTGAATTTATTAATGATTTGTTCTAAAGAACTCCATTTCTTCAGTAAAAGTTCTGTCCCAAGAATTTCACTCAAGTTTTGAAAGCAAACTTGATTGTTTTTCAAATACGCAGACACTTTTAAATTATTATCTACATTGATATAAAACTCTACGCTCATTGAATTAAAATTTACGGAATACACTACAAGTTGATTGTCGAAAGCTTTGAAACCAAGAGCTCTATCTTCATACTGCATTTTTGCTAACTTACCATTAATTTCTTGCTGTAACTGTTGAAAGTTTGGAATCTCATCCGATGCACTGGCTTCCTGTTCGGCGATTTTCTTCCTTTTGTCAATTTCGAAAGCTCTCTCATCAGGTGTTTTTCTTTTCACTTGCGGTTTCTTTGACAAATAACTAGGTAATCCATCAAAGATAGTAGGCACAGAACCAACTTTTAATCGCGGCTTATCGTACACGAAAACTTTTTCTTCACCTTTGGAATTCTTATAAGAAACCTGACGTTCAATGCAGTCTGACTCAAAATGCTTTATACAAACAACACTGGAATCTGAAGGAACCCAATCTTTTCTGGGGATATTTCGTATCCATTTTTCGCGTAATAACTGATCATTGGGGAAAGTGAAACACGAAACATATTCACCCACAACATTTTTGAAAGTATAGTTACTTTTACAGGCAGGAACACAACATCTTCGCGGCATTTTGAGAAAGGTCAGTGCACTCACGGCTAATAAGACACTTCCGCGCCACTGAAGGTGCAGAAAACACAGCGGGCGAAAAAAAAAGACACTTGCAGTGGCTTGGAGCTCGGACCCATGACGTCACACCCCCATCCACCAACGTTCCCGCCTGTATAAAGTCCGCCGTGCCATAGGCTCTCAAGTTTTCTTACCTCCCACTATTCCTCCAAGGACTGTCCCGTCGATTTGCGAGGCCTGAGATGAAAGTAAATTGTAAGGTCAATGATGCTGGTGAGAGTTCCATTTCCAGCCGAAATAAATTCAATTTTCACATTTTCGTATCAACAATAGTTGCCCGATCCGATCATAAATGGACTTCGCGACATAACAGTATACAATCTTAAAAGTGATTTACAAAATGACAGTTCATCATCTGAATATTCTGAATCTTAAGAATGAATTAGAAACATAGTAGAGTTCCGAAACCTCGGCCTAATATAGACCGAAGGGTGGCCGAATTTGTGGAAATGTCAGGTGAGGTTATCGGGAATGGGATTAAAAAAGAATAAGCACGAGTGTTTCATCAGAAAATGCAGTATACTGTACTTGTATGTAATGGTGCTTGAGAATGCAGCAAACACAAAGGAAAAATACGTACTTTATGAAGGCGTAGAGCCTTTGCTACACACAAAAATGAGAATTATTAAATACACACTGTACAATAAGTTACCTGTAAGACAGGCCTCAGAAAAATACTTTGTGAAGATATAAAGCAATCTATAATGAAAATTAACTAGCCAACTTTGCAAAAACTAGTTATTTTTTTCTTTTTTAAAAAATGTGAAATATCCTGTTATCCAGACTACCGGGCTATCGAGTGTCGAGTTTTAGGGATTTTGCTGTAGTAAACTTATTGTTTTTTACCTCCCCAGCACTCTTTCCTGCTGGACCTGGTGCGGGACCTGGGATGAGAACTCCAGCACCATTGGTCCTGAACGGCACAAGATCTAAATTGCATTGAACATCACATGATCTAGTCCAAAACGGCACAATTCCTAAAAATCGCTGGTGGCGCTACTATCGCGTTCATGGCAAGAACACCGTAGAAGTACAAGTAGTGTGTACGAATGGGTTATAATTCATAGTGTAATCCATTCAACCAACGTAATTGAAATTTATGAGAAACTTACAATAAAAATATATTTAAAATGAGTATAATTAATAACACTTTTAATCAAGGCCACATCCAGGTTGGATGGGGCGGGGGGGGGGGATGAAATACAAGCCATTGAATCAGTTTACAAGCAATAGCCGAGTTTGAATCTTTTAGACTTCCGAGCTATGTTATGCATAAGTGTCGGAGTTCTTATGGAACAGCTTTGCTCATTAGTCCATCTGTCTGTCTACTAAGAATGGCCACAAAGTTCCGGTTACAGCGGAACCGATTCCCCGAGGAACCGGTTCTTGGAGATACGGTTTTCAGAACTCGGCTCCAGAACCGGATCTTGGGAGCAGGTTCTAGACCTGGATCCGAAAACCTGGTTCCGGAACCAAATCTTCTAGAACCGGATCCGTTCAGAGCGGAAAACCGTTCCACCAGGAACTGGTTCCGCCCATCCCTACTGTCGACAGGTATCAGAGCAAAAATATGTAAGAAATACCGAGATGCGTTTTTTGTAATCGATTCAATGTCCCAGGAATACGTCCCATCTCCTCTATTAACCCTATATAAAAATGATCTCAAACCTCAAACGTTTGTGCACATTTGTGCACAAAGCAATTTTAAGATATTACAGAGCCTGTCTAAACAGCACTCAACCCCCATCCCCACCGATTGGCGCCAATCATTAGTGCATGGTACGCGAAATTTTCGTTTGTACATCAACAGAGAGTGTGAAATATTAGGGATCTAGTTTAGACGTCAGTCCACCACCAATGCCGATAGGCATCAAAATGGTCTCAGTCGTTTGTGCACGTTTGTGCAACAACCAATCTCGTTTGCATACAAATGAGAATTCAAAATTTTGGCGTATGTCTTTTGATACCTTCCAACTGGCACTAATAGGTTTCAGTTAGGTTTTTGACTTTTGCGTCCAGCGTAAAAAGGTTGGACGGAACGTCTACCAGTGGCGCTAGAATCACACAGACAGTAAGCACAGCAGAGCAATCAGAAACCAGTTGTGTGGAGAATTCGGTAGCAGGAAGTGAAGTGTTCCGAGTGTAAATTGCTTCCAAAAGTGACCCCATTCTGGGAGGGGTACATCACCGTTCTTTCCGACAGCGGATACAGCTAAAGTGCAATTGTGAAACAGTGGTTCGTCCAAGGGTTTCACCATTTCCAAGAAGGTTATTGCCAATGTACTCAAACGCAACAAAAATACACAGCCAGAGGAAGCGAGTGTGCGCACACGCACAGTGGCACGAAAACACCCCCGTCCAAACGTACAGTTGAAGTGGTTCGACAAGTATAGAAGTTTGTGACCCAGGAGAATTCGCCGCCACAAAGAGATATTGCCAGGAGTATTAGAAGATCCAAATCAACTGTGCAGAGAATAATCATCCAAGATTTACGCCTGCAAGTGAAGCATAAGCCACGTGTTCACACACTCACAACCAAATACATCCGGGAATGCAGGGTCCATTGCAAACGGCTCTGTGAACGATATTTATCGGGTGACAAATGGAAATATGTGGTCACTCTAGACGAGGCCTGGATCTATTTGTCAAACTCCAAGCGAGTTCGAGCCACTTACTATCATCCAAAGGATACCAAGGATCATGCCAATTGGGTTCGCACGTGCCGCGAAAGTTTTCCCCCTGGTTTCATGGTGGTTGCAGGTTTTTGTCATAAAGGGAAACTTTCCCTGCATAGAGTTGCACGAAATGTGAACATTAGCGCAGCATACTATCAACAACACGTTCTGGAGTCATTATACCGGCAGCATATTCCGTCGTTGTATGGTGCTGAGGTGTCAAAAGTCTTCATTCATCAAGACAAAGTGACCAGTCACAAGGCTCGAACAACTGTAGGATACGTAGCCCGCAAAGCGCGTGAAACTGGAATCCATGCTATCTCATATTCAGATATCCAATGGACTTGTGTGCTTTCGGGTGTTTGAAGCGAGCGACTTCCTTACGTCGCCCATGCACATTGACTGGCATGTGGAAAGTTTGCAAAGAGGAGTGATCCAAACTTGATGAGATTTCTCTGAACAGAAGCCTACTCCAAAGGAAATTTTGATGTCGGGCTATAGTTTATAGTCAGAGTCGTCATATCAAGCACAACCGCTGGTAGAAATACGGCTTTAGGCCCTAGCGTAGAGAACACAAAATCTTCTATAGGAACTTAAGATAAAGATCTTAAAATATTACGAAAATGAACAAAAATGGAGTTCATTCTCTTGTTTATTGAACATGTCATATATTACAGCAGTTTTGTAAGAAATAAATTCTACCGTATCAGTGAGGGGGGGCAAGGTGGCTCAGTGGTAGAGCGCGTACCTGTAGTGCGTTTATCTAGTTCGATCCGCGGCCAAGTAAGTTTGTGATGGACAACCTCGTGTCAGTGCGTTTTCTCGGGGTACTCCCGTTTCCTCCCTCTTTCCCATTCCCCCAATTTTTCCATCATCGAAGGGCACCGATTTCTCTGTAAATTTGGGGGGGAGGCATTCAGATGCAGAAGGCATATATGAGAATTTTAAGACAAATTATGTCATATATTGTATATTCATAAATACAATGCGGGGGCCCCATGAGCTTTGGGGGGCCCGGGCCTCCCTGGTATCGGCGCCCTTGCCATCGTTATTCACTTGCGTTAATCATCCACCTTTCTTGGCCTCAAAAGGGCATAATTGTATGACGTTAAACTAAAAGATGTCATTTTCTACTATGTTATTAGCTTTGAACAAAAAAAAAAAAAAAAAAAAAAAGTTCCAAGATGAGACAGACACCAGTCGATCTCTCATCAAGCTGAACAAAATGATTTGAGTCAGTATAAACTCTCATGTGTAGTTTTCGAGAATTTTTTTTGAAAGAAAGGAAACTAAAAATTGATTCTGTAGGATAATCAGAGCGCCTATGAAGATAAAGTTAATGCTAAGGTATACTCTTACCTAACTTTTCATTGTAGCACTGCCAAAATGGCAGTATACAGTAGAGTTAATAAGATACAACGTGTGTTCAAAAAGTATTGAAGTTTATTTTTCCCGCGTTAACCAAACAAGCGCGGGAGACTTTTTTTCAGTGCAGATGTAGAGGGAGACACATCTGAATTTTTGCCGTGCGCAGTCGTGATTTTTTTTCCGCTCGCAGAAAGCGTTAGTCGTTCACAGTTGGTCAACGAGTGAAGACATGTAATAAACGGTCGTCTGATTCCAGTGGTTTTTTTTGGGGGGGGTAAATGACAGAAACACTTGAGCAGCGATATGACATCATTTGTTTTTTGCCAAAAGCTTGGCGATATCCAAGCAGAAACCACGCAATCGGAAAGCTACATTCAATTTTGAACGAGAATCTGGGCATGAGGAGAGTGTCCGAGAAATTTGATTCAGACTTTCATCCCGAAACATAACATTCCTGTCTGTTGTCAGGCTCCCTACTCACCCGATATGGCACCGTGTGACTTTTGGTTATTTCCTAAGCTGAAAATGTCACTAAAAGGGACCCGATTTGAGTTAAGAGAAGACACCATGCGGTATGCGATGGCACGGTTACTCACCATTCCGAAAACTGCGTTCCACAAGTTTCCAACAATGGCGGGAGCGCTGGGAGGAGTCTGTACATTATCAAAGAGGCTACTTTGAAGGAGATTAGTGTTTCGGATTTCCATATCAATAAATATATTTTTGCGAACTAAAAGTTCGATACTTTTTGAACACACCACACCACACAACTCAAATTTACAATTTCCTCTAAAACTTTTATTCTTGATTAAGTATAAATAGTATTCATAAAGAAGATACATATCAATCAATAGAAAAGAACGAGCTTAACAAAATGACATGTTTGGTGATAAATCATCATGCGTAGTTTTCAAGTAAATGATACTTTTATAGCGTTAAAAAGTATATTGTTTGTTGATTATGTAATGCAATGTGATGTAGTTTTTATTATTCAGCTGCAATATATAATTATTTTATTTATTTATTGCATATAAAAGTTCAAGTGTAGAATAGTCTCCAAGTGAAGAGTAATAAATAGTACCATATCCAGTGATGATTTCAGAAGATTTTTCACCCGGGGGAGGAATTTTTGAATAAACAGAGAATGAAACTATAGTGGTCGCAAGGAGTCGTGAAGCTTGACCAAAATCTACCGATTTCATCACCCAATAGAACGCGAGGATGTGTGCTGGTCGTCTTGCCAGTACCGTCCCTCGCGCTATACCGAGACCATCTCCTGAGGGTGCAGTATTGTCGGACTGCCGCTAAGTTTTGTTTTGTTGTTATTGTTGTGGTCGTTACTTTATAATGATGCTATTATTAGTGTTACCATTTAACTCGAATAATTATTACTGTACGTATTATAGTTCTTGAAGTGCTATTTTCTGTCGCTCGGTTATTTAAAGTTTGGCAACATTGTTGGTCTCTTTCACTTTTTCTCAAGTGTGCGTTCGGAAGGCAGCCCCACGAATCATCCCGAATTCTTCCGATGCATCACACGTGAGGAAAGACAGTTCTATGATTGGTGTAGTTCCCAGGCTTCATGAGTCATTGCGATCACCATAGTATTGCGAAAATGCTACTAACCATGATTGAGTTCGTTTCGGGGAATTGCCCCAGGAGAGTAGTAATGCCCACGAGACGAGACAATTCTGAATTTTCTTGTTGCAGTACGAGACGAGACCTCTTCCAAATATAAACATATATCTTTTCGAGACGAGATACCTCCAAATCATATCCAATAGTCTCATTCGTAAACAACACTACCAGGGGAAATTTTGTAACCTCCAGGAAGGAGGGATTTCCCTTCACTTCCTAAAATCATCACTGACTTTATCGTTTTGATTTCTCCGAACGATGACGCATATCAAGTCATCGAGGTGTAAAATCAAGACGTGAAAGGACTCACACAGTATATTGAAAGTATGTCAATTGAACACAGCAATATATTGCTGAAAAAGGAAACGCATTTTTGGCTTTGATCAAATAGCATTGCTGGATGATACGATCTCGAAACATAGATGCGATTTATAAATCTGAAATTCTCATACTTTACCACTTAAATTATTAAGATTTGCTTCTCTTAAGGGCGCCGATTTCTCTGTAAATTTGGGGGGGGGGGGCATTCAGATGCAGAAGGTATATACTGTATATGAGGATTTTAAGACAAATTGCATTCAAATTATGCCAAATATTGTATATTCATAAATATAATAGGGGGGCCTACATGAGCTTTGGGGGGCCGGGCCCCCCAGGATCGGCGTCCTTGCTACTCTATAAGTATAATATATACTTGCAACAAGATTTAATGCATAAGATATATACTTGATGCAGTCACTTGAGCACAAAGTGGATAACGAATCTTGTACATGAGAACGTTACATACGATCACCATTGTCTCAGTGCCTGGGAAAGAATAACTTATTACCAAACCATACTCTCCATAATTTCATTTTTCATTAAGGTAGATTTCTTTTTAGATGTATTAATCATCATAGTCCATAAGAATAATTAGTGAGTGTACCATCTGTTCCTTTTTTAAAAAGCATAAAAGATCATGTGTATTTATAATGGTCGTGCTGCAACAAGCCATCTTGGCTGTATAATGCATGATTTTGTTGATGCGCATTCTGGATACGAGACCCGTCTGGAATTCCTGAACAAAGTCACGACTCCAGTAGGTCCTGCTCTTTTGCTAAAGTTGCCTTGGGCATCAGATCTTGCTTCTATCGAGACCATTTCCCACGCCGGTTACCCCTTCCTCTTTAGGCCCCCCAAACCCCGCTCTACTAGCCCCGCCCACCATAGTCCACTGTGTTACCCGACCTAGGGGAGTTCCCAACAGAGGAGGTCAATCTCGTCGTGACCTGCCACAGAGATGCTGCCACCTGGCGGGAAGATCTCACAATAAACATTCATCTCAGCTTAGACCAAGCCTCACACGAATGTCGCTACCTCGACGAGACTCGGCTGAACCCAATCCTCCGTCCCCTCCCTCATACATGGACATAATACAGGTACTGGAAGAAAAGACCAAACGAATAAAAAAAGAGCTCTGCATTCCAGTAAATCTGCTACCCTCCTCTTGACCTGGCGCAGTGTTGCAAGGAGTAAATACATTATATTTAGAAATCCGAAGATTACAGAAGTCTTTTCTAAATCCATACGAAATTTCGCTAAGCTTCCTATTCAAAGTTGTGGATCTGAATATCTTTGCTTTGGTATCTGACAACGAGTCACGCATAAGTGAAAGGAGTGACGTACGCAAGGGAAGTTTCGGTGATTAACCCACCCTTGAGCAAGACATTACATAAATGTAAACATTCTTACTATATTAAGATACCTAGGGTAACATTCATAAGTCCTAAACGACACAAGACCTAAAAATAGGCTTGCCATACGTCCCGGTTTTAAGGGGTCGTCCCAGCGTTCCGGCCGGTTTTGTGTTTAGTTCCAGTCAAACGGAGAAATTTAGTTTGTATTCGCGGAAGTTTAATGGAAAAGCCAAAAATGAAAGGACTAATGCTCTGCAAAATGAAAATGAAATGAAATCTTTGAGTCTTACGTCCCGCGGTTATGCCGGTTAGGCTAAAGGCAGTGGCGTAGCAGCTTCCCCCGCAACCCCCACAGTGCGGGGGGGCCCGAGGTATAGGGGGCCTCGAAGTCTTACTATGAATAAAGATTTAAAGAAGTAGAACTTCAATCTTACTTCTATCGGCTTTACAACTAGGGACCCTTCTCTATACTTTGCAGGGGGGGGGGCGCAAAAGTGTGCTACGCCACTGGCTAAAGGAGACGGTGATGATGAGTAATGAATGAAATGGTGGAATGAAGAAAGTGGGAGGAAACGGGAGAACCCTGAGAAAACCCACGCACACGGTGTTTGTCCATCACAAAGTTCACTTGGCGGAGGCTGGGATCGAACCCGGGACCCGTAGCGCCGGAGGTGAACGCTGTATCACTGAGCCACCGCGGCCCCTTCTGCAAAATCATGTTTGCAATAACTTGCAGTGAATTCTTTGATAAAATAAAGAACACTAAGTGCTTTTTGACAAAAGTTCGTTCAAGTGAAAAGTATAAGCCTTAACAATGTGTTATTTCTTTTTTCCTCGTTTTGCGGATGTTAAACTAGTTAGTTGGTATAGTTTGTCTTGCTATATATATATATATATATATATATATATATATATATATATATATATATATATATATATATATATATATATATATATATATATATATATATATATATATATATATATATATATATATATATATATATAAAACAACAGACACAAATCTTGAGAAAAATTAAAGTGCTTAAGAAATTAGAACACAAAATTTGACTACTGAGCAGCAAATTTTGGAATAAAATACTTCAGATTGATTTCAGCATTATTATTATCATTATGCATATTATTATTTGGTACTACAAATCAAAATACTGTCTTTGTCCATACTAATATTTATGCAGTGTATATTAGTTTGAATTCTGAGTGGTATATAAGAATAAATCTTATATTAGAAATATAAAATACGCCCCTTATGAATTTTCATTGTGCATGTGTCTTAAGTTGAGAGAATTTATCACGAGAATTTCTGATAAAATATTGGCATTGACAGTGTCCTGGTTTGGAGAGTCAGAAATCTGGCAAGTTTACCTAAAAATGTAGACACTAGACCTAAATTTTAGGTCTTGTGCTGTTTAAATTAGGGATGGGCAAAATCGGTTTTTATAAAAACCGAAAACCGGTTTCTATAAAAAAACCGAAACCCGAAAAACCGACATTTCGGTTTTCTCCAAAACCGGTTCGATTTTCACCGAAACTGGTTTCGGTTTTCTCCAAAACTGGTTCGATTTTCACCGAAACTGGTTACGGTTTTCTCCAAAACCGGTTCGGTTTTCACCGAAACTGGTTTCGGTGAAAACTTTTCGAAAACACATACTATTTCTGTGGAAATGGATTCGGTTTCCGGAGAACAACGAAACACCATTCTGGTGAGAAATAGAACAAATTTTTAAAAAACCGGAATCGGATCAGGTGAAAAACCGCACCGGTTTTGGGGAACCGATAACCGGTTTCGGAGAAAACCGAACCGGTTTTTCTAAAAACCGAAAACCGGTTTTTGGGCCCACCACTAGTTTAAATCTTGCGCCACGGAATGATTTTTAGGTCTTGTGCCGTTTAGGTCTTATGCCGCGAAGTGATTTTTAGCTCTTGTGCCGCGAAATGAGTTTTAGGTCTTATGCCTTTTAGGACTTGTGCCGCGTCCCTAATTCTACGTTTCAATTATTTTCAAGGGCCGCGGTGGCTCAGTGGTAGAGCGTCCACCTCCACCTCTGGTACTCGGGGTCCCGGGTTCGATCCCAGGCCCCGCCAAGTGAACTTTGTGGTGGACAAACACCGTGTGCATGGGTTTTCTCGGGGTTCTCCCGTTTCCTCCCACTTTCTTCATTCCACCATTTCATTCATCACTCATCATCACCGTCTCCTTTAGCCTAACCGGCATAACCGTGGGACGTAAAACTTAAAGATTTCATTTTTTTTTTCAATTATTTTCAACTACAAATTGAAGGTTACAAAGCAGGAGCGTCATTTGAGGAAGCAGGAGATGAATTGTAGGATTATCACTTGACAAATTTAGAAATGAGTACATTTTTAGATTTCACAAAATAAATTACATTAGTTGACAAATCGCTTAAAAACCAAAGCGAAAAAAGTCAAAAAAACAATGATTTATGCAACTAAACTTTTACAATACCAATTGCATCCTATATTAAGTTTCCTTCTTTCGTGTTTGTGGGAAACAAACTGAGATTCGTGAAAATCAAGCATTTCAACAAATATTATACAAATATACGGTATATATGTAGCAGCTATCTGTATCCCTAAAAGAGGGGACTTTTCTCATTTACCTTAAAATCCACCCGGCCATTTTCAAGTCCTAGAAAAGAGGACATTCATTAAACGAGAAAAAATTATGGACAGAAAACATACACTGCTTTGCACCAAAAGTTTCTTGCACCGACTTATCCCAATCCTTGCAGACATATCTATAAAAAAGTTCAAGTTCAACAACAAGAACACTTTAGTAATATGCATTCGGAATGAATTATAAATTAAATTTATATAAATGTACTTATAGTGTTGCTCTTGTAACACTTGCGTGTTAGAGCGCCTCCCATAATTCCAGCATATGCTGTCTGCAAGGGCGCCCATGAGGGGGAAAAGATGGGGCGCTCGCCCCCCCTAGACGAAGTCATACTTGGGAAAATCGAAAACCCAATAGAATTTTTACATTTGTTACATCAAAATTTGAAACTATATTTGAAATATCGCTTATACTCCCCCCCCTTTGGAAACCACAACATGGGCGCCCTTGGCTGTCTGTACATATGAGGCCTGGATTATTGATAAACATAATTCGGACCAGTGGTAATTTCAGACAAGGGGTGTGCGAAAAGTACAATAGAACTGCGAAAATACTGGTAGTCCGTATTGAACACGATCGAAGATATCTATGGGCTCTGGGGATTTTGTAACTCCGGAGGAAAGTTTTCCTCCGGACCACAAGGGCGACGATTTCTCTGTAACTTGGGGGGGGGCATTCATAAAAAATATACATAACAATATGTATAACAATAAAAATACATATAAAAATATATTCATAAAAATGCATAGGGCCCACATGAGCTTTGGGGGGTTCTGGGCCCCTTCGGCCCCCCCAGGATCGGCGCCCGTGCCGGACCACCAAAGAAAATATCACTGATTCGGACGTTCACTTGTGGACAGTGGCAGATATAAATCGGGGCCGGGGAGCCTAGCCCCCAGTTCTTTGAGTGACAAAAATAATTGAAGTATTATTTATATATTTTTTAAAAAGTTTATTGTAATTACGCGTTGCCTTTTATTCCTTACTGCTAAATTTTTGAAAGATTAGATATTCCTAGTTCCTGTCAACAAAGTGCGTAAATGTATTTCAAATTAAAATGATTTGCGTTAACTCATGATATGGCTATCATATTCTAGGCTCTGGCTGCCTCCCACACCCCGCTAGTTTTTACCTTCTAGAACCGCCACTGCTTATGAAGAAACTCCTTCGTGGATAAATGATATAATCATTTTCAGCTTTGGCAAAGAAATCTGGTTTCGAATCCTGATAGGGATATATAGAAATATGTAATTAGGGCAACTCTTTTAACTGAAAGCTCATATATTTTGATTGCTAGAAGGAAGTTGGTAGAAACTCCAAACGTATAACTAAACCCATCAGAGTCATTGGCAGGTTCGCAGGTTTGTGCTTAGGAGGTGCTCAGGTAGGATTCAACTCCCTTCAGATCATATTTAGTCCCCGTAAAACTTTGAGTTGGTTGTTGATATGCAGAGGCGAACTGGGTCGCCCGGATACCCGGAAATTTCCGGGTGGGCCCTGTCATCTGCAAAATCATTTTTAAGATATTGCTCGATTAGTTATAACTAATTCAAAACTCCGTTCTGTTTATAGTAACCAGTCGCGTAACTAACGGGCCCCCAGTACAAGTGAAGAGGGGATACTAGAAAAAATGGCTCCTGTCTCACCCAACCCTTAGCTTTGTTTGTTGAAAAATCAATAAGACAATAAAAAAAAAAAAAAGTCTCAAAAATACATGTAAGTTATTAACTCGAAAATGTATACAGAAATGTAAAGTTAAGTCAGTCCTGAAAAAAAAATCAGCCCCTCCTGTCTAAGTATTCTCCCTACTGGCTGGATACATATGACCACTAGGACTTTCAATATCAGAATCTGCAACCTTATTAAAAATGTCGACATGACCATACGAATTCAGATATGAGCGCTAAGAAATGACTACTCACTTATATACCACAACACTATGTATATGCCACAAAAGAAACTTTCATTTCAAATCGAATCTCTCACGAGTATCTAACTGGAGTTACATGCCAAATTAGGAATCGACAGACACATTACACCATAGCTGGAAAGATGCTGTATTTGTTGCAACATCTTGAAAGAAGAAATGGTACGTGAAAATCGGTGAGGAAAAGAAGTTGCAAAGTATATGAAGTAATAATTTCTGGAAATGAAAACGTTGGTTCTATTTCTAAGAGAAGCGTACAGGAAAGTGGACGAGCGGGAAACCACCGAGTTAACATGTATTGTTACACACAGCTTCGGGCTTATTGTATACCGTAAATATTCTAGGGAGTGCTCATGAATAGTTATGCAATTTCTATTTAATAAACATTTTATGATGGAACATTAAAACTATATGCATATGTGTGCCCATCAATTTTATTTATTTATATCATACATGCTTCTGGCGGAATGACGTCCCTCTGCGAGCACATTATCCGAGGAAGCAGGAAGGAAAGAAGAGGCCTAAGAAACTGTGAATTAGGTACCATCCTAGCATTTGCCTGGTGTGGGTGAGGAAAACCCAGGGAAAATCTCACTCAGGGTGGCTATTACACTTAAAAAAGCTGTTACAACTTTTCAACCTACCGGGAATCGAACCTGACGCTGTTCACACCAAAGACGAGAGGGTTAACAATTACGCTACTCTGGCTCATATATATATGGCCATCAAACTCATATCTACAAAGATCTACGAAGTATAATGCTCCATGGAAATGTGAATTTTAAAGAGGAATTTCATTTGGGAGGACAGACTGTATTAATTGTTCCCTCTGATACATATCGGCCACGAGACGAGACGAGAAATTTTATATTATCTCGGTCTCGAAATTTATCTCGTCTTGTTTCGCAAATTTATATATAAAGTTTATGGCCTGATTTTTTAAAATTTCATCTAGAAGTCATCAGAATCCTTCCGTGTCATGACAAGTTCATGAACGGTACGATAAAACATTTATCTCTCTTTCAGTTTAACCTCCCACGATCATGCCCTTTGGGGCGTGGAGTGCTTCGTGTGGAGTGTTGTTTTGTATGGATCAGATTACACAAAAGTGATTTAAAACGATGGGAAGCTCTCAAAATGTGGGTGTGGAGAAGAATGGAGAGAATTAATTTGGTCAAGCTGAAAACGAATGAGAGAGTGTTAGAAATTTTGGGGTAGAAAACAATTTTAGACATTACTAAGAACAGGAAAAAAACTGGTTGGAACACTAGCTAAGAAAGAACTGTATCATGAGGGATGTGTTCGAGAGTATGGTGGCAGGAAAGATAGGGAGGAGGCGAAGGAGACTACAATTAATGGACGATATCCAAACAGAAAAATCGTAGGTGAAAACGAAGAGGTTGACGGAAGACCGCAGAGCATGGAACCTTCTCAGTTGCAGCAAATGATCTGCCAATATTGTAGAATACCTACAATGATGATGTATATTTAATACAGGGTGTTATCCCAGCCCCCGCCAAGTGAACTTTGTGGTGGACAAACACCGTGTGCGTGGGTTTTCTCGGGGTTCTCCCGTTTGCTCCCACTTTCTTCATTCCACCATTTCATTCATTACTCATCATCACCGTCTCCTTTAGCCTGACCGGCATAATCGTGGGACGTAAAACTCAAAGATTTCATTTCATTTCATTTTCAATACAGGCTGGCCCAAAAGTAGGCATACAGTTCCAAAAGTAGGCCTGATCAGCTCATTCCATTCTTACTATTATTCATCAGGTAGACTTAGTTTCTTTATTGTCTGTTCTTAATGTATTTTTACTTACATGTTAAGCTCGGAAGAGCCGAAACAAATAAACTCATAAACTAGAATGTTATACTTGATCAATGTAGGGGTGTATATCTACTTTTGGGCCACCTTGTATATATTAGATCCACGGCAGGTGTTGTTGGTAAAGTTTCTATCTACGATTTGGGCAGCACGGGTTCGTTCCAAAGCGGGTTTAAGGTTCACCCTACTCTTTAAAATAGATCTATGCCCCAATGCGCGTGATGTTGACATTACCTCCATCAGTGCCGACCCCCACCACTTTCAAGCAAAACCTGAAATGATACTCCTGATTTTAGACTTTTTATTGGTTTCCCAGCCATAGATGTAACTAGAGGGAACCAGGAACCCCGGGAACACTGCTAGTCCTTTAGAATACCGTTGTATCACAAGTTGAAACTGTGGTCTTTTAAAGATTCTTTCAATTCTCAGAAGTAAGGGGTCATATTACGTTAACAAAATTATATGGCAATGCCCCGCCCCCTCCTCTAAAACTTGTTGCGACTACAGAGCCTGAATGTATTTGAATTCTTAGACACAATTTGGCCATATAACCGCAGAAGTAGCGAAGATGCTAACAGTGGTGTGGCGAGTCTAGAACGAAGTGGGCGTTCCACCCGGTTGAAATATCTTCCCCATGGCATGTTTTATTGAAATCTAGGTCAAGTAATACAAACTACCATTTTCGGTTTTAAAAACAGCTGACCCTCAAAAATTTCGCTCGCTGCTCCTCTTTTTGCACCCTAAAAAATTAAAACTGGCGTCGTCACTAGATGCGGATAATAATAATAATAATAATAATAATAATAATAATAATAATAATAATAATAATAATAATAATAATAATAATAGGTAAGAATAAATTGATTTGGGAGAAGGGGACACAGATGTGCCCTGAAACACAAATTCCACTGAAAGTAAACTTAAATATAAATCATACCCTGTATATAAGACGTTTATTCTAAGTACTTGACAAAAACTCCCTGTCTCAAAACTTGCCCTATGTTACATTGTATTCCTTTTCAGTTCCCTAATTGTTTAAAAATAGAACTGCAAACTTAGGGGCAATGTCCCCTATTGGCTTTTCCCTGCGGGAAGTCCATGATGTTAAGGCCTTAAAATAACAAAAGAATGTGGAAAATACAAAAATCCTTTGTGAGATCCTAAGAGGAAGGCTGGCAACACTGGTCTCACCTGCTCTTTTTTGACTGTAGAAGGCGTGGAATTCATCCCCTTCAGCAGTGTACAAAAGACTGAGAATTGAGTGGGAGGGCGTGGAAGAAGGGATCACCAAAGAGTACATGATGTGTCAGGTGATTATTCGTATGTTCGTTGGCTTTCAGGAATTCCTGGTTCCATCTTTTTCTTCCTTTCTGAAACCTTAATTTCTTTTACAAGTATTTTCTTTTCAACATAATCTCGACTTATTCATTTCTATCATGGACTGATTCTCCTTTCATTTACATCCAGTTTAGTTGAAAGCTTTTAAAATACAATCTTTTTAGTCGTTTGCCTTTGGGGTATTTCTAAATCAATACGTTTTCTCGTTCTGTCGTTGAAATTGCAGATTCGATTTCAAACGGCAGGGTCATAACTAAAAGCGTAGAACTTCCCAAGTAAGTATTTAACAGACCAAATATATGTAAATGAATATACAGTATAACTAGAAGGGACACATAAACAGAAACAAAATAGACAATGCAAAAAGAAGAAAAGAGACGAGAAATAAGGTTTTCTTGTCTCCTTCTCAAAAATGTTGTAGAAATTTCACCTCCTCAACTCGTCTCGAAATGTCTTTTTTCGTATTATTTTGTAAATTCGCGTACAAAATTTTTGACATTTATGTTTTCCTTAATTTCATTTATAAATGATCAGATTCTTTCCGCGTCACTTTAGGTCCACGAAGAGTGCCATGTAAGAACATTTAAACGATATTTATTATTGGAATACATCGTGTAATGACTTGGCATATCTTTAAACGTTGACAAATGCTCTTTATTGTGTTCGTACGATCACTTTATCAATTTCAAGGATGTTATAAATAGAGGATCTCTCATACCTATCGTCATCATATGAACTCAATGAAGCCGAAAAAACAACCGAGCATCATCAGAGTCGGAACGTCTGATTGGCTACTCTCGTTTCCGCCATGATTGTTGGCTCAAAGCATTGCGATCTTAGTGGCGCGAAGTGGGCAGAGTTGTTTTGGCGAAGCAGTGACGTATGGCTTCACGATTTTTGTAGTATGGGCAGATCCTCTATTTTATAACATCCTTGATCAATTTATAGTTTTTATTATTATTATAAATCATGTAACACTAGAACAGTGTTTAAGATCTAAGAGTTGGGTGAACTAGTGTTGCTCACGACACTAGAAAAATTTCATCGTCTCGTATCAAAAGCGATACGAGGGTTGTCACATTTCTCGTTTCGTCACGAATTTAAAGACGTCCGTTTTCGAGAAGAGTCTCGTGAGCAATATTAACTACAAGCAAAGGGAAGAAGCTTTGCATAATGTTCCCTCTCTCTCCCTTAGCTTCTAGCGAGAAAATTATATTTGTACTGATGTTGTGACTTCCCTCAAGAACCGCTGCTGCTATAATGATCGCAAGGAATTGTGAAGCTTTGACTTAGATTTACCAACTTCACACAACCAAATAGAACGCGAGGATATGTTCCGGTCGTAAATCCCCAAGTATCTAATTTTGCCAGTATTTCTTCTTACGCTATACGGATCGTTTTGTTGTTATTGTTATTTATATTTTTGCTATTATTATTGTTACCATGTAATTCGAATAATTATTAGTGTATGCATTATAGTTCTTTAAGTGTTGTTTTGTTGTTGTTGCTCGTTTGCCATGTCTTCTAAGTATGGCAACGTTGTTCCACTTCTGCTGTTTCACTTTTTCTCAAGTGTGCGTTCGGAAGGCAGCTCCAGGAATCGTCCCGAATTTTTCCGATGCATCACACGTGAGGGAAAGCAATTCTACGATTAGTGTAGAGCCCAGGCTTCACGAGTCGTCACGATCACTATAATCAGTTATCTTCATTGAAAGCCTATTGTATATTTAGAGTATCTTCGAACGCTACGTTGTGTCAATTCGGGACTCAAAGAGTGCTTATATCTCCCTTGTTCCATGTCTGAATACGTATTTACATTTTTTTGTTTTACGTTTCACCTACCTTACTTTTCTGTTCCATTTGCTTTCGAGACTCAAGAAATTCAGTTGTTTTGAACCAACGAAATTCTCTTAAGAGTCTTCATCCCGGCGAAATTAAAATACCGCTAATTTTACAGTAATTATGTGATATCTTCAACTAGATAAAAGATAATCGAAATGTGGAACAAGAGCGCCCTAGACAATATTATTTTACATGAGAAACCGTTATCACGACTCACTTATCTGCTTTCGATTTCGAGCCATTTTGAAAATCGGCATTTATTTTCGCGTTTCTAAACAGCTGAAAACGGAAAGCCACTAGGTGACTTGTGATAACGGTACCACACGCAAAATAATATTGTCTAGGGTGATCTTGTTCCACATTTCAATTATCTTTTATCTATTTGAAAATATCACATAATTACTGTAAAATTAGCGGTATTTTAATTTCGCCGGAATGAAGACTCTTAATTATGCAACTACATTTTATTCTCTTATGGCTTGGTAGGAATGGGCACGAGCGAATTTTCATTCAAACTCGACTCGATTCGAAACACACATCTTTGAGCTCGACTCGAGAACTCGGCTCGAAAAATCTCTTCCAACTCGACTCGAATTTGACTCGAGTCGAGCCAAATTCTGTGTGTAGTTCCAAGTACTTTCTTCAAGTATCCTACATAAACAATACAATTATTACAACAATTACTTGTAATCGTTATTTTACGTCGTGGTTCGGATTAATTTCTCAATCTCATACTTCGCCCTTTTCCCCTTTTATTTTCCAGCTACTTTACGACGTATGCGATCACTTGCCCATGCCTACAGTTTCGTTATGCGGTAGCTGGAAACGCAATAAACGAAAATGTAGACAACGTAAATAAATTTGTTAGGCTACAAATATAATAGGATTAAATATTAACTGTACAAATGATAAAATTACTTTTCGATAAAAGAAATCTAATGTTACTATAAGAGCACAAACATTACATGCTTTTACATTTCCAATATGCTCATCATTAACAATTTAATACTATCGATAGGGTAGTGGCGTGGCTTTGTTTATAAACGACGTGGTGGCATGAAATAATAAACTCACGTGTTTCTTCGGCTGGTCTGTTGAAGTTGCTCCGTCGTTGTCCTGTGTTCGAGGATGTATACTGGTTTTGGAGTTAAAGTCCCAAAGTTAATTTACTGCTTCTTCAGTGATGGTTCCACATAGGATCTACAAATGTAGGTTTTGTTCCAGGAGGTTGTTGCCGCTGTATTGTCAAATAAGTGCACTTATAGAAAAATCACTATGAAAAATATAAACTGTCACTTTGCATATAGAAAAATAGGCAGCCTGAATGCTGCTTTTAGGAGAGTGAAATTCGGGCGAGCGAACGTCAACACTCCCTCTTGAACTGGTCCACGGCGACTGCCCCCTTTGTTCAGTCAGCTATTGTGTATAAGTTCTAGGTGCTCGAGCGCCCCGATGATGACGTAGACTACCAAGTTCACACTCCTTGGCTGAAGAAGTGCGGACATTTTAAATAATCAAATCAGCGTGAAGCAATGATAAGGAATAAAGTGTTTTTGCGACTTTCCCGATCCTTTCGGGACTGAGAGCGTTCACAAAGAGGGTTGTTGTCTCTGCGTCGTATGTCCATACATGGTTATGAAATCGAACGGAAGTCTACTAACACAGATGAAAAGACATACCAAAGCGATGACAAAGAGTTTCTAGAACATTTGGATCTATACGAGGGTTGGTTAACGGGATGATCTACCTTTTCTCGGCACAAAAATTTTTATATTGGACCTTATGGGGAGAACATGGCTACCGAATTTCCTCAGTTTCTACGGAACTAGGTATCTCTAATGAGAAAGAAAAAATTTGCAGCATTCTACAGAAGTTTATTAACGGGTTGAAATACTTAAATTGTATATTTGTCTGCTAGTTTAGCAGAAATAAATTATTAAAAAATAAATAAATTAGTTTCTTTTTATACAAATTAAAATATGTCTAACTTTGGAACCAATTATGGTAGAAATATCAACTTTTTTTTGTTTTATTCCTTGAGAAGAAACGACTCTAATAGTTTTAATCACCACCATATCTGATACGCCAATTAAAAGATAGTATTTTAATATAAGTATTAAATTCCACCTGTGAAGAAGTTTGACGAGGGTAAGGCATCCGCGCCCACCCTTTTCTTTTGTTTTCGTCCCGAGAGATATGAAGGGAAGGTCTTCACAAATCTCTTTCAGCTATGTACACAGACCGTTTTCACAGCAGGTGTCAATGCGAATGTAAACATCCTGTCCTCACGTTCAATAGCCCAAGTTCGGCCACTTTCTCTCTCTCTTTTTTTTCCTCTCTCTCTTCCGAGGAGGTGTTTCTACCCTGTAAGAAAATTATAGATATGTAGAGATAATGGTGATCAATTATTTCTGATAGCCAGATGATAGACAAGCATTCTAAAATGCCTTCGAATTCCAAAAATGTATCGACCATAACTTTACCATCTGGTTATTTTCAGGAGGCAAAAGTTATATTATATTATGGCTCCATTGGCTAAACATACGCATAGCTTCCCCCATTCAGAACATCCTTTTGTGCGTTAGAAAACATGCTATAACAATGCGCCCCTCGCAAAAATCTAATTGCACTCTTATTGACCTCAGAAGCGCTTACTAATAGCGTAAATGCTATAAATGAGGCATTTGCAAGTAGGAACAGGGATTGGCCGAATCACAGAAATCTTACTGTCGTCACGGGCTGTAAAAGGAAATATATTACATTTTCACAAGAAATAATTATCGGGCCTACCGTAGTCGGGTCAAGACTCCACTTAGGAACTAACAGGTGCGCTATCCAAAAATACATGTTTCAGAATCCTAAGGTACTCACGCAACAATTTTTATAGAGGGGCTTTAGCTACGGGCATATAATTTGAAGTAGTCACTATCTGTATAAAAATCATTGCGGAAGTATATCACAGGTATCTGAAATTTCGAGTTGGTCTATACTTTTTGTCACGACTAGCTATATTCCGTACATATGCTAGTCAGTGGCGGATCCAGGGGGCAATCGCCCCCTTCCCCAGAAGAGGAAACTTTCTTATTTTATATATATAAATAAAACCCATCCCAGAGTTTGGAGCTCTTAAAAGTACCTCAAAGTAGCAGTATTACAACCCACCGCCCCCCCCAGAAGTCCGTCCCGGATCCGCCCCTGATGATAGTTTAAAACTCTACGTTGAAATGTATCATAACTCTGTCATTTGAAGGAAAAAAGGAAGGAGAGCTGTTGTGCAACATAACATGGTGTTGACATACTCAACCAAAACGACCAGAATGCTTCATTCGGGTAGGCTCAAGACGATTCTTAGTGCACGTACGGATACAACAGCTGTAAATTCCTGGATATTGTAGAGAGTTGTCACAGGAAAACACAAGAGTAGAAGAACCTCTATTTTGAATTTGGTGAAGAAGATAATAGAGCAGAAACCTAGAGCTGCAGGTCTTTCAAGAAGCTCAAGAATGTAAAAGAGAAGAGACCCTAAAAGAGGCGCTTGTTTAAATGAGAAACCTCAAACTAATTTCGTGATCAAAGGTTTGCAGTGCTATCCTAGAAATGTTGGATATTACAAGTGTCAATAGTTGAGTAATTGTGTTATAATCATGTACAATAGTCTATTACAGAAAAAAGTCGATAGAAGTTATTCAAAGAATTCTTATAATTTGTCAACATTATTTTCAAAGACGTAGCCTTCAATGTGAATGCATTACTAGAAAATAAAGATTATACAAGGGGACAGTCAAAAAGTTCCTGGAATATTATTGTAGCTATTTATTACCACGTACAATAGTCTATTACAGAAAAAGTCTATATAAGACGTACAATAGTCTATATAATATGTATGTATCCCTTATAATCAAGGAGTCCCTTGTTTGATTCCCGATGGAGACACAAGTGGTTTGGATCCTACGTTAAACTGTAGGTCCCACCCATAGAACGTCATCATTCTGAAAGTATGTTGTTTTCTGCGTATCCTGCTTCTTGTTTCAACTCTTTAGGATAAATCGAGACTAACTGACAGTGCGTAGTCTTAGCAGGGTAAGCGCGGAAAACGAAAAAGTCAAAGCAAACAGGGCTTTGCTCCCTTGTCCCCATATAACAATGCACAGTATGGACACCGTTCGAAATGGGTCTTATAGGAGCTAGCATGGCAACATTTTTGTATAAGACAATTGGTGTGTGTCGTCTGCATGGTTGTCTGGGGACAAAAAAGGGCAAACATGTTTTTCAATAAATAAATAAATAAATAAATAAATTTTAAATTTCCCTCGCCCCTCAGGAGACGCTTCTTCAATACAAATTTTTTATATGTTGTTTTTTTAGCATAATTAATAAATATTTATAAAAAATTATAGCGATATAAGTTAAGGTTTATTTTAATAAGGTTTTAATAGTTAATTTTGTTTGTTTTAATTAATTGCTAATAAATAACCAAAAATTAATTTTTATTTATAATTTTTTATGTTTATATACTTTGTTTTTAACTTTTTATTTATATGCAGTTTTTTATTTTATTTTTATTTATTTAAATATTTTTATTTTTATTTTTAGTTTTTATTTTTTTTAAAGTTTGTTTATAAAATTTTATTTTGTTTTTTTTATATTATTAATTTTAAAAGTTTTAATATATATTAAATTAAAATTATATTACAGTATCCTGCCTCTTTCTCCCATTCTCTAGGTTCTAGGCCAATTAGGACTGACAGGCATTTGAATAAGTCCATTACTTGGTTGCCTAGTAATTAGCCATAATATTGGCTGCCATATTGGATTTAGACAAATGTTCTCTCATGTTACCATGTAAAATGTGTCTTGTCGTGATGAAAGCTACCAGAAAAAGTAGGTTTCGCTTAGTCCTGAGGAAGTACGCTACATCCTAGAGTAATGCGTGCATATACGCATTTGTAACTTTGTACAGTTAATCGTTAGACAACAGTGTTACCAGGTTGTAAGGTTTCTAAGTGTCAATAAACAATGCCATATTTAAATTCATCGGCCTCAAAAGCCTATATATATATACAGTGACGGATCCAAGGGGGGCTATAGGGGCTATAGCCCCCCCCCCTTGATGCTCAAGTTTACACTGGATAAAATGAGCTTCAATCCTGCTTTACACTGGATAAAACGGCAAACTATGTTTTAGCCCCTCCCTTGATCATATCGTGGATCCGCCACTGTATATATATATATATATATATATATAGAGAGAGAGAGAGAGAGAGAGAGAGATTTACGTAGGGCGGCGGCCATATTGGAAAATGACGGCTACCAGGAAAACACCTAAAATTTGAAATATATTCCCAAGACATTATAAAAAAACTTAGGGGACATTTTTTTTACGGACACCTGTATATGGGGGCCAGGACTTTACATTGTCGGAATCCTGTGGGGGCACACCTCTGCCCCCCTTCCCTTCGCCACTACTGTATGCTATAATATTTGTCCGGAAGGGAGAAAAATCCCAAAATAACAGCGTTTTCTGATATATACTGTTCTTCCCGCGCACTCTAGAATGCATCTTGACGAACTTCCAGAGGTAACGGGGAAAAGAGGATACTTCACACCACATCGTCCAGTTTCTTAGTATGGAACCATTGAGGGAGACAAACTCTATAAAGCTAACAATATTTGGCAGCTGACAGGTAATCTCAGAAACTGGTCGAGAACCTGTTTCATTCGGACATCCACCCCCTTCCCCCTCCATTTCACCAACCCCCGCCCTTTTCGCGGCCAAGCTTAGAGTGGGGCGTGACTTACTCTCGTCAAACTTTGACAGGTGGACTTTAATACTTATATTAAAATACTATCTTTTAATTGGCGTATCAGATATGGTTGTGATTAAAACTATTAGAGTCGTTTCTTCTCAAGGAATAAAACAAAAAAAAGTTGATCTTTCTACCATAATTGGTTCCAAAGTTAGACGTATTATAATTTGTATAAAAAGAAACTAATTTATTTATTTTTTAATAATTTATTTCTGCTAAACTAGCAGACAAATATACAATTTAAGTATTTCAACCCGTTAATAAACTTCTGTAGAATGCTGCAAAATTTTTCTTTCTCATTAGAGATACCTAGTTCCTTAGAAACTGAGGAAATTCGGTAGCCATGTTCTCCCCATAAGGTCCAATATAAAAATTTTTGTGCCGAGAAAAGGTAGATCATCCCCTTAATAAAGTTCAGAATGAATCTATTTTCTCAATGTTTCTTTTAAATTGCAAAAAATGAGCTGTAGGACGGTGACATACTACAACTTCTTCTTCTTCATCATCATCAGCAACATATTATTATTTGGTTTGTATCTGAATACTAAACACAGCTGACTGCTCATCTCGGTAGTCGTGAAGTCTAGGAGGCAAGGACATCACGAGGTTCTAGGTTTGAGTTCCGGAGGAACAAGTATTCGGGCTCGAGCCAAAAATTGTTAAAAGTTATAGGGCTCCGGCCAAATATGTTGAAAACTGTTCGGTCCGGGTATAGGGTTATCAATGGCTCGAGCTGAGCCAGTTGACATTAGCCAGGTTGGGCTTCTGCTTGGGCTCAAAATTTCGACCTTGCAGGTGTCAGTCTTGATGATAAGAACTATATACTTATATTGGTGCTCACGACATTTGAGGCTGTCTCATTATAAAAATCCATTGTCATCTCGTTAATGGAGACGAGACGAGATGCGAGCAACATTAAAAGTATAATCTCGTAAGAAACACTTAAAATATTCCGTATTACAGCTTACATTTCTCATGGGTTTCGCTTTCCAGTCTAGTTAGGCAATGATTTCAAAACGGGTTAAAACGAGCTGAACGAGCGAGCCATTTATCAGACTCGACTCGACTCGTGCCCATCTCTAGCTGGGGGGTGGGGAGGGATTAACCACTACCATGTTTGAGAGCTTGGAAGCCCGACAAAGGGAAATGTGAATGAATGGATTCACATGGATTTTTTTTTTTTTTTTTTTAAGAAGAGGATGCTCTCTGTTTCTTTTTTAAAAAAGTCACACACAAATCGTACTGAAAAGTAAAAGGATAATTTTTTCAAAAACCTTTTTAAAAAAATCTATTTGCGCATGACTAACACGTGTAAGACAAAAAGCATGTTGAGCGCTCTTATATATAATCAATTTATAAATTCTTCAATTTTCATGTAAATCAAGTGATTACATAAGAGGATCAAGGGATTACGCACACCGTCTCTACTGTACTTCGAAACTATAAGTCGAATAATTTCGGTTTAACAGAAAATAAAAGAGGACGCTTTGTAGATCTACTCGTTCTGAAATATAGCGCCGCTACGCTACTGATTTTAACTAAATGCAAGACCTCCAAGCAACATGCGTAAAAGTTTATCAATATGAAATGAATCACCGTCTGCACGGTATGCTATTTTTCTTTGTTTCTGATAACAACATAAAAGTAAAGTAGGTCTTTATGAAATTTTGACTTTCTGATTCACCTAAATTCTACTGAGATAAGATGAATAAATAAGAGTTCAGAGGGGAAAAAATATCACATCCCAAGACACTACTACAAAACTAATACTTTGGCATTAGATCCATGAGGATCCATGGCCGACCATATTTCGTATGTTAAATGTAATGTTATAAAATCGTCAGTAGTAGCTTCGCGTAGCATAGTCCTTTTTTGTTGTTGTTGTTGTTGTTGTTGTTGTTGCCTTTGATGTGAGCCCCCCCATCCTGGATTCGATTCCCGGTGAGCATACTCACTTGAAAAGGTGTAACAGCTTTTTCAGCCCAGCCATCCTCACACGGGAAGCTCCCACAAGTTGTCGCTCAAATCTAACTGCCACATAGCACATCTGATAGAGCATGATGAGAAATGAAAATAAGCAAAATTTAAGGTGCTATGGACCAGAAGATTAGGAGCTACCCGGATTCTAAATTTGAATATCCAAAGAATTATATCATGGAATTATGCACGTTTAAAGTAAATATCTTGAAAACCGTTAAAGCAATCAAAACAAAAGTTGAACAATATATGAGAACAAAATGTCCTATTGAAAACCACAAACAGTGTTGCCATAGTGAAACAGTGTTGCCAACTGAGCATAAAATATTTTGTTTGAAATAGCACCATACATAAGTGTGCACAGATTTAAAATGCACTATTATCACTAAACCTAACAGTGAAGTGTAGCCTAGTGGTACAGTGTTGCACACTGTTGGAACTACATGTGCCGAAAATGTTCAACTTTTGTTTCGAATGCTTTAACGGTTTTCAAGATATTTACTTTAAACACGTGCATAATTCCATTATATAATTTTTTGGATATTCAAATTTTGAAGCCCGTACCTCCTATCCTTCTGGTCAACAGCACCTTAAATTTTGTTCATTTTCATTTCTCATGATGCTCTATCAGATGTATTATGTGGCAATTAGATTTGAGCGACAACTTGTGGAACTTTCCCGTGTGAGTAAGGTTTTTCCTGGATTTTTCTTATTCACATCACACAAACTCCGGGTTGGTAGTTGGTACCTAACATGAAGGTCTCAGGTCCCTTCCTTCCTTCTCCCCTTCCCTGGATAGTGTGCTCGCCGAGGGACGTCATCCCTTATACATGACGGGCTTCAGGTCATTGATGCTGATAATGTCCAGAAGTATGTGTAAATAAATAAAATAATATCGGTCCAGCGACTCCGAAAGCCAATATTCTTTGACGTTCTTTGACGTCCATTTTAGAGTTGGACGTGTTTACATTCTTTCCGCTTGTGTTTGATATATGCAGAGAAAATGTCTACTCACTTAACAATTCTTCGAAATAAAAAAATGAAATAATGATTCTAAACTTGTTTTTACTTGTACTTCGGTCTGTATCCCATAGCACTTAGTTTTCACCACCTTCAAAGTTTAAAGGAAGTATTTATCTATAAATGACTTTAAAGCAAGGATGTTATAAATAGAAGATTTGCCCATATGTTTCTTCATCCTATTAAATCGATGAAGTCAAAAAACAACCGAGTACAGGCACGTCTGACTGGCTACTCTCGTTTCCGCCATCGTCTGATTGGTTACTTTCGTTTCCGCCATGATTGTTGGCTCAAAACATTGCGATCCTATTGGGCGGAGTGGGCAGAGTAGGGGTGGTGGAACTGTGACGTATGGCTTCAAGATTTTGTTGTAAGGGCAGATCCTCTATTTTATGAGATCCTTGCTTTAAAGAATTAGGATAAAAATAGATACTAGAAAGTTTACTTCTCTTACTGTACAGATAAACAATAGAGGACCACTATATAATAACTATATACTAAATATTTTTATATAAAATGGACTATTATTAAGTTAAGAAACTCTTATTTTTTTATTAGCGGTTTTCCATTTTACTTGACGTACTTACACAAGGGAATTTGTTTCGTAATCAATTGGGAGTTATTAGAGCCAAAGAAGGCGAAGGTAAATTAGTAGCGTAGAGGGTTATGGTTTCGAGTTCGCATGAAAGGATAATATTTAAAGGTACTGGGAAAGTGCATATAAGACGTGAAATGTGTATGTAATGATTTTCTTATGAAGGGATACATAGTAGTGACACATTATATTACATTGATGTTATCTTACTGGTACGGTTAGAAGAAAAACGTTTAAAAAAAAATTAAATATACCGTGTCCCAGAAGTCCGGTAACACGTTTCTTAATTTATTACACAAAAACTACAAGTGATATAGCTGTCGTGTATATGACATACCGGTTTGAAAGAGTATCTCATTTTATTATTATTATTATTATTATAATTTTTCAGGCAATGCTTGTAGTTCCCACATTCGAAGCAGTTTGCGTTGGCGTCGGCGTGTTGTAAACATGGCGACTTCTGGTGCAGAGCGTGCTTTCTGTGTGTTGAAGTTCGATAGAAACAAGAGTGCTACAGATGTGGAACAGAAAATACAAGAAAGAAGCACGAAGCAGGAAGTTTATTTATGCCCCACCCTATTATCATCACGACATTCTTGAATTCCTGAACAATGAGATACCTCAACGCTGGATAAGGCGAGCAGGGAAAAATGATCAATGTTTCGACACGTGGTCTCCAAGATCCCCAGATCTAACTCCTTGTGACTTCTTCTTATGGGGATACTTGAAAGATAATGTGTATCTGCCACCGTTACCAGAAAATGTAGAAGAACTCAAATGCAGGATTGAAGAAGCTGTTACCACTGTCTGTCAGAATATGTTCCAACGAGTATGGCAAAATTTCGTTACCATACAGACATACGACGTATTACACATGGTTCCCATATCGAGGCACTGTGAACTCATATATTTAAAAAAAAAAAAAAAAAAAACAATGAGATGTATACACGACAATTATATCGCTTGTAGTTTTTGTGTAATAAATTAAGAAAGGTGTTACCGGACTTTTGGGGCACGGTGTTGTAAAGTAATAGGTTATATGACAATAAAGTTTTGAAATCTCTTATCCTTCCAGTAATCTCTATTTGTAATAGTTACATTAATCAATCTCTTATATCTTCTTTGCATTATTTTGTACCAAAGTTTACGGCACTTCAAATGAAACTATCATTGGAACCTGGATCATAATGGATCAGTGTAGAGCGCTCACCTTTGGTGCCTGGGGTCCCTGGTTCGATCCCAGGTGTGGCCGTACGGATTTTATAGTGGACAAACACCATATGTATGGGTTTTCCCGTTGTTCCCAATTTCTTCATTCCACCATCATAATCTATTGTATGGCTGCGCGAGCTCCTTCGTGGCTAAGTGGTTAGCGTACATGACTTTAGTGTGGGAGAGCTGAGTTCGATTCCCGATGGGAGCTCATATGGTTCGAATTCCACGTTAATCAGTAGGTCCCGTCTCATATAGCCTCGCTGCTGAAAGGGACGTTAAACTCAAAATCAACTCAACTCACAGTATCGTTTAGTCTCTGTGCATAAACGTAGAACATTAATTTTTTAATAAATAACTAAATAAACTATCTTTGCACCGAAGCTTCGTTACTTTCTGTTCAATTCACTTTGAGAAAGAAACGGAGCGAAAATTGTGCAAGTTTAGGAAAAACTTAACATTCCAAGAAATTCGTCTCCAGTGGAAGCACAATCTTTTATTAAAAATAGATTCACCTAAATCATATGAAGCATGTAAGAGTATCTATTTCTTTTAATTTTATTTATATTTTTCAAAAAATATCTTCACTTCCATTGAAGCTCCACATACTGTATCTCTTGAGACGTTTATTTAGTTCTTTTTCTTCATTTCTTGCTTTTTTGGTATCCGCTTGGCTTTAGAGAGTTCCAAACATTAATCTTGATGGAAGTGTTACTACCCACTTCAACACTACCAGAAATGAAAATATATGTATATATATATATAGTAAATAAAGTAAATAAATATATAGAAGCTAGGTGGTATAAAAAAACTAGTAAAGAAGAAGAAGAAGAAAACATGAACAAATCTCTTCGTATTAAGCTGTAGACATGTTCACGTCGCAAATTATACACACATTCCATGTTAAACTGGCAAAGTTACTGGGTGATACTGGTGGTAGTAGACCAAGAGAGGTAAAACCAGTTCACCATGGACCGAAAAAAGTGGGGGAGGAACACTAGAACCACTGCTACTAGTTCTTTCTTTCTCTTCTTTGGTGTTTTCTTTTCTTTTCTTTTTTTTTTTAAAGAAAAATGCTTTTTTATTTTATTTTATTTTTTTTATGAAGGACCTTGCTGCTAAGATAGTGGTTGTTAAATACGGGTGTGGCGTTGACACAGCCGGAACTTCTTCAGGGTCTTCTGTAGATCTCTTCTTTCTTGTATAATAATCTTTGGAATGAACATTTGCTTATACTGTACTTTAGCATAAAAACTCGTTCTTTTAAAAAAAATCTCTTAACAAACAAACAGCATAATAAAAACTAAAACTATAAATAAGTTACAACAAATAGGCACTTTTATTTACTTAGAACGAAGAATGAGAGGGCTTCATTCTTTTGTTGTTCCCGCTGGTTTTCCTCACTCGAACTTCTGACCCCCATCAGTTCTTCTTCTTCTTCTTCTTCTTCTTCTTCTTCTTCTTCTTCATATCTTCTTTGCTACTGTTGCAACTTGTTCCTCCCGAAAATTGATGAAGGTATCTTCTTTATCCGTTCCTACTGCATTCCACGTGCCCATTCCGTAGGATCACTCTTCGTGTGAAGGTTTTAAAAACTTGGCATTGTATTCCGAAGGGACAGCTTACGAAAGAAATATATAACTTTAGTATGCGTGTTTGATTAAAATGAAGAAGAAAACAAAACAAGAAAGAAAAGAATTAATCTATATAAGATATTCCACGTGAATGATCAGTGGCGTCGCGAGAATCTTTTACAGGAACTTAACCCGTTCTTTCCAATTGCCAGCAAGGAAGTTACAATACATGGAAAATCTATATAGTGAAATAGGTATAAGGGGCATGACCGTTCAAAATTATATCTTTTGTTTGTGTTTTTTACTTGCCTAGATCTCATTATACAGGGTGTTTCAAAACAACAGCGATAACGTGTAGGAGGTGATTCCTGACATCAAGATTAGGCAAAAAGTATACATCAACCTGGATGCACAAATGCTTGCTTTCTGAGTTATAGGCTGCTGAAAACATGAAAAAATGAACTTTAAAGATCCATAACTCCAAAACTATGGGATCTAGCATAGTCGGGTCAAGACTTCAATTTAGGAACTAATACATGTTTCCAATATTCAAATGTTTCAGAATCCTAGGGTACTCACACAACAATTTTTATAGAGAAAGTTTGGCTATAGGTACATAATTTGAAGTACTTACCAACTACTTCTATAAAAATTGTAACGGAAGTATCGCAGGATTGTGAAACTTGGATATTTGCATAGGGCACATAGTAGTTCCTAAGTGAAGTATTGACCCGACTACGGTAGGTTCCATAGTTTTGGAGCTATGAACCTTTCGGCAGCCTATAACTCCGAAAGGAAGCACCTGTGCACCTAGGTTGGTCTATACTTTTGTCTTATCTTGGTGTCAGGAATACCCTCCCAAACGTTGTTAGTTGAATGACTGACTGCCAAGACAAACTACTTAAGCTAGAAACTTGAAATTTAGACAGTAACATAGGATTTGTGACTTTAGGTACCACTAAGTAAGATTTTTTTTACAATTTCGATGTGGAAGGGGGTTTGGGGGGTTGAAATTATTATAATAAGATGTCCATATCTCGGAATCTGTTATGCCCTACGTACTTTTCATAAAAAAAAAATAATAATAAAATAAAATAAACACACTGCTGAACAAGACTGCACTTATTTAATATAAAAACACATTAAATATATTATTATATGTGTTTTTATATTAAATAAGTGCAGTCTTGTTCAGCAGTGTGTTTATTTTTTCTGATTTTATTCGCAAGACGTTGACTATGATTGTGTGTCAGTACTTTTCATGTTAAACTAAATAGAATAACATGGGCAGCCATGGACATTACTCAGTAGCTTATAAAGTCAGATGAATCGAGATAGCATAGGGCGGTATTGGGACAAGTATATGCAATGAATGCATAGTATTAATCTTTAGAACCACTTTATAGCTGTAATATCTTGTCCTAATTTACTTTTTTTTTTTAATACTAGTTTATGTATTCAATCAAACATGACTTCGAAGTATTGTAAATGTTTAACCCAATGACGTTATCAGATTACAAACTAGCTATACCCTACAATGATATCTTTTATCTTTTAATGATAGAAAAATCCGGGAGACATCGCATGATGAATGCAAATTTATTGTTTCTTTATATATTTAAAAATATCAGTTCCTACTTCCTTAAAAGAGTTATTAAATTAGCGATTTTCAGTTTGCTCCCAGCGTGCAGGTAAAGAATATGGGTGTCTACTAATATGGGCCGATTTTTTTTTTTTTTTTTTTTTTTTAGATATTCAGAATTGAGTAGTTATCAAAAGTTGTGCATTGGTACGAAATGAAGCCATGTCAAATACGTTTATTTCAAAACAATATTTAACCGGGCCCCCGTGGCCCTAAAGTGCCTAATTTTATGTTCAAATAAAATGATTTTAGGTAATAAGAACATTTTACCAGACAGTACTATTAATACATAAGACATGAAATACATGGTTTTAATATACGCAAATAACTATTAAGAGCTTAACTAACTTTCATAACTACCATATTAACACACAAAAACCTTCGTGTTGAACCCAGCTCAGAACTCGCAAACTTTAAGAGAATATCACTTTTTCGCATCTGGATGCAAAATGCACAACACTGGCTTTCCGAAGGCGGAGCTTACATTGCTGAATTCAAATAAACCAGAAACGATATGGCTGCGAGCCTCTCTTCCTGTAGTCTTGCCTTCGAGTTAAAGATATGATTTTGAATTACAACTCAAAATGCAAAATGATCATTAACCCCATTATAAAACAAGATACCCTCTAAATTAAAGAATTTCAAGAACGGTGCTCAGAAGTTATTTGATATTATCTCTTGCAAATGCTGCAATATGCAGGGTGCGGCAGAACCGACTAAGCAGTTTCTATCGATTACCGCGAGAGCTGTGGTGGGGGTAGGCAGTTGCACGTGGTCTGCCTTTGTTCAGTCGTTGACCCATTTCAGTAGCTAATATGGTCTGGACCGGTGCATATCGTGGTTTTGCCGTTCGCGCTTATTATGAAAACAACAGATCTGTGATCGCTACACAACGATCTTTGAGGGGTGATGTCGAGTGGCCTGCGCGGTCACCAGGTTTGAGTATTTGTGACTACTTTCTCTGGGATATCTGAAGGAATAGGTTTTCAAAAGCCGCCCTCACACCCTACCAGAGTTAAAACAGCGGATTATTGACGAAGTGAATGCCATACCCCGCGATATGTGTGCAAGAGCTGCTCGAAATTTCAGGGATCGTCTACAACAATATATTGATGCTAACAGCCGCCATCTTGAGTACATTATTTTCAAAACTAAATGAATGCAAAATGGTATATTGTACTAATTTAGAATTTTTTTAAAAAAAATCTCTATATATCCAGATTTACTTTTTATTGCTCCTTAAAACTGCTTAATTGGTTCTGCCGCACCCTGTATTAACCTGTAAGTATGATAAATCCAATTAAATACCGCTTTTGGAGTAGGAGCTAATATTAGATCAGAGAAATCAGAGACAAATGACGAGTTGCAATGTAGATAAAGCAGAAACCCATAGGCTCAAAAGAAAGCATGACACACAGATCGATTATGATGCTGCGGTACTAATTACAAGATGGTTATAATCGTTGCCTCAATCCCGCACTTGGAAATACATTAAGCGCTTCCACCCCGAATTCAGAGGATGAAGAGTTCTCATGGAGCTATCGTTTAGAGAATAAAATCTAAAGTAAACCTAAATAAAAATAGTCAGCCCTAAACAAATAAGTACCGCAAAAGATTTAACAGGTGTCTCGAATAGGTCGGCTGCTAAAATTGTATCCGCTGTTTTAGAAGATATGAATTTACTGAACAAAACTAACCAAGACAAGGTAGTAGATAAAAACAAAATATGTAGGAAATTAGCAAAAAAAGAAAAAGAAAAAGAAACCGTCTACAGTGTAAAACTACTAATTTTAAAGGTCTCTATTTTGATGGACGAAAATACCAAACTATAGTTCTAATTGGCAATTGCAGTAGGCAAAGCACTGAAGAATATGCGGATTATATCAATTTGATCGATTGGTCAGAAGTAATAGTAACGAAACCTCCAATTTCGGCTAACGTATCAACAGAAGAACTAACCGAAATGATTGTGGAAAAGAGAAGTTTCCACAGTTGGTCACGTTCCCCTTCCACACACAGGCTTTGGAGAGGTGTGTAAAGGTAGTAACAGAATCTTCTTCAGAAGTATGCGGGAGTGTTGCACGAGACGGTTATATTCGCGCAAAACTGGAAGCACGAAAGTATCTACCAAACTTCGGACATAAATCTCAATATTTTGTTCCAAGATTCAACTAAGGAGCTTTAAGTAAGAGAAGGGTGGGTAGGAGGAACTCGCTGTGTAGCCACCTCCACGTGGTGAGTTCTGGGCTGGTTTGGTATTTGTTGGTCAATTTTTCAACCTTACCTTATGTATTTGTGTCCGTACTACTATATCTACTGAATACCAATCAGACGAAGAGCTACACATCAGATCAGAACATTTAAAACCCTGGGGTCAAGTTAAAGTATTAGAAATCTTAACCAATTTTCTATACATATTCAAAATAATGGTTTATATTTTTTTAAAAAACAAAACACTTTTCGGACCCGCAGGGCCTGGTGAAATATTTTTATCTGCCTCTGTTTTGGGGAAGGAACATAGCATTATACAACTTTTGCACGGTACCCAAACTTAACTGAAAACAAATAATTAATCTTCTGAAAACAAATATTTCAATAATATTTTTACTACTCAGAACCGTATTTCTTTCAGCATTAACGTTCTTTCGGGCTCCGTAAGCCACGGTTAAATATCTTTTTATCCGGCTCTGTTTTGGCGAGTAAACATGATGACATTATAAATTTTGCACGGTACTCAAACTTAACTTTCTAAAAAAATATATTTCAATAATATTTTCATTATTCACAATTATCTTTTTTTTAAAAAAAATAAACGTTCTTTAGGGCCCCCGGGGCCCAATAACTTTTATTCCGGCTCTGTTTCTGTGAAGAAACATAACATTATACAACTTCTGCACAGTACTGAAACTTAACTTTCTAAAAATATATTTTAATAATATTTTCATTGCTCGCTACTTTTCTTTCAAAATTAGCGTTCTTTCGGGCCCTTGGCGCCCAGTTAAATATCTTTTTATCCGACTCTTATTTTGGCGAAGAAACATAACATAATATTATACAACTTTTGCATGGTACTCAAACTTAACTTTCTAAAAAATATCTATCTATCTATCTATCTATCTATCTATCTATCTATCTATCTATCTATCTATCTATCTATCTATCTATCTATCTATCTATCTATCTATTTATCTCTCTCTCTCTCTCTCTCTCTCTATATATATATATATATATATATATATATATATATATATATATATATATATATATATATATATTCACTACTCCAAACTTTTTTTTCCAAAATTAACGTTCTTTGGGGCCCCCGGGGCCCGGTTAAATATATTTTAATCCGGCTCTGTTTTGGTGAGGAAACATAATATAACATTTTACAACTTTTTCACGGTACTCAATCTTAATTTTCTTAAAAAAAAAAATCGGCCATTTTCGGCCCACCCTAGTGACTACTATACTGTTTTTTTTAACACATATAGTCTACTATTACCTTTAAAAAATGCTCCACTTGTGACCAGTGTTTCTTTTTCAGTCATAATTCCAACAAGGTTTTCCCAGGAACTAAAATAAGTTGCGATTACATGTGCATGGCAGGGCATTTAGCAACTAGTGTCCCAGTGCAACTCTCTCCCGATTTATTTCCTCCCTTTCCCGTACAAAATTTTCTGGATGAAAATCTGCTTGCGATCTTACCTTACACATGTAGGCTATTTCACGAGATGATTTGATTCATGGGAAATGCGGAAGCCGGGGATGATTATGACGAGACAAACGAGAAATTCAGAGAATTAGAGCGCTGAACGACAGACACGGGACAAGGTGTTATTTGCTATCACTGAACTTAAAATACCTTGAGAAATGTGCATTCTGAGTGCTTCGAAGCGTTGGATCGTATATACTGAGTACAGTGTAACGAAGTATTATATGGCACTGAACCATAGACTGTTTCTGTTATTTATACCTGATTATTTAAGCTAGAGACATGTCATCCACATAAGTAAGCTCTTTTGATCTAACAAGGAGAAGGCACACTTTGGTAAGTGAACTTCGGAGCCACTTTTTGCGAGGTGGTAGTGCATATTTAAAGAGTTAATATTACAAACTGGGAGAGCGCAATGGGCGAAAATAATGGAGAAAAACCGTCTTAAAGTTTTCTACTCGATGGATATATCGTACGACGCACAAATTTATCAAGTGACGGCGTGGCAGAGTGAGAAGAATCAGCGACTCAATTGCAAAGGGTCCCAGGTTCGATTCACGTTCGAGTCAAACTTTTTTCTTGTTTTTTTGCGTCTACCAATAAAGTAGGCATTTGTAACTATAAGTAAAATATTAATTCATCATATGCTTATAATGGCTTATAATGAATAAAACAATAGAAATTTTCAATCACTTGTAAATTCTTTTGATGTTCTCTTCCGTAAATATTATTATTACTGCAGTCGTTGTGTAAAAAATGTTCTTGAAGCTTCGAGTCTACATCTGTTGACAGTGTGAGAATTACAAGGGGAATGAGGGGGAAATCTGCTTTGGTTATAGCAACATCCAGTATTAGCAAAGGGGATTTCCCCCCTCAACTGCTTTGTAAATCGAACACTGTCAACAGATGTAGACACGAAGCTTCAAGAACATTTTTTACACAACGACTGTCGTCAAGAGCGCCGATCATGGGGGGCCCGTCCCCCCAAGCTCATGTGGGCCCCATGTATTTTTTTATGAATGCTCCCCCAAATTTACAGAGAAATCGGCGCCGTTGACTGTCGTAACCATAATACAACTCGTGATATCAGTATATTTACGGAATAGATTAAATTTTCTTGCTAGTTAACATGGAACATTGAAAGATTTTGCAAGTGATTTTAAAACTTCTATTGTTTTATTCATTATAAACATGTGGTGAATTAAGATTTTATTTATAGTTACAAATGGTTACTTTATTAGTTGAAGCAAAAAACGAAAAACGAAACAAGGCTTGACTCGAACAGGAATCGAACCCTGCACCTTTTGCTTATGAGTTACTTTAAGCACTTTACTCACTCTGCCACGCCAGCAGTTGATAAATTTGCGCGTCGAACAGTATAGTACCGAGTAGAAAACTTTCGAAGACTGTTTTTCTCCCTTATTTTTGCCCATTGCGCTCTCCCAGTTTGTAATATTAACTCTTTAAATGTGCACTACCTCCTCGCAAAAAATGGCCCCGAAGTTCACTTACCAAAGTCTGCCTTCTCCTTGTTAGTCTCACTCCATGGAATAATAAACTTCACGCAGAAATTTTCCAAATCTTGGCCCGCATTTTGTAAAATGCATCATATATCTTTCCACACGTTTTGTTTCATTCACTCGGTGCATCTTGAATCCATGTGAGAAGAAGACTCATGATCTAAAAAAATTACGGAGGGAAGGAGAAGGGGATATTATGAAAGTTCGAAAATGCGAATAGAAGATGATTACTTTTGAATCTCGCCGACAGAATGCGTTGCAATCTTGCCCTGTAGACAATTTTCTCTCTCCTCGTGGATTATTCCTCTTAACTTCCCTTGTTTCATTTTCTTTCTCTCTTTTGTGTTGAAGACCGACGGGAAATGTCTATAACTAAAATAAAAAAAGACCTTAAGAGACGAACAAAGTTGAAAAACCAGTTGCGGGTTTTTATAAGCCTCCACCAACAATTGCGTCATCATTATACGCCTCGTCACAACGCCTTAAACATGCATCTCACCCACTAGAGCATAAAATTCTTGCATAGGTATAAAAGCAGCAATTCCATCGCGAACGATTTGCATAAATTGCCACCAAACAACGTTTTGCGCCTTCTCTCACAAACACTTTACAATTCATATACAGTCTGTACATTCACACGTTTACCTATTCTCACAGTTTTTTTTCTTTTAATTTCCTTGAACTTGTGGTATCATTACCATATTTGGAAGTGATTCATAGTCCTATATATGTATTAGTGGAAAGATATGTACAGTCATATTCCAAAAATTCTGGCCACTGATCTCTTTTTAACTCTTTCTCATAAGCCGATGACGGCCAACTTGTAACGAACTGCGGACCATAGCCAAGCAAGATCCATACTTGAGGGATATCCTACCAAGTGTGCCGAACCTGGGTGGCCCGGGACCCTAATGCTCATGCGGGCACCATTTATTTTTATGAATATGTATTTTTATTGTTATATGTAATATTATATGTATTTTTTATAAACATACAATATTTGGCATAATTTGAATTCAATTTGTCTTAAAATACCCATATATGCCTTCTTAAATCCTTGTCTGCAACCAAACACACATCTGAATGGGTCCCCCAAAGTTACAGGGAAATCGGCATCCTAGCATCCTACGTCCTCTGAGACGATCGCTCTACGTCTTAGTAAGTAAGCACGTCTACGGTAAATTCAACATTGCTCTTTATTTCCCTTGACAGACTTAACCTTAGAGATTCTTTCCGTGTATGGCTTTGCCTACTGTATTTTTTTTTAAAATCATGTTTTGAGTCCAGATAGCCTTGACGTATAAACTTGCATATGTTTAGACCAGATAAAAGAATGAAGGCTGGTGCCAAAACGTGTGTGAGTGATACTTAAGTCTTAGAGTTGATTTTGAATTTAACGTCTCGTTCAGCAGCGAGGCTATATGAGACCTGGACCTACTGATCAACGTGGAATCCGAACCCATGATCTCCCGCCGCCTGAAGACTAACAAGCAACATACATGACTTTAAATTACAATAAAATCCATCAACACCTTGTGAAAGTCAACAGCCATATTATCAGTTGAATTTAAATAAGTCATCATCGATGACGTCGCAGCTAGCCTAGGCGCTGGAAGTGGATGCTCCATCCTTGGATTATGGATTGGTTGTGTTTGTGTAGACTGTCACTGACCCAATTTTCAGTAGTACTTCTTTCGGCAGGTCATATTCCTTACAAACACTTCTTATTTCTCCGTACACCCACACGAATCATGCTGATTGTATTGAGAGCTTTCAAGCTAATACACATGAATCTATAGGATAACTTTGTTGATGGCACTCACGATACTTTGAAACCTTCTGGTATTTTGAAAGATATCCTATGAGAATAGTCTGCATTTACGCCAACACATGTTCCAACACACCGGCTTGTGGATTTTCTCGGAATAATCTCGTTTCCTCCCACATTTTCATTCAAGCATTTTAAAAATAATCAATCATTTTCGTTATTCATCCGTTCTCATTTGGTTACATGGGACAAATGTGGGACATAATTCTAGAAATTTAATTTCCTGTTTGTCTGCTAAATTGGTATGTTTCTGACTCTGGTCTGGGATGTTAAAATGTAAAATTAATAAATAAATAAATAAATAAATAAATAAATAAAAAGTAACTAGCAGTGTCACGTGTACACCACGTGAAGGAGAAGGAGTTTGGTTTCTGGGGTCGGAAATTTCTACCCCTTCCGGTTTTTAGCAGAGAAATTAGAGTAGAGATGTAATAAACACTTGAAACACTTAATCGATTGCAGAACACAGCTTCTCGCCATCTATTATCGTTTTTACTCTGTAGCGACGAACGTTGATACCGGAAGTGGTCGATTTCTGTCACTTCCGTTTCGAATACAGAGTAAAGAGAAAAGGTGGTACTTATTGTTAAAACAAATCCATTCCAAAGAAACAGATTCTCGCTCTCTTATCATGTTTGCTCTATGTAGATCAATATTGAAACCGAAAGTTGTAATCGATTTTAATCGATTAGTAAAGAGTTTTCCGGGTTAATAAAGAGTTTTAAGGATGGAGATTGTGTCCTTGCGATACATAATCGATTGTAACGAACTGTTTCCCGCTAGCTATTGCCGTTTTGTTTTATAGTGATATCGTAAATACCGGAAATGGTTCATTTCTACCACCTCCACTAACCCTCTATGTTCTGGCCAAAATTGAAAAAGAGATTTTCCTCCCCGACAAACAGAATAAATATGCATAAATATTTTAGTATATACTGTATATTACAATCAACCAAGATAAATTTAGCGTATATTGCCCCTGGACTTGATTTCCTTTTTCTTTTCTCCTCTTTCATTCCCATCATGCGATGGGCTGGCCATAGAAGGTGACGCCTTCTCTGTGGCCAGTGTGATGTCTAAACCAAACTGCTTGAAAATGAAGCTTCTGTGTCTTTTTCCCTGTGAAATTTTAAACTTTTCAAAACGTATTAATCTTGATAAAGAATAGAAGTATATTTCACCTTCATTTTCCTATTAAAACATGAAAAGAAAATTTAATTATTCTATTTCGAAAAAAAAATCAAGAAGCAAAGAAAATTGGCCATTCGACACGAATCTACGTAGTACAGAGACCTCTCTTTGACGTCTAAGGAGCGCTAGTTAAGAGTAGCGATGCCAATTTAGCCAATTATTGGCTAAGTCTAGCCTATTTGGAGAGGCATTTAGCCATACAAGTCTACGAAATGCTTATAGTCTTAAATACAGCTTATTTTATGAAACTCTTTTGCCATTTTTGGCTTTCTTTTAGCCTTTAAATTAATTCTAAAAATACTTTTTCTTTGAAAATAGTGCTTTTTTTTTTTAAATAGCATATTTGTCATTATATATAATCGTATCAATCGATCTCTCTAGACAGAGGGTGTTTTAGTACGCAACAAATACTTGTTTTTCACTCTTCTCTCTTCCAACCCACAGATTTACAACTAATTAACAATACTTATCAACTCAGAAAGAATTTTAATATTGCTCCCGTAACGACCCTGTTTACTACTTTTTTATTTTAATTTTCTCATTTCATTGCAAGAATGAAGGTTTTCTAATACAAATTTAGTAAACTGTTCGGTTCTTCAAGCCACAGAGATTGCTTTTGTTTATTAAAGGAAACAAATAGGATCGTGTATATCCCAATCTATGGAGCGATTGCTGATCTATATAATTAGCATCCTCGCTTTATAATTTGAAGCTCCGGGTTCGAATTCTGCAGACTGAGGTTTCCCCAATACTTTAATCCCACCAAGCGAATGATGTGAGTATTCTTATATATTTTGCCTTTGTCAACTTTCTTCCAGGACTCCTTCCCAAGTTTCATAATTTATTCCCCTAAATTTATTTCACAGCTGTATTTAGAACGTTCTGTAGGGTCTAGGAAAATTCGGTGTAGGAAATTTCGGTGTAGGAAAATTCGGTGTAAGAAAACTCGGTGTAGGAAAATTCGGTGTACAGAAAATTCGATGTACGGAAAACTCGGTGTGGGGAAATTTAGGTGTAAGGTATTAATAGATTCGGTGTAATACGTATTGAATATTACCACTTACGATAATTTACCATACTTCATATTGTGAAAACGAAAACCATAAAATATAACGAATAAAATGTTATTTCCTATTTCAAGAAAAGCAAATTTATTTTTTTGCCTTCAGTCCACTACCTCTTGCATATCTTTCGCGGGGTATTACTATAAACTACTTTTCATCACACAATGAAGCTGACACTTTTTGTCAGAAATAAAACAATTATAAGTTCAGAGAATAGTTATAGGAACAACTAAAAACACCTTTCCTATAGTACATCATAGAACATAGACAAGGTGATTCTTTTAAAACTCACGGATTTCATTTGGGTCTAGAATTTCTAACTGAAGTCCGATTTTCATGCGGTTTGTAGCAAATGATCAAGAAACATTGGAAGATTTATGGAATTATGTTTACTGGTTCAAATTCATTTGGGGTAATATCGGCCACGCCTCTAGAAAAACCACAAATATTCGCCACTGTCTCGAATTGGAATTAGGTGAGGTGCGGTGTGGAGATTTGAGTTTCTTCGTTAGATGGTAACCTCGCGACGATCAATAAGAAACAAGAAACTGGGCCGTTGTATTGAGAATTATGCTGTGCTACTGCATCAATATGATCAGGACACAGTTACAATAATGTACTCTTTGGAGCAACGTGATTTTATCGTTAAAAAGTTTTTGGAGAACGGGATCTGTTGTTACTACGCAAAGGGCATTTACACGCAACTCTGTCTCACGTTCTGCCCCAGATAGGAACATAATATGGTCGTTAGTGAATAAATTACAGGAAACAGGAACACTTCTGAGGAAGACAGGGAAGCATCGGACCTCGCTGGCGGATGTTGTGAAAGATGTCAGGTACCGACTCTAAGTCACCCAAGAAATCTCCATTCAACATGTTAATTTGCTTCAAATATCCAATATCTCATTCGAACTGTAACGTACAATGGCGAATATTTGCTGTTTTTTTTTTTTTTTTTTTTTGCCTGCTCTATATTATCCCGGATGAATTTAAACCATTAAACATAGTCCCATAAGTCTCCCATCCCTCCTTGATGATTTGCAGCAAACCGCATGAAAATCTGACTTCAGTTAGAAATTCTAGAGTCAAATGAAATCCGTGAGTTTTCAAAGAATCACTCTGTATACACATATATAAGATGCAAAAATATATTGATCAAAAAAGTCTTAGTGGAAAGGGCAATGTAAAGCAGGATGGTTTTATTAGATAATAGTTGTACAAATAGTTGACTTCTCCTCCAATCAGACACTTTAGTTTGTTTGCCTTAAGGTAAACAAACTAAAGTGTCTGATTGGAGGACTTTGAGGACTAAAGTGTCTGATTGGAGGACAAATTTCTCGTCATGTAAGGGCCATAAAATGTTAAAAATCCCTCGAAATCTAGAATTCCAATAATTTCAGGAACACAATTCAATATAAAGCAATATAAAGTAGACAGTAAACAGTAAAAATGATGGTAGACAGTAAAAGTACGTTCTACACAAAATTTGAACTTCAAATTAATACACTAATTTATCCCCAAAGTTGAGTTTTTAATAAATCCTACGGTCTACTTCAGCTTGAACTTAAAACTAACACGCTCATTTATCCTCAAAGTTGAGTTTTTAATAAATCCTACGGCATACTACAACGAATCTTTCTTTACACCAAACATTCCCCACACCGAGTTTTCCGTACACCGAATTTTCTGTACACCGAATTTTCCTACACCGAATTTTCTTACACCGAATTTTCCTACACCGAAATTTCCTACACCGAATTTTCCTGCTCCCCGTTCTGTAAATCAGGGGCGTCAGTAAGGAAAGATGCAGGTAAAAGAAACTGCTACCATGAGTTTACCTCCCCAAAAGATGAAATAACGCCACTGTAGTAAATAAATTTACATAATTTTGTCTTCTACGCAAGAGAAATGGAAAAGCCCAACTTCCCTGGTTTCCCCGCCTACAACAGAACTGAAGTCAAGGCCTATGAAACACACAGAAAAACACTGACAGTGAGATATGAAGTACGGTATATTAACAAGGAAAAGACCTTTGTTTTCTGTCCTGTCCTGTTTTTACATCTTCAACAACGAAGGAATGCACTTGCTATCTCATCTGTAAACATGTTCCAAAACAAAGAATGTTGTACACACAAATGTCCAGAAGACAAGTATATTTTTAGCATTTACAAACACAGATAAATATGCAGAGCAATCAATGTCTGTGGTTCACAAAAATAAGGGAAAAGTCCGAGTACTGGCTACTTAACAGAAATATCATAAATTGTTTTGTTTCTCCCCCCCCCCCCCTCGGAAATCTTGTTTGTCTTTTGCCGCGCTTCTGCAAAGAAACAGGTCCATCTAAACCAAACCAAATGAAAAGAAGATAAAAAGAATTTGGACAGGAAATTAGAAATTTCTGGTCCGTTGATCAGTTTACTTACTACTTTTCCCCCTCCAGCCCTTGGGACATGACCTTGTTGTGTGTGACTGACTCAACCGTAAGTGATGGTGAAGAATAGCGTTGGTAATACAGTGCGTGGGAGACACGAACACCTTCAGTATTAATAAGACCTGGTACATGTTACAGTGTTACCAGAAACGTGTAAATCGAAATATCCTATATTTAAATCTGATAATCGATTTCGAATATTTCAATTATGATATTAAATGTCGCCTTTACTTTTTCAGCTTATGAGGTGTTTTGTCCTGTCAGTTGACTTAATATTCACAAAGTAAGATACAATCTTGTTTTTTTTTTTTTTTTTTAAAAAAAGTGTTGACCAACCATCTATCCTTGAAAAGGCATACCCTCTCAGTTGCACGCGTTAGAAATTTTATAATTTTGGGCTTGAAATAAACATTTCAAACAGTAAAAGATTTATTTATGTTTTTATGGATTAAAGAACAGGGCTTTCCAGAGAAAGGTAGGTCGCGTATGTATGATTAGTTGGTTGATTTGAAGTGTAGTATCCTGTTCAGCATCGAGGCTATATGACACGTGAATCTACAGCTTAACGTGGGATTCGAACCACATGAACTCCCACCGGGAATCGATGCCGCGTCTACCACCCTGAAGGCGCGTACGCTAATCTGATTCTTAAGAATTATGACAATAAACTATTCATACACAAATATCTATATCTATATATATTATCTATATATACCTATATCTATATCTATCTATCTATCTATCTATCTATATATATATATATATATATATATATATATATATATATATATATATATATATATATATATATATATATATATATATATATATATATATTAATACGTGTGTATTCATCTGCACAATATGATTTTTTTTTTTATTCAGAATGTTATGTGTGGCACCTCACCAGTGCAACAGCCCATTCCCCGTTCTAAAATCTTTCTCTTGAAAAAAAAAAAAAAAAAAAAAAAAAAAGAGTAACAACCGCTTGACGTAATATACCGTACTTGTTGGTAATAACTTATACTTATCTGGCAACTCTGCAACCAGTGGAAGAACAATAATTATTAGCTTTTTTTTTTTTTGTCAGGATATGAACACTATAATACAAAACTTTCTTCTTTTCTTCTCGTCGATTTCGAACATGAATCAACTAAGGGAATCTCGTAGACAAATGTTTATTGAATGACTGTCCAAACCACATTTTGTAACGGAGTTCAACGCATGGAGGAGGAAATTCTTTAAGTGTTACTCAATTATGATAAAACTTGCGGATTTGGAATTTTGCTCAAGAGACTTCTTGGAAAAGAAGAGAACGAGAGAGAAAGACAAATGACCTAGTGAAGCTTGATTCATAGTAATCGATAGTCGGAGGGAGAAAGGAAATTGCATACCAAAAGGAACAGATATCATACATTGCTTGCATCCCTAGAGTCGTGACTAAGTACACTGATATACTTCTTACCTCTGAAAAGTGAGCTCACGAATTCAATGCCAGATTGAGATATTACACATAACTAGGGTGACCAAATCGTCAACTATAAAAAACGGGACACCTTTTATTTCTGGATAGGTTGCTCCCCTAAATATATTTTTTAGCTTCTCCGTTCTCTCTCTCTCTTTTTGAATCTGTCACAAAAAAAGAACAAATTTACACTTTTTTCGTTTTAAAACCTATTAAAAAGGTTGTGGAATCAATTAGATAACAAGTACCTATCAGCAGCTTACAAAAAATGAAATATTTGAAAACTTACAAAAATATATGAGCGCTCAAATCTATCCCCGACAGGATTTATAATTACTCTCAGCATCGGATTCCAACTCGTTTTATTTGCATTTTTTTACTTTAAAACATTATTTCATTCACAGCTAGTTTTTCTTTTCACTTTCACTTTTATAGTTCTATATTTCTGGTCACCTTTCGTAAATGTAAGTATGTTACATCTTAGTCAAAATCACGGAAACACTGTACTGTACTGATAACAGCTCCTCAACCTTCCACCGCCCGAGACAGTGAGTAACAGTGATGCCAATTCCTTCAGAGCCGTTTTCCCTTCACAAGCTTCAGAATTTCCCTTTTCCGGGCAAAATTTCCCTTCATCCAAACCGTTCAAGTACTGTATTTAGTAAACGTCGTTTTCGCTTCCACCCCCTCACCCCAATCTTATAACCACATACAAACAGATACCTGACAGCCTTCCTTTGAGCTTACGCAGAATTTGAACTTGATTTGTTGTTTAGGTATCTAAAGCGTCGCGATAGAGGAGGGGAAAGGATATGGAAAAGTGTAGGCTAGGACCTATGTTAAAGGTGCAATCTCTGCATTTGCCTGGTGTGACTGAGGAAAAACCCTATAAATACATCGGTCAGGACGGACAACCTAAATAAATCATAAAGAATACAAAATAAATATTATGTAAATTTAATTTTTATCCTAGATATCATGATAGATTTTAATGTTAATGTAACCTAAGGTACAAAGGAAATATTAAGTATATATTTGATATGCACTTACTTAAGAACAGCACTCTCATATTTACTGAAACGAATACGAACAGTTACAAACAAAACTCGAGTTGCTACTGTCTTTGGCTGTACACGAGGAATGTTCGTAACCACAATACAAACTAAATCAAAGTTTAGAGATGCCTAATTCTTAAGAATTTATAATTCTGTGCGCACAATTACCAGAAAATTTGTAAACTTACACAAACACACACACACTAATGACCCAGTATTCGCCCATGTATACATATTTACATTCACGACACGCAGATTTTCTTCTCTTACATCGATTAATCCTCTTCACAGTCAATTTTCTGGTTGGGAAAACCAAACTGTTATAATAGTTGGAGTGATAATTTAATTGAGAAATATTTCATCTTATTGTATTGCATTTAATTCAACAATGGGAAGATTAATTTTGATAAAAGATTTTAAATAAGCATTCTTGTAATGTTTCGAATTTAACTGAATATGTTGATCGATGTGTAATGTTGATAATTATTAACGAATGCAAAGCAAGATAACTTGTGAGAATTTATATGAAATATGTGCAACTGACTATGTTTGGAATAAATATGACGTTGAATTTTAATGAGATTAATCAGATACGTAAATACATTCAACCTATAAATGATTGAAGAGAGGTTCAAATTTCCCTGCAATATTGAGATATTACAAGCAATTTCCCTTTTTCCCTTTTCTCCAAAATTTACTCAAAATTTCCCTGCGCCAAGGGAAATTTCCCTTCAATTGGCATCACTGGTGAGTAAAAACAGTTTACATTTGTTCTCCATAACACTTTCAGCCCCTTGCACTGTTGTCTGCGGAGTGGGGAGGCCTAGAAGGGAAAACAGTGCAGCCACCACATCCAATATTGCAAACGTCGTAATGACGTTGCTCAGTAATTAGACGTATTCCAATATAATGACATAGCTTAGAAAAAAATAATATAAATTTGGAAATTTTAGCGATTCGAAAGGTTTTTTGTACCCAGTGTACGTAAATACGGGACATTTTGGTATCCCGGGAGAAGTTTTAGGGACACCGGGAATGGTAGTGAAAAAACGGGACAATCCCATTTTTACGGGAAGGTTGGTCACCCTACACATAACCAGTGCGTGTAACTAAGAGTCAATGAATAGACTTCCAATCAAGTTGAGCTACGAAAATGGAAACTCATGAATAATAATAGTTTCATTCTTTAAAAAAAAAAAAAAAAAAAAAAAATCGCATTGGAGTGGTAAAGGGTGAAAAATAAAATGTTCAAGATTAGTGTTGAATTCATAGTTTTTAGGGTCATGCTAAAGCGGTTGACCGTTTGAAATTGCTTCTGGAACATCCTGCTCATCTCAAGTTTATCCTAGTAAAATAGCAAGAAGGCTTCCAGTCAGTTGGCGCGTGCTTGGTTTTGGGCTTTCTACACTTGCACTTGAAACGCATGCTTTCATACAATCTGCTTTTTGTTGTACTTACCAGCGATGCTTGAGACCCTTCACAGAACGTCATAGAATTACTGGCCGTTCATTGGCAATTGAATTGCCTCCAGCGTAAAACGCTTGCGTCAAGCTTGAATGGAACACTGAATGCAATGTTGCCCCCACGTAACTACGTTACTGGAATCCAGCTTGCAGCATGCTTGCACACTTTCCAATTAAGCTGGATGCAAGCTTGGCTGACTTGCAATTCAAGCTTACAGTAAGCGTTTTGCAAATTGTCTATGCTACTAAGATAGTTTTTATCACGTCACTTTGATCAAAAGGCTTACTGTGAGGGGTTAGGATGTTTCAAAATTTATTCCTAACTTGCGTTCGTATTGCATTTGTTCCCTAGAAGAAGAAACCGGCCCTAGCTATGACATCCCAATTCTAACAAAAGAGTATTAAATTTAATGACAATTGATTCATTTTATTTATTTGAATTGCTTAGCAACCAGTTTTCTTTTAATTTTCAAGAACATTTAAACTTTATATCTTTTATTTTGAACACCATTGATTATATTACAACCAACTGCAATTACGGTTCTCCTTTAAATACGCAACAAGAAGATTATTAACCAAAGAAAATAAGAATAGTTGGGTATCTACCCTATCCCTGATAAAGGCAGGAGTTCCGCAAGGTTCAATATTAGGTCCCCTATTATTTTCACTCTTTTCAGCAAATCTTTCCACAGTCATAAAACATTCATCAGTTCACTTCTATGCGGATGATACCCAGATCTTCATCGGTAGTACGCCTGAAAATATTATGGACACAATAGAGTTACTTAATACGGATCTTTCAGCTGTTAGCAACTGGTGCCTTAAGAATGGTCTTTTACTTAATCCATTAAAATGTGTTTTCACTGTATTGGGAACATCACATCAGTTGAGCAAAATCAACCCTGATGACCTAAAAGTAACTGTAGTGAATTCCAGTATTCCATTTTCTCCCTTTGTAAAAGATCTAGGCTTAATAATAGACCAAGGGCTTAGCTGGAATAAACACATTTCTGAACAGTGTATTAAAGCTAAGCGCATCTTACGACAGCTTTATAAATTGAAAGGCTATTTATCGCAAGAAACAAGACTATATCTTGTTAACACTCTGATTTTGCCTCTGTTCGATTACTGCGATTCAATATATGGTAGCTCTCTCTCCACTCAAAATACTAGAGCAATTCAGAAAATACAGAATTACTCTATACGCTTCTCTCTCAATTACAGGAAGTCTCAGCATATTCTGCCGGTACTTAATGAAAACAATATCCTAACCATGTCCCGAAGACGATATCTCCGATACTGTTGTTTACTATACAAAATAAATTCACATAAAGCACCACCTTACTTGCATCATAAATTAACATGCAGATCAGAAATTCACTGTTACAATACCCGAGGAAGTAATAAGCTGAATATGCCCCGGCATTCTTTAAAAATAACAGAGAAGGCATTTTCAATCTTGGCAGTAAGAATCTGGAACTCCCTACCAAAGTCAATCACTGACAAACCGTATAACTTATTTAAATCATCACTCCAAACATTATTATTTAGAGATCAGAGACAAAGCATTGGCACACATGACAAGTTTACTACAGTTTGAAATTGGTATGAAATTGGACTAGCAGTATGAGTATAGTTTTTTTTTTATTATTTACATTTACTGAGTGTTTTATTTATCATTAGTATTATTGAATGTATCATGTTATGTTGTTATTTGTATCTTGTATCTTATTTGTGTCTATTTTTTTTCTTTTCTTTGTAATGATGACAAGGGTTAGGTGGCAGAGCAGCCTCCGGCTGAACCTCGCCCGCTGAAATAAAGAGAAATTCAATTCAATTCAATTCAATTCAATTCGAATCCTGCAGGAGAGTTCGAGCAGAAAATGATTGAAAAAATGGGGGGGGGGAATGCTGTTTTGTGTTCGTTGCTATGAAGATAGCTTGTAAAAACCACTTCATGCCTGCTGATTATGTCTAAACGAAGTAATCTTTAGTCTAAGTACAAGGTATTATATTTATTTTAAAGATTAATTGTTCTAATCTTAAATGTGATTACCAAAAGAAAATGAAGGACAGGAAGATAACTGTGTTATTCATCACGGCGAAATTAAAATACCACTAATTTTACAGTTATTATGTGATTTCTTCAAAGAGATAAAAGATAATCGAAATGTGGAACAAGAACGCCCTAAACAATATTATTTTGCATGATATACCATTATCACGAGTCACCTAGTAGCTTTCCGTTTGCAGCCATTTATAAACGCGAAAATAAATCCCCATTTTCTAAATGGCTGGAAATCGAAAGCAGATAAGTGAGTCGTGATAACGGTATCTCATGCAAAATAATATTGTCTAGCGAGCTCTTGTTCCACTTTTCGATTATCTTTTATCTATTTGAAGATACTACATAATTACTGTAAAATTAGCGGTATTTTAATTTTGCAATGATTAGGCCTCTTAATTCAAATGTGTATCCTCGTGGCGGGGGAAAGGGATCAAATATTTTTTCTCAAACCTATTTTGTTCGTGCGAACAACAAGTATTTCAGCTAGATAATATATCAGGCATTTATTTCGTTAAGACCCAACAGCTTTTCAACATGACAAAATTACTTATGATTATTTTAGGTTAGTTTCTTTTTCACTTACCTAATACACAGGTTTGACCCGGCGGGATTAATTGGAACTTAACCCTTAAATAAATTTGGTTACCTACCGTTTTGAAAAGAGGTCAAGGAAATTTTTAAAAAATATATAATGAAATATAAGCTATGTATAAATGTATTTCTTCGATGTATGCGATACAAATTAGCGAGGAAATCAAAATCAAATTTTGAAGTGACAATGGTCAACAAAAGAGCCAGACACCTTGCATCCTGCTCGGAAGAGTCTCGTATGAAGCACAAGTAAAACAGCAGGCTAGTTAAAGTGTTGCAAAGGTCTCTTTCCACATATTTGATCATATAAATTCCTCTTTATTGTATGTAAATTTTAATTATTTAAAATCTGAACTGTTTTGGTCTTTCACGTATATTCATTTTGTTCTGTAAAGAATTATGCTTTATTGACGGTCTCTTCTCTTTTATATTTAATTTTTGCTTTGTTATGTAAATTCAATTTATTTTAGAATAAGTATATGGAACATTATAACTAAGGAACATTAGTTTTTTTTACTTCACTTCTCCAGAGAGGAGAGAGAGAGAAAGAAACGACACCTTGGTTATTTCAGCTCTGACAAATTGACAGGTATTTTTACTACCAATTGGTTTGAGATTTTGTGAAGTGTGAACGTGAAATAATAGCAAGGATAGGAATGGTGAAAGAAGCCTTTTAGGACGAAGGAAATACTATTTTTGTGGGACCTTGAACAAAGAGTTGAGTAAAAAAGACCTATAAAATGCTTCGTGTAGAGTATTGTGACGTATGGGTCAGAAACATGGACATTACGCAAAAATGATGAAAAACGACTGGAAGTTTTCAAATGTGGGTGTGGAGAAGAATGGAGAGGATTAGTGGGAAAACATATAAGAGGGTATTAGAAATGGTGGGGGTGAAAAGAACAATTTTAGGTATTATTAAGAAGAGGAAGAGAAATTGGTTGGGACATTGAATAAAAAGGAACTGTATCATGAAAGATGTGCAAGGAGGGTATGGTGGCAGGAAAGAGAGGGAGAGGGTGAAGGAGACTATAATTAATGAACGATATCAAAACAGAAAAATCGTACGTGAACACGAAGAAATTAGCGGAAGACCGTGGAGCATGGAAGCGTTTCAGTTGCGGCAAGTGACCTGCCAGTGATGGCAGAATAGCATAATGAAGTTGATGGTGTATCACACTGTAATTGTTCACAATCACTAAAAGCAACCCAAATATGTTATTTTTTTTCTTATGAAAAACCAGTAGACTATGTAGATTGTAGCGGCAGTAACTTCTTTCATAAGTGTTTCAGATTCTAGCAAACTGCTTCTCACTAACAAACTCTTAGTGTCATAAATATCTGTTGATAAAAAATATAAAACAGTGTATGGTCCACGATATACTTCAATTTTTCTTTATTTTCTTTATTTTTTATTTGTTTTTTCTTTAAGTGTATCAGTGACGTCACCCACCTTGAGTGCAATTTTATCCACTCTTGTGAGCAAACACACAGTGAACGCTTTGATACTGACCAGTTCGAGATGAGGAGAATAGATTATTGGTAGCAGACTTTTGAGGAGGGGACTTCCGTAGGCAGCTGTAAACATCATTACTACTGGTTTCTCTTATTTTATGGATCTTTTTGCTTTGCTTTAATCCTTTTACTTCCCACCATATCTTCAAGAGAACTCTTCAACAAGAATATAAACACATGTTGTGATGTATATAAACATAGCCAAAGAGGTTCCGTATGGTGCAGGAGGAGGAAGTATTAGGGAGATTTAAAAGAAACTTGTGTGAATATTGGAAAATATTAAGAACGTATACTAGAAGTCTTGATTTAAACAGGGTGTCCATAATTTTTTGGGTCAAATTTATACAGATGATAGAAGGGGGTGTAACATACGCATTTTGAGATAGGAAACCAAAGGTCGAAAACGGCTAATTCAAGCTCCGCGCCATCTTGAAGTTGCAGCAATCTGTGAGAACAAGTACGACGTTTCAATAACAAATGTGTTTATGAAGTCGCTGTACCCTGCTTTATTGTGCATAACACTACATCTGAGTATGTAAGGTTCAATACAAACATACTACTGCTGCACTGTACAACAGTAAGTACGCCAGAAATGTTTACTTGGGGGGGTGTTCAAAATAAAAGGAGGGGTGTGCTCAAACTCAAACAAGAAATCAGTATATTTTGTTACGCAACTATTGAAATACTACTACTACTACTACTACTACTACTACTACTACTACTACTACTACTACTACTACTACTACTAATAATAATAATAATAATAATAATAATAATAATATCAGCTTTTCGCAGTGGTAGGTTCAATAAAGTAAGTTCACACATTTGAGCATTTATTATTATTATTATTAAACTAAGTAATACAGTAAAACCTCTCAAAACGGACATCGGTGGAACCGATTATTTGTCCGTAAATGAGGTGTCCCTAAAAAGAAGGGTTCTCTCTCATAACACTACATCACACATATTTATGGCATGGAAGAATAAGAAAGTTTGTCCTCTTATGAAGATGTCCACTATTGAGAGATGCTCGTTAAGAGAGATTTCACTGTATTAGGAATTAACCTCCGTTATTTTATCCACTAATTACATGTGAATTGATTACATACGAATTATTGTAATTATTTTGCAAAATTCTGCTATTATTTCAATTTATTCACTTCCAGCAAGTTTTAGTGGGTGATTTTTTTTTTCAAAATATTAATTGGGAAAAAATTCCCTCGTCCCATGCTGAAATCATATTCGTTTAGTAATTAATACTGTACATAGTTTCAATTTCATTATTTTAATATTCTAACTCAGTTGTTAACGTTAATTGTTGTCTTGTAATATTATTTGATCTCTTAATATCCGTTTCTGCCCCTTCCTAGCTACGTTATTGGCTCTGAATATCTTTCATAAGAAAATTATTCATTGATTTAGTTGTTTTCCAGAAATCCAGTTTTTCAATTTACAAATATCTTGTATCTTTCTGTTTTGTCTTCTTTAATATACCCTAATTTTAATAATCCCAGGGCTCACAGTGGTCTGGTCTCTTGTAAATAGTTGAAAAGTGACCAAAAATGGTCAAAAGCACGCGAAGAAGTGACCAAAATCTCCCCACGCCCATTTTTCTCTTTGTCAATTTCTCCATCACCTCTCTCTTTGTTTGTTGTTTTGCTTCTTCTTTACTTCTTCTTTTAGAGCTTCCTCCTTTCTTAGGTTTTCAAAGTAAGCTTTGTGCTTACGGCAAGCATACTTAGCAGATTTTAAAAGCTTCTGAGTAAGTGGAACCAGTTCTGCCCTATTTCAGAATTTCTTCATACCAGACATTATATTTAACTTCGCATTAATAGCTCTCAAAAACGTGAAATATTCAAATTCATTACCTACTCTTAAGAAGAACATACAAGAAGCATAACACAAGACTAACATGATGAACCACAAATATACAACGTTGAACAGAGCGTTAACTATTACGAGAGAAAACCAAAAGATTATTATGATAGAAGAAAGAATAGACACAGAAGGGTTCTCATTCCAGGAGCGGATCCAGGGGGGGGGAGCAATCGCCCTCCCAGAAGAGGCATCTTTCTTGTTTTATATATATAAATAAAATCTATCCCAGAGTTTGGAGCCCTTAAGTTTGGAGCATTATGACAACCCCCCCAGAAGTCGGGCCTGGATCCGCCCTGTCTCAACCTCACCTTGAGACCTTAAGCATCCACCAACCGTCCACTGTGCTTTAGAAAGAATAAAAGCTGAAGTGAGAATAAAGCTGACTGTTTTACATGTGGCAGCAAGTATTGAAGCTTTCAGAAGAGTAATGAGTAACAAGTTTATGCCTTTTTCCATTTGTTTTTATGATATTTTTCTTAGAAAACTGCCAATGCAAAACATAAATCACACGAAAAAGTCACTTTACCTCTCAGAAAAGTAACTTTTAGTGACAAATTTGAAAAAAAAAAGTAATTTTTAGAGACCACTTGAAGAAAAGTAAATTTTAGTTAAAAAAGTGACTAGCTATGAGCCCTGTTCCGCTCAATGAATTTACGTGAATAAAAATATACTTTACAAAAAGTTAAGGTAGCGCCAAATGCGTTCTTGTATAACTCTAGACTCAGTCTAAAATATATATATAATTCTTACTTTGATCGATCTCTTCATTTCTAAAAATGTTTTGACTACACCCTTCTAACGTCCGTCCGTTGATACACCACTTGCAGAGCAGGCTCGAAACCAGCCACAGAGCTTTGGGCAGCCATGAACATATTAGGAATGACCAAGTCATTAAAAATTCTCTTACAAATATCTAAATTGTGCATTTTGTATTGAGGTCTGGAGGGGATATAAAAAATTTTGGGAGGGCCGCTCTCCCTAGCCCTCCTCTGGTTGCGAGTCTGTTGCAGAGTAGCACTTACCAATTGAATCTGGTATAGGCTTATTACTATATTGTCACATTTTTCGTTATTGAGGAGGAGGTAGGTGAATGACCGCTCAAGACGTTGCCAATTTCAGTCATCTGCATCTGTCCATTAATCTCTTTTCTCGGAAACGACCTCGGAACCCGGGAGGGTAGGTATCAGCGGTCTGTTTTGTCAATTGTTTCGATCGAAACACCGCCCGAAACAATGAGGTCATGTGGTTATCGAAGCCGTACATGAGAACGAGGTCGCTTCGTATTTTGAAGTGAAATAAATAAATAAGAATATTGCCTTCCTCCCTAAACGCTAAACCTTTTTTAACTTGATGTAATAAATAACCTATATGGTAGTGATTGATACAATTGGATTTGGGGGAGTATTCCTTTTCTATCCAGGGGTGTGTGTAAAGAAATTTGGAGGGGTGTTAGGGGGGTGTTGGGGGGGTGTAGATTACTCCCTGCTGTACATACCAAAAACTCACAATAATTGTACAAAGTGATGATCACCAACGTCGATTCACGTAGAACAACAGTAAGGAAATTTGGCCTTACTCGCTCAAATATCCCCGGTGTCTCTTGCACAATCAAGTAGGCAGCTAGGATTCTTGCAAACAATTCCTCCTATGAAACAGAAACAGAAAAATTATAAATAAGGACGCCCCTCAGGATAGCCCGCGCCCTGACAGAGAGTAAGGCATCAACCATCTGTCTACATGCCTCTCCTCACATGCAGTTAGTAATCTATAGCATCTGTCGGTTGGGGATGTATGTCGCGGCTTCTATCTTATACGGAGACATTTTCCGCGGATCTATAGTTGTGTAGATAGAAGGAAAGAAGGGTAAAGAAGAAGATAGGAAAGCGCGAGAGAAGATTTATTATGTTTTTTGAGAGGGACAAAAAACCTGGAAACCAGGAAAAAACCCCCTGAATCGGTCATGCTGCATGCATAAGAATTTACATGGCAAAACCACATTGGAAGGGTGGTGAAAATCCATGTAAACATGTCTGTATTGATATATCTTATCTGTTAAATTAAAACCTATCTGAATTATTAGTGATACAAATCTGTGTTGTCTGTAATGGGGAGTGTATTGTTAGTGGGGTTTGTGTTATTTTTTTAACATGCAATTTGTCTATATCATTGTCCATTGTCGGTGCTGTGAGTCGTCATCGGTTTGCAGGTCACGGCAGGCTGCTATCTTCTTTGTTTTTTGGTCTTCCGCCGGTCCCCCTGCTATGTTTCTTGTTAGCAACTTTTTGTGGATATGTGACATACAGCTGACCTGTGGTTGTTGATAATGCATTTATTGATATACTGAAGATCTTCTTGCTGGTTGTGGCTATTACTTCCATGAGTTTGGGTCTTTCTTCTGGCGGTGTTACTATTGTCAGTATGGATGTGACCCAGGTAAGTATTTTGTGCGTGGCTCGATCAATTGCTTCCTCTATTGTTTCAGTGGTTTGCGTTGTTTCGGTTGTTGCTTCGTGTGTTGTGCTGCCTGATTCTTCTTTATTTGCTTTCTGTCCCTGAAAAGAGCCAGATGGTTTGCGTGTTCTTTCAAGGATTAGTCTTGGTCTTGTTGTTTGAGGAGTTTTTGGTCTTAGCGGACAGTTGCTACTGCCGGTTCTATGACCATCTAGTTTGCAGGTGGCACAGAAGTTGTTATTTATTGGGAAGTTGCAGCTCTCTTCGTGTGTGTTCCCACATCGGTGGCATCTCCTGTTATTGGTGCACTGATATTTCAGGTGGCCATATTCATAACAATTCCAGCAGGGCATGGGACGCGGCTGGCTTCTTGACTGCTCTACTTTATATGATTTAGATCCTGTTTTTAAGCCTTGAGTGATTAGCTTATTGACATCTCCTGGGCTGGTTGAGAATAGTCTCACAAGCTGTGTGGGTCCTTTCTCTGACATGATTCTAGTGAGGCTGTTGAATTTAATGTTCTGGTTTTGCAGTTCGTCTTCAAGATCCTTTACATTCTGGTTTATGGGGTAGCCTTTTATCACGCAAGTAAACATGGGAGGCTTCCTCTTCTGCTGTCGTTTACTGGAGCTGGTGGATTGATTCTTCTTTGTAGTATTGCTAGATTCCATTTGGTTAGTCATAGTTTTTGTATTGGTAGCTGTATGTTTGTCATTATTCTTCTTTCCTTGTTGCTTCTCTGGTGTGTGCTTCCTGGCCTCTGATTGGTCGTTTGACGTATCGTTCCTGTCTTCTGATTGGTTCTTAGTTTCTCCTTCCTGATTGGTGGCTGGTTGTTCCCTGTGGTCCTGAGAAGGGCCGGAGTTTCTAGGTTTCTCTTGTGAGAGTTTGGTTTTCACCTGTGTGTTGGTTTCCACCAGTGTGTGTGAGGTTTCCACCTGTGTGTTGGTGGTCTCTCCCTGTGTGAGTTTAGTTTCTTCCTGTGTAGGATCCGGTGGCGTGTGATGACTTGGTTGCTCTACTGCTGTGGGTTTCTTTTTCCTGCCTCTTCGCTGGACCACTTGGAAATCTCCTTCACCTTCATTGTCTTCTTTGTGAGAGGAGGGGAGTGGATTGTCGATGGCATTGTCGTTTTCTTGTGAGTTTGTCTCTTCTTCTGGAGCTTGCAATTGGTGGTCCTCATAAGAGCCGGTTTTCCGATGTTCATCTTCTGTGGTGTCTTCTGGCTGTGTTGTGTGTGACGAACTTACTTCATCACAGCTCTTTAGTGGCCTACGTGTCTCATGGAGAACTGCATTTGAACCGAAATCTCTTGACCGAAAAGTCTTGAGAAAGGTGTCTCTTGCAGCCTCTGACTTGAAATACACACTAGCTTTGGTACCATCCTTCTTCACTTCGATTTGATTGACGTCAATCCTTCCCCCGATGATTTCTCTCACGTCATCTTCTGTGTATTGGTTGGGTAGGTGCCTAATGGACACTGGAGGAGCCTTCATGAGCATATCAAACTCCTTTGCGGCCTTCTCGGCTAGGTCGTACATCTCCCTCAGATGGTCGTCGATGTCTTCTTTATTATGGGTGCGACTTCTGGATACGTGGGTCCCTCTGGTTCCGTGGGCCTCTCTGCTGGAGATCCAATGGGGTCCGGATTCGCCAGGCTCTCTTCTAGTGGGTGCTCTCTTCGGTGGACGTGGCATGGCTCTAAAAAGGGCCGAACTTCTAACTGAGTTAATTCAAGGAGAGGGTTTCTCTAAGTTGTGTTTATGCCTCTCTATGCTTTCCTAAAGAGATAATATTGTGTTCCCGTCAGCCGACTGTCGCCAAAGGCTGTACAACCTATATGGCCAGCGCGAAGCTTGACGCACAATAGGGGGTCCAGCCGACGGAAAGCAATGCTTATTTCTCTAGGAAGCGGTGTGTGTATGTGTGTGTTGTTTCAGTTTTCTTTATTAAACACACGACTCTTCTCTAAATTTTTTACTCTTTCTACTAGAGTAAACTCTTCTCCACTGATGAACACACCTTCGTTAACACCGCAAGGTTTCCCGGTGTGTCACGGTGTCTTCTGATTCTACTGGCGATTCATATATAACACAACCAGCGAACGAGTGCGGGCGGCCGGTTTTGGAACTAAAATGCAAGCAGCAGTGTTTCTAACCGGACTACTTGTAATCAATCTATCTCAGTTCTGTAATATAATCTATCACAGTTCTGTAACCAATCTATCACAGTTCTTTCTGTCTTGTTCGTAATAAACCACTTCACGCATATGCTCAAGTCAGGGGCGGAGCAATCGGGGTCTTGAGTAAGAAAATTCTTTTGCATTGACATCATATTCGGATGTACTTCAAAAGTTTGGTGAGAGAGAGAACTGATAATCTTTTACCGCCACACTCCTAACCGTCTCCTCAGGGATCCTGGGTCCACCCCCTGATTGAGATGGTACATAAAGATAATTTTGTCTAATCTCTGTCATTATTTAGCATGGTTTAGTAATTTAAAAAAAATATTTCTGCCACATTTTGAAAACTTTCAAATAAAGTTTTCAAAATGTGGCAGAAATATCGTTTTTTTTTTTCAAATGTCGTGGACCCTGGGGAGACGGTTAGAAGTGTTGCATTGACGGCGGAGGGGGGGAGAGATTAAAATGGGGTGCCTGATAATTGAAGGTTTCTTATAACTCCAGTAAAATTCAGACAAAATCTCTGAATTACGTAAAAAAGAAAACATACAAAATACATTTTCAGGGTAACTCTTACAGCCATTACGTTATTCTAAGATTAATGTTACTTCTGAAATTGATTAGAGCGAATATGTATTTGAATAACAAAACCACTTTCATAAGTTTTTCAAAGTATCAAGTTTGAAAAGAACGAAGTTTGTCTTCCATTGTTATCTCATTGCTCAAAGATACCGGTGATGAAGTAATTGGCTGGAAATCAATCGGCCGTTTCTTACATCAATTTATAAAGAAGATGAGTGCCAATGTTAGATATGTCAGTTCAGTATTTTAAAAAAAAGCCACCCAACCTCTTGCAACCATGCGTAGCGAATTTTAATACTTACACTTGAAATAAAAATACAACTGAATAAAGACGATTGACTTTGCCTTTGAATTTCATATGTGAATAACAATATAGGACTTTTCAGATAGAGGACAGGGAGGAGCAGGTTTTATTAAACAAGACCGTACATCTGATATGTTTGAACTATAGGCAACTTGTGTTTACGGGCTAAACTCAGTCCTCTGAAGTCAATCGACAAATACCTTTAAGATGTTCAACAGAATAACGTATCAGCATTATTATATACTACAGACACAAATATAACACTAGGCTCCTAAGTTTCAAAATTATATTGTGTGTGAAAACAGTTAGTAGATTTAATTCTTTGTGACCTGATAGCTAAAACCTGAGAGAAATTCAGAGTTAGTCCAGATGTAATTTCTTTTCTCATAAATAAAATTTATTGTGTGCTGAAGCAATGATACTTACTCTTACACTACCCATACGCTGATGTTTTATCAATACTTTTATTCGAACTCTACCAAAGGGTTGGATTTCTATAATGATCCTAAAAGAAGGGTGCACTGAACCAAATTGTACAAATCAATCCCTAAATGCAAGCTATCCAATCCCATAAATCTTTAAAAAATGAAGGAAAAATTTCTTCACCTCCTTTTCCCCCAAAGGGTTCACATTTCTCGAACAAAAAAATGAAATTTCTTTATTTTAACGTCCCATGATTATGTTGTTTATGCTAGAGAAGACAAATGATTAATCAAAGTGAAAGATTGTAAAACTAAATTTTGTTCTCTCAATGGGAATCAAACCCAGAACCACATAGAATAAAAGCACATGCGCTGGCCAATAGACCAGCGGAAAGGACTTTCACAGTTCTCGAGAGGAAACGTTTCGAGATTCCTCCCTGGCTAAAACTCGAAAAAATAATTTATTTGTCAATCGATAAACATACACTTAAACAGCAGCATCATGAGCCTTAACCTTAACTTGATTTAAACTTACAGTTACAAGATATTGCGCAAAACTCTAAGCTATCAACCCAAAATTAAAATTTAGTCACTGACATTGTCAGTGGCGTATTTACGATTTTATTTCGGGGAGGGCTTTGCTAACTTTCGGGGGGGCTTTGCCTGAAAATGTGAAAATTCTGCAAGGTATTTCGTATACTTTACTATAGTAAGTAAGATGATTTCGGGGGGGATTACGCCCGGAAGCCCCCCTAAATACGCCACTGGACATTGTCATTCCTGCGTTTTACAGGCTGCTACTGTTTTATAATGAAATCGTATAAAACGTAATCAATTTTTATACATTCTGCTTAATACACGATAGAAGCTCACTGAATTGTCAACTGTGCTATGTTGTTCTTAAATTGGTAATTTCCATTCATATATCACTATTCACAATACATCTGCATTACTTCAGGAATGGTTCACTACAATACATAGATAAGTTACGGCGTTTTTTTATTAAGCGTAAAGAGATTAGACTATGCATAACATCTAAACTGCAACTTTAAAAAACCGTTGGATACACTGAAAAGTGAAACTCTCCTCTCCCCTGTCCCACCGCGCTTGCCAAGAAACTGATGTAAACACAACAGCAGCGCCATCCTCCCAAAACCGCACAGCTATCCTGGTCAGGTTATACCAAGGACTTGGTGCGTTCTCAAAGGAAAATGTCACGAGAGGGTTGAGATCCTGGGAGCGCGCTGGCTACCGAATGGGACCCCTCTATGTTGGATTGGACATCTTTCAATCCAACAATTAGGGAAGGTTGTATCCAAATGCGAACATCCACATCGAAGTGGGCGGGTGTGCTATGATGTTGCACCCACATTCTCGCGCAGACATTTAGAGGCACAGTCTCCAATATTTCGGGCAGAACATTGCAAAGGAAAAAGGAAGGTCCTTGGTATATGAATCGCAAGTAGAATCCGAGGAGGACTTCTCCCGTTTCCTCCCACTTTCTTCATTCCACCATTTCATTCATTACTCATCATCACCGTCTCCTTTAGCCTAACTGGCATAACCGTGGGACGTTAAACTCAAAGATTTCATTTCATTTTTTTTCCAAAACACAATTGAATGATTAAATGATAAAGGTGTCATGTTACATTTTCTGAAACGATGATTTCTGGTAGCGGATGAAAGTGTTTTGCGTTATTCTTGCTACACAATACATCATTTAATTCAATTGATTTTCAGTTTAACGTCCCTTTCAGCAGCGAGGCTATATGAGACGGCAATTACTGATTAACGTGGAATCCGAACCACATGAGCTCCCGTCGGGAAATACATCATTTAAGTAAAGTAATTCCTCGTCTGTAGTGAAGTGATTCAGATATGTTGAAGTGGGGTATGTTATACGGTGTCACGTCAGAAGAGCCCGGACAAAAGGGCAAGGACAGAAAGGCCTCAGTCAAAAGGTAACAACGTCAAAAAAAAAAATAAAAAAAAAAATAAAAATAAAAAAATAAATAAATAAATAAAATAAAATAAAATAAAATAAAATAAAATAAAATAAAATAAAATAAAATAAAATAAAAAATGATATAGCCTGAAAAGTCTGGGAATTATAAATATGCTTATTAGATAAAAAATGTAATCGGGCCTTTTGTCTGGGCCCTTCTGACACGGAACCATGTTATACAGAAAAAAAAAAACTTTGATTTCAATTATCTCGAAATATACTATTTGTTACATCCTCTGATCTCTTCAACAAGGAGTTATTTAATGTTCTCTTTGCAGCACAAGCTAATTTGAGCATTTTAAATATAATAATAATAATAATAATAATAATAATAATAATAATAATAATAATAATAATAATAATAATAATAATAATAATAATAATAATAAGGTTTATTTCTGTGTCATGAACAGCCTAATGGCAAAAATACAGCATCATATCAGACAAAAATAGACACATATTGCATATAATGTAACCTATCTACTGAAGCAATAAAATAATAATAATAATAATAATAATAATAATAATAATAATAATAATAATAATAATAATGATAAAATAAAATAAAATTATAATAATGATAATATAAAAAAGCGGATTAAACAACCGTTCCTTGTCAAATTAATACCAAATATTTTTAGTCTCAATGTAGATACATCGTCCAAAATACTGCAAATAATAAAACTTTAAAATTTATGCTTCTGTACTGATAAAAATAAATGTTTCAAATTAGATTAAAAGAGTTGGTCATTCTTCTTTAAATTACAGATTATAGATTCAAGAGAACCAATGTTGATCCATTTCTCGTGTTATACATTGGTACCCTTATACCTATATTCACTCTGTAAAATTTGAAAAATGAAAAGAGAAAGATCCCGGTGGTGGTCGCTTGTAGCGCCAGGTTTTGTAATAATAAAAAGAAAAAAATGAGATGGCGGGTTTTGGGTTCATATTCCGTCTGTCACTATTTATTCCCTCTGCACCACCGTTAAAGTCTCCGTTCCTCGAACTAAAATGGTTTGTGACTCGATAAGGATTGATCTCACGGTTAAGAAATCCTATCTCCCCGCGGTGTCCCAGGGCTTTAGGGAAACAAGATCCCTCTAAAACCGTGTAAGCAAATGAAACTTGATATTATTCGCATACGTATCCTGAATTCACATGCTGCAACGCTGAAAGAGAATTTTGCTCTAATGTTTGGTTTGAGTGGACGAACTAGACTGACTTTCACTTTCCAAGTGGACTGAATAATAATGGTAGTAATAAGAATAATACCAGAAAATAAACGAATAATCTAGAATTTAGAATTTAGTTGAAAATTCTGAAAATCAGTCTAATCCCCACTATAGTCGAGAAATGCTAATATTGCCTAATTTGCCTAACAGATCCTTTGGAAACCAATGATATGCTTGAGGTTTGGGATACAACTTGTTTATGAAAGAAAAAGCTTATGAATTTGATTAACAATGTAATAAAAGTTTTAATGAGCAAATGAAAACAACAACAAGAAAATGTTTTCTAAAAAAAAAAAAATTAAGCAGGCCGAAAGTTAACATTGACTTTTGGGTTTTCTAACAACAAATGTTCAGAATAAGGCATAAGGCCTTAACACAAAAAGAAATCAATTTAAGTAAATTACCTCGGGGCTTTCTTTCTTGAACTATGTAGTGAAAGAATTGTTATCATTAACCTGACACAAATAAACAAACTGTGGAATTGATGTTTATAACCAGTGCTAGATGCAATCTTACATTGTTTACATTCTATATAGAGCTTTCCTGATTTACATAGATATCATACCAAACTGGTTAAATTACAATTTTGCATTTGAAAAATCCCTAATTATTTGACATCATATGCTAAGTATATAGTTTACGTTGATCAGCTGATATGTTTTGACTATAACCTTTTTAATATTTACGAGATTAAGATATTACATAGCTAGACGGAATTTTGAATATAATAACCTATATTTTATTCGGGTGAAAACTAAGTATTGAAATGATTTAAAATGAGTTAAACTAGTTGAAGTAAGTGGAAATGAGTTGAAGTAACTTGAACTAAAATAAAATAAATTGAGAAACAAGTCATGACTTTGAGTTGAGATTTGTGGGAAGTATGAAAGAAACATAGAATGATTTAAAGGAGTAAAGTAAACCTACTGCCTGACTGCTAACCATTTCTAATTATTTAAATTAATAACTGAGAATGAGAATAAGTGCACTAAATATGCAATTCGACATTTACCTAACAAGCATACACCATCAAATACATAAAATCAATGAGCGTAGCATTACCATTTCGTTATGCATAAAGGCTACATATATATATTCATATTAACACAAGTAGAAGATTAATAGACACAAACATATATAGATATAGATATATAAAATCATAAGTAAATACATGCATACACACATAAAAATCAAATAACACATGAATATAAATAATAAATGTCAAGACGTCTCTCGAGATTTCTTTAATCTGAATATATTGAGTTTTTCGTGATTTTCTCTTCATCATTAATAGGATTGGTATACGGCCGGACATTTTCATGGTATTTCTCTAGTTTGTTCGTCTAGTTTATGCGCATAAACGTCTGATCGCTCGATTGTTAGAGGATCAGACTGACGTAATAATTGCGGCTTTACTTAGCCTACTTCGTATTTTTCATCTGTATTCTACCTGACTGTACTAATGTCGGTTCCGCTTTATTTATGGATTACGTATCTCCAACCAAGAAAATGATTAATTGCGAGACTAGTCGCATATACATCATAGTTACTAATTAATCCTTTAGCTCTCTTACGTAACATACATTTGATGACTCATTACAATATTATTTATTAGAGTTTTACTAGTATATAGATCGAAATAGACTCATTTAGTACGTTCACTTCTATGCAACATTACTTTACAACCACTATAATCTTTGGACAATTGAAGCAATGTCTTGAATATATTTTCTAGGAATATCTATTATGTCTTGTTCAAAATTATCTTAAAGTTCTCATATTACATGTACATAGCGCAGATGATGCATTTTTACTTCATACAAATTTCCATATGTTAAAGGAAATACTTCTTTCATGACCAATTTCATAGTTCAAGTCGTTAAAGGTCTACAACTTGATATTTAATCTACGTTTACATTAACTTTCTTGATATATTATTAAAAAAAAATCTAAGTGACCAATAGAGTACTGGCCTAAACTACTATCTCCTTAATAAAAACAACGACATATTCACTAAAGTCACAGAATATATATATATATAGAAGTATCATTTTAAAAAGTATCTCTATTTTTAATAAGCCTTGCTCAAAAAGAAAGAAAAAAAAGAGTTCTAATTGTTTAGCAATTACAGTTCGAGTTGGAAAATCTTTTCTCCACGCGGTGTAAATACATTAACAGTTTTCAAATAGTTCCGACTTTATATCGCGAACGTCTTGCATTTTATTCAATGACGAAAATTTCCCTTTTGGAATCAACAAAAAATAATTTGGATGGGTCCTACCTTTCGTCGTACACACTGCTCTCACCACCAAGCTCACCACTAAGCTCAGCACACACATACAGATGTCCCTGCGTTTACTGGCTTCCTTCTTTCGTGCGAAGTGTCCTGGATTCGGAGTTCCTCTCTTCGATTCCCGCTGCGTCCTCCTCTCAAACTGGAAGGGGCGTCGCTCTTGGGCGTCTCCTGATCCATCAAGGTGGGGCTTCTGTTGGTCCATTTCTGATAGGATGCACTCTCACTAAAAGCACTTTCAGACGTCACACTGCACCAACATCACTCTCGGTGTTAAAAGTGTAGTGTTACACGGATAAACAGTGTTTATTGTTTTTAAGCATTGTGTATAATACTTCAAAAACTGATTAGGTATGATTAAAACTAGTTCAAGTGCTTTCGGTGCGTATGTAGGTTATTCTAATTGTCTGTAATAGCTCGTGATTACGTTTATAAGTACGAAACTCTGTCACTCAAAAAACAATGTTTGTAGGCGTTTCGCGATCTATATATATATATATATATATATATATATATATATATATATATATATTAGCAGCGTTACAAAGTTTATATATATATGTTTATATATATATAAATATATTTTGAAGAAGATCAATGTGTAGGTTACTATGCTAAGGAAAGATTGTAATTTCGTACACTCGGCTTCGGTAAGTTTAGCCGCACATTGTTATTGTGAACTTAACTTTTGATTATGAATGTAGTGTGTGTGTAAGTTCCGGGTATGTTTTTGTGTTGCGGTGGTACGCTGTTTCCCGGTGAAGAATTATTTTACGACTGACTTGGAGTTTTGAATTTTTAGCCTGCCGAACTTTTTGGATACGCCTCTAACGGTGTCTTCGATTTCGTCTCTGCTCTCTTATTCGTTAAGTTATTTTGGTGTCCTAAATTTTGATTCTCTTGGTCTCCGCCTAGTTACGGTGTTCTGGCGTCGTTTCTCTAACGTACGTGCTTCCTTCAAATTTCACATGTTATATCGAAAATTTTTATGAGAGTTGATTTGGCTCCTAGTCGTCTCGTGCATGGTTTTGGACCATTTCACAGTTCTATGTTAAAATTTTATCTTGGTTCTGAGTGGCGACATATGGTCTATGCTGTGATTTTGACAAATTCGCAGAGATTATTTTTCTACTTGGATTCTATTCAACGTGTTAGGACTTTATTATTTTTCTCAATTTCACAAAAAGATGCTAAAAGCTGTTTTGTTCTTCTTTCTTGAGTTCACGCCGGGTACTCTGTTGTGTGTGGTTTTCTACGTGTGTGGCTTAGGCAGTGGTATTGAGAGACAATGGAAGGGTCTTCCAACTGTCCTCGCCGCACGGACAGGTATACAGAAAAAAAAATAAAACATCTTACCTCTCGGATAGTAAGGGAAAATAAAGAGAATGTCCTTTGCCTTTTTTTAAACAAACAAAAATGAAAATAAAAATTATATTCACTAATGTCCATAATTATACGCAAAATTGAGTTTAAAAGATTTATTTAAAAATTAAATAAAAATGGTAATGATGCAACTGTCACAACTCTGATATTGATTGTCTAGTATTTTCTGAATAAACTCTCTTTCAATAAATTTTCTCTTGTCACTTAATGCCTGCAATCCCCAAAATTGATTCCAGTATCCATAATTACGTGAGTAGTACTCTTTATCCATTTTATGGTAAAATACCCTAATAAAACATTTTTGAACCGACTCAATTTTGTTTTCCAATGTTATATCTATGTCGAGATTAAATGTCGACTAAAAGCAGGGAATTCAGTTACTATTCGGTTCAAAATCTCTTGTCGTCGCGAATTTTGTCGAGGAATTTGAATCTTAAAATATACAAAACGATAATCATGCCTGTTGTTCTGTATGGTTGCGAAACATGGTCACTTACTCTGAGGGAAGAACATAGACTGAAAGTATTTGAGAACAAGATCCTGAGACGAATATTCGGACCCAAGAGGAACAGGAATGGGGAATGGCGGAAACTTCATAACGAGGAACTACATAATTTACATGGTTTACCAACATTGTTAGGGTCGTCAAGTCTAGGAGGCTTAGGTGGGCGGGTCATGTAGCTAGAATGGAAGAAAGTAGAAACGCCTTCAAAGTCTTGACTGGGAGACCAATCGGAAAACGACCATTAGGAAGACCTAGGCGCAGATGGGAGGACAATATTAAGATGGATCTCGCAGAGATTGGAATACAAAGTGGAAACTGCATGCAGTTAGCTAAGGATAGAAGTCAGTGGAGAGCTTTTGTGAACGCGGCATTGAACCTCCGGGTTCCACAGGCCATAGAGTTAGTAAGTTAGTTAGTATCGGTTTCAATTAATAAGTTTGTTTAAATTTTATTGGAAATCTAATGGTTTGTATTTTCTACAAACGTGTATATCTAAATCTATGACAATATCCATGATTATATCTCATATTATGGGGGACATTTGGTTAACTTTTTTTTTTTTTTTTTTTTTTTTTAAAGGAATAGCTTAATGGAGGTTTCAAGTACAAGGGTTTTCAGTGTGAATTCTGGTTCCATAGGCCATACAGTTAGTTAGTTAATTAATGTTATACCTATACTATTTCAAATAACTACACCAAACTCTAATCTTGGTCCAGCAAGCATCTTGTATAAATATAAATAAAGTAGCTTTTTTAAACTTAGGCCATTGTTTGAAAATAAATCCTATTATTAATCCAATGTTCTCAGGATTGCTGCCAGAGTGAGTGTTGCTGTGCTGAGCTTTCGTTACCATACAGCGTTGCTGCTGTATGGTAACGAAAGCTCAGCACAGCAACACTCACTCTGGCAGCAATCCTGAGAACATTGGATTAATAGTAGACGCCAGCAAAGCTTCAAGATCATAAACCCTATTATTCTTTCAGTCCCTAATAATAATAATAATAATAATAATAATAATAATAATAATAATAATAATAATAATAATAATAATAATAATAATAATAATAATATGCAGCACGTAAAGTTCCTAACGGTACTGATTACAGAATTAAGCAGCCTAAAACATTAGTCGCTGCTACATCACATAATTGTTATAATTACACAGATGCTTAAAGGAAACCAAATAATCTAATTTTTTCCCCTCTTGTTACTTCCTTTCTGAAACAACGATAGGCACGGGTTTTCCTTCTACGAATTAATTTCTTCTTGTCTGTTGCACGTAAAACAATTTTGAAACCTCATGGAGGAAGCAGAACCACATTGGTTTCCGTTTTCCTGATATGGTTAGTTGTATAATTTTACTTGCACAGGGAAAAGCAGTTACAATAGAACGTCATTCGTGAGTGGGCAAGTAAGTTCAACAGCACCATTTTCTTGATCTATGCAAAACGCGACAATTAATACACCATTCCAGAAGCAAGAAGAACAATTGGTATCGAAGCACATTATATACGACTATAATTACGAAGTGTATATATTCTATTCTGTGACTGTATCCTGTTAAAGACAAGACGTTGAACTATGTTTGATGTTTTTGGCTCGATCAAAGGGCTACTGAAACTCGAGTCAGTATGCATCGACAACAACATATTTCGTCTTCACTACAAACTGACGGTCATCATACTGGTCGCCTTCTCGTTGCTTGTAACTGCTAAACAGTACATTGGAGACCCCATCGACTGCCACAATGATAGAATACCACAAAATGTGATGGACACATATTGCTGGATTCACTCTACCTACACGCTTCCACGATCAAATCGAAAGCAACAAATTTATTCTGGAGTTGCACCTCACAGTGGGGACTCTACTGAAGGAACGCAATACCATAAATATTACCAGTGGGTGTGTTTTGTGTTGTTTTTCCAAGCTATGTTGTTCTATGTTCCTCGTTATTTGTGGAAATCCTGGGAAGGTGGTAGACTTAAGACTCTAGTGCTGGATCTAAATTGTCCCGTCGTAGACGATGATTGCAGAAAAGACCGCAAGGAGTTACTTGTGAAATATTTCATATCCAATCTTCATTCTCAGAACATGTATGCTATAAAATTCTTCGTGTGTGAAGTGTTAAATTTTGTGAATGTTGTTGGTCAGATTTATTTAATGGATCGATTTCTCGATGGTGAATTTTCCCATTACGGAACTGAAGTAATCAAATTCTCAGATCTGGATCCGGAAGAGAGAAGTGACCCCATGGATCGAATATTTCCAAAACTTACCAAATGCATATTCCGTCGATTTGGTCCTTCAGGCACTGTTGAGAAAGTGGATGGACTATGTGTTCTTCCACTGAACATAGTGAACGAAAAACTGTACATTTTCTTGTGGTTTTGGTTCATTATTCTATCTGTGCTCACTGGACTAGGACTAGTGTATCGTTGTGTTGTAGTGGTGGTTCCCCATGTAAGATTAGTTCTTCTACGGGCACGATCTAGGTTTTCAACTCTAACTCAGATTGAAACTGTCTCTAGAAAGTTTCAGATTGGCGATTGGTTTCTCTTGTACCAGTTAGGTAAGAATATGGATCCTATAATATACAAAGAGCTTGTTCATGATTTGGCTCAAAGTCTTTCTGACAATGATAAAAAAGATAATTATTCTTACTCAAATAGTTGTGTTTAGAAATTAGAAAATTAACCTTGCTCTAGCTTTACTTCTGATGCACTAGTCTCAACTATTTTGATAAAAAAATAAAATAAAAATGTCCAACGTGACAAGAAATGAAGTATCTCAACAAAATGTATCATTTCAATAGGTGAAACAAAGGATAGATATCTGTTAGAATAGACCAATAAGTAAAACCCTTATAAAATGATTTTTTAAAAACGGAATCAAACAGTATCATATTTTGTTTCCTTTGTACCCATGTTTCCGATTAGTACAGATAAAATTAATAGTATCTTAAACTCATGACTTTTTTTTTTAAGCTAATGACAGATTTTCTGCTGATCAATATGTTCTGTCAAACACAGATTTTATTATAACCTGACAACGGCTATTAATAACGTATAGTTCACAGAAAGAACTTAATATCAATATAGCTATAGTAATTTGGTCAATATGGTCATGCCGGTAGAGCAATGGTGACTTGTGAATGATAAAATTTATTAAAGCAATTGGGCTATAGTAATTCTCAAAGTAAGAACGTTCAGAATGAAGAGGGGGAAGGAAGCAGACCAGAACCAAGAATACGTTCAATTTTTAATCTATAAAAGCAGGGTACCCTGATCGAGGTAAAATTCAGTATGTATAAAGATATCGTATTCAGCCGCAACTTTCCGCAGGTATCCACTTCATAGAGGCTTTGCGAGCCTCTGAGGCTCTTTAGGAACGAGGCTAGAAAGAGAAATATTTCCTGCCCCACGAAAGATCGAACCAGAGCCATCTATCGGCGCGGGAGCTTTCGGTTTGATTCCCGCTGGGAGCTCTTGTGGTTTGGGTTCCATGTTAAGCTGGTAGGTCCACGTCTTATGTAGCCTTACTGCTGTGCGGGGATGTAGCGAACAGGACCATCTGCTCGGTTCAATAGGAGTCTACTATAACGCGACCTTATAATTTGTTAAATCTAAAATAATATAAAAATGAGAGACCTGGAATTTTCATTTCAATGGCAGCTCAAGTTCTAAAATTTTATATACCAATTATTTTATGTTATTTGAGGCATCATCAATATAGTGATATTATGAAAAGTAGTTATATTAATTTAGGAATTTTTAGGGTAAAAATACCTTCAAAGTAATCAAATATACGTAGTTAGTAGGTCTAATATATATTTAGAGATCTCGTAACCGAATTGCAAGCATAAACAATTTCGGTATTGGCGACCCGGGGTTTGATCTTCCATTGAGTTCAAGAGTTGGAAATGTTGACCCGAAGTTGTGAGAACAACCAGAGCTGTATTTGAATAAACAAGTACTATTAATTATTATTATGATTATTATTGTGTTTCTTATAGAGCGATAATTTTGTTAGTGTTTCTTCATGTTATGGATTTATTTAATTTAAGATGATTTTAAAGGTACCGTATGCCAATTGCAAATTTATTGTACGAGCATTGTCGTCATTCTCAAAAAAGCTAAATAAATTATAATTTGCAGTGAAATTAAGGAGATGGACGTTGAGACATAGTACAAAGGCAAATCAATAACCAGAGGACAATCCTTGCACTTTTTTAAAAAAGCTATTTGGATCATTGGTTTAAGCACATCTATACAATATGCTTCCACAATAACGAAAGTTGTTGAAATACTTGTGCCATATTGGTTTCTTACCCCCACTGTTATATATATGGGAAAGTATACTTTCAGTGTGAGGCCTTGGTGGCTTAGAGGTAGAGTGTTCACCTCTTGTGCATGAGGTCTTTGCTTCGATCCCAGCTCGCGCCAAGTGAGTTTTGTGGTGGACAAACACCGTGTGCGTGGGTTTTCTCGGGGTTCTCCCGTTTCCTCCCACTTTCTTCATTCCACCCTTTTATTCATTTCACATCATCACCGTCTCTTTTAGTCTAGTCGGCATTAACCGTGGAACGTAAAACTTAAAGATTTCATTTTTATACTTTTAGTGGCGGGTCTAGAGGATAAAAATTGCAGGGGCCAGCCAGTACATAGATAGGAATATAGGTATGATAGGTATATCGTGAGTTTACTATATAAATAATATAAACTTTCAAAAATATTTCATATAAAAAATAACTTTAATTATTTTTGTTATTGAAAAAAACTGGGAGGGGGCTAGGCTCCTTCGGCCCCGGGCTAGATCCGCCATTGTAAACTTTCTTTGAAATAGACTAGAATTTTTTGGACGATTTGCTTTTACTGTTTCTTCTGCAAACGTATTTAAGTGCCCCTTACTTTCGTGAAAATTACACTCTGTAATATAATTTAAGCATTTAAGAAATAATACTTAATTTGCAAATACATAATCATTTTCTTTGATTTGAAAAATGACTAATAAACAATTAAACGAAAAATTCTCGATCATTTCAAAGAGCTCGCTTGTGGCTCACTCGTTCGATTCCCAGTGAGGGGGAGCCATGTCTACGTTAAGAGCCTGTCATACTAAAAATAATGCAAAATTTACATTGTAGAATAACATTATCTATGATTGTGTTAAGTTGCAATTCATTATCTCCTTTCACTTATGAAAAACAAGCAAAAGAAAAAAAATTGTAAGTTTTGTGTTATCTTTAGTATATCAGGCTCTTAAGCTGTAGATTCATGTCGCATGTAGCCTGAGTGTTGAGACTTTTTAAATTCCAATTCAACTAATCAATCTATCATTTCAAAGAGAGAAAAAAATAATATTCCCCTTTCATAAAATAATGGGATGAGAAACTAATATAGCATATTTAATAGCTTTCAGCGTTGAATGAAACAAAAAAATCAGATGATAGACCGTGCACTTCTTGAACATTGATTCAATTTGTGTTTGGACGAAGTTCCAAGTTGAGAGGGGTAAAGCTTTTTTTTTCGGGGAGGGGGAAGGGGGTCCAATACTATAAGTTACTACGTCTAGGTAGTATTAAACGGGTATTATTCTGTACCCGAAAATACGATAAGTAAATTGTTAAATAATTGCACTTATATTTCCAGAAAAAATGATAGATCCAGATTACTTTTATCAGAGAAAGAAACGAAATTTTTCAGTTTTACGTCTCACGTTTATGCCGGCTAGGCTAAAGAAGACAAGGAAATGGTGGAATGAAGAAAGTGGGAGGAAACGGAAGAACACCGAGAAAAGCCATGAACACGGTGTTTGTCCACCACAAAGTTCACTTGACGCGTTGCTAGGATCAAACCAGGGACCCCATGCACCAGAGGTGAACACTCTACCACTGAGCCACCGCAGCCCATATAAGCCAAAGAGGTACAGATAAAGTATAAGATCAAATTTTCATGCTACATCAATCATTGCCTTATCACACAAATATAGTTTTATTGAGAATGTGTGTTGAGTTCAGAAGTTTTTTTTTTTTTTTTTTGAGAATTTCGGGCCCAATGGACCCCCTCGTGGGTACGCCCCTGTCCAACATCCATCTCTTGATTTTAACTGAATTATCGACAATGTTGTAGCTTGTCAATACCAGGGGCGGATCCAGGACCGACCTCTGGGGGGGGGGCGGTGGGTTGTCATACTGTTACTTTTAAGGGCTCCAAACTTTGGAATGGGTTTCATTTATATATATATAAAATCAGAAAGTTTTACTCTTCTTGGGGAGGGCGATCGCCCCGATCGCCCCCTGGATCCGCCCCTGGTCTATCCAAAGAAAAATTGAATATGTGCTGCCACCTACGCGATTGGCTACTTAATACTAGTCTATAGGTTTCGACCACGTAATTTCTATGTTTCAAATAGTATGTTATTGTTGTGTAAAACTTGTTAGTTTGTTTCATAAGCGTTATTTGTATATACATTAAACGATATCCTAGTAATAATAAGCTTTAAGTTTTGAATACTTACGTAAAATAAGTTACTATTAATTATTATTTACAGTAATAATGTGTATGGTTATTGAAATTTAAGACCGGTGCTTAATTTGTCTTGGCTTTGGAGTCGAGTGTAGTAATGTGTTACTTGAGCACAAAGCGAACATTTTCTGTGCATCTCATGGATAGCCCATTTACATTGATTTCACTGTTTTTAAATGAATGTTATTATTTTTTTGTACATGTATCAATGTTAAGTAATAATAATAAAAGGAATACAAAGACAATTGAGATTGGAGAACTTTTAATTCAGTGATTTACTTCGTACTACTATAATAAACATCTTTGGTGCTCTACCACAGGCCGTTTGCTAATACTGCATCCTAATATTAGTTTATATTATCAAAATACGTACATAAAAATATATTTTTTTAAAAAATACAGAAAAATATATAGTAAAAATATGCATTTTGTTACTAATCTTTCTTTAGATGTGTTATTGAGGTTTTTTGTGAGAGAGTTGGGTAAAAAATGACTCGTAGTTGGTCAAGCACAAACGAAGGTAGGATTTTTTTTTTTAAAAAAAGTTTATAGATCAATGCATTTCGATTTGAGAGAAGACTTCTTCAGAAAGATGCATTGATGCAGTGAATGCCGTCAGAGAAAAAAAGATGCTGTTCTCAGACGAGGGTACTTATGCTCATGAAGAAAGAACCAGAAATTATTTTCAGACATTTCAAGTAATCTCCCTCAACTCATCATGTTGTTCTTTTATGGTAATATTTGAAGCTGATTGGTGGTTGAGAGCTCATTTTGAAAAATGATATGAAAGTTATTACTCGAAACTCTTGAATTCAAGTAATTTTGAAGCTTTTGGTGACGTCATTTTCCTCCAATTATCTTGTTTAAGAGTCTCCTTCAAGCTTTCTTTTTCGGACTGCGGTGGCTCAGTGATAAAGCGTTTACCTCTGGTGCATGGGATCCTTGGTTCAATTCCAGATCGCGGCAGTGAGCTTTGTGGTGGACAAACACCGTGTGCACGAGTGTTTTCGGGCTTCTCCCTTTTCCTCCCACTTTTTTCACTTCACCATTTTCATTCATTTCTCATCATCACACTCACCTTTAGCCTAGCCGACATAATCGTAGGACGTAAAACTTAAAGATTTCATTTTACTTTTTTCAAGCTTTCTTTGACCGCAAAATGGATTGAAATCTCGTACCTTTACGTCCCACGATTTATGCTCTTTGGGCTAAAAGAGGCAGATATTTGATGAAGGTGAATGATAGTAGAATGTACATATACAAAGAAACGGGAGAACCTTGAGAAAACCCACACTTGACGTTATACACCATAAACTCATATGGCATGAGATCGAACTAGAGACTTCTCACACCAGATATCAGCACTCTACCACTGAGTCACGTGCAACTTTTAATAGTCATGCACGAATGATATGAGAGTAGTACAGTAAATATAGTGTTGGGCAATTTACAATTGTTCTTATTTTTTAACAATTATAATATCATTAGTTATAATGTGTTTTTTTCAAATTTTATTTTACACGTTGATTTCGCGCCAGTTGCACAAACATTCGTCAAATAGATTAAAGATTATTTAGCTAATAATTCCATAAAATTTTGACGAATCGCCAAAACGCTATACGTATCGGGTGTTCTAAAAATGGATCCCACAAACAACAGAGAGTTATTTTTTTTAGATCAAAATAAAGTGAAAATCCTATAAAATGCAATATTCTCCAAGACCTCCTTCAGCCGCTATAGGAAATCAAAATTTCACTATATGGTAACGTCGCAGATTAACTTGGAACCATTAGCAATTTCATCAATCGATCTACAATCGATCGAGCCGTTACATCGATTCTTATGCCAATAAGCGGTGCTACTGTCAACGTATACCGACTTTAGCTTCCACCTGGAAAGAAACAATATTGTCCTGTATTTGATAGACTGGTAGATTTTCTCTAAGAATCTTTATCTGCGACATTGCCATATAGTGCCCTCCCCTTGGATCCGTGCCTGTATATAACAATGAATACGTGGTTAACACACACGAAAATTCTAAGGTGTATAGCTACATACGGAATATATACAATGAGGAGAATACATAATAATAATAATAATAATAATAATAATAATAATAATAATAATAATAATAATAATAATAATAATAATAATAGGAATAAGAATAATTGGAGAATGTATGTAAGCAATATTCGATGGACTAAATTAATTAAATAACACATTTCTAAGACTAGATACAAGATAAGCTGCACTGACAAAGAGTGCTTTCTACCACTGAGCTACATTGGACCCTTATATTCACTTTATCAAGCAAGATTGTAGAAATAAGAAAATCCTTTTCAGTTGTTTTCTTTTTTTCGTTTTTTCGAGAAAGGAATGTGTTGTTTCGTTTTTCTTATGTATTCAAGATACACACAAATATATAAATAAATAAATAAATAAATAAATAAAGAGAAAAAGAAACGAATTGAAGTCCGAATGTCCAAATTATGAAGCTAGACTTTCCTGTTTGAAATCTACATTCGATTTTGGCTGTGCACTTCCTAATCGGAAAGTGCACAGTGTTTTTTTTTTTTTTAACTTTTGCTTAGAACTTCCCTTATTCACACTAGGCGAATGCCAATATAGTGTCTTTAATGAGTAATTCTTGGCCAACTTGTTTCCCATCTTTTATAGCTAACGTATTCACGGTGAAAATTATGTTCCGGCAAAAAAAAAAAAAAGACGAATATACATACATATTTCAACATTAACCCTAGGACTCTCGGTGGGGTCCAATGGACCCCAAGACTATGTTTGACAGTTTGTCAGTATTATTTTCCGGGATTCTAAGGGTTAAGAACGAATTGGGATAATTGGTCAGCTGAAAATCATTACTTATAGATGTCACTTTACAAACACAAGTGAAAGACGTCTTGATAAAAATCGGCAAGGGATACCATAAAGGGGAGATTGTTTTCGGTTATTATTTTTTCAATATCTCGTACCGTTTGCAAGATTTACGCTTACTTCTTGTTGGAGTTTATAATTCATGTATGCTCAGTGTTTTCTTTCTTCTTGCATGCAGTATGTAATAAGCAAATACATTGCACACACAATTAATTATAATATTAGTGATATATGGTGTTCATTGGGCAAAACACACAAAACAATAAAGAGTCATCTTAGACTGGAGAAACGGTTATCCTTCGTTTTTTATCATTTGGCAATGAAACAAACGCCGGAGAGATATGCAACCCCTATATACATACATGTGGTGTTTGTATGTATAACTCGCAGGATATGATACTTTTAAAAATTTCAACACTTGCAGTAAACACTTAAAAATGTAATAAAGAAATAACGGCATTTTTAAATATTCAATTCGAACTGAACAATCTACACAAAATTAAACCATCACAAATAGTTTAAAATTGGCAAATTGCTTGTGCACAGTTTTTTAAGACCTGATAGTGCAGGTAGCGACATCTATTAGGTGACTTTATTATTAGAATCAGCGTGACAGATAGACTGAGATGTTTGTCTTTTACCATTAGGATTAAGTTTATATATAAAAATCAAATTTGTTTTTTTGGGAAGACAAAGATAGCATTAAGTTTATATATACACTAGCTTTCGCTGGATTGAAATAAAAACTTTAAATACACAACTCCTTAAATCATGTGTTTGGTAAAAATGACAGTAAAAATTAAATATTACTATTGTGGGCTGAATTTGTATTTAAACGTCATTGGAAGTGTCATTGTTCACCTCAACAACCCCGAAAGCTATAATTCGACACTAATATCGTTCATTTTCGATCTTTTTTATATGCCCTTCTCCCCTCCCCTAATTTGTGGGGCTGAATTTGGATTTAAACGGCATCAGAAGTGTCATTGTTCATCTCAGCAACTCCGAAAACTATGGGTTCGACACTAATATCGGTCAATTTCGGTCATTTTTAAACATTTTCCCTACCACTAAGTTGTACCGTCAAAATGAAATGATAAAAACACTGCCAGGTCTGAGCCTCATCTGTTGAAACTTTGATCGAGATCGGTGGGATGGTTGAAGAGTTATTAAGTCACAAAGGTAGCCACATTCATTTTTATGTATTTTTCTATATCTCCCCATCCTCCTCCACCCCTAAATTGTATAGTCAATGTGAAACAATGAAAAGTATCCCAGGTCTGAACCTCATCTTTGTGGCAAATTTGACCGAGATCGGTCTCGTGGTTCAAGAGTTATCAAGTTTTATTTAGTTTTATATATCTTCCAGTTTTCCCCCTCCCCATCGTTGCATCGTCAAAGAGAAATGATTAAAAAAAAAACATCCCAGGCCCTAACCTCATCTATGTTGAAAATTTTATCGAGATTGGTCGTGTAGTTCAAGAGATATGAGGTCACGAACATGGTCACTTGCATTTATATATTTTAACAAAGATGGCGTAAGAACTCCGCATTGTTAAGTCAACTTACCTACACCAGGAAAACATAAAAGAATGCATACTTAATTCGAATTCAATAAATTTATGACTCTTATCGCCTCAATTTATGTTAAACCAGTCAGTATATAAACATGAAAGTCGACAATATTAGCAGTGGTAAGGGAGCTTGTACGTAATCAGAAAGGAAATTATTATTCATATAAACATTATCAAGGAAGTTGAAATACTCACATTTAACTTCCTTCTAAGGAACGACATCGAAAAAGCAAATGAGCAACATCTAATAATAGTTGTAATGCAAGTTCTGGTAATATTAGACAATTCTCGGAATTACACCAAGATGTAATTGCCTTCGGCCAAATCGCATGCTCACTTGGCATTGAGAATAGAAAATGAAGAAAAGTTATAATTGCAGTGTTTAAGCTACTGGAATTGAGTGCAGTAGTATTACCGCCGGGCTGGAGTTGTATACAAAAAACTTGGTGTCCATCGCGTAAACAGGTAATACAATAAAAAAAATTGTTTAAATTAAGTGAATGTTGTATTCTACAACAGAAGCTTACGAAGACAATACGAACAATGTTTGAAGTCTTCGGATCCATCAAAGGGCTACTGAAAATCGAATCAGTATGCATCGACAACAGTATATTTCGTCTTCACTACAAACTAACAGTAATAATGCTTATTGCATTCTCGCTTCTTGTCACTGCTAAACAGTACATTGGAGATCCCATCGATTGCTTTGTTGAAAAACATGTCCCACAAAAAGTTATGGACACCTATTGTTGGATTCACTCTACCTACACGCTTCCACGATCAAGTAGAAATCAACAAATTTATCCTGGAGTTGCACCTCACAGTGGGGACTCGAGTGAAGAAACGCAATACCATAAATATTACCAGTGGGTGTGTTTTGTGTTGTTTTTCCAAGCTATGTTGTTCTACGTTCCTCGTTATTTGTGGAAATCGTGGGAAGGAGGAAGAATCAAGACTTTAGTGTTGGATCTAAATTGCCCCGTGCTAGATGAACAATGCAGAAATGATCGGAAAAGGTTACTTGTGAACTATTTCACGTCGAATCTTCATACTCAAAATTTGTACGCTATAAAATTCTTCGTGTGTGAAGTGTTAAATTTTGTGAATGTTGTCGGACAGATTTATTTAATGGATCTTTTTCTTGATGGCGAATTTTCCAAATACGGAACTGATGTGATCAAATTTTCGGGACAAGACCCGGAAGACAGAACTGATCCCATGGATCGAGTGTTTCCGAAGATGACAAAATGTGTTTTCCGTCGGTTTGGAGCTTCTGGTACCATTGAGCGTATTGACGGACTGTGCGTGCTTCCGTTGAACATTGTGAACGAAAAAATGTATATATTTTTGTGGTTTTGGTTCATTGCCCTCTCTGTGCTCACTGGTCTCGCATTGTTATATCGTTGCGCTGTTATTTTTGTACCGCAAGTAAGATTAATGCTTCTGCGAGCTCGTTCGAGATTGTCTCCTTTTGATCATGTCCAGTCCGTTGCGCGTGAGTTGCAGATTGGAGATTGGTTTGTGTTGTATCAGTTAGGTAAGAATATGGACGCATTGGTATATAAGGAGCTCATGCGGAACTTGGGTTCGAGTTTTCTTGGAAAACAACTTGTCTGAAAGTTGGTTTGTATGTTTATATATATATTTTTATTTTAGTACATAATCGATAAAATATACTTTTATCTTAATACCAACATGACAATTGGAAACAATGTTTCCTTTCATAATTTTTGAAACTATTAACAGATTTGTGCAACAATACAACAGAGCAATAAATTAATAAATAAAATAAGCATCTTATCAATAACAGTAATATTTAAATTTGTGTCCTGTATAAAATTCTACTTTAAAATTCATTAATTGCGGCGTCAATAGGAAAGGATTGTGATATGCCTATTCTATTACATACATTGTTGGAAATAGCTTTTCAATTCAAAATGTGGAGCCGTTTGGGTTATATACTGTACTAGCAGCGTTCACCCCGCTTCGCTGCGGTCACCCCGGAACGCAATAAACTTTGTTACTTAGATAATTTTTACTTTTTCGCTTTCAAGTGATATGATAAAAACCATAGAAGATTGCAGTAAATGTTAACATTATATCGCCTGTCATTTATGTTAACCCGCCCCGCTTCGCTGCGGTCACCCCGGAAGTTTTCGCTTTCAAGTGATATGATAAAAACCATAGTATATTGCAGTAAATGTTAACATTATATCGCCTGTCATTTATGTTAACCCGCCGAGTTACACGGTCATGCGGGTTGCATATAAATACGTTTATTTTTACCTATGATGAACTAACAAAGGATTTGTACGTTATGGACACTTGAATGGTCAATTATCTCAAGACACTGGTAATTAAAAATTAAAGTGATATGATAAAAACCATCTAGGGTCCAAATCCTAATAACCCCCCAAAAATAAAGAAATTGGTTCAGCCGTATTAGCGTGATGAGGTAACAAAGGATTTGTGCGTTCTCTTTTATATATATAGATAAGGCATCCTACGAAGGTGACCAGAATTTTAACTTGCAAAAACGGGACGCACATGAGTCAAGGGGAAGAGGTAAATTTCTGATCTCCAGATGGCACTCTGAGCGCTGTAGTGTTTTTAAGGTACAATATGCACAAGTTACACTTTATGTTATCTGGACATTAGGCTACAAGTTTCTTTTATATCCAGAGTTTATTTTTAACATTCTACTAATAAAGAAGTAATAATTTAGCTGTTTCTCCAGGCAATGATTTGAGATCTAATAATCTAACGTAAACACCCTCAGTAAGAAAGAAATAACTCACCCGTAAATAAAATTAAATATTTCAATCTTCTCATGATTTTAAGCATCAATCATAATAGAAACAACTACAGTTGATTTCTGTAAATGAAGCTACACAGCAAAAAATGAAGTTTTAAAACAACACAAAATGACTACCACTTTAGCGTGTTATTTGTGTGTTAATTCAACAGTAATTTTTTTAAAAGGGTGCGGGAATGGGTAACCTATTGAAATCTTTATTCATTAATTCAGTTTTATCTTGTAGAGAAAATAAGTTCCTACTCCCAGCCGTTAGAGGGTTACGCCCTCTCTTTGGCATCAACAGCAACGATATCGCCTTCTGAGCGTATCAGAAATAACTCGTACTGGCTGTCAGTATTTGCATCAGTGTTTATTGTTTGGTATAAGCATAGCTTTACTCAGTATATTTGACATTTATACCAAGTAACGAATAACGTTCTATGTTTTCTGTAATCGGTCACAATAATAGTTTTGTGAACCTGTGAATTGTTTAATAATAGTTATATGAATAGCTGTGCTGCCATCTGTTTTCCTTATCTGTTATTCTTATGTCTTAGCACGTAAGAACAGAAAATGGCAGAACTGCTACTAATGTAACTGTTGTCAGATCATTCACAGGTTTACAAAACTATTATTGTGACCGATTACAGAAAACATAAAACGTTATTCGTTGTTCGGTATAAATGCCAAATATACTCCTTAAAGCTATGCTTACAACAAACAATAGACACTAATGCAAATACTGACAGTCAGTACGAGTTATTTCTGATACACTCGGAAGGCGATATCGTTTGCTGTTGAATTAACACAAAAGTAACACGCTAAAGTGGTAGTCATTTTGTGTTGTTTTAACACTTCATTTTTTTTGTTGCGTATACTTCGGAAAATGCAAATGAAGTCAAAACATTTTGCCAATAGATTCTTCTTTTGTACGACTGCACGTATATTTTTGGTTCGATAACACACTGCACAAGTTTCGAACTCCAGTGTAAAAGATCTGAAAGATTATGTTTCACTGTGTGATATGTAAATGTGCACCTTCTGTAACTGATCATTTATATTTTGAATAACGATTATGGGACATTACGTTCATTTTTATTTCCAAACGGGACATTTAGGTGTCTCGTTTCAGAATCAGAGAAAAACGGGACATCGATTCAAAAAAAAAGAAAGGAACTGTTGCGGTTAAAATGGGACATTTCATCGCTTCACGCTCTACGCTCTGAAAAAGTAACGTTTCCAGATTCCAGTTTGCAGGCTGTTCGAATAGAACGTAAAGACGTGCACGTTGTTATGTCAGGGAACATAGAACACCTCGAATTCGTTTCCCAACAATACTGTGTTGTTGGTGTAGTGAAGGCTAAGGGGCGTGCATTTACGTGGGATCTGCATATCCAATTTAAATAAAGAAAAAAAAAAAGCGTGAGGCAAATTTGATGGCGTGTTCGCTAGGCAAATGAAACGAAGACTGTCTATGACATGTGAGTTGCCGTGTAGACTAGGCGAATGAAACGAATGTTGTGACATGTGCATTGCCCTGTTGGTTATTCAAATGAAACGAAGACGGTGACATATGCGTTGTCGTGTTGGCTAGGCGAATAAAACGTAGGTCATGGCATGTGCGTTGCCGTGTTGGCCAGGCGCATAAAACAAAGGTTGTGACATGTGCGCTGCCATGTTTAAAGGAGTGTGACTAAGCATTATTAGAGACGTGGCAACAGCTGGAGAAGTGACAGATGAGAAGATGGAGGACGTGGCAACACTGCAGCCCTCTCATTTGCTACCAGCGTTTAAAGAGAGCCCAGAGCGCTACTTTCAAAAATCATCAAGTTTTATCATACGATTTAATTAATGATTGGAGACAACGGCGCCGACTTTCCAAAATTTATGTGGGTGGATATCAATGGGTTAGCCTATATGTTTTCAGGAAAATCTCGATATTTTATTGATTTATTTTTAGTTAAAATCTTTTATGAACAGTATCATAAAGGGCTGTGTTGTGATGAAGTAAAATATACCAGTACTATAAGGATAAGTTGGGGTTTCCCTAGCTCAGTCAGTAACACGGCTGACTCAAACGCAAGAGAAATGGTTCCAAATCCGGGTCCAAACTAAAACTCTTGTGGGTGCGCGCACCCACAAGATTATTTGTGTGGGTGCCGGAGCACCCACGTAGTCGGCGCGCAGGATTTAGCTACATACGTTTGAAACACAACTTACCAAACATTATTGTCAATTTCTAGAAGATCCGGGTTCAATTCCCGGTAGGAGCTTATGTCATTTGAATCCCAGAATAAATTGTAGATCCACGTTCGCACACAGCGTCGTTGATGAAAGGGATGCTAAATTTCAGATAAACTAATCATAAGTGCATTCCAAGGCATGAAAGGGGATGTAGAGAAATAATAGCCTGGACGGAGAAAATAACCCTTAAGATGTCCCTTGCCTTGTACTTACGACGTAGGAACAGGAAATACAGTGCACGAAAGCTTTACGATCATCCATTATTGGCTGTGCATCATGTAGAAAGTGCTTTTTACACACTACATGAGAAATTACGCAAAGATGATGCGAAATCTTTAAATTACTATCAGGTATCTACACAAACTTTTGATTTTCTAATAGAAAGAATTGGAAGTGATATTCAGCGCCAGAATATAGAGGTGAGACCCTGTATTCCACCAATAGAAATGTTGACAGTTGCAATAAGGTAGTCTGAATTATAGATGAAAAAATGACCCCGGCATAGAATGGAAGTTGCTCAACCAAGGAACATTTTTGAAGTTTTGTTTTACTGAAATGCATTATTTGAACAAGGCTACAGGGGAGAGCTACATTTACGATAATAATTATTTCAGCTTCACATTGTAAAAACTACAAGGACATTGAACAAGTAGAAGAATCGCAGGGCTTTTTTTTTTTTTTTTTTTTTTTTTTTTAATAGCGAGCAGGCATTTTATCCCTTGGTAGATACAGTAGATACTGGGTACTTACCAACAGACAGAGATTGTTGTACCTGGACGCAACAATCAATGATAAGTCATTGTTTTCTGCTACTAATTTATCTGTTATATAATAAATGGTGAAAAATACTATGATCTGCTTCTTCTTCTTTCTTAAAATAATAGATATACAATAATAGGAACACAATATGTGTATAAAACACATACTATTGCAGTTTTATCAATTACAGTGCCATGCCGCGGGGGGGGGGGACGAGTTGGGCGACGGGCCGTAAAGGTGGCGCAAAATTCGGGAGGAAACAGAAAAGAAGGAAAGGAAAAAAGAGAGGAAAATGTTATTCATGTTAGGAAAATACATGTGGACATATATAAAATTTAAGGAAAAAAGTAATAAAAAGTGCTCAAAATTAAAGAAAAGTAGAATTAATTTTTGAAAATTTTCTTACGCTTCGTGCCAACCATGGTGTCACTTCGTGGATGGTCTGTCGATCTCACTTATATGTATTGGGGCACCGTTGTACACTCTAGCCCCGGGCGCTGATTTTCCACAGTACGGCACTGATGCTGAAAGGACATGCACTGAATATAGAACTAGACACTATCATTTCGAGAATATATATATATATATATATATATATATATATATTCATCAGACCATTATAAGAAATACTAATCATTACAAGTAAACTATTCTCCTTTATACACCAAAGCCCATGTCCCTTGATACAACTATCACCTTTATTCATAAACAGAAGTCGATTTAAGAACAGGAGTGGATATAAGTTAAAGTTATCTAAATGGAGAAACAGTAGATAGACGCCTTAAACAGATTGCAGCATTTGTTTGTCATTTCTGTTTATCTGTATCAAGAAAAACAGTTCCAAATGCCAAGAACAGAAATTGCTTTTATTTGTAAAATATAGAAATGCCCTTCTCGCGAACTTCTTTCGTCGCTGTATACATTTATTTCATGATGGCCTAAACTTCACTGAAAGAAAGATTAATTATGACCAGTTGAGAATGCTCCAAGAGCATTGCCAGAACGAACTTAAAAACAATTATTTTGTTTTCTTCATAACTTCTATAGGCTTTATACCATATTGTTCTATGTACTTTATTATTATACTCATTAAACAATTCTTGTAATATATCTATCCATTTATAATTTCCTTGAGTACTAAAATTTTTGCACGTGTTTTATTTCAGAGTTCTGTTAAAACGTTCTACGATATGTTGTTTTACGAAGACACGTTCTCAAAATGGAGGCCTTAAAATTGAAGACTTCACAGAATATCATCTCTCTATAACTTACGGTTTCCGAGATATGGCTCCTTAAATCACCCAAAATACGAACTTTTTGGCCAATATGTGGGGAACGGTTGCCAGTTGGCCAGTGGCCGCACCGGTTACTGTTTGGTACCAAAATGTTCACCATCCTCTTAGGTACTGATCAACACCAATATGATCTTTCTATGACTTACGGTTCCCGAGATATGGCTCCTGAAATCTCCCAAAACCGGAACTTTTAAAAACCAATAACTCGGGAACGGTAAGAGTGACACGAAAAAGACCATAATTTCTTTAGATAATTATTCATGCTCTATCGAATGGAGGACTAAAAATTGAAAAAAAAAAAAAAATCACAAATAACAGACATACACAAACACAGACTTAGAGAATTCAGGTTCGTTGAAAATTTAGGAGAGATGTAGGCGCAATGTCCCCTGGTACTATACAATTCCAACTGATCCTTGGTTGAGAAAGTTTCCCTTCGAATGCATGGATTTTCTAGCAGTGATTGTACAGTATTTCATAGTGACATTAATATGTTGATGTATTTTTTTTCTGTCTCTCATGGATTGCAAACGAATAGTATTGTATAAATGAATGGCTGGAATTCATAGTGACCTTTTTTAGGTTATATTCAAAAGCTTATTTTGAAGTCTTCTCTTTCACACTTGTCGACGAGTTTGTGATGTTAAAAGAGCGAGTTGACATGAAATGGAAGGAAATACATCTTGGAAGTGGAATATCTATATAAAAATATTGGTAAGAGCTGTTTTCGTTTAATATTCTTACTGCATTTAAGAGTCTCTATCACTGCGAAATTAAAATACCGCTAATTTTACAGTAATTATGTGATACCTTCAAATAGATAAAAGATAATCGAAAAGTGGATCAAGACCTCCCTAGACGATGTTATTTTGCATGAGTTACCGTTATTACGAGTCACCTAGTAGCTTTTCGTTTGCTGTTATTTAGAAACGCGAAAATAAATGCCGATTTTCTAAATGGTTGGAAATCGAAAGCAGATAAATGAGTCGTGATAACGGTATCACACGCAAAATAATATTGTCTAGGGAGGTCTTGTTCCACTTTTCGATTACCGTATCTTTTATCTATTTGAAGATATCACATAATTACTGTAAAATTAGCGGTATTTTAATTTCGTAGTGATAAGGCCTCTTAACATTAAGCTCTGTATTATTTTCTTACGAGCCTCACGTACTAAAAATAATACAAAATTTACCATTTTTCTTTTACTTGTTATTAATAAGTGAAAGGAGATAATGAAATGCAACTTACCACAGTCATGGATAATGTTATTCTACTACAGAAAATATGAACCTGAGGAATTTTCAGTGTTGCCATCCATAGAAATTACAGTGTTGTCAGATCCCCCAAAATCTAAGTTAAGGCAGAAATTAGAAGAACGAACTCAACTGCATTTGATTAGGTATCATGTTATATTGGTATCCTGTGAACTACTTTCTAAATAACATTATTATTTAATTTTAATAACTGTGTGTTAAAACTATTTTGTGTATTACAAACTTAAATAAACTATTATTTAAAAAGTAGTCCACAGGATTCCAAGACAATATGATACTTAATCAAATGCAATTGAGTTCGTTCCTCTAGTCGGTGCCTTAACTTAGATTCTGGTGGAAATGCTATTTTGGCAACACTGTAATTTCTATGCATGACAAACTGAAAATTCTTGAGGTTCATATTTTCTGTTGTAGAATAATATTATCTAGGATTGTGGTAAGTTGCATTTTATTATCTCCTTTCACTTATGAAAAACAAGCAAAAGAAAAATGGTAAATTTTGTATTATTTTCAGAATGTCAGGTTCTTAATTTAATTTTCAATTTTTTTCTTTATAGAATTTTCCCTGTCCTTTTAGTAATACATTATAATTTATTGAATTCTTTTATCTTGTATATTCAATTAGTATTCGCACGAAAATTGTATAAATATTACAGGGTTATTCAGGGGTGTAGCCAGCAGCTTTATGTAGGAGGGGCCCATCGTTTTTGAAGGGGGGGCAGCTACAATGAACACCCCCCCCAAAAAAGTGTTGCAGGTAGTGTTTTTGAGGCCTGAAAAACCGGAAAATTTTTGTTTCTTTCCGAAAGACTAAAAACACTGTTTTCTTTAGCTTATTATTATTATTATTATTATTATTATTATTATTATTATTATTATTATTATTATTATTATTATTATTATTATTATTATTATTATATTATTATTATTATTATTATTTTTATTATTATTATTATTATTATTATTATTATTATTATTTATTTATTTATTTATTTATTTATTTTGTTTTTTCTCCATAAATTATATTCCAGCTAGTTTTTATTATGTTTAACCAAGAACTACTGGCCCCGACCAAACATTGTACCTTTGTGCATAATTATTTCAATTTAAGTCCTTGTACACATAAGCTATCTACAAATGTAACCAAGTAAGTTCTGTCGCTTTCTCACACACCACCTTCGAACATCGGAATGTCACCTGGGGCTAAGACGTACTTCGAAGATCAAAAATAGTCCTCATCAGCAGCGACGACCTTCCGTCAACGTTCTGAAGGACGTGGATTCCATTGCGATGGAATTTCGTGAGTGTGAAGTGAAAAATGTATCAAGTGAAAAATGTATCAAATGCATTTTGTAATTCTACTAGGGAGTTGAACTGGCGTCCTCTAAGGTGATTGTCCAAGGAATGGAACAGGTGATAATAGGACGGTGCAATGTCCGGGAAGTATGGCGGATGCAATAGTGTTTCCCATCCAAGGCGTGGAATAGTGTCCCGGGTCATGCTAGCCACGTGGGGATTAGCGTTGTCCTGTAACAGGAGGATCCCTTTGCGATTCAGAATTGCTGGCTCCAGAGTTTTGAGTTTTTCTTGAACACTGCTGAACTGCTGAGAGTACACAGCTGCAGCGATGCTCTGACCAGCTGGTAGCAGTTCCCGATTCACGATGCCGCGAGCAGTTCACAAAACACACACGAAGACCTTCTTCTGGTGCAGTGCTGGTTTCGGCTGTTTTGGACGGTTCATGGGATGCTAATCAATGATGATTGCGCCGTGGAGCTTCGTACAGGACCCACTTCTCATCACATGTCAACACCCTGTCCAGAAATGGCTCCTTCCTCAGACGAGACAGCCAAGAAACACAGGTGTCAGCTCGCGTTGCCTTCTGGCTCGGAGTCAAATCATGTGGGACCCATCGACCCAACTTGTAGTATTTCCCCAATTGATGGAGATGCTGCCGAATGGTTTTTCCACTCACACTGAATTGTAATCCCACTTCCTCACATGTCTGGCCACTGTTCATCTCAATTGCTGCCTGTAAATCTTCATTTTGTACATGTGCTGGTCTGAAAGCACGTGGTGCGTCTACGAGTGTTTCGTCACCGTCCTTAAACTTGCTAAACCTCCGCCGCACTATCCGCGTAGTCACGACACCCTCGCCAAAGGCCTAGCATATCTTCCGCCCCGTTGCAGCGGCGTTGGACCTCAGTTTGAACTCGTACAGCATTCACGCCGTTATGACGCTCTGTTGAGGTCCCATGTTCACTCTTCCTTACGCAAGTTCACGGTGTAACTGAACTGCCAAAACCAGGTAGTATGTTGGATATACCCACAACAAGAACTCACCTTCGCCTTATTTCCATTCACATTCAACTCACGGTGTGAGGGCCAATGGAACGCAGACCTCCACAAAAAGGGACAAACCATTCTTGGTTACCTTTATACATAAGACTGATTTTCTTTAAAATTGCACTTAATTTCTTTAAGATTTCCTTACAAAAATCTATATATTAATGGCTGTGTCTGTGAACAAAAACATCAGATTCAAATTGAAAGTGACTATGTTTATGACTCTTAATCTCTTGAACCACACGATCGATCGAGGTCAAATTTTTGACGTAGATGCAGTTCTGGGCTGGGAATGTTTTTAGCTATTCACTTTGACGGTAGAACTTAAGGGAGGGGAGAAGATGAGCAATTGTAAAAAATAAATAAAACTTAATCCGCCTTATGCAGAGTCGTTTTGACGTTAAACATATGTTATTGGAACTCTTTAGTATGGCACTAATTAAGCATCAGAGCGACTTTGCTTAAGGCCCTATAACTCTTGAACCAAACGATCAATTTCGATCAAATTTTCAACATAGATGACGTTCGTGCTTGGGATGGATTTTGCCATTTCACTTTGACGGAACAACGTAGGGGATGGGAAGGAGAGGGAGATATACAAAAATCAATATATATGTATATAAAAGTGACCATGTTCGTGAGTTAATAATTCTTGGACCACCGATCGATCTCAATCAAATTTTCAGCATAGATGAAGTTCGAACCTGGGAAGTTTTCTATTATTTCATTTTGATGGTAGAACCTAGGGGAGGGTTGGGGAGGAAGGTAAATGTATGAAAATGAATAAAATGAATAAAATGAACTCTTGAACCTCACGATTGATCTCGATCAAATTTTCAACATAGATACGGTTCGGACCTGGGATGTTTTCATCATTTTACTTTGACGGCGCAATGTAAGGGGAAGAGGGACATATATGTAATAATAATAATAATAATAATAATAATAATAATAATAATAATAATAATAATAATAATAATAATAATAATAATAATAATAATAATAAAAGTGACTGTCTTTGTGACTTCATCACGCTTAAACCACCCCGAACCGATCTTAATCAAATTATCAACACTGATGAAATTCAGATTTGGGGTGGTTTTTATCATATCCCTTTGACGGTAGAGCTTAGGTTAGAAGGAGGGGAGGGGAGAGATATATATACAAATAAAGAAAAGAAAAAATGAAATGAAATCTTTGAGTTTTACGTCCCACGGTTATGCCGGTTAGGCTAAAGGAGACGGTGATTATGAGAAATGAATGAAATGGTGGAATGAAGAAAGTGGGAGGAAACGGGAGAACCCCGATAAAACCCACGCACACGGTGTTTGTCCACCACAAAGTTCACTTGGCGGGGGCTGGGATCGAACCCAGGACCCCAAGCACCAAGGTGAACGCTCTACCACTGAGCCACCGCGGCCCCAAATAAAGAAAAGAATAACTCTTGAACCACCTGACCGATCTCGATCAAATTTTCAACATAGATGACGTTCGAGCCTGGAAAGTTTTTTTTTTTTTTTTTTTAATATTTTCACTTTGACGGTAGAACCTAGGGGAGGGGGAGGGGAGAATAATATATATATTTCTAAATAGAACTTAACTCTTGAACCACCCAACCGATCTCAAATTTTTAACATACATAACATTTGGGCCTGAGATAATTTTTATCATGTCGTGCCCCACAAATGGGGATTGGAGAGGGATATACAAAAATCACCTAAAATGACCAATATCAAAGAGCGCTTTAGTAATAGTAAAAATAGAACATATTACCATTTTTCCTTAATTTAACCCAGCGAAATCGGGGTGAATCTTAGATTCGAGGACGTCTTAAATTCGAGTAATTATCAAAAAATTCTTAATTAAAGATATTATTAACGTGTTATTCAAACTTCTTTGCTAGCCATAAATATTTTAAATTTTGTACAGTAAAACCTGTGAACTTGGCCACCTGCTTATCTTCGCCTGGTTCGTGTTGAACCTGCGTTTTCCCATAAGACATTCGTTGCCTATTACTGTGTAAGTTGACTACCTGTCTCTTGGAAGTTGGCCACACTGAAACAATGTTTATCCTATGACGATAATGATAAATTTACTTGCGTATCTTGGCCACGCAAAATACAGTTTTGTTATTTTTCTTAACTCTTTCGTATTCCCATATGAGAGGCAGATGTTCTGTATTTGTGACTGGACACAAAGAAACATGGATTCGCACGATTTGTTCTTGGAGGTCAATGGCCAGAACACTACCCCCATAAAGGGTTGGTGAAGGAAGATGTGAATATGAACAAGCACGTACAAGAATTCAGGAAATGGTTATACGTATTTGTTTACCCTGTCTGTTTTGGAAAAACCATTAGCTATATCATTTCCTTTCATTAGTGGGGAGCTTTAGTAATTCCGGAAAATTCTCAAGGTTTCAAAGCTAACCATGTAGCGGAAGTTTAGAGATATGAATTCCCATAAGATTTTCTTAAAACATATTTTGCTCCGAGGAAACACTTGTAGCTCATTAACAAGAAGTAGTTAACTACAAAATTAGAACGTGTATTTGTGCTAAAAAGAATAAAAGAAGTACGTTTAGAATGAATCACGATGAACAAATTTGTATAATAACTGATTTGCTATTTTTTCGAAGGGTGTCTACAGAAAATATTTGTTACTGTCGAAAAAAAGACATATAAATTGCACATAAATTGCTCAATTTATAAGTTTGCTTTTCTTGTTTTCAATCTGAAATAAAATCTTTACGTCCCACCTTTATGCCGGGTAGGCTAAAGGAGACGGTGATAATGAGAAATGAGTAAAATGGTGGAAAGAAGAAAGTGGGAGGAAACAGGAGAACCCCGAGGAAACCCACGCACACGGTATCCGTCCACCACAAAGTTCACTTGACGCGAGCTGGGATCGAACCAGAGACCCCATGCACCAGAATTGAACGTTCTACCACTGAACCACTGCGGCCTCTGTTTTCAATCTAAATAACTCAGTATGCTCCAATATCAATTTCAATAAATTGCGTGAATATGTCTCTATTATATGGTTGTCTGTGTTATTGAGCTTTCAATCCGAATAACTAAGTATACCAGACTAGTTTTCAGCAAGATAAAGTTACATATATTAAACATACTGTAGTACTTTTTTCTAGTACTGTACATTGTTATGATTACTCTATATACAGTATTTAAAACTAGCTATGTTGCCATTGCTTATTAAAATTTTACAATCAAGTAATATTAGAAATCCTATCTTTAAAATACACCAATCACACTTATTTTCTATAAGTTGGCCACTTTTCAATGGAACCGATGGTGACCAACATAGACAGGTTTTACTGTATCATATTCAATCTTTCAGACAATAATGTCCTGCGCTTGCTCAGAACTTGTGGGTTTGCTAGTATTTATTTATTATTGTGACTAAAAACATAATTATTTTATTAACAGCTATATATCACTTCCTATTTTACAACAAGTAGCATTAAAAGGAGGGAATGAAATCCAAATAAAAACGTTATTTTTCATCAAATTTTCCATCTTATAAAAAATGTTTTTTAAAACACTTGTTACAGCATATAAAAATATAATGTACTTACTAATTAGTTTAGTACCTTTGTTTAATGGTCGTATTTATAGTATAAAACGTTTGTCTTCAAACTGTCAAATATAAATCGCATTAAATTTGTGTAATCTGGTGTCGAAAAAAAGTATAGGCCTACCGTATTATTTTCCGATTGGTATAAAGAAGAGATACCATACTGTTTTTCGATTGCTATGGTAAAATAGTATTTTTTCCATAGTATTTAACCGTAAATTATATAAACTTTAAAGCTGGACATTTGGGGGGGGGGCAGGAAATCATTTGGGGGCCTGGCCCCGATGCCCCCTGGGGTTATTGTTTCTGGGCCATTTTCTGCGAGGTCATCTTTTCCGCTGGCTAACAAAATCAAGGGTCATGTTTTTTTCGGGCACATTTTTACGCATCCCCATGGAATGAATTCTGACGTGCATGGTACATAGCTTGCATATGCGTGCCGGTTCAGTACCTCATGGGAGCGTATTTGATTCTGATCGCATGTGAAATTCTATTTCCACGTTCTCATATAACCTCAGTGCTAGAATGGGATGTTAATCTCTAAATCAATTAATTTGTGAGAGGGTATCTGATTGGCCGGGAGAGGAGTTCAAAATGTTCGACATGAATTTATCGAACAAGATATTTTGCACTATTATCATTATTATTTTTATTATTGACAATGCAGGAAAAATTCCGTGAAGTTTCACGACAAGCATATACCGAAATCTCGTCCACTATTAACTCAGTGCCCCTGCTATACTCATATTTGCAATTAATGCGTTTTATGTCCACTTACTTCATTTTTCTTCCATTTAGTCCGTGGACGTCATTTTTAAAACACCCGATATATGTTTAACAGAATCCACACTGAAAAACCTTGTACTTGAAACCTCCATTAAGCTATTCCTTAAAAAAAAAAAAAAAAAAAAAAAAAGTTTAAACAAAATGTCCCCCATAATATGAGATATAATCATGGATATTGTCATATGTTTAGATATACACATTTGTAGAAAATACAGACCTTTAGATTTCCAATAAAATGTAAACAAACTTATTAATTGAAACCGATACTAACTAACTAGAACTAACTCTATGGCCTGTGGAACTCGGAGGTTCAATGCCGCGTTCACAAAAGCTCTCCACTGACTTCTATCCTTAGCCAACTGCACCCAGTTTCTACTTTGTATTCCTATCTCTGCGAGATCCATCTTAATATTGTCCTCCCATCTGCGCCTAGGTCTTCCTAATGGTCGTTTTCCGATTGGTCTTCCAGTCAAGACTTTGAAAACGTTTCTACTTTCTTCCATTCTAGCTACATGACCTGCCCATCTAAACCTCCTAGACTTGACGACCCTTAAACCATATAAATTATGTAGTTCCTCGTTATGAAGTTTCCGCCATTCTCCATTCCCGTTCCTCTTGGGTCCGAATATTCGTCTCAGAATCTTGTTCTCAAATACTTTCAGTCTATGTTCTTCCCTCAGAGTAAGTGACCATGTTTCACAACCATACAGAACAACAGGCATGATTATCGTTTTGTATATTTTAAGCTTCAAATTCCTCGACAGAATTCGCGACGACAAGAGATTTTGAACCGAATAGTAACACGAATTCCCTGCTTTTAGTCGACATTTAATTTCTTCGTGAATATGATTTTCCCCTGTTAATATTGGTCCTAGATAATATCTATATTAAGCACTTTTAGAATTCTTGAATTACTGCATGATGATTCATGACAGGTGTCGTCTTTTAACTGATATAGAGATATTTAATATTTCTTGGTATATTGCAAATCCTTTTATACATCATCTCAGCCGTTTTACTCATAAGATCACGTGCTACAGTTTGCTTATACAAATATATAATCACACACACACAATTGATCACCCCCCTCCCCCCAACTCATCGTAGCTACAATGTCACCTGCGGGTATAGACAAAATTCCTGTTCAAGTGTGCCAGATGCGTCCATTGATGGTTATCTGCAAAAAATACCTAAGACAGACACGTCATTGATGGCCATATGGAACTGTTCGATTCAATTCGATTCCATTCAAATTGTTATGAATTCACCTAAGTTGGATCTTAGATGCATTTCTTTTTCTGTAATAATGTAAAAGATACTTTATTTATTTATTTGTATTTGTACACTCAACAGAGTATAAAACTCCAGTTACAGAAGGTTAACATTAGTGTTTATGTCCAGTTAACCAGTAAGAGTAATGATGATAAGTTTAAATACATATCGGTAATAACACGACAAGACAAATAACATACGGTACATTAAGTGTACAAATAAGCCATGAATCATAGGATTTCCAAAACTTGGTTCCTGAAGTGACGCTCTTTGTTACTGAATATATCCAAAAACACATTCTCTTTACTTATTGCATTGTAAGCAGCACAAATTCTCCAAGTAGGTGATATATACAGTATATTTGTCCTTGCTTTCCAGCAAAAGAATGTGTTATTATATTTTGCGTTTTGAGGGACGGGGCTTGAATAAATAGATTTTGTAACAGCGTTGGACAGTCAATTTTATTATGCAGAAGTCGAAAGAGAAAAATTAAGTCAGTTAGTGTTCTTCTTTGTTCTAACGTCCTGAATTTAAAATTATCAATAAGATTGGTATAGTGCTCAAATTTTGGATAATGACCGTTCTTTTTGTAGGTAAAATATCTCAAGAATTTATTTTGTAATTGCTCAACTTTCTGGCATTCAGATTTTAAGTATGGATTCCAGATAACTGATGCATATTCTAATTTAGCCCTAACATACGAAAAGTAAAGAGTCTTCAACGTCATCTCATTTCTAAGTTCATTACTCATTCGAATTACGAATCCGAGGTTCCTGTAGGTTTCGTATTACTCCCAAATCTTTCACTGAGTTTGATTTATTTAAATTTGCCCCACCATTGGAATATGAATATTCGCAAGAAAACTCTTTTCTACTGAACGTCACAGACACACATTCATCTACATTCATCTGAAGTTTGTTTACCTTACACCAATTCATTATCTTATTTAGGTCTTGTTGTAATAAATAACAGTCTTCTTGTGTTTTGATTTTGACATATATTTTGAGATCGTCTGCAAACAGTAGTTTTTTTCTGAATTTGTAATACAACACGAAAGATCATTGATAAAAAGTAAAAAGAGACGAGGCCCCAAGTTCGATCCCTGCGGAACTCCTGAAATCATGTCGATTTCTTTAGAAAGAAATTCTTTATAGATAACGGACTGTTTACGGTTATGCAAATACGAGAAAAAGAAATTGACCATTGCAGGACTAAAGTTAAAGAAAGCTAATTTATGTAGTTAAACATCATGTTACACGGTGTCAAAAGCCTTACTGAAGTCAGTGTATATAACATCTACTTGACCATTGTTGTCCAAAGAAGAAGCTATAAACTCTGTAATAATACCTAAATTTGTAACTGTCGATCTACTTTGTAAGAATCCATGTTGATATACCGAGATTGCAGGGCGCACTGATCAAACTCTTAACATTTTTTAAAAAAAAAATCTCGACCTCTCATAATATACAATGTATAGTGGTTTGTTGCTTAGATCAGGGGGACACCCGTGGGGTTTCACTGGGTCCGGACTCCCCCCCCCCCGAAACTTCTTATTTCAATATACATTTGTACACTTTCTCAATGAAACTATAATTGTTTAACAGGGAAATGATTGATGTAGCATGAAAATATGATCTTATACTTCATCTGTACTGTTTTTATAAAAAACAATCCAGTTCTATCAGTTTTTTCCCTAACAATATAGGTGGAAGTATTTTAGAATTACTTATCATCTTTCCGGGAGCTGAGTAATACCCATTCAACAGTACATAGACATAGTGACTTGTATTTTTGGACTCCTCCCAACAAAAAATTTCTGGGTGCGAGCCTGGCTCAAGTGTAAATATTCTGTGGAAAAAGCACTCGCTAAATTATAGCATTAGTCTTGCAGTAATAATATATATATATATATTTTTTTTAAGGATTTTGTCTTTCAAATGCTACTGAACCAATATTCAGTAAGAAATTTTCGTGTGATTTATTAATTTCATGACCATTAATTAGAAATAACTATTCTTTTCCTTATGTACGTTATGACAATAGAAAATCCCTCTCAGTAATGCCTCTGCAGCTCAGGTGGATTTACAATGAATCGAATTGAATCTGCAAAAACAGGCCGCAAATGAAGTGTCTATCTTATGTTTCTTTGCAGATAACCATAAATAGCCGCATTTAACGCACCTTAAACAAAACTTTTGTTTATGATCCCAAATGACGCTGAATTCACTGTCCTTGGTTCGAAAACCCATTTATATTTTTCATTTACCTGCTAATAGCATTTTAATGGAACTCAGCAAATAGGATAGTGATATGTAGTGTGGCCCATGACACGAGAACATTTTCAAATTTGAGACGAAACGACAGACATGACAATTCTCGTCTCGCTTTCGAGACGAGACAAGAACTTGATTGAGTCTCGTGGACAACACTAGTTACTTAAATCTTACAAGTAAACCTTACGTTTGGGTGAATCGAGTTGCTGACTGAGACACATATGAGAAAGTAGTACTAAATGTGGTCAGTATTTCAGTGAAGTTGTAGGTGCGAAGCTTCAGGGGTTTAGGAGATACAGCTACCAGAACGTCACATGGAAGTACAGAATAGTCTTCATACAATTGGAGGTAAAAGCTCTGTAAGACCTCTTGTAACGACAAAAGGTGAAAAACAAATATATGGGTACATATTAAAACTAGGGGGAAGTATATAGTAAGGGTATACCTGACGGCGGCCATCTTGAAATCCGCCATTTTGAATTAAGGTTAAGTTTTAAAATAGGAATAGGGTCATGTGATACATGATTTAAGGCGCAAATTTAATCAGAAGAACAAAAGTGACGTTAATTTTGATTTACGCGCAATTGGTAAAAAGTTACAGGGAAATTAAATATTGTTGCATCATATGTATTAGTCCTTTACCCCACCTTGTAAATTTTGTGTTAATGATAATAATTAAATAAAAAGCAGGTGGACAAATATTAGGTCTATGGTAAGAGTTGCCTTGATGGCGGCCATGTTCAAATCCGCCATTTTGAATAAGACAAAAGTTTTAAACAAAACGCATAACATTGACACCTTATTAATAGCATATTTTACCATAAATCCAAAGGTATAACAATTTTTGCTTTATCATTAACCAGCATTTGTTATCGCATAAACAAGTTGCTAATTTAAGGAAAAATGGCCAAAGTGGAATTAAGTCATAATTGAAATTGGGTCTTTCTTCCAGAAAAGTCCTCAATTAGTACAATCAATATGTAGTTCAGAAAAGAATGCATGGCTTTACAAGGTGGGGTAAAGGACTAATACACATGCTGCAAACAATATTTAATTTCCCTGTAACTTTTTACCAATTGCACGTAAATCAAAATTAACGTCACCATTGTTCTTCTGATTAAATTTGCGACTTAAATCATGTATCATATGACCCTATTCCTATTTTAAAAACTTAATCTTAATTCAAAATGGCGGATTTCAAGATAGCCGCCGTCAGGTATACCCTTACTATATGACTTCCCCCTAGTCCTAATATGTACCCATATATTTGTTATTCACCTTTTGTCGTTACAAGAGGTCTTACAGAGCTTTTACCTCCAACTGTAGACTATTCTGTACTTCCATGTGATGTTCTGGTAGCTGTATCTCCTAAACCCCTGGAGCTTCGCACTTACAACTTCACTGAAATACTGACCACATTTAGTACTACTTTCTCATATGTGTCTCAGTCAGCAACTCGATTCACCCAAACGTAAGGTTTACTTGTTAGATATCAAACACAGTTTTAGTGTTACATGTTTCACAGTATAAAAAGAAGTATAAACTGATAAAGTAATTGCACGAACACAATGAAGAATATTTAGCAACGTTTAAAGACGCAAGTCATTATACAACATACTTCAATAATAAATATACCAGGGGAGGATCCAGGACCGACTTCTGGGGGGGGGCGGTGGGTTGTCATACTGCTACTTTGAGCTACTTTTAACAGCTTCAAACTCCGGGATGGGTTTTATTTACATATTTAAAATAAGAAAGTTTCCACTTCTAGGGGGGGGCAATCGCCCAGATCGCCCCCCTGGATCCGCCCATGAAATATACTTTAAATGTTGTTATATCACACCTTTGGTGGACCTCTTGTGACACAGAAAAACTGTGATATCTTCTAGATGAAATTAAGAAAAAAATCAGAGCATAAATTTTGCACATAAATTAAAAAAAAGAAAAAAAATAGACGAGAAGGATTTCGAGGCGAGACAGAAAAACTCTTCGATAATCGAGACGAGAATTCGACAAAATTTACGAGACAGGACGAAAAAAAAAAAACGTTACTACCAGTTTTGTCTTGTCTCGTGGACAACACTGGTGTGATGGGTAAACTACGGCTCGTGGGCCAGACGCGTCCCCCTAAGAGGTTTTCCTTGCCCTATTACTTGAGTCCTAATCTGAAAAATGAAACGAATAGGGTTGACAGATACGTTTTTCTTTCTTTGATTACCTGGACGTATCTTCTTTTTCGGCTCCTAGAAGTTATCCGAGCGAGTTTATAGGAAAATCGAGAAATATATATATATTGAAGGGAAAAGGGCTACAGACAACTCCGTCTTGTATCACTGTTGTTTTTAATAAATTTCATTGACCCATCAAAAGTTATTTTGACCTCTCTTTGGCCTTCTAGTCATTTTTAGTTTCTTCATCACTGTCCTAGGATGTGAAGTATTTTTTTGAGTTACCTGAACCTGCGGGTCGACAGCGACACCCACTTTTTCTTAAAGATGGTTTTCAGAATAATTTTGGAAAATGTCCAGAATTTATGCTTCCCAGTGGCAGATCCATGGGGGGCCGATCTTCCCCACCAGAAGGGGAAACGTTTCTTAATTTTATATATAAATAAAACCCATCCCAGAGTTTGGAGCTCTTAAAAGTAGCTCTAAGTATAAGTATTACAACCCACCGCCCCCCTTCAGAAGTCCGTCCTGGATCCGTCCCTGATGTATTCTGCGTATGCTATCATTCGGAAACCTACTTCACTCTAAAGAATGATTTACGAACAATTAATTTAAGGTAAAAAAAGGAACGAACAGGAGTTCTGTTTGGGAAATTTTCCACAATTTATGATCCCGTCACACATGTGTACGGTATCATTCGAAAGCCTAATTTATTTTGAAAACAATGCCTTTAAAACCATGAGTCTAAAGCAGCCCATACACGTAAACACATGCCTGAAGAAACAGCCCGACTTGTATGAAAAATGATAAAACCACAGGCAAGTTGATCGTGTATGGCCTCGTTCATTCATGTTAAAAGTTTTCAAAATCTTCTGAAAACATGTTTGATGTTTTTGCCGTTCTGCGTGCATGTTTACCGTGTATGGGCTCGTTCATGCAAGGTGGCTGTTTTATATTTAGGTCCGCCAATCACGACAGCGGAAGAAATCACGTGAGTCTCTCCTCCGTCGCATGCCAAGGTCGTGCAGTTGCAGAAAGAAAAAGCACGCGTTTCCTCGTCCTCCACATTTCTCCAACTACTTTCAGTATGTTGGACAGCACGTTGGTACGTGTGTGGTCAAAAAATTCTTTTAAGATGCATGATGAAAGAAACCTTTCATACATGTTGGTAATGCAAGTGCGTGCGTCTATGGCGCGCTTATGACAGTAACGACGCTAGATGGAAAGCAAAGTGGGCAGGCACTTCCTGATGGCATAATTCCCCCCTTCGCCCCGACTACACCTCCTCCAATTCCTCCACTTTCTCATTCCACCAGTTATTGCTATAATAATGTATTTTCCGTAATTATCCCCCTGCTCAGTCAAGTTAACAAGGTTCAGTCCCTTGGATATAACAAAAGTTTTCATATGGCCGCAGAAATTCTTGAAATGGAGTTTATATGCCAAACATTGAAGCATTATTTGGTGCATCACTGGCTGAAATACGAGGGTTTATCGTAACATTTTAACTATCACCAGAAAGTTATTAAGATACGATAATGAAATTTAGTCAGTATTATGTTTGGTTCTTATGTGCATTATGAGGTTGAGGAAATTAGCTCCTAACGATCGTTATTTTTTTACAGGGTGTGTCAAAAGTGACCAGAGTGCAAGATGGATAAGATTAAGACTCGCAGTGTGATGAAGTTCCTGCATTTGAAGGGTAATAATGTCAGACAAATTCATGACGAAATGAAGGCTGTTAATGGCGATGATTGTACATCTATGACACCATTGTAAAATGGAAAAGGAAATTCCAAACTGGACATATGTCCCTCACAGACGACCCAACACCTGGAAGACCATCCCTGACGGACGATGTGGCCACTGTGAACAAAGTGGAGTGTTTAATCCTCGAAGACAGACGTGTAACCATCTAAACGATTGTGAATGAAACTGGTCCCAATTGTGGTAGTGTGTGGAAAGTTATGCATGACAAACTTCACATGTCTATACCAGCCCATACACGTAAACACATGCCTGAAGAAACAGCCCGACTTGTATGAAAAATGATAAAACCACAGGCAAGTTGATCGTGTATGGCCTCGTTCATTCATGTTAAAAGTTTTCAAAATCTTCTGAAAACATGTTTGATGTTTTTGCCGTTCTGCGTGCATGTTTACCGTGTATGGGCTCGTTCATGCAAGGTGGCTGTTTTATATTTAGGTCCGCCAATCACGACAGCGGAAGAAATCACGTGAGTCTCTCCTCCGTCGCATGCCAAGGTCGTGCAGTTGCAGAAAGAAAAAGCACGCGTTTCCTCGTCCTCCACATTTCTCCAACTACTTTCAGTATGTTGGACAGCACGTTGGTACGTGTGTGGTCAAAAAATTCTTTTAAGATGCATGATGAAAGAAACCTTTCATACATGTTGGTAATGCAAGTGTGTGCGTCTATGGCGCGCTTAAGGTATCTGTACACTGGGTTCCCCGTTTGCTGATACCTTTTCAGAAGTTCATTTGACGTTGATGTTCACAAAGTAAGGGCGTGTGGCTTCCAAGTATTGCAGCCTCCATCTCCTTATTTTGCCGACCTCTCGTCCAGCGACTTTTTCTTGTTTCCCCAGAAGAATCCGTTGCGTGGTCGCCATTTTGACAACACAGATGACGTCATTCATGAGGTGGAAGAGTGGTTTAAAGCATAATGTGCAGACGTCTACAATGACGATATTCCTAAAGAGAGGGAACGCTGGGACAAATGTGTACATCTGGATGGTGACTACGGGTTAACAAACAAATCACAACAATCTGTGTATCCTGATTTTTTCACTATGATAATTAAAATTTTACGATATCCCCTCGTATGTGTCATGTGATCGGCCAAAGTTCCTTATGGGATTTGGTTTAGTAATTTATTTCAGTTTATAGAAGTAACGAGAATTGGCGGAGAGTTAGATAATAAAGAAACCACATCCTTTTAAGTTTTCTTTAGTTGCACGGCATTGAAATACTGATTAAATTATGAACACACACACACACACACAAACACTGAACACTGACACTAGAAGCCATGAAGGCCTATGGAGGGCCAGATGGTGCGCGTGGAAGTAGCCAATGCTTCATAAGCACAACAGCTCTCTAGACCAGAGTTCGCCACTTCTTAATTCAGGTAGCTCCCCAATTGCCTCATGATACTAACTCAACGAATTAAAGTTTTAGTGCTCCTACCTAAAGTTGAACCAGGCGTGCTAACATTCTGATAAGTAGGTACTCAGTAATATATATAATGAACATATATATTCCTTTTTAATGTTCTCTATCTGTATCTACAGAAAGTAAGTGTGTGTTGATTCCTTTTCTAACGAAAAAGAGCTAAAGGTTCGATTCCCGGTGGAGTTCATGTGGTTCAGATCCCACGTTAAGCTGTAGCGCCAAGGTCTCATATAGCTTCGGTACTAAACGGGACGCTAAATTCCAAATCAATCAACAAGAGTAACAGAGAGAAAAGGTTAAGAATGTAGGCCTAGGATAGCCTATAGCTAATTTACTGAAATCTTATATAGGCCTAGGATTTAAGCTAGAGTTTTTGGGAAATATTTTTAACATGACTGTACAATACTTAATTTTTGCTTTATACTATAAGAAACGTCTTAACATTGAGAATATTGTCAAATGCAACATAGTCATTATTATTATTATTATTATTATTATTATTATTATTATTATTATTATTATTATTATTATTATTATTATTATTATTATTATAACACAACAGAGAGGTCAGATTGTAAATCACAAAAATTAAATCACACAACTGCATATTAAACAACAAATAAATCCTGCTTTTCTACTTGCAACAGAATATGCACATTTGAAAAAGTGTAGGAGATACATGCCTCTAAATTAAAAGAAATTTTGTAAATGACCATAAACCTACTTTATCTCTGAAACGTCATAAGAGTACAGAACGGTACATTTGAAACAGATTTGGACGTGGTGTATTTTCCCGTTCACTTCTTTCGCATGTTGAACGAAATAACAAAATATGATTTTTAGGAATGGCCCTAACGTGTTGGCAAGACCCTGTGTAGAGGCTACGCGCATGCTTACAAAAGCCAACTCAACACATTCATGTGAGCGGGGTTGTAAATTACCGATAAATTACGGTTAAGAACAATATTCTGCTCGCACGCTTAAGGGTGAAAGGAAAAATTAAAAATAATTATATTTATGGAACAGCTAAAATTATAAACTTTCTTTAACAAAATTTATTTCTAGCGTATTATGGATTTGTTAGGTTAAGAGAATGTGTTTTATTTGAGTACTTTTATTAGATAATATTTTCATTAATATTTCCCATATAATAACATTGATTAATAGATTAAGTCAAATATATGAAAAATACAGTAATGTATATCGTAGCAATTCCGCTTGATAAAGAAGGGGCAGAATTGAGATAATATCAAGTTTTAATTTGAACAAGGAAGACGCTAAGCGATAAATATTCTATGATTAGGAGTCTTCCGGATATGCGGCTCGCTGTATAAGAATGTTATGTGCTTGGTAAACTGGATGCGGAAATAAAATCTGGATTATTATTTATTCATTTGTAAGAAACATTTTGTTCAAATTGATACAGAACGCAGACCAAAATGTCGTAGAAGAAAGCAAAGGAATTTGTTGTTAAATAAATAAATTAGATTTATGAATGATCTTAAAATCTGATAACAAAAAATATACGAAACAGAATAACAATTCATACTTCTAGTTTTTTTAAAAATCAATTGACTGGATAAGAGATATGTCTTTTTTTTAAAATCAGGAAACTATTTACCATATTAACATCTGCAATAATATGACTTTCCGAGCTTGAACCTTCCCCTTGAGAAAATTTTGCTTCGCCACTGGATCCGAGTTAGCGGTTGTAGTAGTTTTATTCATTCAAATAATATAAATAATATATTTGTGTTATCTCAATGGTATTATCCCATATTAGTTTCGGAACTAAAATTCACATTTTAACTTCCAGTAAATCGATAAATTTTTGTCAAGCAATAACGATCAAATCAAACTTAACAATATGTTTACCTCCATAAAATTATTCTGAGATAATCTTCCGCAGAAATGTTCGTTTTTAAATAATGATAATGATGATAAGAAATACTTAAAAAAAAACAACTGAGTTTACTTAAGTTTATCGAGTGATACACACTTTCCATGCGCGAAAAGCTTCCTACCCTGAATGGGTAATTTTGTGAGGGGGAAGAGGGAGCCAACGTCGTTTGGTTTGTACAGCAGGTCGAGTAGAAACAGTGCGTTTGTGACATACCTAATGTGAAGTGCTTCTATCGCCAGCGAAGGCTGTTATGCTGTGAGTGCTTGTGTTTGAAGCAAGTGCATTCCACTAGCAACGAACGTTAATACAAAAACATCACAATGTTTGATGTATTCGGCTCCGTTAAGGGGCTACTAAAGCTAGACTCAGTATGTATAGACAACAATATATTCCGCCTTCATTATAAGGCAACTGTAATTATATTGATTGCATTTTCACTGCTTGTCACGTCTAGGCAATATATTGGAGATCCAATTGATTGCATTGTTGACGAAATTCCTCCAAATGTTATGGACACGTACTGTTGGATTCATTCCACTTTCACGATTCCCAATCGTCAAGGAAAAGTTGGTGTGGACATGGCCCACCCTGGTGTAGCGGCAAATTACAAAGAAGATGAGGTGAAGTATCATAAGTATTATCAGTGGGTTTGTTTTGTGCTGTTTTTCCAAGCTATTTTGTTCTATGTGCCCCGCTACTTGTGGAAAACATGGGAAGGAGGCAGAATCAAAATGTTAGTGCTGGACCTTAATTGCCCCGTAGTGAGTGAAGACTGCAGGCGAGATCGTAAGAAATTGCTTGTGGATTATTTTATTTCCAATCTTCATTCCCAGAATTTCTACGCTATCAGATTTTTCATATGTGAAGTGTTGAATTTTGTGAACGTGATCGGTCAGATTTACTTCATGGATTTGTTTCTGGATGGTGAATTTACCCAATACGGATCCCAGGTAATTGCATTCACGGAAATGGAGCCCGAAGAGAGGAATGATCCCATGGCGAAAGTGTTTCCAAAAGTAACGAAGTGTACATTTAGGAAATACGGTCCTTCAGGAACAATCCAGCAATTTGACGGTTTGTGTGTGCTTCCTTTGAACATAGTTAATGAAAAGTTATACGTTTTCTTGTGGTTTTGGTTCATTATCCTGTCTGTGTTAACCGGCCTTGCATTGTTATATCGCTGTGCAGTTGTGATGGGTCCCCAAGTGAGAATGTATCTTCTGCGAGCACGGTCGAGGTTGGCACCCCAGGACCAGATCGAGACAATCGCCCGTAAGTGCCAAATTGGTGATTGGTTTGTCCTGTATCAGTTAGGTAAGAATATGGATCCGTTGATATATAAAGAACTTATGCAAGACTTAGCTAGGAAATTTGAAGGGAAAGAGAACGTTTAAAACGCAAATATAAGTGCCTACAAATAAAGACTTGATAAAATAATATTAAAAGTGTCTTTGAAACTTAAGTAAAAGCGTTTTTGAATGAATTGAAATGAAAATAAATGAAATCACAGGGACATTTTCGCTGAAGAAAATGCTTGTGTTAGTTGAAGAAGACTGCTTTAGACCTGTGATTTGTTATTAGCTCAAAGACTGCTTGAGGCCTACATCATGTCAGTTCCCGTACGTATTTTTTTTTCTTAAATCATCCAAAAAAACGGGATATGATTCTTGATTAATTGATGCTAACTGACATGCAAATGTGAGGGTATTTATATCATAATGTTGAAAGCATTGAAACTAAGGCATATCGAGGAGAGTAGTAATAAAATGAGGCATTAATGATATTGAATGACGAATAAGGCAAGCAAATGCTAATAAGCTAGCTACTGATATTTAAATAAGTCTTTCAGTTTGCATACATGATTATTTAATAATAATAATAAGCTTAATAATTATTCCGATTATATATAGATTTTTTTAAATCCGAACTGCCTCTGGTTTGGTTTAAGTAATGCAATAAAATGTACACAAGATACATTTTTTTTTTTTTTTTTTTTTAACATTTTGTGATAATGCTCAGAACTGAAGAGAAGCAGGCACCGTTCAAAGCGTCGCTCCATGATTATTTAATACTTGTTTGTATAATATTAAAGGATGTGATGTTAGGTTGATAATGTTACATATATATATGTATACACACTTTGGATTCTTATAAGATCGCATGAGAGAACGCCGCAGACATAAGGTTGGTTCATAAATTATGTAGCAATGCAAGTATCAGGTGATGGTGGCCTGAAATCACGCAACAAAATGTAACTTGTATCGTTCGTTCGTTATTATTTTCATTAATTACACTGCCAAATGATTATTATATATTCCGTTAGGGGACCAATAGGACGATACATTATTTAAGAGAAAGAAAAGGATCATAATGAGTTTTAAGAGAATTTGAAATTAAGAGAAGTGTTCGAAAAATTTTGCGACATTAATTATGAACCAATCTTAATTGCTAGTCTGAATCGAAAGTAAGTATTCTTAGAAAGATTTATAATATATATATGTGAATTGTGTTTTTTGTGTGAGGATAAGAAAAAAAAAAGGGACCATTTTTCTTTCATGGTAATGATCTGGTAAGTTATGAATGGAACTGTGTATTATTTATTTTGAATGTTTTAAACAAGTTACTTTTTTTTTTCATTCATTCTAAAGTACGTAGTATTATCTTTATATTGTAAGCAAATCGTGTAAGGAATGCGTAAGGAAGCATTTTTTTTTTTTCCCCGATACAGTAAATTGAATTGATCAGTGATGCCCATAATGATAATCTTGTTCTGTTGATAAAAATATATATTTCCACTTTCCTAAACTCGAGTGCGTTTCGCGCTATGAAAAATGGATGCAGCTTCAGAATATGTGATGCAATTGCTAAGCATTGTGTGGTCAGGTTTTCCCACGAGGTAGCTACTACAGGTCTGGTTGGCTTATTATCAGAGCCGGAAGTGTGACGCTATAAAGACCGTACGTTAACATGCTGCTTTCAATGAGTTATTTTTGTTCCAAAGGATTGGACTTCCTACGTTGAAACAAATACTATTTCGTGTTGTATTATTTTGAATTTGTGCGCTGTTGAAAGATCATATACAACACGTGGCAGAATTCTATATTGAGAGTCGGACTAGTAAATAATCCTTGCACTTGTTCACTTTGTCGTCTACTGTAATATTGCCATGTTTTGTTTTCTGCGGTTTGAGGTAGAACATCTCTTTGCAAGTGTAATTTTTACAGCCTGTTAGCCAAGTATTGCAAATTTTAATGCGGTAATGTAAATTAATTTGTTTTGGTGTGAGGGCTCGGTTACTATGAATGCAGCTTTTTTTTTTTTTTTTTTCATAGCATTTCGTTGACAAATGGGAAGATATCCCTGCATTGTTGTTTGTTGTACGAATAATGTGACAGTTTTGCTGTGTACGGCAATTTACGTTGATTCCTGTATATGTTGCTTCTTTCATTCTGATTTTATTTATTCACACGATATGCGTAACATCGGGTTTTGATTTCTTCCTACATCTCCGAAAATAAAAGTAACTTAACACAATATATACTGTACATCAGTCATAATGTAGTTATATCGGAGTTTCTAAACTTCAATCGCATCGTATAAAGAGTTCAGGTTGATATTGATTAAAAAATATAATGTGCTTTGAATAAGGGGGGGGGGGTGAACAGCATGGTATATTAAGATACATTCCATTTTGTGGCAGGTATAGTTTGGTGTATGGTGGTCCATTTACAAAAATATCTGCTGTGAATATAATGGACATCTTGTATTGTCTCGGAGAATTGGAAAATAAGGGGAGGGGGTTCAGAAATGTATACTTTTTAGTTGGTGTACAAATAACGGGTAGAAACCCACTTTATGGTATCATACATTGATTCATGACTTCTTTCATCTTGAAATAGATTCCTAGAACCTTTTTTTTTTTATGTGGAAGTGCATTCCTGAGCTTCACTATTATGAATATAATTACAGCGTGCGAACATGTGTTATTAAAACGACAGACCAAGAAACTACTAGTTAACCTGTGCTAGGCTGTCACTTAAAAGAAGGAATTGTATCACCCGGTTAAGGGCAGGGCGAAACTGGCGGGCCCGCGCGACTATATGCTGTTGCATTCGTAGGAATCAGACGCGTTATCAGCAATTGTGGGTGATGATGGTGGAGATAAATAACGTTCCTTATGTACTAAATGGCTTACTTGTGAGGATACTGGGGCTTCATATGGACTATTACGTGTTAAAAGCACACACTTCGGGTTACGTTTTCCAGCATCATTTTGTGTGTCACAATTAGTATTCCAGTATATTTTGATTACTTGTTCAATCTTTTGAACTGACATAGGACATTTCTTCTGTAAATTTTATAAATCTATGGTCCTATAAACTGGACTTGCACCCAAAAAGTATCAAATTTTAGATTAATTTGATTATATTCCTAGTACTTTTTAACTTAACGCAACTAGAGATGGAATAACTAACCCCTCCCCAATACCAATTCCATGACAATGCAAGTCGCATGCAACATTGACACAATGTTTCATAGTTATCAATAATCCATCTGTTCGGTATTCATTTCGGTTGAAATATCATAGAAACATTGGAAGTACCCAATTTCTACGTTATATATATATTCAGTTTGTATTGTGTGTGTGCTGTCTTAAAAGTTGAGCCTATTTTAAAATATATTTATGCGATCTTAATCACTGTTGTTCAAGTTCTGAACAAGGTGAAAAGTTTTTACGGTAACATGATTTTTTTCTTTTATTTTAAACCGTATTAGAAGTAAATCTTTCTTTCAAGTGGATTAATATACCCAGTGGTGTATTCACGATTTTGTGTGTTTCCTGGAAGTTTCGAAAATTCTGCAAGATATTTCATTTACTTTAACATAATACATAAAATTTCTGAGGGCTTAAACCCTGAAGCTTCCCTCTTAAATACGCCACTGATTGATACCGTTTGTATTGGCCGTATTGATCTTATTCAGGACTAAACGATATCATCTTTACTATAAATTGTTTTTTTTTTTTTTCTTTTTTCTTCCTAATTTGAAGTTGAGGGTATGGGCATATCGCTTCCGGTCCATTTTTAACGAATCTACGTATTTACGCACAAATTGTTGACCTTTTTATTTTATTTTTAAATCATAGTTATTTGTAGATAATGAATTCGCTAAATTGAATTGCATACTAATTTTTATGTTAATGGTTCGTTGTTGTACGTTCAATGAGTGATACTTTAAAAAAGATAAAGATCTAATTGTTGATAAATGGTTACTTATGCTTTTAATCTTTTTTTTTTCCGCTGAGTAGCAGAGTATTGAACGGTGTAAGTGACTTCTTTGTAAAACAAAGTAGCTTTTGTCAGTGCTCCTTTAAGAAACAATAACAGGGTATTGATCCGTACAATTCAATTTTTTAAAAGGATCCAGATAATTACATTGATAATATAGTTTACTTGATTGTTAGTCCTGATGCATACAGTAGAGAGGGCTGTAAGATATAATTTACATTTTTTTACACAAGATAACTATATGGCAATGTTGCAAATTCAGTTTATGGGACCATACATGAATTACCTATCTGCTTTCATCAGGAAATCTACTCGTATTACCTTTTAAATTGTTCCTTACGGGAGGAGTTGCATTTGTGTGTGCAGACACATTAAAGACTGCAGTGCAAGAACCACCAACAAACCTGTGCTAGGTCACCACTAATGCAAGAATTTTATTTTACCCGAATAAGGACATAGTGAAACTGGTAGATACATAGGAAGCAGGCACGTTACTAACGGTGGGTATACACATAAACTAGGATTGCAGCAATATTTCACTCTTGATGTTACAGGATGCCTTCTCTGTCCGACATCTTTCAGACACTTCTATCGTTAAGGATCATGCTTGAACTCGCTACATTCGCACAACAATTCAGTTCATCATAGCATCTTTATGGATTGTTACATAGTTAAAAGCGTACATTTGGATGGTGTTTTTTAATATCTTTTGATTATTTATATGTTGCTCTTTTGGAATAACATAGGTATTTTTTCTATAAATTTACAAGTCTGTGGTCCCATAAACTGCGTTAGTACCGTAGCAATTTTTATTGAATGTGTATCATGAGTGGATCAGTTTTCTGATTTGAATAAGTGTAAAAATTTGAGAATATTGTAAAAATTTGAGAATATTCTGCTCTTTCGTCGATGGTATTTGGCTGAATTTCACTGGACGAAAGCTATGAATTGCTCTCCAGTTTAAATGTCCCGTTATTTTTTTTTTCTATTAAATATTGAACTACATATAAATTATAGTGACTTCAGAACACATAGTTCCGCAAAACTTCCATCTTTAGGGAAAATTCTTTACTTAATAAATGTCATTATGCATTGTTGATATGCGATTGTTTTCCCTCAGAAATTCTAGATTTATTGACAGCTTTTTGTATTGTGAAATAATAACGTTATTTCGCGTTCTTATTATTTATAGCGTTATAATAATAATAACCTTGCTCATTTTGTCCTTTATTGTAAATTGAAGTTATCAGAAGTCTTCCGTTGAGAGTACAAGACTTTGAAATCTAGCGATATAATAATAATAATAATACTTCTTTGTATTATAATATTGTTTTTACATTAATATGGACTTTAAAGAAGGGAAACTTTACAGAATTCTTTGTGATGAATGAAATTCTGTAATAACTGTACATATCTTGTTGTTAAATGTGCAAGTCTCTTGCATAAAACATGGAAGTATACAATTTTTTATAGGATAGATCTCAATTTAAGAAAGCATAAACGTATAACAAGTAGATATTTATGTATGTATATTAATAGAACAATACTATGTATTCTGATAAAACGTTTTGTGCCAATAGTTAAGCAGTTTTTTTCTTCCAAGTTAACAGGTGGTTTTTGAGTGCTTCCTTACGTATTTCCAGGATATTCATGGCAATACTATATCCTTTTTATATACAGTAGGTGGCTTAAAACGAAGAAAAATTTTGAATATATATTATTATAGAGGTAGCTGGTTATTCAGTGGGAAGTTATACAGTAATTGTTAAATGAAATGCTGTTAATTGTCGACTTAAATGTGGGATGGAGCACGCGTACGTAGTATGTACTAGCAAGTTATTGCTGTGTTAATGATGAGAATACAGAGAGACAAATGTTGATTTCTATACATAGAGATTGAAGTTTATTTGTGACTATAATTAAAAAAAAAAAAAAAATGGAGACTAGAGTGATGCAAAGAGACTTTGAAAGTGAATACAATAAACAATAATTAGTAAGGTAAAAAGAAAAGAAAAAACTGTGTACCGTGGAGTACATAGTGACGCCACCATTCCGTCAAATACAAATAAATATGTGCCTTTATTTAATATTTTTTATATATATATTTTTCATGGTTTATACATATACATGATTTTTTTTTTTTCAAAATAGACTTTGTACAGTTACCACAAATTATTAATGGGACCAATATATTTGTTTATATTTTCCCCTCCTCTCTTGTTCTGTTCCTTCTTATTTTTGTTGTATTTTTTCCTACTCATAATTCAATCGTGACACATTCCATTGTCTTAAAAAAAAATACCGGATATATTTTTCTTTTTCTTAGAGAGGCATTTTTTTCCTCCTGAAAACTATTTTTCATTTGTAAGATATGGTATTGGAGTTTTTGATATATGTTCATGAATAAAAATCTTTACATGCTTCTATATATATAAATGTTGTGTTCTTTGACCATTACAGCATTCTTAAGTGTGTGTTTGTTAGTGTAAGTTTGACGTTCTGTGTAAATACTTTGCGTATATGTTTAAGAGCCTGACATACTAAAAATAATACATTTACCATTTTTCTTTTGCTTGTTTATTCATAAGTGAAAGGGGATAATGGAATACAACGTATCACAATCATAGCTAATGTTATTCTGCAACAGAAGATACGGACCTGAAGACATTTCAGTGTTGCCAGAACAATTCCCCCAAAATGTGAGTTAAGGCAGCGACCAGAGGACCAAACTCTCCTACGTTTTGATTACGTGTCATGTTGTCTTGGAATCCTGTAAACTATTTTTTTTTTTTAATATAATTGTATTTAGTTTGTAATAAACAAAGTAATTTTAACATACAGTTATTAAAATTAAATAATAATGTTACTTAAAAAGTAATTAACAGGATACCAAAACAACATGGTACATAATCAAATGCAGCTGAGTTCGTTTCTCTAATCGCTGCTTTAACTTAGATTTTGGGGCAAATGTTATTCTGGCAACAGTGAAAATTCTTCAAGTTCATATTTTCTGTTGTAGATCAACATTATCTATGATTATGGTAAGTTGCATTTCATTATCTCCTTTGACTTATGAAAAACAAGCAGAAAATCGTAAACTTCGTGTATATATATATATATATATATATATATATATATATATATATATATAGTCAGGTTCTTAATGCTCTTTGCTAAAAGCTCCCCCCCTCGTGTCGAATTTTATAAATAACGTAAACAATGAGCAATTACAAAAGTGTATGTAGTAAGGCAGGGAGTGTCTATGGAATGCTGTGAAACTTAATGTAACGTTGTTTCAATTTTCCTTTCAGTATCTTGAGTATTACATTCGGATAGTCTTCTCTGACACACGCACACACAGTCTCTTTAGTTTTTTTTTTTTTTTTTTTTTCTCCCACAGTACGATCCTGACATAATTCTTCTACCAACAGTGGTGTTTTAAAACTATTACGAATATCTTATCAGTACTGATACCTTTGTGCCTTTCTCTTTATACATATTTTAGGTTATTCCTATCGTCAGTAAGTACGACAAGTGTATCATTAGATTAGTGCATTAACCTACTTCTAATGACCTTTTTAACACGTTTATACCAAGTTTTTTTCGAACTAATGGAATTTTCTTAGTTGTGATCATAGTCGCAGTCGCTCGCGAGATGGCTTATTTAACTCGAATATTAGAAATAGTCTTATTTATATAAATAGTGTAAGTAGTAGGTTAGTGTAGTAATCCTAGGATATATATTTTTGTACCTAGTAAAATGATATCAGTAATCTACGATATACTGGGGACGACAGGTGACCATAAGTACTGATGATATTTTCTTGGTAATCTTAAAATATCAGTGTTGATAGGAAAGTTGTGTGAAGCTTATGTTAAAATTCTTAAGCTATTGTGCGTTTTGGAGGAAGTGTCCACAGTGTGACACTCGAAATATTGGGAGAAAAATTACAAGAGCATTAGTAGGTAAGTACTCGTGTTACAATATGTTCATATGCTCAATAAGTAATTAAACCTAATAACTGTGTTGCAATCCTTTTCTTATAAACCAGAAATTTTGGTGCACAGTTTGACGTCGTGATTGATGGGCATCTAGATTTATACACTGTTCAAAAAATCTCGAAACCAATTATTGATTCATATAATAGCGGTTTGTAGATATCACCAGCCTTACTTGGGTTTTTTAAGTTCTTCAATATCTAAATAAGTGAAATATAAAGAAAAAGTGGGGGATGAGATTGGCAAAGAGCCTTAACACTTGTTGTACTGTGATTATTCTTTATTCTTAAGTGGAGTGTAATTTCAAATTTCATAAGTGCTTGTGGCTTATAAAATCCGTGTTAATAGCTTTTTTTAAAATTGATTTTAATGGTATTAAGTTAACCTAAAAGACACTTAGCATTCGTATTGCAGCCACATTTAATTTATTTTTGAAATGAAATTACTGCTCGACTTTCTTATATTAGTTTTTAATCCGTGTTTAAGGGGATGGGGTAAGATTTACTACCTACGCACATAAAATTACACATTATACTATTTTAAGTAAACTTTATGGTCGGGTTGATTTTAGCATATCTTTCAACCACTAGGCTGTATGAGACTTGGACCTATAACTTGATTTGCGATACGAACCACATAGCTCGCCGAGAGTCAAACCGAGTCTCCCACATGAAACACGCATACACTAACCACATAGACACGAGCGTAATCTACCCTAAATATGAGTTTAATATGAGATATTCCTTCAAAATATAGAGCTCCTTCGTGGCTAAGCGGTTAGCGCACGCGCCTTTGGCGTGGAAGATCCGGGTTCGATTCCCGGTGGAAGCTCATGTGGTTCGGATTCCCCGTTAATCAGTAGGTCCACGTCTCATATAGCCTCGCTGCTGAACGGGACGTAAAGCTCAAAATCATCCTTCAAAATATATAAAGGCTTTTTTTTTTTTCGTCAGCGAGAGTTCATTATTTAGCATTCCTAACTGAGAAGCTGTACCTTATCCCATTACACGCATCAGTGTGAACAGTGTAAGCAGTAATTTATTTGTTAAACAGTGTCCAATATCGTAGAGTATAGTAAAACCTATAGAGTTCGCTCACAAGTAAGTATACAGTTGTTGCTTGCGTGTTGACACTTCTGTTCTTGACAAGAGCCTGACATCCATAGCTCTGCTAGGCACAGTCTTGTTGCACAGCCTTATACAGTACTAGGTACAACAAGGTTATGAAAGGCGGCTTCTGTGTTTATATTGGGCACCGGAGCATACTGGAACTTGGAAATCTGATTCAGTTGTGGATACAAAGTACGTACCATTCCCCATCACAGTAATTCTGCTTCATGAAGGATTGTACAGTCCGCAGTAAAAAAAACCTGCAATATGAACATGTAAGTTTATTGTAAAACGACGAAGTCTTTTGCTCCAAAATAAGTGTGCTGGGGAGGACGCGGAGGTTTCTTGTGGCGTAATTCGTGCCAGTTAAGCGTTATGTTCATTCCCTGCGCTGTTAGGCGTAGTTTCACAATAAACTTACATGCTCATGTTGCAGATTTCTTGCTGCGGACGGTACATAATACATATATTACTTGTTACGTTTCGGTACCCATATGTTGCCTTCGTCAGACTTATCGGGAAAGAAGCGCTAAGGAAAAAAAAACACTCATTTGGTACCGAACCGAAACAAGTGTTATATGTTTTCTTTATACATAGCATTATGAACCTTGTTTCAAAATAACTTTGTTATAGAGGTTCCTCTGAAAAGTTTGTACAAGGCAAAATAACTCGCCTGACGTGGATACAAGTAACAGAGTGCTTTCTTTAACTAAAAATTATTCGATGTTTGCAGACAAATTATTTTTTTCTCCAGGATTTCAATCTACGCCATGCCTATGTATGTGATATAGAGTTAGCACAAAGGCAACATTAAAATTTGGAGGGCATTGCAGAATGTACTATGAATTACACCTTTCCTTTTACACAGTTGAAAAAATGTGAAGTGGAAACAACTTTACTTCGAATTAATGTGAAATTCTGTTACTTGCATTTATTTCATCACACGATCATGCTTTTTAAGTTGTAACTGATAGATGATTATGAAAGCACTCGTGAAATGAGAATCTGGCCAGTCTCGGACTGGAGGGTATAGGGCCACGGCAGGAGCCTCACTTGGAGGGACCCCATCTTTATTATTATTATTATTATTATTATTATTATTATTATTATTATTATTATTATTATTATTATTATTATTAGTCTTGTAAAACCTTTGCAATAGGGAGGGGGGTGGCTTTTATTCATAAAGCTGTCAACTTCATTTACGCTTGTCAAACGACTAACAGAGAGTAAAGGCAGGACTTTGGCCCCTATACACTTTTAGACAACACGATGCTGGAGCCCCACTTTTCATATTGTTGAAATATATTCTTACTAAGCTACAAACAAAGGACCCCAAACAGAATTTTATAATACTGTTAGTTTAATTCCAAGACTACATTCAATGTTGAGGGCTAACGGACTCTGAAAATGGAACAAACTACAATATATATATTTAGAGTGTGCCCCGGCAGGGATTTCTGTCCTCCTGCCCTGGTCAGTCCGAGTCTGAATGTGGGAGGAAACTGGAGAACTCCGAAAGCACGAACACAATTTTGTCCAGAAGTTCACATGTTGGATCAAACCACACTCCATACACCAAAGGTGAGTGCCCTATCATTGTTCCTTTCTGCTGTAAGTTTGTGGGGAAACAGCTCCCATAAATAAGTTGAAAAGTACTTGCAATTTATTATTTTAAGAGCTCGTCATTCAATACTTTTCTCCTTGTTATATAACATGTTTTGATGTTAAGGAGATATCGTTTTTAAGATGAAGATCTCTAAACTTGACGAGAGATTGTTGAAAAAAACCTTGTAATTTGATGGTGATGCTATTGTAAAGAGCAGTGCGATATCGATGATTATGTAAAAGTGTTCCTTGAAAGTGTAGGAGGTAAGTGGAGACTTTTCTACTTTATCTTACTGAGATAATAATCTGTGATTTTTAAGGGGACGTACTATTCTTGATATTTGAAATTCTAGATTATCATTTGATATCATACGTAGTGGCATAATTAGACTGATTCAGAGACGTATGTAGACCTGGGTTCTGAGGATTCAAATTCTCCACCCCCCCCCCCATACATGAAATTCCCACTTATCTGTAAATTTATTATAATTTTGTGAGTGATTTTATAAATCTTTGTGCAGGATGTTTCAAAACGAACACCGACAACGTTTGGGAGGTGATTCCTCACACGAAGATAAGACAAAAGGTATAGACCAACTTGGGTGCACAAATGCTTCCTTTCGGAGTTATACGCTTCCGAAATCATGAAGAAATGAAGTTTAAAGGTCCATAGCTCCAAAACTATGGGACCTACTGTAGTCGGGTCAACACTTCACATAGGAACTAGTATGTGCCCTATCCAAATAACCATGTTTCAGAATCCTGCGATACCTTTGCAACAATTTTTCTAGAGGTAGTTGGTGAGTATTTCAAATTACATGCCCATAGCCAAACTCCCTCTATAAAAAATGTTGCGTGAGTACCTTAGGATTATCTTTGTGTGAGTAATCACCTCCCAAACGTCGGTGTTGTTTTGGAACACCCTGTATATTTTATCCTGATATTGGATTCGGACTCCTCCCACAATTCCTGCGTACGGTTCTGGATGCTTTGTCGGCCAGTATGGACTTGATGTTCTTTTGACGGAAGAGTATTGCCCGAATATCGACCTTCCTTTTCTTTCCTATTTTACCTTCTGCTGTACTTTCTTCAAAATTCAATTTTTTCTTGAATAGCGTGAAGGTAGCTTGAACATTATATTGAATTGTTTTACATAGTTAAAACCCATGTGTGAGCACTAAGTGTGTTGCCAACAACAGTTTCAACGAAGCACCTTCGTCTTCATCAGTGTAGAGAGAGAGAGAGAGGACGTTGCCTCCGAATTGATTTGTTCATCTTTTCTCTCTCTATGCTGAAAAAGATGAGGGTGATAACTGTGGTCGACACTAACAATGTATCAACCAGTTTTTTTTTTATTATTCATATCCCCTCTTAACTTATTTTTTCTCTTCAATATTTCGAATATTAGCAATGTGTAAGATCAGTGTAGACGAATCTATATATGCAGTTTTTAAGTTGCTTCCGTGTAGGCGAATGGTTGATGCGAGTTGGCCACGAGTTCGATTCCGTTGTGGTGAATAATATTTCGGTGTTTGACTTAGCAACATAAGGCAATTAGAAGTGATCTTCGTTAAGGGGTAGCGCATTTCAGTCTATAAAACTAAAGAACCAACTTCGTGGAAGGCGGTATGTTGACCAAACCCGCTCCAAAGGTGCGCAAAGTAATATGGGAGACTTTTTTTTTTTTTTAAATACCACTTGGATTATGAATTTTTAATGTACCAACTGTCCGCACGAGAGACTTGGGCTCGATTCTTTATGAAAGGTCATTCGATTCGGTCATCGTATATTCTCGGTACTCAAGAGGGACGTTAAATCAATAACTGTTGTTGAGAAGTCATAACGATAAAAGTTAAAATTCTATTGCCACCAAGTAAGAGAATTGCTACACATTTTATCACCACTAGCTGTATACAACATTTGAAACATTTTCACTTTCCTTCCCGTGACTGGTAGCGATAAAATGTTAAATTTTACTGATGTGACTTCTCTCAAAAGCTTCCTGCGAAATAAAATACTTACGATATAACAACTATAAGATAGAAAGCTGGAGAGAGTGGCTAGTGTTTTTTTTTCTTTCTTTCTTTCTTAGAACAATCTTTTCCTCAAAATTTTAGTCTCTATTTAGTCAGAATTATTAACAGTAATGAAATTTGGTGGGTTTTTAATTTCACACTCAATTTTGAAATTGCTTTAACTGGTGTGCAACTATCATTTCAGCACCATTTCTTTAACGATTATTTAGTTGACAATGTTTACATTACAAAATAGAGTGGATAAGCTAAATGAACTATTCCATTCGCGTAATTGATAGCTGTAACCTTGATTAAACGGTCGTTTTTTTTTTTTTTTTTTCTTTTTCAAAACTTTTCTGTGTTCTAATGTCTACAGGAGTACTCACATGGAAGATAATAACACAAAGTTCTTCATTAAATTTCTAGGAAGGAAGGATTGGAAATACACAATTGATACATTGATTGTATTTTATTTATTTTTATTATAAAACTAGTTCCAGATACAGTACGTTCATCATTTTACACTAAAATGTGCAACAGCGCGAAAGAAAGCAACAAGAAAAATGTAACAAAGGTATTTTGTTAAAGTATTAAGAAATATTTACAACTTAATTTTTGGACAATGGAATCCGTAAGACTTAAATTCACTAGGAAGTGTTTACATGATTGGACCTTTGGAATATTCCAAGTCTAGATATTGAAAGATAGAAACGTTTTGTAGTCTGTGTTGCACGAAAGGATACTAAAAATAAATAAAAAGCTAGTTTTTTTTTGGGGGGGGGGGGAATAGAGTTTATAGTTTTTTTTTTTTACGTGCACTGTATGTATTATTTTGTGTTGTCATGATAGTTCCGTTATTGGACCTAGGTATCTCAGGAACACTTACAACGAACAATGGCTGAAAAGAAGTCAATAACAGTGTGTAACTTGGAAAGATGTGAGAGACAAAGCATAAACCAAATAGTAAACAGTAATCCACTACAGGGGAAATTAGGTGTTATAATAAGTAGGTAGTCTAGTCAAATTTTGAGTTTCTGTGAATCTTTCAATACTCCTAACATACGCATAGATTTTTTTGTAACTAGCAATATGTTCACGAGAAGTAAGTCTATTATTAAACATAACACCAAGGTAGTAATCAAAAGTTTGTATTGCATAAGTTATGTTCAATTTACAGAAATATACTTTTAATTAAGGTCATATCCTCTGAAAATGCGAAGTATTGAAGCTCCGAACCACTAAGAAAATTTAAAAGGCCGGTATTGTTTTCCTCGAGGCCTTGTCAAAAGAATTTAGACTGTTTTATTAAAAGAACATGATCAACCTATTTGTTCCTGTAAGTGAAAAATATTAATAGAGCATTCCACGATTATGTCTTTTGGGCTCAGGGAGACCGATGGATGATTAAGGGAAGTAAAATGAGGATGAAAACCTTGGTGCAATGAGGATATGGGAGGAAACGGGATGTTCAATTGAGTAAGGTAACTCACATGCACATCGAAATGTATAATTCGTCGGAAACTGATGTGTATCTAATATACGTGTTTCACACTTTCTGTCTCTCGTTGATGATGAAAGAAGGATGTGTCGAAACTTATTTTTTTTTTCTATTTTAATAACAAAAATACATAAAGTAAAAGGGGAGGGGAGAACTAAGCAACCGTATGAGATGGAGGGGATAATTATATTCTTGTTTCGATGCTTTTTAAATACTTGTACGTGTGAGAAGTTACAGGGATCCTTGGTCTGATTTTTTTTTTTCTTGGGAAAATAAAACATTAATTATACAGTATACATTTTGTTTCAGCATACACTGCGTATGCGAGGATTTAGTTCATACAACAGGATTCCCTTTAATACTACAAATCTGATCAAAGTAAATAATTGTGTAAACTGTTCAATACGAAGGCAGGTGAGAAACAAATAGTGTTTGTTCCTGTGAGAAGAATTTTCACATAATAAACTTAAGGAGAAGCTGTGATGGATTTAGCTACACTGAATTGAAAACTTTTTCATTATATATTTCGGGTCTATAGGGGAAGGGGCAGGGGCGGATCCAGGACGTACGTCTGGGGGGCGGTGGATTTTAATACTACTACTTAGAGCTACTTTTAAGAGCTCCAAACTCTAGAATGGGTTTTATTTATGTATAAAATAAGAAAGTTTCCTCTTTTGGGTGCCCATCGCACCCCTTGGATTTGATCCTGGGGGGGGGGGGATGACAGAATAGTTCATGCGTGCAAGTGACAGGTTAATGAAGCTGTACCGATGAAAGCTTTATAGGCATATTAAAATATTAATTTATTATATTAATAATCGAAAACGTCACTTTTTTTTTCACCTTCAATAACAAATGTGATTTCGGCCGTGTCTCATATGTGTAGAATCATTCTGTCTGTTTGCGACATAGTTCTCAGTATAGCCTACTACTATTTTTTTTCTCGTATCATTTGCAATATCAGTCTTTTATTCCTTACTCTTACTTTTCCTTACCTTATTCATTGATGCTACAATCCTTGTAGTACTTGGACCTCCTTCAAGTTAAGAGTTTTATTCCTCTCTGTTCTTTGCTTTGCTTCTCCATGCCATTATTCCCATCTTTTTCTTCGGTCAGTGGTTCTCAAACTTTCGGATAACGCGGACCCTCCTGTTCATTCGGAAAGTGATCCGCGGACCCCTTTGCAATGTTATCTGAAATTTCACATGGTATTATTAAAAACTATACTGATTAGAAGTACCACTGATAAGAAAAAGATCAAGAAAAATATTGCAATAAGTAATTTATTCTAAAGATATATGATTGTTTCCTAGTGAACGAAATTTCAATTGAAAATATAGTAACTTTCAAGACTGAAAATCAATGTACTTTTTTTTTTTTTTTTTTTAAAAAAAAAAAAGGAAATTCACTTGATAAACAATGTTCTCAAATGTGGGGTCACTTATATGAGGAATTAAATTCTTTCTGTTTTTCCATAATTCCAATGAAATACTAAATAAGTTTTGTCAACATTAATCTTAGGTCCGATTCCACATTAAAACGATTTCGCTTTCAGGCTTTAATACTGCAAAGAGCAGAAAAGGTCTGTTCGCATAAGTAATTGGTAGGGAAAGGCATCAAATGTTGGAATACCTTTGTAGACAACTCTTCATACTCAGAGGGCAGAAATTTAGTAAAGTAGGAAAACATTTAAATTTACAAACGTAAGTATAATTTCTAATTGCTTTCTTTTTAGTAACTGAGAAGAATACTTCTTGCATAACAGCTGTGAGTTCCATTTTATTATAACACATTTCAATTTTTAGGCGTCGCAGACCCCCTGGCTACGTCCCACGGATCCGCAGGGGTCCGTGTACCTCACTTTGAGAACCACTGTCTTAGGTCATTCAGTACATCGTCCAACCATCTGAGTCTCTGTCTCCCAATGGTTCTCCTTCCTTTGAGGGTTTCCTTGTAGATTTCTTTCACTCCTCTATGACCATCCATGCATTTTAGGTGTCCCATAATCTACCTTTATTTCCGTTACTATATCACTATTATTGTATAATAGTTTTAACTCCGAGTTTGTTATTCTCCATGTTCCATTTTCGCAAACAGGCCCATCTTCCTTAATATCTTTCTTTCCCATCGTCTTAGTTGTTCTTGTATCTTGGTTGTCAGTGACCATCCTTCTGATCCATACATTATGACCAGACTGTCTTGCACATTTTTATTTGTAGATAGATTTTGCCCTTGGTATGTTCGTCAATGAGTAATAGCATTTGTTTCCTGCTGTTATTCTTGCTTTTATTTTTGTTTCTATTTCATTGATTGTTGTGCCTAGGTATTTGAATTCCTGTACTCTTTCATATTTCTGTTCTCGTACTTTGAGTTATGTTACATTTCTCTGAATCTTTTTTTGTCTGGTGTTTATCATACTTTTAACCCTATTTTTCCAGCTTCCTTTTGCATCTATTCCAGTGTGCGAATTGAAAAATTTTCCCAGGGGGGGATGAATTTCACCCATATGCGCACCCAGTCCTCCCCCCATATATATATATATATATATATATACACTAACAAGTACAAAACAGTTGAGATGTGAGATCTTTCATAAATTTTCACTCAAGTAATATTTAGGTTAGCTACGCAAAGTAGACCTACTTATCTTTATGTCCACTTAAAAATACTCCAGAGGGGGAAAAAGTTATCCCTGCCAGGGATAAAAATTTTTCTTCTCCAGGGTGGGAAAGATTTTTGTCAGGGGGGGAAATCCCTGGCATCCCCCCCGCCAATTCGCACCCTGATCTATTCTATTGTGGTTATCAGGTATTTGTCCTGTCTACTAATAATATTCACTTCAGCATCCTTCAATGGTACTAAATTTCGAAGACTTGGGGAGTAAATACAAGGAAGAAATGTACGTCCCACGATTATGCTGGTTAGGCTAAAGGAGACGGTGATGATGAGAAATGAATGAAATGGTGGAATGAAGAAATTGGGAGGAAACGGGAGAATCCCGAGAAAACGGTTTTTGTGCACCACAAAGTTCACTTGGCGCGAGCTTGGATCGAACCAGGGACCTCATGCACCAGAGGTGAATACTCTACCACTGAAGGAAGAAGAATTGGTTAAGCCGTTGACGAATAATCTTATTCTCAAAGAGGTGTGTGACAAAAGAAACGAAGGAAGATAAAAAAGAGGGAGTAAGAGATTACGGTTGAGGAACAGTATAGTAACGGTTAATTGTAGTACTTCTGACATTGTTCTATTTTTAATTGTTCTAATTCAAAAGTTTCTTCTATTTCTGACCAGAATAGTGTTTCGTTGTTCTCCGGAAACCGATTCAGTTTCCACAGAAATAGTTTTGTTTGTTTTCCAAAAGTTTTCAGTGAAACCAGTTTCGGTTGAAAACCGAACCGGTCGGTTTTTCTGGTTTCGGTTTTTGTAGAAACCTGTTTTCCAGTTTTTACAAAAACCGGTTTTGCCCATCCCTAATACAAACACCTGAAATGTTATGAACTTGGGAGTTTCAACCGTCTTGATGATGAAATCCTGCTTATATCACTGCTACACATTGATATAGGATATATAGCTATCAATTCCAAGTGAAAATCTGCATTGGTTTTCAGCCTTTCAATTGTCTTTGTATTTTGAGCGTTTTTATACTTTATTATTAGCACAATGGCAGTTCTAACCCGGGGCTGGGGGCTACGCCCCCACCTTTTGGATGGCAAATATAATTGAAGCTATTATTTGTATATTTTTTGAAAGTTTATTGCAAACTCATGATATATCTATCATAGTCTGTGGTCAAGCTGGCTCCCTCAGTTTTTACCTTCTAGACAGGGGCGTCATTTAGGGGGCAATTGCCCCCCAAGAGTTTGAGGAATGCATATACTTTAATCGATTGTCTACTAATATACTAGTACAAAACGCGAAAGTCTTATGTCGGTGGTGCTCTTGCCCCTCTCCCAAGCGAAGTCCGAAATGGCGCTCCTGCTTTTAGATCCGCCATTGCATTAGCAATTTCAGTGTAATAGTTAACCTTTTAAAAAAGTTTCACGCACTTTTTCATGACATATATAAGTTTGAGAATTGAATGGATCTTATTTTAGGTGTTGCACGTTACCAAAAATGTAATATCGCTTGCCAAAGGACCAAAGTGTTAGAAAACTGCGCGATTCCTGAGTTTAGTATATGGAAAGACAATTAATGGACCATTTATAAGCAATGGAAATATACTCTCAGGGTTTTCATGGTTACACGTAAGTGGCAAAACATGATGGACCCTATTCAGTAACAGTTTACGTCAATATTTGCGCTTTAGTTTGCGATAATAGGTATAGCAGCTATAGTTGATTTGTGCAAGTTTTGCGTCAAATTATCCTTTCGCAATCTTTTGCGAAAGCTACTACGGAATAATGCTCATGTCCACTCCTTGATACTACAGCATTTCCAACCGCAACAACTGGTGGAACTGATCGACCATACCTCCTTCATTTTGCTATTGCCGTACATTTAGATAAGGTGACTTGAATAGCAATTGATCCGTAAATAATTAAGAACACTTGTTACTTTACACAATCAAACATGAAACCTGATTAGAATTTAATTAATGGTTTGGGTTCTTTTAATCTTCTCACTATATTCTTCTACGCGCACTTGGGGATATATTGCATCATCCTGAAGTAATAACAGGAGACGTCCATTCTCACTAGTTATATTTCGCTAGACAACACACACACACATATGATGACACCGATTTTACTGCTAATTTATGTATTCGTATCTTCTAGTAATTTGAAATGTAAATTGTGAGAATGATAATTCAGAAAAAAAAAAAGACCGGGAAGACATTGTTTTAGGTCATGGTCGATTTTCTTTTGTTTGTGCTGTGAAGCGTGAGTTAACCTATGTTTCGATATAAAGAATTCATCATTTTCTTTGTACAAGGGTTCAATGACCTCACAAGCTGGCGATACAGGATATCGAGCGCGACAGTTAGTTACGTAAAACTTTTGCTTCGATACTCTTAGTTTCCGGTTGTAACGTGACGTAGTGTGGATATTTCATTTAAAAAAGGAAGTTGTAAGGGAAGTTAAAATGCTATTTTATTATTATTATTATTATTATTTTGAAAATGCTTTTGTCAGAAATAGAAAAACTCCTATCATTTTTAGTAGGAGTTTTATATATTGCATATGAACTAGCGTGCAAACTGTACGGTATCGCGATTCAGAATTTTTAGGGTTGAAATCACATATCTTCTTTCGAAACAGGCAGTCGAAATCATCACATTCGTAGTGAGGGGAGCAGTCGTTCTCTCAGAAATAGTTCCGGGGGAGGGGCACACGTAGTATTCCGGGAGGGCACTGCTGGTACTATTTTATTTATTATATTATAGACGTATTATTTTGGTCTCGTCCGGGGAGGCACTCTCACAGCTCCGGGGGGGGGGGCACTCCACCCCAAAAGCATGTCTGGAAGAAACACGGTGGGACGCAGGAATGTAAAATCTCCACAACAGATGATACAAAATCTTCATTGTCAACCCAAAGATCCGAAATATCAGCAGCAAGTGCTCTCTCTGAAACTGCAGTAGCTATCTTAGAAACTAAAGCCTGTGACAAACATCTTGGCATTTCAGCTAAACGAATAAATCGCAAGCTCTGGCGCGACGTTGCCAAGTGGTAAAGAGGTGTGTACACGGCTAAGCAGACAAACTACAGCGCGATCAGGTGACAGGGAATAGACGTGGGATGTGTACAAAATAAACGTGGCAATACCGCTGGCCTCGCATTTGCTAGCAGTATTTAAAGGGAACTTGGAGCGCCACCTTCAAATGCCAAGATGTTTGTCACGCCGCTTAGTAAAACATTGTTCAACAACCAATCTATGGGCCTATGAATGTAACTTATGAGCTATTTAATTAGAGAAGCTCTCATAATAATGTTTAAATTCACTGAACTAGCTTGTATATTTTATTGTAAACTAAAAACCACACATTGTTATTGTTAGTGACTAATTAAGATTTTTGGATAGTTTTCTCATTGAACTTCAAGCTGGAAACGAGTAACAATTGCAATTGGAAAACACTCTCTTGTTATATGTAGTTATTTTTCCATATTTTAGTTTTCAGCAAGCTGGCTGAAGAAAATAAGCTTCACCGCTGCACTTGAATGAGAAATGCTTAAAATGCACCAAATAATTTTAGATAAACGAGGAAATATTGGTCTAGGGCTCTCGTAATTTTTGGTTCCAACATTGTTCCAAAAGTCATGTGTTGTTACCAAGTGGAATGTTTCTATTTGGTAATAATTACCATTCAGATCAATCTGTTGGAATTATTCATGTACAGTATATATAGTTAGATATCTGCACTTTTGTGGGATCTACGTAATAGTTCAATATCTTCCACAATACTATCTTCAAAATTAATCCTTTGAAGAATTTGCCTGACATACTCTTATGTACAAGTCCAAACATCTTGTTTCAACAGGAAATTGCCAACAGGAGCCCTAGCTCAATGATATACACTCATGTCCAAAATTATTATCGCATGTCTATAAATATGTTGTTCTAGGAATATTATTTGATAACGAATTCGCCCGGTATTTCTTATAATGTTAGTATGTGTATAATCGGCAAAGATATGTATGTGGCAAATTTCATGTCAAAAGAGCATGAAATAAGAACAATAAAACCAAAATAAAACATTATTGTGCATTTAGCAACATTTTATTTTACTCTCTCTTAATTTTTGTATTTATACTTCTTTTCTCATGAAATTTACCATAAAGATGCATTTCCCGATTATGCACATAGTATCAGTATCAAAAGTACTCTGCAAATTTATTATCAAATTATATCAGAAAATGCTAGTTACTAATGTAATAAGTTATAAAAATAATTTGACTTCTTTCGACGAAAGAAGGAATCACATTTGGAGAACTTACCGGAATCAAAAAATTCGATTCAGAGAGGAACAAATCCTCGTTTGGAGGAATCAAATTGAGAAAAACTAAGGAACTCAGGATCATTTAACATTGAGAAACCAAAGAATTGGATCAGAATGAATGAATCCTTGTTGGGAATGGGCCAAAAGGAATCGTCTCCATGATAAGAGTCAAAATATCTATCACTACCAACCAACTGTTCAGTAAAGATACCATTCCTTCAACCAGGAAACACTACAAAAATATATTTCTAGAACAAATACAATAAAATAAATGGAAAAGGTTACTCTGGACTGACGAATCTAAATTCCAACTTTTTCGCCTTTCAATGGTAGAAGCTTGTGCATCGTCGTCCTGAAGAAGATTTGTTTTGGGCAAATTTTATTTTTTAAAATTTTGTTAAATATGATTGAAATATTTAATGACCCAGTTTAAGGTAATAATATTACATAAGTATATATTACAAATTGATTTGGAAAAGCAACAGACACTTGATAAAATTTCAAGACGAAGTCAGTAATATCACATCATTATCTTGGGATAGTTCTTCTCACGAGACGAGATGAGAAATAAAGTTTCGTCTCGGTTCTCGAAGAATTTTTTCTCGTCTCGTCTCGATTCTCGGAAAAAGATAATCTGTCTGAAGAAGGCTATGTTACATAGCCGAAACTGTAACACAAATATATAATCTTAAAATATATATACTGCTTTGATCAGTTGGAGTTTTATTAGCAATATGGAGTATAATGTGTAACGATTTGCATTATCTTTAAACGTTGATAAATTCTCTTTATTCTGTTCATACGTCTGAAAGAAGTAATTTTTGAGTTGATTTTTAGACATGACTATCGAAGATGACTTTCGGGTATCTTCCGGAAGGTCGTTTTACAATTTCAGGCCTGTGCAAGTGAATGAATTTGACACAGTACACACTTTGTGCCTTGGCAGAGAAACTAGTGACGTTTCGTTAGTTCTGGTGTTTTGTTCATGAGATTCGCGCTAATATTGAAAACGCTACATTAGGTAGTTTTTCTTTCTTTTTACTTATTAATATCTTAAATAAAGTGTTACTGTATGTTACATCTACGTTGTACCTTCAATCTCATCCACTTCAGCCAGTGGTACTATTCAGCCAGTTCGCACCAGTTCACTAGAACCGGTTGTTAAAGTATTTGTAATTCGCAGAACCGTTTATTATACCCTGACATCAGGGACATACGCAGGAATTTATTTCGGGAGGAGTTCAAAGCTTTTCGGTAGGGTCCAAACACAATTTCAGCTTAAATTATATTAAAAATTGTAAAATTGCCCCTAACATTAGACTAAATTTACAAAAAAAAAAAAAAAAAAAAAAGTCTGGATTTGGCTGGTGATCCGGACCTCCAGGACCCACCCCCTGCGTACGACCCTGCCTGACATAGTAAATTTTACTGAGTTATACCCAGAATAGTAAATTTTAATTTAACTATATTTAACTTTTAATTTAACTTTTAGAAATTGTTATAGCTACAGGATTAAACATGTGATCTCGCAGAACAAGCTGAGTGTTTATTTCTTAATCCCAAATGCTCAGATATCAAGAATGAAAACTGAAATCACATGAGTGTAATGGTGAGGGTTATTTAAATTGAAACGCATACATACTATTATCAACAATTGTCGATCCATTGCTGGATTAAGGTTTTTCAAATACTTTTTGACAACCATCTATCTTAGATAATTCGTTTCCAAGATATTCGCAGTATTACCTAATTTCGTCACAACATCTTGTACTAGGATGCTGTGTAGGGCGCAACTTGTCACTTGTAGTACCCAGTAAAAATTTTGCTTTTGTCTGCCTTATATATATATAATCATGGGCGCCCGAAGGGAAGGGTAGGGTGGGGCCTGAGCCCCCCTCTGCACAAGAAAGTGTATTAAATTTCTTACGATTTTCTTAATAAAAATAAAAAATACCAAACGTAATATAGGAACGAGCCCCATATAGAAAATTCTCTTCGGGCTTCCATGATATATATATATATATATATATATATATATATATATATATATATATATATATATATATATATATATATATATATATATATTAAATACAGTGTGGCCCAAAAGTAGGTATATATCCCTGCATTCATCAAGTATAACATTCTAGTTTATGGGTTTATTTGTTTCGGCTCTTCGAGCTTAAGATGTTAGTAAAAATACATTAAGAACAAATAATAAAGCAACTAAGTCTACCTGATGGTTAACGATAAGAAATGATAAATGATATAAAATGCAGTACGGTACTGTATACCTACTTTTGGGCCATCTTGCATATATATATATAAGGTACATATGTGTGTGTATGTAGATAGATAGATATAACCGGTTATTTAAAAAATAGAATAATACCACTGACTACAGTTCTTCAAAGTAGGTAGTTTAAATGATCCGAAAATGACAGGTTAAATATATAATTGACGAAGTATATTTTTAATTCTTTGCAATTCTATTTGATAGATGGCCCTCGTATAGTGCCTAAATATGGGTGCCAAACAATCATGTCGTCACAAACTGGCCATCCAAATTTCTGGTCCATAGGGAAAGAACTGGAAGCAGTTATTAGTTGTTTTGTTTTTTAATGTTATTTTATAGATACTACCTAGTTCACTTTCCGTATCTTTAATATTTTTTATTCTCTAAATTACCGGCATTCACTAAATTAAAAAAGAAGAAAAAAAGAAAGGGAAGCAAAGAGTCATAACAAAAAAAAAAAAAAGTTCTCAAACGCACTTAAAGAGAGATTTGAAAAAGTATTTTCTATAACAGTAGAGAAACCGTAGGACTTATCTAGTAACTGTCAGCTGTGCTGTGCTGTATGTAACTGGTGTATGTGAACGCTATGCCCTAATTGAGAGAGAGGAGAGGAGAGGAGAATTATTCGCACAAACGACTAACGTCCGGTGTGCCAGTATGTCACTTTTAACGGAGGTCGAATATACTGTGACCTTCATTTCACAGTTTAGCATGGGCTACTTCCTCTTCTTCTTTTGCCAGCTGATAAAATTTTTGCTCGCAAGTTTCCTGGCGGCTTATATTATGAAAACCAGTGGTGACCAATGCAAAGCAGGTAGGTGGTCAGGTGGTCATACGCATGGGAAGAAGAAATATTATGATCTTAATGTTGTACCTAAATTTATTTTTAGTATACGATTATATATAGGCCTATAAAACTTGGGACAGAGGGCCCGTTCCCCTCAGAAATGAAAACCTCTGCACTGTCTCCCACACGTTGATTATCTTTAGCCAGAATACTTGGTATCAGCAGGCGCACACCCAGAAATTTTAATGGGTGCTCAGCAACCATTGATTCTTTTTGTTTGAATTAATTTTCAAATAACACTTTCATGTCGTCAATAGGAAAAATAGGTCATCTAATGTGAGTTTTAGCAAAAAAAAAAAAAAAGTGATAATTACAATGAATAATTTGACAATTTCGTTTTATTTCAGCAACCTATGTCTTCTTGATGGAAAGGGGCGCGGTGGCTCAGTGATAGAGCGTTCACTTCCGGTGTTTGGAGTCCCTGGTTCGATCCTAGCTCGTGCCGTGTGGACCTTGTGGTGGACAAACACCGTGCTCGTGGGTTTTCTCGGCGTTCTCCCGTTTCCTCCCACTTTCTTTATTCCATCATTTCATGCATTTCTCATTATCACCATCTCCTTTAGCCTAACCGGCATAACTGTGGAATGTAAAACTCAAAGATTTGATTTTATTTTTTTTTTCCTTGATGGAATTAGGGGGATCCCCCAGTCTGAGAACTATAGATGGATTGGATTTTTTTAGAGAAAAAAAAAAAACAAGAGAAATAGATCTTTTGTGATTTATTTACTGCTATACGTAAGCGCTAGTCGTTGCCGGGTTTTAATTAAGAACCTGGATTTTAAAGAAAAGCAGGAGGAGAATGTCCTGAAAGGAATATTTCCACCCACAATCATGACATTTCGCGAGTAATTATCCTCTGATGTTATGTAAGCCTACATAACAAAGGGGTAAAGTTGGTTGCATAGAAGACAGGCCGTTCTTAGAAACAACCAGAAAAGAAACGTGTATAACATTTGATCCCCAATCCGGTGACTTCAGGTGACTTCTTTCTATGGGAAAAGTTGCTGACAGACACACACACACATACATAGAGACAGATAAGAGTACCGAAGCACCCACTAAAAATGTAAAATCAACGCGTATGCATGTTACGTTACGAGAAGAGTATGTGTTGTGTGGGTTGCAGGCGATACCATTTTTTACTTCTCAGAATAACTAAAAGACTGTATTTGGAAAACATTTATTCAAAGTAACTATTAAGTACTAGATCCTTAAGACAAGAATCAAAATTCAATTGAATTGTTTCTGTTTTTATTCTTTTTGCTTAAAGGTATGGGAATACTGATTATAATCAGCATTTCTTTTGAATGTCAAAAAATTAATGAACAATTGTCAGTTAAATTTATGCATTAGAATAACAATTGAATTCAGGTGATAACATTTATTATCTTCATTTTAAGATTGCAGTTTTGTTTTTAAATCAAGAGCATTGTACTTATTTAATCTTTTTTTTTTTTTTATATAGGTTTATAAATCTTTATAGAATATATGTAGGCGTAACATATGGTACGATATAGTTAACTGACACAAATATTTAAGACTTACATGTACTGTTGCTACGTTAGATGTATGTATAAGAAAATAACCTTGCTGACGTATATGTCTCTGTGTTCCTATGTTTATGATACATACAATATATATATCTACCCACCCGCATTCCAATTTCGATTTCTTTTATCAACAATCTAAGAAAGTGTTATTCGTACTTTGTTGTGGTGACACTACGCGCCTGTCACAATGAAACCTCTCATTATTCAGTATTGTATATATGGATGCAGAGAACCAAAGTTATTTCTACGTTGTTCCGTTATGTTTAATTCACATATACTATATCGTCAGGTGTGGGTCTTAATCACGCGGAAGTTGATTATTAAGGAAGCAGTAATAACCCTGCACCTGGGAATGGGAATACGGGAAACTCCACGTCATCCGCGGGGGGAGAAATTAATATTCTGCTATGACGTTCCTTTTAGATGGAAAATTTCTTTGTTTTGGTGTTTTCGCTTTTAACCTTCAGGGTTTTTTGGAATATTTCTTATCGGAATGACGTGTTCAACCATACGTGCTGGAGTTATAGCTATCGGTCCAAACCTATTTATTTATTCTATGTGTAGTTCTTCATTTTTCATCGTTTCCTTTAGCTTGAAGGGCATCATCATAGGACACAATCTCAAAAATAAATACTCGAGTGTTAATTTAAATTTCATTCTTTTCTTTTCTTTTCTTTTCTTTTCTTTTCTTTTCTTTTCTTTTCTTTTCTTTTCTTTTCTTTTCTTTTCTTTTCTTTTCTTTTCTTTTCTTTTCTTTTCTTTTCTTTTCTTTTCCTTTCTTTTCTTTTCTTTTCTTGGACTTCCTCGTAGCCAAGAGGTTAGCGTATGCGCCTTTTGCGTTGAGCGCAGGGTTCGATTCCATATGGTTCGGATCTCATGTTAAGATGATCTGGTACCCCTAGCAACCTTGAAAGTTAGCCCATTTAAAAAGCATAGCAAAGTTTTTCACTATTTTCTTCTTTCACTGTAGGTCCACGTCTCATATAACTTCGCTGCTGAAAGGGATGCTAAACTCAAAATCATTATCATATTTTATTTCTTCTTTTTCTTTTTTTTTAACTTTGCGGAACTACAGTATCCAAATTTCGGGGATTTTGTAATAGGTATGACGTTATACCGTACATAATTAAAAAAAAATGTATATATATTCTCTGAACAGTCTGCGACGTTCGGCTATGGATGGCGGTTACTGGGTTCGAGTATTAACTCGGGTAAGGACAATAATGATTTCAGGAGATGGTCCGGGGAACAAAATTCCATTCCCCCGGAGCTACGAAATTCCCCTGCACTGAGACTCAACGTGAGTTACCAGTATTTTTGCAATGCTACTTTCACCCTTTATGTAATAAAAATGCGTCCAGGGGGAAAATTGTTTGAAAATATGGAATCTCTGTCTTGTGTTTCTGTCACGTAGAGATTCAAGTAAAATCAAAGCAAATTAAGTATCAAGCAAAAAAAGAAAAGAAAAGAAAAAGAAAAAAGAAAGAAAGAAAGTCAATTAAGTCAATTAAGATTGAATTGATTGAGAGAATTCCTTTCTCCCCCTGAATGAACTGACATGTACAGTTTTACGTCCCACGAATGTACCTTGAAGCTAAAGTTAGTCTAATTTTTATTGATTTCTTCTTGAAATCTGTTTAAATGGCCCTTTTTCATACGGATATCCATGGGACGTCCAAGACTGATCTGAAATGGACAACGGGACACCCCGAGATCATCCGTATTTGCTCCCGGGACATCTATAGCACCTCTGCGAGATATCCAGATGTCCGCTAATATTCCGGAATATTCAACGGGACCTCAAAGGGATGTTCACTGGTAAACCATGGGATAGTGTGGTCCTAGGAATATCCAGCGTGGGATTTTCGTGCGATCTCCTGTCCCATGCGGGACGTCCTGTAAGACATCCTACGTAGAAATCCTTTAGGACGTCCCATGCAGGACGCCCATGGAATGTCTACTCATTGTCCCAATAATCCCGGAAACTGTATGGAATGATTGTGATCAAAATGGGACGTCCAGGTAACATTGTGTGCTATGTGGGTTAATTCGCGGAAAGTAAACTCTGGTACTATATAATTTTAATATTTTAATAATCTGATTTAATAATAAGTATAAATCTGATTTAATAATAATAAGTAATAAGTATAAAAATATAATGCAAGCTTTTTAAAAAAAAACATACAAGCTTTTTTTTTAAAAAAAGAATCAATTGACTTAAATAAAAAGTAACAAAAGTACAAAATAATTCAAAATCATGAGTATTATTATTATTATTATTATTATTTTTTTTTTAAAAAAAGCCAAACCGAACAACTTTTAAGTTTCTTCATTTTTCTATTTTCGATGTCCAAGATCCTCCTACTAGTGGTCGACTAATCATAGAAAAAAAGTGGATTATATTTTGGCAAAAGTCAAGCAACATCAGTGTATAAACAGTCCAGGACATCGCCAATGTCCTAAAACATCCATCACCGAACAGTGTTAAAACTTTTGGAGAAAGCTGAATACAAAGAAGTTCGTTACCCCTTAGTTATATGCAACCCAATTTACTTTGTTGATTATATGGTTGCCGCATATTTTAGGATAAAGTTTTTAAATCGCGTATTAAAGGGATTATTTGATTTTTTAAAATATTTAATTAATGAGTTACTTGGAGTTTTCAAATATTTTATACGCAGGAACCATTCCTGGTAATAGCTCATTCTTTTAGTGAAAACCTAATGGTTCTCCATATAATTGCGAATATATATATATACATACATACAGAGATTCTCCTTGTTTGGATCAAAAGATTCAATATACTTGAATCACAAATTTTCTTGTAGGATTTATATCTGGAGAACTACATATAGCGTAGCCGAACCTATGATGATGTATAATGTGCTTATTCCGTAGAAAATTCGAAAACTCGATTTATGGGCCTTTGAAAATTGTGTGGCCTCTGATCCAATTGGATCAATAGATGCAATATATTTCAACAAAAACTTTCTTGTACGGCTTATATCTGGAGAACTAATATAGTGTAGCCGAACCCAAACTATCAGTTAACTCAGTATGATGTGCTCATTCTGTAGAAAATATGAACACTCGATTTAGGGGGGCGCTCAAAAATTTTGTGGCCCCTGATCCAAAAAATAATTATTAGCTAAGATCACGATTTTTTCATCCAGTTTTAGTTTTCCTAAAATTATTGTTTTAAGTTTGGTTTTAAAAAGTAAGGGATATTTAACTCTACTTGAAAGAAGAAATGATTAGAATCATTTTATAATTCCAGTACATTTCAAAGGAAACAGATAAATAATTCCCTATATCAATCGATGGACTGAAATAAAATTAATATAGTATAAAGGTACTCAATATCACTAAATTAAACAGACTTCATAAGCTTTGACAACCAAACGTGTGTAAGTTCATGCTATTTTGTCAAAATTATTTGCTAACTGAAAAAAATCTTTTGAAAAACATTTTACCAATTTTTTTTTCTGTATATAGGTACTATATTTGAATTATATTCACATAATTTTGAAATCTATTTTGTTTTTTTGTCTTGTGTCACATATTGTGTTGTACAAAATGTCTTTGTAATCGCTCAAGAATACAAGTAGGCAGTTAGACAGCGATAAGAACAAACAAACGCGTCTAAAAGACACCCAGCATCAGTGTTGTCAGATACCTGTTAAGTAGGACAGGACGTTGTGGGAAAATAATTTCTGTGCTTATGAAAAATGAAAGGAATTAGCGAAACCGAAGAGAAAGTCTCTTATTTTGATGGCCTTCGTAACACTTCACAAGGGAGTAATTGACCCAATTCATATTCATACGTTCACATACATACATACATCTAACACGTAGGCAGTCTATTTATACAAATGAAACTTCTCTTCTTCACTGTATGAGGTGCTAACGAAATAAGCAAAGGTTGAATATGTTGCTTGAAATAAGTAGTAACTTTTTTTTTTTTTTTGTTACAGGTGATCATCGTACGCAATACTTCAGAGAATATGAATGTCCAAACTATAGCCCGTGGACCTGATGTGTTTAGGAAAAAAAAAATACTCAACAAATCTTGCCAGTTTGTTTATCTAGAAAATAGTCAGAATTTTGATCTATCTGTGAACAAGTGTAATTCTATAATTCTAGCACTATTATTAATTACGCAAAAAAAAAAAAAAAAACCTTCGAATATCCTATTTTTAAAAGAGAAATATCTCAGTTTGTGAGTGATGCTAATATGCAAACGTCACAGAATTTAACATTGCGGGTTCCATAAACAGCTAGGCGAATATTTAGATATTCTTAATCTATGTCTTAGTCTGTCAGTCACGCTAAGTTCTAAATAGTTTATAGTCAGGCTAATATTTGAAGCTAGCTGCGCTGTCTCCTACCTGTTGTAGGCAATTTGAAGACGAGCTCAAGTAACTAGTGATTATAATGGACACAGCGTATAGGCTCGACTTAACGCCTAGGTTGAATAGCCTCGAACCTATGGTGCCATATTTGACTTCACTTCCCCTTCTTGTATATTATGGAATAAATTGTTTAGGTATTCTCCACGTCGAGATTCTTTCTCCATTGCAGATTATAGCATCCATCTTGGGACGCTTGATTGACCGCTTCTCGCTGTCACGGCTTTTTCTCTATATAACGATCAACGTTAAAACCGGAAGTGATTGAATTTCAACCACTTTTGGCTTGAATATCGGCTCTAGAATCTCACACAATTCTCAACTTTTGACTCTTTACGTTCTGAGCAAATTTGGTGGTGAATGGTCAAGTAGTTCTTGAGACTTTTTGTCTCCCGTATGAACGGGAATACACCGGCAGGGTAAATATATGTATAGTTTTGGTAAACTAAATTGCGTAAAGGTTACTTACAAATATGGCCTTTTCTGTCTTTAATTATGATTCTATGTACGAAAATCCTGACAAATCTCGTACGTTATTTGCAATTTCTTTCTGACAGGTAGCAAGCTTTTTTTGCGTTTTAATAGACACATCGACATTTAAAAAAAGTAAGCACTAAATATACCATTTTGTGTCCAATTTCGCTCGTTGTTTCAGTGCTCAGAACAATAATTTATCTGACATTAGCCAGTAAAAAACATTTTGAGGAAGGTGATCTGGGGGCAAGATCGTGCTCCAGTGACGTAACACGAGAAGGTTTTTGGATTGTGCGAGGATTAGAACCTTCCTAAACATGTTGGATAGTGGTAATTACAATGATGTATGAGTGTGCAGGTGGCACCACTTGTTCGTAGACTGAGAAGTCTTCTGTGAGATTGCAGCGTTGCTAAACCTCTTCAGTTGATATTAACGTCTTGTAATATTTGTTACGTTAACAGAATTTTTTTTCACTTCTTCAATTATCATGGTCAGTGGCGTATTTAGGGGGTGGCTTCCGGGCTTAAGCCCCCCCCGAAATCTTACTTATTATAGTAAAGTAAATGAAATATCTTGCAGAATTTTTACATTTCTAGGCAAAGCCCCCCCCCCCGAAAGTTAGGAAAGCCCCTCCCGAAACAAAATCGTAAATACGCCACTGATCATGGTAGAATACTATTGTTTTCACATGCAATTCGAATAATTCTTATACCTAGGTAGAATTCAAATCAATAATGAGAGTATTACTCCGCATTTAACATTTCCTACCTTATATATATATATATATATATATATATATATATATATATATATATATATATATATATATATATATATATATATATATATATGAATAAGAAAAATTAAATGTCTTGCAGTTTTATTTTATTGGAAATGTATTAAAAAGTTCTTTTTACATTTATAAAATTTTTAATTTCCTGCTATTTATGTTACGTCTCTCTACCGTAAAAGCAAGATGGCATCACAGTGATACATAACATGAGGGCTGTTCCAAAAGTTTCTGGACTGAGATCACTATTCGGAGTCCGAGTCTGTAGTAGAGTTAGTATGGGTCTCTTTTTAGAAATAGCATCCTTCATACTCTATACACCTTTTCCTATGATGCACTAGCTTCTAAAACTTATGTTGAATACAGTTTTCTAAGAGTTGGTGTAATGTAGTAGATGTGTCAGCTTTCACTTCCCGGTCCATGCTAAACTTCTTTTCGCGTAACTCATTCTAAAGTGTTGAAAAAAAACCAGAAATCTCAGGGTGCTAGGTCTAATCTATATGCAGAATGGACTAGAGACTACGACACATTACTTTTCTCCAAAGCTTCCATGACTTGCTGTGCTACATGTGGCCCAGCGTTGTCCTGCAGGAGAAACTATTTTTCATGAAACAGTGTCAGTTCCTTTCGTTTTCGAACTGTTCCCTTGAAATGCAATTGCAAAATTTTAGCATAATAATCTCCATTCACAATTTAATTACCTTGAACTCAATACAACAGTGCTACTCCACAGATATCAGAAAACAAAATCAACAAATATTTTTTGAGAACCATAAACTCAAATTTTATCAAATGGAGGAGATCATGTTTCCATACGCTGGACTGTTGCTTGATTGGGGATCATAATATCTGATCCAGGACTCGTCACTGGTGATTATTCTCTAAAAGAATTGAAGACACTGTTCCACTAATTGAACTAAGTGAAGGAAGACCTGATAACATTGAACGTGACGGATCATCTATTTTTCATTCACCGAACGTGACACTCACCGTGCACAAACATGAGACATTTTCATGTGGTCCTTTACAGCAGAGAACCCGAGCTCCATTAAGATAAGTGAACACAAACCCGAGAAAATCCGATCCCTATTGAGATAAGTGATAGCAAGAGAAACTGAGCCCTATTAAGATAAGCGAACGCAACTACAAGAGAACCCGATAGGAGATAAGCGAACCCGAATCCGAGAACACTCGAACTGCATTGAAACAAATGAGCGCGATCCCGATTCAAAATTTTCCATCTCCGTCGTGTAGTGCGGTCAAAATTTAATCTGGGGTTACCATACGTCCTGTTTTGACTGGGACAGTTCCGGTTTGAAAGATATCTTCTAATCTGGGGTTACCATACCTCCTGTTTTGACTTGGACAGTTCCGGTTTGAAAGATCTTCTAATCTAGGGTTACCATACGTCCTGTTTTGACTGGGATAGTTCTGGTTTGAAATCTTCTGTTTTAGTGGCTTGTCGGTGTTCATTTCAGTTGAGATAATCTTCTCTCTCTCTCTCTCTCTTTTATTTATTTTTTATGCCCTATCCTCAGTAAAGTATTCTAAAATGCTGTAGTTAAGTTAATATTAGTCCACATGCTTTTACGTTAACAACTACGTAATTTTAATCTACAGTACGCCGAATATTGGAAAAGGACATGCTTCACGGTATAATTTTTCGATTTAAGACGCGTGTAACTTTCTTGGCCATGTTTACTGATATGTTCTACAGGAATGAAATAAAAATTAACTCTTGTCCTGGTTACTTTCTACCAATGGAAGGAGTAAAAGAAAAAAAAAAACATCCACCGAAGTGTTCCGGTTCGAAATAGCAGAAATATGATAATCCTATTCGAATCTGATTATAATTAGCATGGTGTTAGCAACGCTGCGTTTTTAGTGAGATGGTATTTTCTCGGGTCCTGCTGCATCTTTGTTTTTTTCTTCTCCTGTTTCCTGAGTTCGGTCCCTGTTTTTCGCCTGTCAAGGTCGTCGAAGAGATTGCATTGGCTTGGGCTTTCAAGAGTGGAGGAAAGAGAGACCGACTAAAACCAGACAGTGATTGCAAGTCTTTGCAGGACGATTTATGACTTCTACATACAATTGGAGACCAATAAGCAATATATAGGCTGGACATACAAAGCAGGTAGGCGGGTCGTTATGTATTTGTTTCTGTGTGTTGCATATTTTGTGCAAATATGCAGGACGTATTATCACGTTTTTCTGGAGCCACAAAGGAAAGAAAAAGAAAAGAAAAAAAGAATCAAAAGCAGCGGCGGCGTGTTGAGACTTGTTGAATATCGTTTTAGGAATACCAGAATAATTTTTCTTCAGTTACTAAGCTAACGACATTTTAAGAATGTAATTTAACTTACTCTGTTCTAAAGTAACAGAACTAAATATAAGAAGACAGAAAAGAAAATATGTTATATTTAAAAGTATCAGACTTATTATTATTTATTTTGGTAGTCCACTCCATTTTCAGCGAACTTTAAAAAGTTCATTACTAAATTCTCTATGTCTCTCTTTCTGTGTGTGTATGTGTGCGTGTGAGTGTGTGTGTGTTATTTGCGAATTTATTAAATTTTGAGCCTTCCATTCGACCATTCCCGAGATATTGGCCAAAAAATGTTCCGATTTCAGGAGATTAAGCCATATCTCGGGACTCATAAGTCATAGAGAAGATCATATTGGTGTTGATCAATACCTAAGAGGATGGTGAACATTTTGGTACCAAATAGTAACCGGTAGCCGCTGGCCAACTGGCCATCGTTCCTCATACATTGGCCATAAAAAAAAAAGTTCGGATTTCAGGAGATTTAAGGAGCCATATCTCGGGAACCGGAAGTCATAGAAAGATTATATTTTGCGAATTTTTTCAATTTTAAGCTCTCCATTTTGAGCATGTGTCTTCATAAAACAACATATCATAGAACGTTTTCACAGAACTCTTAAACAAAACGTGTAGGAAAAAATTAGCACTCAAGTAAATTATAAATCGATAGATATATTACAAGAATTGTTTAATGAGTATAATAATAAAGTACAAAGAACAGTTTGTATAAAGCCTGTAGAAGTTAATAAGAAAAATCAATTCATTTTGAGTTCGTTCTGGCAATTCTCTTGGAGTATTCTCAACTGGTTTAAAAATATAATTCTTTACTCGAATCTTGATTATTTTAACAATGCACATTCGCTAAATCAGTTTAAACTTTGAGTTGGAACCAGGGGCGGATTCAGGGGAGCTATCGCACCCCCCAGAAGAGGAAACTTTCTTATTTTATATATATAAATAAAACTCATTCCAAAGTTTGGAGCCCTTAAAAGTAGCAGTACGACAATCCACCGCCTCCCCCCAGAAGTCGGTCCTGGATCCGCCCCTGGTTGGAACACCTAGATTATACAGTGCCTAAGCTTTTCATCACATAGACAAATAAATAAAATAGATTTTTTTTTTTTTACTTCGTGTTTTCACAGAACTGCTCCAAATAAGTGATACATATTCAAGTTCGGATCTTACGTAAGAAAAGTAAAGCGCTTTTAAAGTGTTATCATTCGTAAATTCTTTAGTTGTTCAGATAAGAAACCCAAGGTTTCTATATGCATCCTTGGTGATACTGTATTTGCTACATGATACGAAAAGTTTTTTTTTTTCAAATATCACACCTAGATCTTTAATTGTATCTATTTTTTCTTAACTTATTCCACTGATCGAGTAATTGAAGTCATACGTTTTCTCACGTCTACTGTATGAAATGGTTTTACACTTATTAATATTGCACCTAAAATGAACCGGAAAACCGCGGTACTGGGTGGGGTTTTATAGGAGTAAACTAGGAAATTGCGAGAGTATGTTAGAAGATCTACGAAATATAATTTCCTCAAAAATAAAAGCAGGTGCGTAATTTAGGAAAAAAAGAAAATTGCACCCATCCCAAGTAAAACCTGAAATTACGCTGCTGGATAAAAGATGAAATGCGGGCGGACAGTGTTAAGATGTTTTATCTTCAGAAATTGGTTATATGACGCGCATAATCTAAGTAAAAATGGCTCAACCTGCCGAAAAGTATTGCTCAATTTACAGCTCAAAGAATGTAATAATAAGACAACCTATACATTTGCTTCATTTGCTTTCACTTAAAACATAATGTATTGGTTTTCCCTTGATATTCTTAACTGTAACACTCTCACCAATTATTCAGAAGTTAAAATATTTACAATACGTTTTGCTACCTCATTTACGAAAAGTCATTGACAATCTCTTGATTTCTTTTCATTTTGGGTTGAGCATACCTTTCAGCAGCGAGGCTATATGAGACGTGGACCTGCAGCTCAACGTGGGATTCAAACCACATAAGCTCTCGCCGGGAAGACAATCTCTTGAATTCTTTTCCTTCGTTTGCAATTCTTATGGTAATGCTGGCTATAATAATATTGATAGCACAGCACTAAAAAGATACAGCCCAAGCCGAAACAAGTCATTATACAGAAGTTAACTACGCGTTGAACTTTACTATGGGAAGACGAGAACTCTGACTTGCCGTGAGAGCGTGACGCTTAGGCGAAAGTGATTACGAAAGATGTCCATTGTGATATGCCAATATAAACGCCACTGGAAATAACACTGTTATAAAGTTTGCATTCTATAGGAGGCTAAGTTTTTATGCATTAGGATCGCTGTATTAAGTCATATCCAATACTTGCAGTCCTATTACCTGGCATTTCTTTATTTTACACTATCGAAAGAAATATATCCTTCCTTTATGAGCACTGTTTTATTTCCTTTTACGGGGACCACGGGGGTTTAACGATAGAGCTCTCACCTCTGGCGCGTGACAGGGGCGGATTCAGGGAGGGCGATAAACTTTCTTATTTTATATTTAAATAAAACCGATCCCAGAGTTTGGAGCTCTTAAAAGTAGCTCTAAGTAGCTCTAAGTAGCAGTATTACAACCAACCGCTTCCAGAAGTCCTTCCTGGATCCGCCCCTGGTGTGTGGTGTCCCTGGTTCAATTCCAGATCCAGTCAAAGGGTTTGCGGTGGACAAACATCGCGCGTGTGGGATTTTCCTTTTTCCTCCCACCTCGTTATTCCACAATTATCATCCATATGATCATCATAGTTCGCTTGGCGCATAAATGTGGGACGTTAAATTAAAAAAAAAAGTGGCTAAAAATTAGCAATTATGAACGCACGATTGACAAAAATTATATAGCTAGCAGCTAAATGATAGTTCTAGTAGCTAATGAACAGATTAAAATAGCTAGATTTAGCTATAAAATGGATACATCAGCAATACTGAATGCGGGAACCGTTCCCGAGAACTGAGGACATAAGGTGACCTTATATTATAAGAATTGCTATGATCTACCTAACATACTCAGGATATTTAGTATCGCAGTAACTGCAAATGATGTGTTCTTCAAACTGTGGTCAGTGTTACTAAATTGAAATATACACTCGATTCACTTATAGTCCAGATCTCTTTGATACATTTTTGCAAGTATATGTCTACAGTATATCACACTTATTAATAATAACTTGTGATATACGCTCCTTAAAGGTCACCCTTATCTACAGGTTTCATAGCATGCACGCCTTTCTTGATCCATATTCCCAGAAGTCAGGTAACATTGCTGGCAATTAGGTGATCATCTTTATCCAGGTTGCAAATCAGGCAACGTTGCTAGCAGTTAAAGTGATTGACTTTATATAGGTTACAAATCAAGTAACGTTGCTTGCAGTTAAAGTAGTTGAGTTTATCAGGTTGTAAACCAGGTAATGTTGCTAGCAGTTAAAGTGATTAACTTTATCCATGTAAAAAATCAGGAATGTTACTACCAGTTAAAGTAATTGCGTTTATCCAGGTTGCAAATCAGGTAACGTTACTAGCAGTTGAAGTGATAGACCTTATCCAGGTGGAAAATCAGGTAACGTTGCTAACGGTTAAAGTGATAGACTATCCAGGTAGAAAATTAGGTATCGTTGCTAGCAGTTGAAGTGATTGACTTTATCCAGGTTGCAACTTTTCTTCTTTGCTCCAAATTTAATCGTGTCGCCATATTCAGTCTGAAATGTAATAAATAAATTGAAATTACATGACTTAATTAAATTTTAGCTGAAATTATTGTTACAACTATGATTATTTTTGGTGAGTGCTGCAATGTACACTTTAGCTGTATCGTTCACTTATAGCGTTAGGCTTACTAGTTAGGCCTAACGGCATATAAATTTTTCCATATATATAACCTCCTACCAACCAATCATTACTAAAATGTAAATACGAATGTGTACTTTAATCTATGATTTCAATTAAAAGCTGGTATAAACAAAAACATATTTATAAAATATAGAGCCATGAACAAATACTTAATACATTCCAGCCAAAACTATATAATCATAATTTAAACAATCCAATATTATTCTTTTTGTCTTCTTTTAAACATATTTTCACTAAATTTACAGGATAGTGAAAGGGGGGGGGGGTGTAAACCGAATTGTAGTTTTAACATATTTTGTTTCCATACATATACATGTTCCTTTTTGTATACATAATGTGAAATCTTATGCTATTTGACTTTTTTAAAGCCTTCGATAAGCTCATTTATATATATTAATGTAGAAAGTACTAGTTTCTGTTTGAGTTTTCGAAGGAATCGGGACAGCACATGATGTAAACTGGCAAATTATTTAATCGTGTCGAAAAGTCCTTACTTTTGTACTGAACTGCCTCAATAGAGCTTTTATATTTTTAGGTGCAGACTTTTATCCTAGTCATCTGTCACTTTTTGTTGTTACTAACTGAAGGGTAAGGGGAAAAACAAGGAATGTCCATGTATGTGCTTTTTCGGGTACTTTGTCCTATCCGTTGGTGACTTTTGGTACTATTTGACTGTATATGCTATGCATACGTAGATGTAAAAATGTCCATGTAAAAAGGGGCAAAAGATGTAACTAACCTATTCTTCTTACGCGGTTTTCAATATTAAATCGCAGTTTTCTCGAAAATGCAGTTTTGTGACATTCCTTCTATTTCACCCTTACCCTTCATCTGTAAGCTCTCGTCGTTGCCGACTCTAAATTCAGCATATCGATTAAACAAGACTAAATAAGTTCTTTGTTCATTTTCCCGGTACTTATCCTCTGCTGATATGTAGCCTGCACAACCATAACGCACTGAGGGTTGCATATAAGCACGCGTTATCAAAATTCACAAAACTACGTGCATATGTTTTCGCATACATTTGCACGCTCCCTGACCTTAAAATTAAAAAGGGCTTCGTACAGTATTACACCTGGTGAAGAGCTATGTGTGTAGAGGCTTTCTATTTCAAATGTGCTCCTGCTGCTGCTGCTGCTGTTATCGATGTACAGGTATGTTTTCCTGTACCTCCGTCGAAAGAGGAGGGACAAATTGCTTTGCCCGAGATTTCTTCAACAGTTGGCTGTGGACAGCGTTGCCAAATTGACTGGCTTCGCTGCACACTGTTTTGTTAGCTATCCTAATTATGTAGCCTACGATCTTCTCTCGCCAAGACCGAAAAAACTGAATGACAAATTGGCAACATAACCAAGTAATTCTCTTCTTTCCCCAATCGAAATGGAAGGTTCTCTCCGTAAAAGAGCGGCGTGGATGGGGCCGAAGTATGTTTCACATATTTTCCGAGGGCACACTTGAAATAGAACGGCTCTACCAAGTTTGGCGACTCTAGTTTACTTCTTTTTGTCCGAAAAACTGATGACAGACAGATACATTTCATTATTTTATTACATTATTAAAGATTAATAATTATTTTCTAATAGAAATTGTTAGTTTAAAGAAGCATTACAAAAAAAAAAAAAAAAATCAAGGTAGCAACAACTGGTATATTAATTTAAATAGTTAAACATCACAATACATAGTATTTAGCTGTAGTTACTAGTACGACCTCTGTTACGATCATTGACATGTGCTTCTTGTTATTGTTACGTTAGCTCAAAGATTAAAATACCGCAAAAATGACCACATTAACCCCACAATTTTCTACCGTTTTTCCATGAATTGCATGCAGGTGTTATTCCGTTCTCAATTGACTGTGAATTTGCGTGTCGTATATATAAAGTTTTCCCGCAATTATTGTTTGTTTGTCAAGCAAAATAAAATTGCTTCCTTGAATCTTTGTTTTGATCTTAAAAAGAAAAGAAAAAAGGCAATGTCGGTCATGCTGACAGATTGTCATCACGCATGCGTACACATAAACACAATTTCTCAATCCTCGTATAGACTTAAGTTCTTCAGTCTTCAGTATATTACGATGCAGTATATTTGAGATTTGTTGTTGTTGTTTGGTATGTTTGAGCTCATTGAAACACAGAACATCACAATCTTGTTTTTATCCTATTTTCTTATGATTTTTATGCTTTGCACACTTCAACGAAAGAAAACTCGATTAGTTTTGAGTTGTAGGCCTCTTCATTTTTTTTTCAGTTCGAATTTGATGCTATTCGATTCTACACGTCTGTAATTAGTCTACACGCTAAATTTCAACTTGCACAAAGTAAGGGTCAAAACTTATGGGGATCTTCTCATTTGAGAACCTAAAAGACCCTGTATAAAGCACGCTTATTTCGAATAGTAGTAATAAATTTAGACTCACAATTTGAAATGTAATGTGCACTCAATATGCGAAAAGTAAAGACGACAATTTAGATAGTATTCAGTATCTACGAAGCACAATTTGATAAGTTTCATGCTCGGGGGTGGGGTGGGGGTAGGGAAATAACGATGGTAGAAGCTCCTAAGAAGGAAAACAGTTCTCAAGAAAAATAGAAGACATGATCTCCTTGGAAAACTTCAGTTGGATTTAATAAAGGATACCATTATAGGCGTAACTAGATGGGGCCAGGGGTCTCACACCTCTCCTAGAATACTGTTGGTCCCCCTAGAGTACTGCTGGTATACTGTGTGGTCGCTGAAAAGTTTTTTTTTTTTTATTTGTCAAAATTAAGGCCATGGTCCTCCTAACAAAATACCCTACTTATGCCGATGGATACTATACTTTACAAGGTGATGTGTTTAGTCGTATATTGAAATCACAACAATGAAAATACTTTACTATTTGTGTCTTTTCATCTTTCCAGACAATACTCCTTAACTCAGTTTTCCAGAAAGGAAGATATGTCCTCGTACTTTCACTAAATTTTCCAGCTCCTTTTATATTATGGTGAATAATGGTTTAAAAACATACACTAGGCCTGCAACCAGGAGGGGAAGAAGAATAGAGGAGGTCAACCCCTCTAAATTTTCGTTGGCGCTCCCAGACCAGAGTTGAGTTGATTTTAACATCTCTTTCAGCACCGAGGCTATATGAGACGGGACCTACTGAGTAACGTGGAATCCGAACCACATGAGCTCCCACCGGGAATCGAACCCGGGTCTCCCACGTCAAAGGCGCGTACGCTAACCGCTTAGCCACGGAAGCGCTCCACTCCCATACCAGAATGTGTCATTATATGTTAGTTATACAAAAATACATTTTACATGTATGTAAAAGGTGGTTTATTATAAATTAATTTTAATTCCTTTCAGAAAATTTGATATGAGAAAATATAAACAGCTAGCAACGAAAGGTAAGAAGATGAAGATAAACATCCTATTTCCGATTAACCATAACTTTCTACACAGACGTCTTTTCAGCAAAATTTTTAAGCAAATGTCTTGGTAATTCCTTAACGACATCGTAAATAAAATATAGGGAGTGGGATGACGGTAATTGTATTAACTGGAATGGTGCAAAACACGTATGGATTTAGAAAAGGCCAAAGTTACAAGGGATACACAACAAGTTTTAAAACCCGCGAATCCTGACTAAAGTTGGGATATTATTTGTATGTTTGAGTAGACATCTAGGAGCTACCATGAGAGAATAAAATTGAGACTTCAATGAGCAGTAACAGCAAAGATATATATATTTTTCAAAATTCTGTTCGTATTTTTTTTTCAATTGCTATAGGCTAGGGCAGGGATTCTCAATCTGATTCCTATTACGACCCCATTTTATCACACCCCCTTATAATTTCTGGTTTGTAATAAGCTTGGGTAGGATTTTTAGTATACCTATTGCCAAGGGCGTCGATTTCTTTGTAAACTTGGGGGGGGGGGGCATTCAGATGCAGAAGGTATATATGTGAAGATTTTAAGACAAATTGCACTCAAATTATGTCAAATATTGTATATTCATAAATACAATAGGGGGCACCACGATCTTTGGGGGGCTCTGGCCCCCGGCCCTCCTAGGATCGGCGCTCTTGCCTATTGCGGAGATCTCACGATCCATCTATTTCTATAATACTAGAATCCATTTCTTGTATATATTGGATACAGTAACTTTTCTAAAAGCGAATGGATTTAAACCAAATTTGGACTGTTCATTCATATTACAAATATCGAATCCGATCTGTCATACTGTTTCAAAATTAAGGCCCTTTGAAAATTTTAAAACTTCATAAGTCACTAATTTTAAGTCATATGATAAAAAAAAAATAGAGATTTCTAATGTTAGTTTCTAAAAACTTGGATAGTTGTTTAAAAAGTTATTTAGTGTTTTAATTTTCGAGAGGCCGCTACTTTGAGTTACTCCATATTGTTGTGAATTTGGGACATTGTTATGTAGGTTTTCAGTATAACCCAAAACTGTTGAAAGCAACTTGTCAATATAGGTTAGTAATCATTTAAATTGATTTTTAAACAATTCTGCACCTGTTGAAAATGTTTATTAGACCTATTTTTTGTTGTTCTTAACGGTATGTATAAAAATAAAAATACGCCTATCAGAACAAAATTCAAAATAATATTTAAAAATATTTTCGGGTATTAGATTCTAATTATACTATTTATCTCTTCCCTTTATCTTCGGAACCCCAGGTTGAGAGACCCTGGGCTAGGGAAATGGGTATAATTGACTCCCATATTTAATTGGTGCTACTGTCAAATGGCAGCAACAAATTTGCAAAATTTTGGAAGAAATGTGTTACTTTACTCCCTCCCCCCCCCAAAAAAAAGTGCTACTGCACTGAAGTTGTGCAGGTTCATACGAGGGTCATTACGAAAGTTTTGAGATACGCATTGTTGTGGCACAGTATTTGAATTCCAACAATTGCGTTCGGTAGTGGTTTCCAAAGCGAAGAAGCGAAGCAAGTTTCAACTCACCTCGCTTATCGGCGTGGCCGTATCGCCTTCACTTGTTTGTTGATGTTAGCAGTATTCGGCTGTCTAGAATGGAGCTCGAAAGGGAACATTTTCGGGCAATGATCCTTTACGATTTGAAAAGTGGTTTGATCGAGACACAAAGCCTTGATCGTTTGCAGGGGGCATTTGGGGACCTTGCTCTTTCCCGTGCTACAATTTTTCGGTAGTTTGGTGAATTCAATAGAGGCCGGACATCGCTTAAAGATGAAGAGAGAGAGCTGGACGTCCGGCAACAGCTGTGTCAGATGAAAACATTGCCGCTGTGGAACAAATGATTCGAGAAAATCCTCGAACAACTTTCAAGGACATTGAATCTACAGTGAACATTGGATCGCCAGCAGTAACAAAAATTCTTCATGATCATCTTCGGCTCAGGAAGGTTTCATTTCGTTGGGTGTCTCACACTTTGACTGAACAGCAGAAGCGCATGCGTGTGGAATGGTGTGAAGAAATGCTTGCAAGATTTGATGGAGGCAATTCTCGATACGTCTCTGACATTGTTACTGGTGATGAGACTTGGATCTATCAATTTGACCCTGAAAATAAACGCCAGTCTACAGTTTGGATCTTTCCATACGAAAATCCACCCACGAAAGTGAAGCGACCGCGAAGTGTGGGGAAGAAAGTGGTCGCTACTTTCTTCTCCAAATATGGCCATGTTGCAACTGTTCCACTTGAAGAACAAAGGACTGCTACTGCTCAGTGGTACACCACTGTTTGCCTAACAAAAGCGTTCCAGAAGCTTCGGGAACGGCGTCTAAGAACTGGATTGCGTGGGATCCTGCTTCATCATGACAACGCGTCCGCACACACGGGCAACAACACAATTCAGTTTTTAGAATCTACGGAGGTCAAACTTATGACTCATCCGCCGTATAGCCCTGACCTGGCCCCGTCTGATTTTTTTCTGTTCCCAGGATCAAAGATCGCATGCGTGGGAAAGATTTTTCAGCTCTGAAGGAGCTGTAGTGGCTTACGAGAATGAACTTTCAACACTTGAAGAAAAAGACTGGCAACACTGCTTCCAAAAGTGGTTTTCGAGGATGCAAAAGTGAGCACAGTGTAATGGTGAATACTTTGAGAAAATGTAAGTGTTAAATTGATTTTAAGCATGTAAGTTACTTCACATCTCAAAACTTTCGTAGTGAACTTGGTATGACTAAGAATGCATAACTTCGGAAATGTTATGCAATACGTCGCTCGCCTAACTTTTCATAAGGTCAATTTCAGTGGCGTTTCCACATACTTTTGTACGTTCGACCCTATTCTTTTATATGTGATTTTTTTCTCTGTATTTTTACTTTCAAGCGTCGGAAGAAGAGAAGAAAGTATGGAATTTGTGAAAATAATAACAGTTCAAGATATTAACGAATTTATACGTATCGTAGTTCCTATGCCAAAAAAGTTATTTTCGGATGTCTGTGTGTTTATCTGTTTCGTTTGTTCTCTCTTCCCGATTTATATACACTCGTTTGGAGGCTGTTCAACGTATCCAGACCGAATTTTAATCTTAAGGATTTTCTAAGATTTTCTCCAGAGTTTCTAAGGGAGTTTCTCGAATTTTCTCCCTACCCCTAAAAATAGGGGTAGCTTACTGGAGGCTGGAAACTAATCTTTGCGATTTACTCTACAACTGCTCTAACAATTTCGTTTGTATTTTATAAATCAGTATATCACTAACAACCTTTTAATACGTTATAAGTCATTTTTCTAGAAAGTATCCAAAAGGGGTAAGTTTTTTTTGAACGATTGTCTGAAAAACGGTTGAGGAAATTTTGTTCATATTTTATAAGCATATATTCCGGTAGCAGATATGTATGGTGTAAATAATTTCTCCTTTAAAAAAGAAATCCACAAATATTATCTTACTCGTGGGCTACTTTTTCGGATGAGCTTTCCACAAACAATAGAGGAAATTTTGTTCGTATTTTATAAATAAATATTTCATTACTTATCCTGTAATGTAACGACGCAGGGCCGTATCCAGGGGGGTCTAGGGAGGCCTGGCCCCCTAAATTTTTACTGGCCCCTCCTAAAATTTTCACGGTAGGCTTACAAGTGAACTATAATATTGTGATGAACTATAATGTGGTTGGATCGGCCTCCCCCTCAAACTTCGACCGGGCCCCCCTAAATTTTTGGGCTGGCTACGGGCCTGTAACGACATAAGCCATTTCCCCTGATAAATTTCACAAAGCTTATTTTATTATTGAGAATGAGATTTTTTCCAACTATTTTTTTTTTTTTTTAAACTTTTCGTACGATTTTGTTCGTCTATCTATTTATATAAATAAATAAAGACGAAAGTGACTATATTTATGACTAAATAACTCTTGGACCACCCGACCGATCTCGAACAAATTTTCAACATAGATGAGGTTCAGGCCTGGGGTGTCTTTTTATCATTTCACTTTGACGGCGAAACTTCGGGGACGGGGAAATATATAAAAAAAAATGATGGAAAATGACTGACATTAGTGTCGAATCCATAGTTTTCTGGATCTCTGAGATGAACAGTGACACTTCGATGCCGTTTAAATACAAATTCAGCCCCACAACTTTAGTGAGGAGGAGGGATATAAATATATATATATATATATATATATATATATATATATATATATATATAGAGAGAGAGAGAGAGAGAGAGAGAGAGAGAGTAGGACTTCGATAATCCGAACGTGAAAAATCCGAACACGTTTCCTGGAAACTTTAGTGTTTTCGTACAGAAAAATTACAGTACAGTACACTAATTCAATTTTCTTTGTGTGAACTCAATGTTTGTATCATACATAAGCTCATTCATATGTAATTGTTTGCCATACATATTTTTATTTTCCCTTAGACTTATACAAGTTAAGTTTTAAGTGTGAGTTACGAGGACAGTGTATTTTATTGTACGAACAGGATCTTCAGAAACATTAAATGTAAGTAGCCTTACGTACGGTACTGTAATTACTGTATGTACTGTAGAGGCCGACTCTGTTATTTCTTTGGGCCGGGCCGGGCCGGGCTCGGGCGGGCCGACACTGATTTCTCTTCAGGTCGGGCCGGGTTGGGGCCGATTAATTGCAATTCTTTAATAATTATTGACTTTCGTTAAACGATAATTAGAATAAAGGCAAACGTTGAAGAAGCGAGTCCGTGAAAAATGTTACAAAATGAAACTTTGTAAAATTTATCGGGCCAGGGCCGGGCCTGGGCCAAGAATTTTAAAAAACTTATCTTGGCGGGCCGTTCTCGGGCTGAAAATCTCCAATTTTTTCGGACCCGGGCTGGGCCGGGTCTAGGTACATTCGGGCTGGGTTTGGCTCGGGCCGAAAAATTCGGCCCGTGCAGGTCTGTAATGTACTGTATAACCACTGTATCAATAAAATAGCATATAGTAGTATATTTAGGTCTAAATGGTATTTTCTTGGTCATTTTCGAAAATCCAAACTATCTGTGGTCCCAATTAGTTCGGATTTTCGACTTCCTACTGTATATATAAATTATCAATATTATGTCGAATCGATAGTTTTCGCGGTGACTGAGATGAGTAGACACTTCCGATGCCGTTTTAATCCAAATTCAGCCTCGCAACTACGGGGTAGGGGGAGACGTATAAAAATAATCGAAAATGACCGATATCAGAGAAACGCTTCAGTAATAGTAAAAAAGTGACTGACGAACGGAACATATTTTAGTATTTATTCTTATTGTAACCCAAGGAAACGGGTAATTGATGCTAGTTATTTATAATCAACAAAATATGTAATAATTATTCCCCTATCAATTACATTTAATGTGTTGATAATGAGGTTCCTTCATTAAAAAAAAAAAAGTGCTAATACTTCGTCTTTCCTATTAGGATTCGAATGACTCCACCTTTTAGTCTTAAGTATAGACAGAGTTTAAGTGATATTATTAATGGCGTTGTTTTATGTGTTACATTAAAAGAAATACGCCCAAGTCATTAGAAGTTCGAGAAGCAGAGTATAATAAACAATAAATCAACATTAATTGCAAGGTACGTTACATTGCAAGATACAGGAATTAGGCTCTTTGAAGAATCGCTTGGGTCGAAACTGATATAGTATTTAGGAAACACAGTAATTCAGTGATGCCAACCCGTGTGAAAATCCCACTTTGCGGGATTTTTTGACATTAATTTCTCAAATAGAGATAAAAAGAATTTTGAAAGATATATAGGATATTTCCATATATTTATTTCATCGACGCCCTCAAAAAATCTTAATGGGCAGGAATTGAACTAATGAGTTTATAATAGGCGTGAAATTTGTGCTAATTGACAAATTTTGTTACTACAAAATGTATGATAATGTGGAAATGATATAAGCAGTGGCTTGAAAATCTCGAGGAACAGGTATCAAGGAAAGTAAGTTATAATCTGATCTTTAAAGAAGAAGAAGAAAAGAAAGAAACAAAGTACCAAAATGACAAACAATCAACTTCCTAAACATTCAACATATAAGTGTAATGGCTTGAGTGGGGATGATGCTCGTCAAAGTTTCATTACGTTCCGTAGAACACTACAGCACGAAAGTGTGCTTAAAATATGAAGATCTGACAACAACATGTACTTGTTTCCGTCAACATTTTCAAGTATTTCTTGCAGTTAAGGTGGATCACGAGGTGTTCTCGGTGCTATGCTAAACGCTGCTTGAATAGCGCTGCGTTGCCAAGTAGTGTCGAGTGCTTACTGGTGCCAGATAATAAAAAGTAATCATGGAATTCTACTTGGATACTTAACTGGAGAAATTAGTTTTCGACCCCTACCGCAATTCACAGCTAAGTTCCGCTTCTCGAACTGCAACGCTAGAATCCAGGAATTAAAAGTACAAATTTGGCAACAACGCATTATGGAGTTCCGCGCAAGTTTCGTCTCAAAATCTATTTCCTTACATGTAAATTAATATTTAAATAACATGAGAAACATAACACGAAAAACGATCAAATAATATATCTATTTCGTAATAAGACCGTTATTTTAAAATACTTTACACATACAAATAAATATTTCATAAAATTGAGCTCAGCAGCAAGTGCCATCCTGTGTGCTCCATTGTAAAATGAATCAAATATTTTCTTTTATTTGTTTCCTTTTTCAATATCAGAATACACAACCAAATGAATCAGTGTCTTGTGTTGTAGCTGAAACATAACTTGATCTTAAAGTACAATATTTATAATATGTAACGTTTCATTGCGCAGTAGTTAAGAGAATGAGCTAAAATATGTACTGACTTCCGGGTGGTGATCCACCTTAAGAGCTTGCCATACTAAAAATAATACAAAATTTACCATTTCTCTTTTGCTTGTTTTTGATAAGTGAAAGGAGGTAATGAAATGCAATTTACCACAATCATAGATAACGTTACTCTACATCATAAAATATGGACTTGCAGAATTTACAGTGTTGCCATCCATATAAATTACACTGTTGCCAGAATAAAAATTCCCCCCAAATCTAAGGTATAGGCAGCGACTAGAGGAGCAAACTCAACTCATTTCATTACGTATCATGTTGTCTTGGAATCCTGTGAACGACTTTTTAAATAATAATTAATTGTATTTAGTTTTGTAATAAACAAAATAGTTTTACCATACAGTAATTAAAATTAAATAAAAATTATATTTAAAAAGTAGTTCGCAGGATGCCAAAGCAACATACTATATAGTCAAATGCAGTGAGTTTGTTCCTCTACACTGAGAAAAATCCGTTCTCCGGACAGCGGTATATTGTACAAATATACGGTATCCTCTTGCTTACTATAGAAATCAATACGGAGCATACGTTATCCGTATGATACATAGGCACTGCCGTTTGATGTTACATCATGCCGTTGCAGGATGTATGACATCTAACAGTTTTCCGTATATCACATGTATATACTTATGTTACCTTCGTCAGCTATATGCTATATACGTCCATTTGTATGTGAGATCCTGACCGCCTACATTGTTTCATACAGAAAGTACGTATAGATGGAACACTTATACAGAAAGTATTATAAAATATGCGTTTTCAGTTATACGTCTGGTGTACGTTAAGTCCAAAAACTACAGGAATTACGCATGTAACCTATCTTTTTAAGTATGTCACCTACAATTTTTTTTCTCAGTGTAGTCGCAGCCTTAACTTAGATTTTTGGGAAATTGTTATTCTGGCAACACTGTAATTTATATGGATAGCAACACTGAAAATTCTTCAGGTTCATATTTTCTGTTGTAGAATAACATTATCTATGATTGTGGTAAGTTGCATTTCATTATCTGCCTTCACTTATGAAAAAAAACAAGCAAAAGAAAACTGGTAAATTTTGTATTATTTTTTAGTACGTACGAGTATGTCAGGAAGATAATTTTTCATAAACTATTTGATAAACGTAGACGATCGGAATTTACGTATAACTCACTCATATATTAAAGAAAATGAGTGATATAGAGTAATTTCAATTTTCGTTTTCAATTCGTACAGCGTGGGAAATTCAAGAGCAAAAATGGGAATTTCTGCCTCTTGAGATGGGATTTTGTAACGTTTGGAAAAATGAAATCTTTGAGTTTTACGTCCCACGGTTATGCCGGTTAGGCTAAAGGAGACGGTGATTATGAGAAATTAATGAAATGGTGGTATGAAGAAAGTGGGAGAACCCCGAGAAAACCCACGCACACGGTGTTTGTCCACCACAAAGTTCACTTGGCAGTGGCTGGGAAACTTGTAACGTTTGGAGTTGGCATCACTGCCTGACAGTGTCAAGTCTTTTCTTCTCTTTAACAGATTTAATAGCGTATACACATTTCACTGCTTGTGCTACATTATGAATTTCTCATAAAGATAAGATTCATTGTCGAAGGGTTTTAATAGCTAAGATGGACCATTTCACTTAGTTTTTTTCTTATCTAATTAGATGTATTTAAGAGAAGAAGAATACAGAAAAGTACAATGTAGGTCAAATACTGAATCCAAGTAGTTAGATAAAGTCTCAGATATGTTTTTCTTTTATTTTATTTTTAATATTGCATACGGAAAGGTGATATCAGAATTGTTATGTAACAAAAGCAAACAGTTTTTTTTCGAGTTGTTTTGTCAAAAGAAGATTTCATGTGTAACTATAATTCTGGAAATAAATATCTGTTCATTTTAGTCTCACAAATAATGTTGAATATATGAAGAGATATTTAGATATTTTTTTTCTGCAATTTATTGAGAATATTCTGTCTGTGTATGTTTGTACTGCACGCACAGTTAATTAGTAAAGATATTTATTTATTTATTTAACAATCACCAGATACAGCTCAGAGGCCATTTTATGCTGGATATCTAACAACAATAACAACAACAACAATGAAAAAATTTGTTAAGGTATCGGCCAAGGCCTGTTTAGTAGATACCATCCTGACATTTCCCTGGTAGGACTGAAGGAAACCCTGGAAAACCCCAGTCAGGATGGTCGGAAGCTGGAATCGAACACGCGACCTCCCAAATATGAAGCCAACGCTCTAGCACTTGAGCTACTTCGTAAATATGAATTATTTATTAAGGAAGTTTTACCACGAAGGCGAGTATAATTATTGGAATCAATTTATTTACGGTATTTCATAAGAAGTCTTGGTGGCTCAGTGGTAGAGCGCTCACTTCTGGTGCATGGGGTTCCTGGTAGGGTCGCCAAACTTCCGGTATTTTACCGGAGATTTCGGTTTTAGACCTCCTTTTTCGGTGTTAATGTTCGGTAATATTTCATCATACTAGTGCTCTTCTCTGTTCTATTCAGATTATTTTGGAGTGACGAAAGGAATCGTTTGTCAATGAACATAGTTAAAGCAGAGTTTATAATTCGCTTTGATATCGACCTGTCGTACACGGAATTTGCTGAAGAGTTGAAGGCAGGAAAATTTACTGAACTTATCAAAACTGGTAAAGGTCAACAAAAGCACATTTTCAAGAGCCCAGCTAGCACTGCTTCATTTTCAGCTACATCTTCCAATTAAATAATGTTATATATGTACCGTGTTATGCAAAAGTGAACTAAGCGCCAAATTTTGAAAATCCACGTAAATGCGACGATTGGTTCCTGATAAGCATTAGAACGTTTTGCACAATCGAAAAGAGAGGGAAACCAACACATTTCCAGAAAAAGAAACATAATTTCACTTTTGATTACGGCTACACTAATGCTGGACATCAACCTTTAAACGTAATTTTCTCAAAAGTACGAAAGTGGCGCTTAGTTCGTTTTCGCATGACACGGTACATATATGAAGTGACCACTGTCAGGATGTTCACATTTTTGACGAGCGATGATGTCACAATCTTAAATGTCTACGTACTCCAGGAAGGTGTTTAGTATTTTCATTTTCAAAAGTTTGCAACCCTAGTTCCTAGTTTGATTTCAGCTCTCACCAAGTGGGTGAGCTTTGTGATGCGCAAACATCGTGTACGTGGGTTCTCCCACTTTCTTCATTCTTGTTCATCATTGTCGTTTCTCCTGGCCTTGTTGTATAATCGTGGGACGTAAAGCTGGGAATTTCATTTCATTTCATGATATTTCATAGTAAGAAAGATGAAAAAAATAATGAAATGAATTTTCTAGAAGAACATCTCATGATTATGCAATTTAGAATAAAGGAGAGAGATTTTTAATGAAAGTGAATGATTATAAATTTAAATTTAATAGTATGACATTGTTTGTGGGGGGAGGGGAACTAGGAGGCGAACTCCAAGGAAATCGACGGACCGGACACGATGTCAACCACAAACTCACATGGCCTGAAATGGAACCAGGGACTCCGAGAGCACTCTACCACCTTCTTAACTTCTTGACTCCCGGGTTTAAACCCTGCTCCCGCCAAGTGATCTTTGTGGTGGACAAACACCGTGTGCGTGGGTTTCCTTGGGGTTCTTCCGTTTCTTTCCACTTTCTTCATTCCACCATTTCATTCATTTATCATCCTCACCGTCGTCTCCTTTGGCCTCGCCGGCATAAGCATGGCACGTAAAACTAAAAAAATTCATTTAATTTTTTCTTAATTTCTCTCTCTTTTTTATTTTTTTCCTAGTGGGGGCACGGTGGCTCAGTAGTAGAGAGCTCACCATTGGTGCGTTGGGTCCCTGGTTCGATCCCCGTCTAAGTAAGTTCGTGGCAGACAACATCGTGTACGTGGGTTTTCTCGCGGTACTCCCACTTCCTTCTGATTTCTCATTCCACCAATTTTTGTATCATCATTCACTTGTCTTAATCTTCCCTTAGATTTCCCTTAACCTAAAGGGCATAATCGTGGGACGTTAAACTGAAAGATTCAATTTTCTTTTTCTTTTCTGTCTTTCTTTCTTTTTTCTTTTTTTTTAAATAGTGGTTCAGGACTACCAGAGGCGACAGGGACACGACGTGTTCTACAAAGGAATTGGAAGCTCCAATGAGTTCCTGGGGGCTGCCTCACAATCATCGGCCTAATACCTTAGATCGCTCGACTACATTACGCCGGGGTCTCCAACAGCCAGCGAGTCTCGTGAGTGAATGATAATTATGAGTATTTTGATGTACTCAGATGAATTTTAACAGAGTTCATCCCTGGAGTCCTTGCAGCATCGCTGGAACTTGTCTAATATTGCGTACAAACCACCTGAGTTTTATATTGATCACTTGGATCAGATATCTATAAAGACGAAAATCGAGTTATGAAAATATCCAGTGCAAACGTGCCCTTGCAGGTCAGAGTAGAACAAAGAGAACTTGAAGAGGTCTATAATTTCAAATATCTGGGACGTATTTTGACGAGAGTCACTTTCTGCACCAAAGAGATCAGGTCAAGAATTGTCATAGCCAAAGAAGCATTCAACAAGAAAAGACCACTCTTAACTAGCAGGCTTTAATACTGAATGGACTAAGGAAGAAGCTGCTGAAGTATTGGACTGTAGGATTCAGAGACATTAACATTACGGAAGTTAGAGAAGTAATATTTAGAGAGCTTCGAGATGGTGCTGGAGAAAGATGGAGGAGAAGATAAAATGGACAGAAAGAGAGCAACAAATGAAAATGTTTTAAAACGAATAGGATAGAAGGGGGTGCTCTTAGCCAGAATCTTTCGTAAGAAGGCCAATTGAATTGGACACATCTTGTGAAGAATTTGTCTTCTTCATATCGTCATAGAAGGAAAGTGAGGAATAGGAAGAAGAAGAACACAGCTGATCGATTATTTGAGAAATAGAAAATATTGGGACTTAAATCCTCGTCGCTTTCACCATTTCATCTAGCACACTGTTCACAGCCTGCCAATAGTTCGGGTTTAGCGTAGGAATGGTCACAAAGTTTTGGTTCCAGTGGAACCGGTTCCACGAGGAACCGGTTCTTGGAAATCCGGTTTTCAGAACCGGTTCCAGACCTGGAACCGAAAAACCGGTTCCGGAACCGGATCTTCTAGAGCCGGATCCGTTCAGGCCCGAAAAACGGTTCCACCAGGAACCGGTTCTGGCCATCCCTAGTAAATATACATCTTTTTCTTATAGTACTGCTCCAGATACATTAATAGCTGAATGGTGAAGCACATTCGCCTTTAGCCCGTTCAGAAGGACGATGGTGTAATTAGTGTAATTGAGTACCGTGGGGGGGCTCGGTGGTGGCATCCGCCACTGGCCCACCATTCGCACATCGGCTGCCTTCTGGCGGAATGCTCGTAGCATACAGAGCATGAAATATGGCAGGAGGTTTCTTCAGCGTTTAGGAAGAATAACTTGCAAATTTCCGTTTAAGAATAATCTGTCCGTGTACTTTTTACGGTATAGACCATAGCTGTGGGGCGGCATAACTAAAATATTACAATTCATTTCCTTCTCTTTTGCATAAAATGCCTTCAAAGAATTTATAGCCCTTCTTGAGTTGATCAGTTGACTTCTGTCTAGTGAGGCATGCCATCGTCGTGCTTTTCTGCAAAGTGGTTTTCCCTCCAACCACCTCATCACATAGCCAGCATACTGCCGTGTCATCCATGAGGTAAGCCAGGTCGAGCGTACAGGTGTATTGTGTATATATTATGTGTATGGTTCAATGAAGCGGCTTATAGCTGACTATACAAGCCAAGGAGAGAAGCAACAAAAATCCGGCCGAGACCATAGCCTCTAATATGGCCTTGGAAAACCAGTCCTCTGGTTCATGAATGGGCCAAGGGAGATTGAATGCTGGCCGGCTTCTTCCAAATAAAGAACCCTTCTGTTAGTTAGTATAGCTGAAAAATAAATAAAAAAGAAGAAGAAAACAAATGCCCTGAAGGTTTATAATGCAGTTTCTTTCTCTCACTCTTCTTGGTACAATGCTCACGTTCGTTTTTTATTCATTGCTGCAGGTGATCGGCTAGCTAACTGCAAGGGGTGAGCGCATGCCACAAAAATAACCCGCCAATTGTCATATCTCAAGTCTTAAAACATTAACACTTTCTCACTGACAAATGCAACGCTAATGTACCGGTGTTTCAATATGTAAATTTTTTTTTTTTGAGATTTATCTTGGAAACTGTTCTCATTGGTTGGTATATTGTAACTACCTGATAAGTTCCCATTGGGTGCATTGGGAACTTGCAGAATAGCGTGTTTCTTGAATATGAATCAGGTTTATGTCGCTATATTTTGTTGCACAGGGAGTTGGTCTGAAATTCACTAACATATGAATAGGATTGACTATCTTGTTCTAGTGTTAGCTAATTGTTTCTCTAAATAATGGTTAAGAACTTGTGCAGGTTTACTTTTTCTTTTTTTATAGGTGTGCCACCTACTTGTAGCAAATATAAATTTCTTGCAGACGCGGCTCTACTATATAGTCACAAAGTCAAAGTCTTCCCAATTACTAATACCAATATCTAAAACTAATGAAAAAAGAGTAGAACTACGATAAAGAATGAATGAATTAGGAAAGTTTTTGCGCGTTACCATGATGCGATAAAATTTGAGTTTGTACTGATATGAAGGGGGGAAAATGTCGAAGAGAAGGAAGGAAAATACCTTGAACCTTGCAGAATTCAACAGCCGCCACTGAAACCAGCATCTGAAGATATAATTTTGCTGTTTGATCTCTGGTTTGTAAGAACAAACTTGTTTTCAATCTCCACCTAGTCAGAACAAAGTAGACGAGAGAACTCACCTCTAAAAAATGAGAAGTTATGGTCTCAAAATGTGTATTACCCCATATAGTATCAAACTCAGGTAACATAGCGATTTGCCTCAATTGTAAATTTCATTTTTACCAAATATAATTTTTATTTAGAAGCACAAGCTCCCCACAAGCTACGATTAAAATGCCACACAGATGAAGGAAAGCTGATTGCTTATGCTTATGGATATATACTAGTAATACTACTATTCAGTTAAGGAAAAGTAGTGTCTGATAGTTGGACAGAACACATTGGACGCTCTGTTGTCAAATGCTTTCCAACAATAGAAACAGCAGGTCTCCCGACAACCTTAAAACATTCAACACGTCGTAATTCTATAACAAGGTGGTTTGTTACGTTCAATTTCCAAATGACAAAAAATTATAGTACTTGCAATACCGGAATTCAACAATCAACTACTGGCAACAACACGGTTACTAACATTGACTCCTTATAAACAACATCCTGAGAGTTTGCTAACATACATCGAATTAAGCTCAATGAACAGGATTACGAATTTTAACAGAAGAAAATATCGAGAAACGGTTTGCGGACGGTGGGTGGCTCATGCATCCGAGGTAATCTGTTTCAATACCATGATGATCAGATACCCTCCCACCATGTCTCTCAGGTGCTGGGGTTCGGATAACCTAAAATACCAGGTTAGAAGGCGCATAAAGAATAGGGGACGCGTATTATCCTGCTGGAAGATGGCTTCCCAAAATGTCCAGATAAGGTCATAGAGCAGAATTGATGTTACGGAAATGAATACCAGAGCGAGAGGTGTAGATTACTGCTCCCATATACCAGAATGCTGGTATGAGTTCTGAATCGTGAGTACAAACACCATCGAAGACACTCTCGCAATTTACAAGTATCAAGGATAATTATCATTTAGGAATAATTATCTCGAATAGGGTTCACATTGAGGACATAGTGGCTCTGACTGAAGTAATGGTCAGCTCTTGTCATTCTTCTTTCCAGGCACTCCCGAGGGTATGTCTGCTGTGGGTCTCATTGTTAATATCTCAACGTACCACTAACACATCGTGTCCAACGACAGTGGCATTTCCATGGATGACCACCTTGCCTTTCGTAGCTGTAGTATAAGGACACTCTCGAAGACACTTAATTACACAATAAGTCTTTGGTGGCATAATCATGGTATTGCAGTCACAGACTGTTATCCACATACAATGGATTTGTACAAATAATTACAATTGTCGTGTTGTTGTTGGACAACTTTCAAACTACTGTAGATATACCACATTGTGTTTGACACCTAATCTTTCGTTCTGAGCGCTGCTGTCGACTGAAGGAATTCCACTCCCTGTCGCTAATTCTCTCTCGCTTAGCAACAGCTGAGCCCTTATTGACTCAACGCGTGGGTGTGTCGAGGGTGAGCTTTAGTTCGCATTTTTGCCACGGCTCAAGACATTTTAGCAGCACTATAGCTATGTATTCTCTCATTTCTCTGTGGTCCTTACGATCTTTCTGCGCCCTACGGTGGCCGGTGTACTGGAGCCTTTAAGTGTACATCCACATATCCCCTATAACAATGGTTCCCAACATAATCGTGCTATTCCTGGGGGGACTTAAGAACGACCAAGAAGGTGTAAGCTACTGACACATATGAAATCAGTCATTCAGAAGAAGCTAAAGGTGTTACTAGAGGTGTTACGAATTTTGTGACAAATAGGTGTTAAATTAAATCCTGTAAAATGCATAATAATTATTGAGCAAGAATTGTGGTTCCATTCTGAACTAAGATGGTTAAAAACAACTGCACTAAAATAGTATGCAGAAGATTTCCTGGAAATAGATATACATTGTGACAATTATTATTATTATTATTATTATTATTATTATTATTATTATTATTATTATTATTATTATTATTAATGATGATGATGATGATGGTGATTTGAAACTTCAATGCTGCATCTGATATCGGAAAAGAGGTAAGACCATCGAGGACAAGGAGGGGACCGTGAAGTATGCAGCATATACGAAGGGGGCCACCAGATGAACAAGGTTGAAAACCACCGTCCTATAGACACACATTTTATGATACAAATGTCGATCGACTCGGCCAGTGTTCTTTAAATGCATTTTCACCAGTATATATATATTCATGCTACTGTAAATAGCATAGACATGACCCATTAATAGTCTGTTGTTACATGAATTCAGAAACTTATAAGAGATATAATATGTATGGTAAATTTACAAGACAACTCAGAAAAAATATAGGCCTATGCAGCACATACGTACGCAGTTAATGTAAACAGTTTGAAATACATTAAACTCTACACATTCATTCAACATTTTAAAGCTTTCAATGTATATACAGTACCGTTACTGGACGGACGAAGATATGCTAATTAACAAGCAAAAAACCATTTCCGAACACATCATTTGCAAATCAAAGAAGACCAAAAGGGACATCGAACTAGAAATAGCAAGGAAATGGCAACATTGGGAGCCTATCAAAGGAAGACAAAAAAACAGCTACTGTTCTCTCACAGTATATATATATGTATGTGTGTGTGTGTGTGTGTGTGTGTGTGTGGGTTTAAAGAACTAAAAGCCTTTTCAAAGTTTGTTGATAAAATGAAGCAAGTCATTTACTGTTTTTTCTTGCTTCTTCTTGTAGTTTCTTTTCCTTACATAGATCTTCTGTTTAAATGTGTGTTTTTTACCTGAACTCAAAACAAAATAAGCATTTTCTTCTTCTTCTTCTTTCATATTTATTATCAGCCATTTGTTAATAGTTATACATGCATTAACGTGGCTAGTTGACAACAGAAGCAACACTTCCGCCAATTCAATAAGCTTGAACCAGTAGTATTACTTAACCGATAACACGGTATATAAACCACGCAGAGACAGAAACACAACGTTCATTTCTTAAAAAACAGCAGAACTTTACCGGTGTTGAAAAGACTAACTCTCTACACGTGCTTGGAATAAATAGGTTACAGCGTTCACGGGTTTTGTTCAGCCTTGGAAATTTTGAGGGTATAGAGTACGTCTGCATTCAAAAAGAACTATAGTTGAATTAAGTGACTATGTCAGATAGCCCAAAGAGAATGCTTCTCCATTACAGAGAATATGGACTGTGCTGTATATGGACATTGGCGTACGATAAAAGGGCTTTCGTTCCGGGTTTAAACTCTACCTGAAGTAGATACTTAATATATATCTATTCATCTTCATTAATATGTATCTTCATACATATAATATGAAGATACAGCGTATGTGTACAAATATCTTGAAACTATATGAACTTGGGGGTGGTGGCTCAATGGTAGAGCATTCACTTCTGGTGCATGAGGTATCTGGTTCGATCCCAGCTCGCGCAAGTGAACTTTGTGGTGGACAAACACTGTGTGTGGGGGTTTAATCGGGGTTCTTCTGTTTCCTTCCACTTTCTTCACTTCCACTTCCACCATTTCATTCATTTCTCATTATCACCGTCTCCTTTAGCCTAGCCGGCATAAGCGTGGGATGTAAAATTCAAAGATTTTATTTCAATTTATATGAACTTGGGAACTGAACCTCCCCTTTATTGTAAAATTCTGTGTACGCTTCTGTACGCATAATTGTTTATATACATACCTATAGAGGAGGGAAGGAGAGTGATAATCATTAGTCATCATCGTATAAATGGTTGAAGTTCAACCATTTATACGATGATGACTAACGATTATCACTGAAATGGGATAGCACTTTGGAGAAATCTAACCCTAAATAATGACGTACTAACAACTTGGTTCCAAAGAAATAAGCGAAATATTTTTACGCGGACCAAAAGTCAAATCCCTAACATTGGTCCTTCCATACAAATTTAGAAGTTGGCTTTAGAAGTTGGAGTAGGACTACAATGCGATTTCTTATTTGTTTATTTATTCCAGTTTGTTTGGTGATACTGTTGAAGCCAGTACCGAACATTTTATGCCTTGTCGAGATGTCGAGAAGTCAATATGGAACACATGCAACAGCACTATTCGGTTATACAGGGAACACCAACTCTCATGATGATTAAAAAAAAAAAAAAAAAAACTAATGGTCGTTCAAGTTAAGTTTATAGGCTTCAGAGTGTGAAAAATTTTACAGATAAAATTCAGTCATCTCTACTAAAAAACTGTGTTTATAGGAACCAATGCCTTCATTATTATAGGCATTCTGCCATTACTGGCAGGTCACTTGTCGCAATTGAGAAGCTTCCACTAAGTTCTTCGTCTTCACGCACAATTTTTCTGTTTTGATATCGCCCATTCATTGTAGTCTTCTTCACTCCTTCCCTCTCTTTCCTGCTACCATACCCTCTAGCACAACCCTCATAATACAGTTACTTCCTCGCGAGTGTTCCAATCAATTTCTTGTTCTCTTCTTAATAATAACTAAAATTGTTCCTTTCTCCTCCACCATTTCTAACACCTTCTTATATGTTTTCCGCTCGACCCAGTTAATTTTCTCAATTCTTCTTCACACCCGCATTTCGAAAGCTTCCAGTCCTTTTTCATCATTTTTGCGTAATGTCTATATTTCTGACCCATACATACAAATTCGTTAGGTAAACGTTAAATGATAAAGGAAAAGAATCAGTGATATCTCCCAGAATAAGTGGGATCTTCCAGAATAATAAGCAATATCCATTACAACAGATGTTTTAATAAAATTAATTAGCTTTGTACTCTTCAAAAAGCACTAGACGCCAAAAGCACTAACACTAGCAATATGACCCTACTGGAAATTGAATCCGCGGGACACATAAACTGATCAAGTTCCTGTGTTGTGACTGCTTCAGACAACACATGAGACCAGGCTTTCTTCCAGAAAATTTTATCCAGGAGAAAGGTAATCAAAATATGAGGAAGCTGTCTGTAATATTATTTGCTTAAAGACCTGCTGTACCCAAGAATGATATGTAATCTGAATTTAATTTATCTTAGCTTCGGGGAAGGGGGAGGAGGGAAAATTGGCAAACTCCGGGGGTGGGAAGCCTCCTAGGAATTGTGCCTAAAGGCAACACTGCTCATAACAACTTTTAATGTAACACTAGCTGAACCTGCGCTGTTTACTCAGCGCATCATTCTGTTGTGACCAGTGGTGGCCAAAATTTTCCGGATACTGGATTTTTTTCCCTTTCCGGAATTTTCCATCCCTAGTTATGACCATGATCCCATGACTCTCCTTCCCACTGTGCATGTTTCCTTACACACACAACTAGGCAGGACAGGATGACTCACAAAGGGAATGAATTGCTACAGACAAACATACAAACATAGGATTTAATCATTGTATGTTGGAGTGAGTTTGTGGTAGATTTGTAGAAATGACGTGATATCAAATGGGGTAAAAAGTGTTTTATAAATTCATATCCTTTCGAGTACACCTCATTGCGGCTCTGGAGTCTTTTGAAGTTGTCAGCATGCATAAGTTTTTCTATTCAGATTTAAGCAAGGCGCCTGCAATGTCCGTCAACCCGCTATACATAACTCTTTTACTGGTTGCCTAATATGTATATATTAACCTTATCTTCGCCAGCTAGTTACAATATTAATCTTACGGGCTCAAAACAACCCGAAAAATATTGAATAGAACAATCATGACACGATTTTTTTTAAAATTTGAATGAGAACTGGCAAATGTACACAAAGTTTCAAACAGATCAGTGAAAACAGCACATTTCTAGAGTTGTGGTTACTAGGGATGGCCAGAACCGGTTCCTGGTGGAACCGGTTTTCGGATCTGAACGGATCAGGTTCTAGAAGATCCGGTTCCGGAACCGGTTTTTCGGATTCAGGTCTGGAACCGGTTCTTCGGATCCAGGTCTGGAACCGAAACTTTGTGACCATCCCTACGCTAAACCCGAGCAGGCTGTGAACAGTGTGCTAGATGAAATAGTGGAAGCGACAGGCATGCGCCCAAGCGGCGGCCGCTTGTCTCATTTGGTTAAATAAACTGGGTAACTGCCAAACTCATTTGGCTAAACACCCACTGGTGGACCAACATTTTTTGAAGGGGGCACAAGCGGGTCTGGGCGTTTAAGGCACAAGCGCATGGTCCTCTTTGCATTTTTTTTTAAGTTGAACTTTGTGCCTCTTTTACGGGTCTTTGGGGGCTTTCGGATCCAGCCCTGGAACCGGTTCCAAAGATCCGGTTCTGGAACCGGGTTTTCAGATCCAGATTTGGAACCGGTTCCTAAGATCCGGTTCTGGAACCGGATTTTCGGATCCAGGTCTGGACCCGGTTCCTAAGATCCGGTTCTGGAACCGGGTTTTCGGATCCAGGTCTGGAACCGGTTCCTAAGATCCGGTTCTGGAACCGAGCTTTCGGATCCAGGTCTGAAACCGGTTCTGAAAACCGGATCTCCGAGAACCGGAACTTTGTGGCCATCCCTAGTGGTTACCAGATCTCATTGTCGAAAAGAATTGCCCACAAACACAAACAGAATTGACCACAAACATGTGTATAAACAGAATTGACTACAAACGTATAAACCTTACATTTTAATATATAGATTAATATCTTATGGTATGATATTTTGAGTTGTAAAAAATAAATTCATCTGGTAACAAGTGAAATTTCTTTAGCATTACACAGACCGATATGGGAGAATCCTTTCTTATCTGAGAAGCTCGTACTGGAAGATAGTTTTTTTTTGCTGTTTGCACCTTATTACTTTAAATATACGTAATACCGTTCCTTCAGATTTGCGGTAATGACACTGGATTTTCTGTTCCAAATAAGCGGTGTAAGCAATGAACTTTCGTAGTAGATGATTATTATTAATGACAGTGAACTCGAAAGAGAAAGAGAACAGCCAATGGCATTTCGCCTTCAAAACTTAATTAACATTGCATGTCACAGAAGTAAGCAAAGAGACGGAAAGAAATAACCTTGACCTCTGGAAATAAAAACAAAATAACATCAAGAGAACGTGCTTGCAAATTACAAGTGGAGTAATGACAAGGGAGACGTGTGTTAACAATCTAATTAAGACACTGAGAAAAGAATCCTTTTTTCTGGAGTAGCCAGAAGCTAACCTAAGTGAGCAACTTGGTCAAAACAAAGCAGTTATGTGGTTCAGGAAAAAAAAGAAGAAGAAAGAAATATGAAATTTACTGTGGACAGCGCGGGAAGAGAGAGAGAGAGGGGTTAAAGAATGAAAAGAACACTAACAAATAATGTACAAGGTCAAAGCATTGCCAAAATCTATAACAGATTGAAAAACAAGTGACGTTCTTAAGAACTACCTCAAAAACAAACTGAAAAATCAACTTATTCTGATAAATCAAGTAAATATATAACATACAACGAGATTTTCTTCTTCCATATTTTGAAATATGGTTTACAGTAAGTAGAAGTTAACGAACATGATTGAAGTTAATTTTCTAGCTTTTACGTTCCTCGATTTTGTCTTGCGGGCTCAGGCACACCGATGATTAATGAAATTGCATGATTTATGAGATAGTTGGTAGAATGAGACTGTGGAAGAAAATGGGAGAAACTCGAGAAAACCCTCAGATACGATGTTATGCACTACAAACTTCTAGTGGACTTGTAGTTGAACCACGAATATCTCGCAGTAGAGCAATGTTTGTGGGTTTTCTTAAGAAAATTTCTCTGAACTGACTCAAAATTTTCCCTTTGCTTATCGAATTTTTCCTAGTTTTTTAAAAAAAATTTCTTACACTTTTCTTCTTTATAAAAAAAATACACCTAGACAACAACAGGTGCAAATTATGCTACATTGAACAGCACACATACACACACACACACGCGCGCGCGCGCGCGCTCGCGGATTATTGCCATTGCGTTGGTTTATTTCTGAAGAATAAAGATAAATGTAATTATTTATGTTGGTCAATTAGTCAGCGCGAGAATTTCCGCCTGGATTTTAACGTTTTATCGAAAAATTCCTTTTTTTTTCCTTTTCTGCTAAATTTACCTACGAAATTTCCTTAGATTAGGGAAATTTTACCCCAAACTACGAACATTGCACTAGAGACGAGCATTCTACCTCAAGCCACCGTGCCGTCTCAACTTGATTTTAATAATAATAATAATAATAATAATAATAATAATAATAATAATAATAATAATAATAATAATAATAATAATAATAATAATAATAATAATAATACAATAATAATAATAATACAATAATAATAATAATAATAATAATAATAATAATAATAATAATAATAATAATAATAATAATAATAATAATAATAATAATAATAAGTAAACTAATTTATGTATCAAGGTATAAGTATTAAATATCAACAAAGTTTATAGAATATAAAAGTAGTACAACAGACGTAAAGAAATTTACAATTCACAAAGATGACGAAAAATAGATTAAAGGCGTTTCAAATCTGGGTATGGAGTTGAGTTGATTTTGAGTTTAACGTCCCGTTCAGCAGCAAGTCTATATGAGATGTAGACCTACTGATTAACGTGGAATCCGAATCACTTGAGTTCCCGCCGGGAATCGAACCCGGGAGCAGGAAATGTGGGTATGGAGAAAAATGGAGAGAAACAGCTGATTGGAACGAGCTAAAGAATATGAGGAAGTTATGAGTGTTGGGAATAGTAAGGCAGTAAAGAGTTGCATGGAATGTAACTAAAATGAGGAAGAAAATTTGCTTTGGACATTTCTGAGAAGAGACTGTATCCTGAGAGGCACGTAGAAGTTAAGGTGGAAGGAAAAAGAGGAAGTCTTAATTAAGTCTACAATTGATGAGCAGTATTTAAATTAGTAATAGACACGACAAGACAAGAAAAATAACCTGACAATTGTACTACATACTAGAAGCTTTTCAGTTTGTAGCAAGCAAATTTTCTTCCAGAAAAAAAATGTCCGGAGGGGGGGAAGCAATATCAAAATATGCGGAGGCTGTACTGGGACATTATTTGCTAAAAGAATGTGTCCTGTACATGTGAGTAACACATAACCCCGATTGCATTTATCTTTACTCCGAAAGAGTGTATAGCTTGACAGCCCCAGGGGAAAAAGGTCCCCGAAAATGTCTGGAAGAAATAGTTCAGCAAGTGATCTCTCAGCGATACCAGGATATAATGATTATGACTCCGCAGAAAATTTGATTGTCGTAACTGTTACAAGTACTTAAAACTGAAAACCTGTAACTTTGCCTGTTATAAAGAATTATAAGAAAATTAATGCTAAGTTCGTAAACAAGTTTTTGACGAAAATATTTGGAATTAAAATTAACAACCAAACCGAAATATAAAGAGACTTTATATTATAAAACTAACGTAAAAATTCATTATTATATGATCAGTGTTCGCACTTTTGTTTCGAGAGACTCGGGTTTGATTCCCGGTAGCAGTTCATGTTGTTTGGATCCTACATTAAGCCATATGTCTACCTGTTACGTAATTTTTGTTTAGAAAAGGGATTCAACCAAAATTTGTTTAACAAATGTATATCCATATAATACATTTATTAAAACCGACTACATATTCTGTTATTTTCTGAAAGAAATTAACAACGCGTATCAGGTAATAGTAAATAAAATACTTCGATCTTATTTATGAAATAATAAGGAAATTATTGTAGGGCTTATTGTCATTCCATCAACAATCTATCCTTTCTTTTGTTTATTATATATATATATATATATATATATATATATATATATATATATATATATATATATATATATATATATATATATATATATATATATATATTACTTTAACTTTCCGGAAAATATCTTTGACTTTTACGTCCCACGCTTATGCCGGTTAGGCTAAAGGAGACGGTGATGATGAGTAATGAATGAAATGGTGGAATGAAGAAAGTGGGAGGAAACGGGAGAACCCCGAGGAAACCCACGCATACGGTATTTGTTCACAACAAAGTTCACTTGGCGGGGCTGGGATCGAACCTGGGACCCCAAGCACCAGAGGTGAACGCTCTACCACTGAGCCACCGCGGCCCCATTAACCTCCCGGAGTTATGGTCCGATGCTAAGGGAGATGAACGAAATGAAGGAATGAAGAAAGTGAGAGGAAACAGAAAAATCTCAAGAAATTTCACATATACAGTGTTTGGTCACCATAAGGACGGGAGCGCTGTGGCTCAGTGGTAGAAGCATGCCGTCCCTGCTTCGATCCCGGCCAAATAAGTTTATGGGGGACAACTTTGTGTTCATGGATTTTCTCGGGTTACTCCTCTTTTCTCCCACTTTTTCATTCCATCATTTCTTGCATCATCATTCACTTAACCGACAGGGCATAATCGTGGGACTTAAACTGAAATATTTCATTGCATTTCTATTTCATTTCACCATAAGCTCTACTTGACGTGAACTGGGATAGAACCAGGGATCATACTCACCAGAAGGCGAGAGCTTTACAACTGAGCTACCGCTGCCGCAAGAACACAAATAAAATACCTCATAATACTGTAATTAACGAATCATTTATTTACAAAACGTGAAACAAATCGTTAAAACAGTTTTGTAGATAATTGTAATTTTCGATTATTTTTTTTTAAAAAAACATACCTTTATAGGTAAAGAAGAAAATTGCAGAAATAAATAAATAATAAAATAAAATAAATAAAAATCGACATAAAATCATAACATGTGTAAATTAGCTGAATATCGAGTTAACTCCTTCTTACCCTCATACAGACAGACACACCTCACGATTACAAGTGTACGTTTCTTTATTGTATTGTTCGTCGAAAATAAAAAAAAAATAAAAAAAAACAAAAGCGACAAAACATTTTTTCCCTTTTAGAAATCTTTTTTTCAGTTTCAGTGATGGCCTTGGTTATTTAAAGTTCTGTTTGACTACATTCATTACAAATCTCATGTTTTTGTGTGATAAGATATTATTTTCTCTTTTTCTACCTATATACTTTCTTCTCGTACCTTGTTTATACTGTTGAAATTCGTATATGTCTACCTTAAGCCAGAAGCTACGTCACATTTGGAGGAAAAATATGCTATAGATAAAAAAAAGTAGGTCATACATTAAACTGGATACAAACATCAAGAAGATTTTGTAAACAGAAAAATATGTCTTTATTACAGATACAGAGTGCGAAGGATTACCCCATTTTATGAATGGGATATTTGTACCGTGTTATGCAAAAGTGAACTAAGCGCCAAATTTTGAAAATCCACGTAAATGCGACGATTGGTTCCTGATAAGCATTAGAACGTTTTGCACAATCGAAAAGAGAGGAAAACCAACACCTTTCCAAAAAAAGAAACATAATTTCACTTTAGATTACGGCTAGTGTTGTAAAAAAACGGTTTCTTTTCTGTGAAGTTTTTTTTCAATAAAAAACATCGTTCTTTTTCATGTTTTTTTTCAAAAGTCTGTTTTTTTTCTGGCAACTATTATTTATTGATTTATGTTGCAGATTATCGAAATAATCAACAGAACTTGAGTCGAAGCCCTCGTAACTTACAAATCTTTCGTTTCTTTGTGCCTATATACTAGCAAAATTGTGTGATTATTCCTTTCGGCCCCAGGTCATTTTTCGCGTTTTCCTACATTTCCAGCTAGTGACTTATTGCTCAAAAACTATTCATTCGATTGATATGGTTAAGGCCTTGTTTTTTAGAAAATGGATGTGGCTATTTTGTAGTGTAAGTTGCATTGCAGTGTTGCCAACGGGTGGGAAATTATTGAGGGAAATGTAGGGGTGAAATTTTACAAAAATTCCCTGACCGAATTTCAAAATTTTTTGTGTCTAGCACCACTCCTGCTATATGGCTTCAAGTCATCTAAACAAATCTTTGGTGTGTTGACAAGGTACAGTGAAATCCTGAAGTCGCTGGCTTCCATTCAAAGAGGGAAAGAAAAAATTCTGTCGTACACATGAAATTTTGACACTTTTTACGCCTCAGAAGCAAAAATCAAATATGCCGGGCTACAGCTTCTCTAATTATCCTATTGAAACTTTTTATGGCGCGTTCTGTAGGGCAAAGAGGAAGCTTTCAGGTAGTGGTACGTTTGTTTCAATGTAGCCAGTAATAGGGTAATAATAGAGGGGAAAAGGGAAATTTTCCGAATTTTCCCCCTAATAGCGGGAACTAATTGTTTTGGGTGGAAACACTGCCATCAGACAGACGAAAACTATCTTAAAATAAACCGTAGTACTCTAAGAATTTATCCTAGAAGTATCATGGCGATATATAACAAAGTAAGCATGAAATTTTTAAAAAAAAATCTCATTCTACCTCAGAAATTCACCATTTTCTTATTATTTCCAGAACATAGTTTATTATAAACCTCAACTGTACTTCCCCTAATTATTCTAGTGAAACTTTTTATGGTGCGCTGTGTAGGCTAATGATGAGGCTCTTAGACACTGGTACGTTTGTTCGAATGTAGCCAACAAGAAGGAAATAATAGAAATAAAAAAGGGATTTTTTTTCCAAAATTTGCCCCTAAAATCTGGAATTAAAATTTTCTGTAGCTGGCAACACTACTATCAGACACACACAAACTATCTTAAAATAAGCTTTGGTATCTCTCTAATATACCCTACAAGTATTGTGACGATATCTAATAAAGTAAGCATGTCAATAAAAATATCTCATTCTACCTTTAAAAAAATCACAGTTATCTTTCCAATTAGAGAACAAAGTCTACTGTAAATCTCAACTGTACTTCCCCTAATTATCCTATTGAAACTTTCTATAGTGCGTTGTGTATAGCAAAGACGAGACTTCCAGATACTGGTACGTTTGTTCCGATATAGCCAACAAGAGGGAAATAATAGAGATAAAACATATTTTTTCCAAAATTTCCTCCTAAAATCTGGAATTAAAATTTTCTGTGGCTGGCAACACTCCTACCAGACAGACGCAAACTATCTTAAATTAAACATTGGTACACCACTAATATATCCTACAAGTATTATGGCGATATTTAAGGAGTAAAGTTTCTACTTACCAAAAATATATTACTGTAAACAGAAAAGTAGGGAAAAACTAGAAAAATCAAGGGTTAGAACTTAAATACGAATTTTACGTGCGCCCCCTAATTACCCCATTGTAACGATCTGTACTTGCTTTTGTTAAGTAAGGACAAATGTTCGATTGGCGTAAGTTGACTTGCACTCGGACTTATAGGTACGGATTTGTAAACAAAAATTTCTAATTTTTTGCCCAAATATAGGAGAATTTTAATTTCCCTAATTGGCAACACTGCGCGCAGCCCCGTCCAATTGATGTCAACAATTAGGTATCCATCCTAGGTATCTACCTGGCAAGTCTTAAAAATGTCTTTCTGCAACGAAGGAAACTATAGGGAAAAAAGAAGTAAAGGAAATTCGAAATTAGAGAATTCTCGGATTTTTGACTGGGGTGAAATTTGAGAAGGAAATTCGACACCAGAAGAAAAAGAAATTAATATGATAAACTATGGTCCAACCATATTTGGCAAGAATAATATCCCGATATCATAATTAGTGTCCACACAGGAGCGTATTAAAAAAGTGACACACCCGTGTGTACCACTTTGGCCTCCTGGGCCACCGAGTGTACATTTGATTGCATTTTTTTGACTACTAACTCGTGTTGTTGTTGTACTTATAGTCTCGACTAATAATAATATCGTTGTAAACAATAACTTTATAAGGAAAATTTTCTCTCCTTTTTACATCTTAGTTCCAACACTGTTGGTGGGAAATGCAGAGTGTTGCAAAATGAATATCGAGATTTAAGTTTTCGTAGTACTTATTACATTTACGTACAATTATAAGCAATGCATCAAGTAAAAGAGCACCTCAAACAGTCTTTGCTACAAGTGTTCAATGTGAGATTCATTCGTCACACGGCACACATCTAGTCGATAGGCGAGAAAGGCCCATAAACTTCCCGCTATATGGCACAAAATACATTCAATTTAGGGGAGTCTCATTCCAACTGTACAGTACCATCTGAGGATTTGCTGACGGCTAGATGCAAACATTATGAGTGTTCACATTAGCTCTTAGGTAAAAGGTCAATTTATCACTGAAGGCGACACGATCCAGAAAATCTTCATTGTTATGCAGGAATATTTCACTTGCGAAATTGACATGTAAACCGTAGTCTGTAGGCTTTAGACCTGTAGCAACTGCAAACGATAAAGACGTAGTTGCAAGCGTCTCCTTAATATTCTTCACACAGACGGTTGCACTGTACAGATTCAGTCCAAACAGAAGAAACAATGCATGTACATGCGTGCGTACAAAACAGAGTTGCTCTTTCATTTAATATAATATTTATAATTGTAAGTTAATTGTAATAGATACTACAAAGTTTCAAAACCCTAATATTAATTTTGAAACACCCTGCATTACTTCAAATTGAGTCATCCTATATTCATGTCTTTTATATACATATCATCAGGGCCTGCCCTAGTCATTTTGTCGCCTCGTGCAATGGCATAAGTTGCCGCCTCCCTTTCTCCAGAAAGAACAAGTCTTAAAAGTCATGATTTTAAGTATGCTACTCCAGCATGAACAACGAAGAAGAGGGTAAGTGCAGTTGCACTCAGAAAGGCTTAAATACTTACTAAAAATGCAATCCCGTTGTGTCTTTTTTTCTTTAAATATTAATCTATTATGTTAGTGAAAGATAAAGCAAACTTACCTGCAGAGGAAAGTTGGTAATCCTTTTTATAGAATTCACTATCGAGCTTCAATCTCAATGTATCAGTTTGCAATTCCAGTGCAACTAGCTCTTTTACCTTTATTTCTTGATTTTTCTTCTACATCTAACATTTTTTTTAAAAAAAACTTGTTTCTATCTTCAATGATAAGGAACTTGTTTCTGACAAAAACAAGACTAGTTTCAAATCAAAACTGTGATAACTTACTAAATGGAACAGATATTCACTACTATTCGAGAATTGAATTCTTGCATTTGACAACAATCAAGCAATTTGTGCTCGGATTTATTCGACCATTTGCTTTAGCATTGTCCATGTGGCCTTAAACTAATGCAACCTAAACATAATTTATGAATGTAGTATTCAAATAGAAGGGCAGCTTAGTAAATGTAACTACCATCATCATGAAGTCTGTTTCCAACATGAAATATTTAATTTAAATAATATACTTATGACAGATTTTGCCAGACCATCCAAGCTTCCCACTCTATGCAAATGCACGTGTTGCATATATCGTAGAGCCGGCATATCATATATATCTAGTCGACAAATTATTTATATATGACATTTAGAAAAATACTATTAGGCAAATTAGTGTTAGTTTTTACCTTTAGACAAGTTATTGGAATTTTATACTGTTCGTGACATTATTTTCGTACTTATTAAAGGCCTGCTTTCACGAAAAAACAAAATTTCATTTCTACTTTTATTTCTTAGTTGATATTGATGAAAACTGCTGAAACCCGAATTGTTAATAGGTATGGTATTCATGTAAATTGTAAAATATTTGTAGCGTATCAGTATCTAGCATTTAGTTTATGTTGCATTTTACGGTGATTACACCTACATAAAAATATTTCATACTTAAATAGACGTAAGATGCATTACAAATGACTATTTGAAAAAAAACGAAATTTAGAAAAAAAAACGAGAGGCAATGTTTTTTTTCTAAAAAAAAACGTACATTTCTGAAAAAATACGAACCGTTTTTTTTCTGTTTACAACACTAATTACGGCTACCTTAATGCTGGACATCAACCTTTAAACGTAATTTTCTTAAAAGTATGAAAGTGGCGCTTAGTTCGTTTTCGCATGACACGGTACATTTAGAGTAATATGTTTTGCATTAATAAGAGCTAAGTATCCTTTTAGCATAGGCAACCAACATATTTATTCCATTATGCAGGTTGCATAGAAGCTAGGGAATGTTTATAGATTTTAAAGGAGATACAAATATCCATCGTTAAAATAACCAACCATTATTCGTTAAGATGTTACCCGATTAACTCCATGAACGAACCCAAGCGAAATAATAGCTTCAGCTCTCTATTGAAAAAAAAAAAAAAAGAAAAAGAAAAAGAAAAAAAAGAAAAGAAAAGAAATTAAACCTTTTCTTTCGTTCAAGAGTTATTGTCTGGAGTAAGAAACGGTCATATTATTAATACAATTTTATTATAGATTTCATTGCGTGATTGGGATCGCGGTGGCTCAATGGTTGCCCTCTCCGCTCGTCTAGTGGCTAGCATGTGTGCCTTTGGCGTACGGGTCCCGGGTTCGATTCCCGGTGGGAGAGCCTTTGGAATTTTAACTGTCCTCGATATTTCTGTGTTCGTGTTCCTGTCGTTTTAGGTTACTAGTAAAGCGAGTTAAACAAGTAAAATGCGAGTAAAATTAAGTAGAAATTAGTAATAAGTAGATAAATAAGTTAATGAGGCACGCTCGGTGAATCAGTTAGCTTTATAAAAAAAAACTGGTAGAGAGTTCACTTCTAGCGCATGTGGTCCTTGTTTCGATTCCAGCTCCTTACAAGTGGGCTTTGTGATGGACTAACCCTGTACGTGGGTTTTCTCGGAGTTCTCCCATTTTATTCACTCCACTATTTAATTCATTCCTCATCATCACAGTCTCCTTTAGTCTAACCGGTATAACCGTGGAACGTAAAACTTAAAAATTTCGTTTCATTTTCACTTTTTCCATTGCATGATACTAATAAAACCTACGGACCACTGCATTAAATCTTCACGGTTCCACAAAAGGTACTACTTAAATCAAGCTATGCTGCAATTATTGCTGAAACATTTATTTGAGTGCATGGTAACTAGAATACTTGCATTCGGTATGAAAGGTCTCTGGTTTCGATCCTAGACCAGGAAAGTTCGTAGTGAACAACAAAGTGTCCGCTGGTTCCCCCGTTTCTTTTCTCTCGCATTCTCATTCCACAATTTTTTTCATTATAATTCACGTTCATTAATCCTTCATCTTTCTCCCTTTTTTTTTAAAAAAAAAAAGCTGAAATTTTAGTTTATGCATACATTTGAAAATTACAATTAGGGACCGTAGTGGTTCAATGGTAGGAGGTTCATATCTGGTTCATGGGGTCCTCGATTTGATCCCAGCTCACGCCAAGTGAGCTTTGTGGTGGACTAACACCATCTGCGGGGGTTTTCTCGGGGTTTTCCCGTTTCCTCCCACTAATTCATTCCACCATTTCATTCATTTCTCATCATCACCTTATCCTTTAGCCTAGCCGGCATAATCATGGGACGTAAAACTTAAAGATTACATTTTTTTTTTTCTAAATGAGAATCTTTATAGCTTCCTTGTGGCTAAGCGATTACCGTACCACCTTTGGCATGGAAGACATGGATTTGATTCATAGTGGGAACTCATGTTGTTCGGATTCCACATTAAGCTGTAAGTCCACGTCTCATATAGCCTCGCTGCCAAAAAAGGATGCTAAACTCAAAGAATCAAATCAAATAAATGACAATGTTCTTCCTTTACATTTAACTACTACATTTTCAGAACAATTTCTTTGCAAAAATCATTACATTTTCACTAATATATTTTTTGTCCTAAAACATTCCTTTAATAACTTCGCAAACAATTCATTTGAACTAGAAACCCCCTTTGTGTCCACCGATTTCTCCTGTTTCTTTCCTATCAACTGATCGAGTTTCCTTGATTACCAAACTTCTCATGATTTCATTTTCTGCCAAATGCAGTTATTTTGTTATACAACTCGAAATGTTTATAAAGTCTAAATTTTCCAAGACAAAGGCCGTGAAAAAAATAGTATCTTTTCTTTCTTCAAAAAAGTCCCTTTTCTCCCCTCCCCCAAGCCCTTGCATCTGTACCGCTGGATGCTCAGAGCAAATTCGTATTCCTGCTGAGAAACTCTACCCTTACGTGCATGTGTACTTTTACACATGTAGCGCGTGTAGGTATTTTCTAAACCCATAAACTTTCAAACCGTCCCCTTTTGAAAGTTATCCAAATTTAATTCACTGAAATAAAAATGGACGACATGGAAGAAAACTTAGTTCTTTAGCACTGCGAAAATACCAGAATGATATACAGTGAAGCACCGATTATCCGCGGATAGCGAAAATCGCAGATAACCCTACAAAAAACTAAAATGATGCAAACACGAAAAAAAATAACATAAAAACTATGTTTTATGATACAAAAAGCATAATACAACTTTTAAAATATGTACAGGATAGCAAATTACTCTTCCCAATTTCCGTTTTTCATACCTTACAATAGTCGGTTTCTGCTTATCGGAGTAGAGTTGCACTTCGAAACGTGAACTATTGCTGGAAGTATTGATTTTTGCTGTGCAATTTATTTTTATATTTTAGAACATACAATACTTATTTGAATGCGGAGTGTCAGTCCACAGTGATTACTTATGAAAAATAATTAAGCGCGACTGCAGTAGAGTTTTTTTTTTTTTTTTAATTCGTAACATTCGATCATCCGCTCACGGATAATCGTGGCTTTACTGTATATGTAAATCTTGATTATGTTTTCTTGTAATTATGGGATGATTCTCAAATCCTACTTCGATACTGGTTTCTTTTAACTTCACGGCCACTGAACCTTACATATTGAAAGCAAGAGTGATTGAGATTGAGGTTAGTCACTTCTACTCTCAACCCCCTCCCCCAACACACACACTTATTGTGATCATCAATCAATTATTTTGTATCAATGTTCAATTGCGTTTATTTTTCCCTTTTTTGACTACAAAACATAACGGTAGGCCATGGAACTAAAGACTATATTGTTAATGAGAATTCTCTCAAGTGATTTTTAAAAGATAATGTTCTACTGTATTAGTTACTTTCCCCTTGTTCTATTGACGTAAGTAATCGCAAATACAGATAAAGTAAAAAAGAAAAGTTTATAGACACCTGTATCTTAAGTATTCAAATACAGAATAAAAGTACTGAAGTACAAAATAAGATAAATTTTATAGTTTTGTTAACCATTATAACAGATAAAACAGTTCATGTCTATTTTAATAATCAGAAAGGGGACATTCCCGTTTTTTGTTACTGAATAGCAACAAAGGTTACTGCTTGATTTAATGCTGCTAATGACATTATAGGCTATTGCGTATAATAATATTGTTTAATTTCTTTGTACATTATTTTATAGTGATATTAGAGTTAACAACATTAAAAGAAAGTGGTTTATTGACCTGGCAACACTTAAACTCGAAAGAAAAAAATAGTTTCTTCTCTCTCTTTCTTCTCAAACATCAACAAGTTATAATAATAAGAGATGCAACCATAAGCCAGGTCAACTAGTTCATTAAGTTTCTTATATACGTAAAATTTGCATTAAATATTAAATTGTATTAGTGTTTATTAGTTAGAGTTCAAGATGCAACCAAAATGGCAAAGAACTTAAGTCCACATCTCTCTGTATTAAATTGGAAGTTGAAACACAGTAAATGATACTAAAGTATTTATATTAGTTTTTTGGCATCAGGTATATTCCTTAAGATATTAAAAGTATAAATTGTATCAAGTAATAATATTGCATTAAATAGAAATTTAAAACCTGTAGGCCTACTTATCGAGGTGCCATTTTTTAAAAATCTCTCCAAAAGGAGTTTAATGTACTATTGTTATATATAAATAGCTTATATTTTGTTTCATTATTGGTAAATTTGCACAAAGAAACATTTTTGCCTTTGTTAGCATTCGGAGGAAGCATATGTGAGCTTGTAGTTTGACTCCAAGTGTACTGTATGTGTATATCGGTGTATGTTGTAACTATTGGAGTCTCTATATCTCAAAACTACTAGTCTTGAAATACTAGTGTAAAAATTTTCAAAATCAAATATTGTTCAATTGTACATGCTGTGAAATCATGACAAATTAGAGGCATCAACTTTACTAGTTACAAATAACTTCTACTATTCTAGAATTTCCAGGTCATGATATTTTACGACTTGTAAAAATCATATTACAAGACTTGCTACTTTGAGAATACTGGCCTTCCCGGATCTGAAGCAAATTTGGTGAACAAGTAGCCCATGGTCTAAAGAATAAAGATTGCCTTGTATGTGGTAAGCCTACTTTATTTCACGGTAACTACTCTATGGCGTAAACGTCGCCAATACCTAGTGGCCCACTTGCCGGTAAATGTCGATCGTCGATATAGTGACGCGTCGAAGGATTGCCGGTAGTGTGCCATTAGCGGCAGCGTTTCGTCGAGTCGAAACAGATATCTACAGTCGGGGTGTTGAAGTTACAACCGCGTAGTTGCTAGGACTTCGTTTTCGTCCGTGCTCCTTCGATTCGTTGCCGAGAATCGCAAAGGGACCAACACGAACTATCTAAAGTAATGTGCATGCGGTTATTATAATATATTGTTTTTCTTGACGAATTGTTCTTAAAGTGAGCTCCGGGGGTCAAGAGTAACACCTGTCTCTACATCATGAAGTGAAAAGTCTTGAGATGTGTGTGTATAATTGTATAAATTTAAATGGAAACTGTTACTATTAGAATGTGAATATGGGAAAACTATGAAATAAAGTATCTAAATAGACGCGCGTTATTTTGTTGTAAAATTACATGGCGAACGCATTTTATCTAATACCAAACGGTTATCGTCAAATATACACGGCTATTGGAGAACTCTGACAGGCCAAATTAAAAACACCTCAATGATTTCTACCCATACAAGCGAGGTTTTTTTCATCGCCTCTGTGGCGAAGTAGAAAGAACACACGCCTAGTAATAATAAGGTTTGTGGTTCGCGCCCAACTTGGGGCATATTTTTTAAGTGTTTTTTTTAGACTCATCTTAATGTAAATAATCCACGTATATAGGCAATATAACATATTTTGGTGAGTAATTTTGTTGTTCATTTACGTTTGGTCGCGTCTCTGCCGCTAGTGGTATAATTTTTAAAACGAAAGTGGGACCATCGCGGATCGTCGCTTCGGGGCCACCAATTTTTGGCGAGATGTCGCTAGTTGGCCATCTGTGGTCCAGCGACGCTTACGGCATGGGATATTGACCGAATCTGGTTTTTGGTTTTCAAGTAGGTCATTGTCTGAAGGATAAAGATCGCTATATTTGATGACCGAGTTTGGTCAAGTAAAGGCTCATGTCGGCAACAGAGGTTATATTCCATAGCTTTGCACGTCGGGGGCGTCTGAGTTCGGTTTGTTATAATAACAACTTTGGTATTTCTTTACATGTTCTATTTATATAACAATAAGATTAATGAGGTTAAACACTTATTATCATTTCAAACGTAAGCGTTACTTGTTTTCATGGATTTCTTTAAGGGTCTTCACTACAGCGAAATTAAACTACCGCTAATTTTAGAGTTTTTCTGTAATAATTATCTTCAAAACAAATAAAAATATTCGAAAAGCAGAAACGTAGTGAACTAGACAATACGATTTTGCATGTGATACTGTTATCACAACTCATCTATCTGCTTTCGATTTGGAACTAAAGATAGATTTAGCATTTTTCTTGTTTGTTTGTTTGTTTTGCGAATTCTTAAATAGCGGCGTACCTAAAGCAGATGGGTGAATTGTGGTAAAGATATCAAATGAAAAATTGTATTGTCTGGTTCACTACGTTTCTGCTTTTCGACTATTTTTTATTTGTTTTGAAGATATTACAGAAAAAACTTTAAAATTAGCGGTAGATTAATTTCGCTGTAGTGAAGACTCTTAAGAAAAAATAACGTATAAGCAAATGACAAATAATACTTGTGTGGGCGTTGTGATTAGAAGATTGATCAATAATTTCAAAGATTAAAAAAAAAATAAAAATAAGAAAAAGCTGTCGCAAAAAATAAAACGAGAACAAAGGTATAAGTAGATTTAATGACATATCAAATCGTATTTGTCATTTTTTTTTTTTTTTTTTTGAAAAATTAATAGTATGTTACTGTTGCATTAGCAATGCTTTTATCATATGAGGCCACTTTTTAAATACAAAGATCAATTGATAACTTATAAAAAACTGCATTTGAGATTTTTAAAAGAAAAATCTTTGAAACTCTTATACGGTAATAAAAAATAAGAAGAAAAAAACTAACTTGAAGTGGTGGTTATATAAGATGTTTATTGCAGTTTTCTAGGATGCAATGTCTTCCTTAAAAAATCTCACTGAATAGATGATTCTTGAGTTTTTTTTTAAAAAAAAGATTATTAACTTCAGTTAGAAATAACAAATTTATGGACGTCGAATATTGTAGATGGCAATTTTAGGTTCTTACTCTTCATAGTTTCTTTGTTATTATACTAAAAGAATTCTCAAAATCATCCTTCATTTTTCAGTTTAACGTCCCGTGATTATGTCCTTTAGTCTAAGAATTCTCAAAAAAGAAAAATGATATATAAGTGAAAACACTTTAAAACACATGTAGTCTCTATATAGATCACGGAAATTTATGCGTTGCTTAGTTTTTGCCCACAAAAATATGTTGATAATGTGTTAAAATATGTGCGTAATTCTAAATACGAGGTAAGCTGAAGAAATAAATCGTTCAAAAGCTGAAGAATCGTTCAGTTGGATTTGGTTTATGGGAGTTTTACATCTAATTTTAGCATGAAGGCTACATAGAACGAAATCTATTCCTTAAAGACTGATTTGAATCACTATTTTGAAGCATCCCTCTCCCACTCGAGATCGAACCCATGACCAAGCGAACAGGAAGCACTTGCTTTGCCTACTTGGCATACGAGACGCACATAGCAAGAATGGTCATTTCCGTTCAAATATAACTAATAAAAATCACAATTAGAATCGCCGGGGAGAGAAACGATTATCTTGCTATGTCATGCAATAGTTTCGATTTTATGCTGTTTGGAGCGTGACTACTTGATAAAACCTTGCTTAAGACTAAACAATTCTTGTTTTGTAACTCTTGTCACAAACTTATGTCTCTTACTACCTTAGTTATCCACATCCACCTAATATATATATATATGAAAGTAAATATGTTTGTGAATTCATAACTCTTGAATCACCCGACCAATCTCGATCAAATTTTCAACACAGACGAGATTCGGGTCTGGGATGCTTTTTATTATATCATTTTGACGGTGCAACTTAGAGGAGGGGAAGATATTTTTTTAAAAAAATGATCAAAAATGACCTATATCAGTGTCGATGCGATAGTTTTTGAGGTCGCTAAGACGAACAGTGACACTTCCGATCCCGTTTAAATCCAAATTCAGCTCCCATTGTCCTTTATGTCCAAAATGAAACGTATTCTCTCCACGCGAAGAACGGGCTATTTGCTAGTATAAATATATAAAGTAAAAATAAAAATGTTTGAAGGTTAACTCCTCTTACATCGTTGGGCCGATTTTGATTATTTTCAATAAGTGGTTTCTGGCCTAACTTTTGGTTTTTTGTTACATTAATTTTCCGGGAGGGCTTTCCGTAAGGACGAAGTAGAGGCGATCAAAAAATGTATGCCAAAAATACAGTATATCATGAGCTTGTTAAGATAGAAAGCTGAAACTTGGTATATAAACAACCATATATAAAAATAAGATGACGCATGTTCCAGTATTGTAGAAGGTTTTTATTCGGACGTTTTTATTTTTTCAAGAACCCGGAGGGCATTTTCTATATAAATAATAACGAACAATAGCATGTTTGACTGTCAACTCCTCCTAAACCGTGACACGGAACTTGATGTTTCTTTTTTTAGTGTTCGGCATCTCGTTGAGAGGGAATGGGGATGGAAATTAGTGACAAGCAAAAATAGTAAAAACGACCGCCATTATTATCCAGTCAATAGTTTTTAGGAGTCGACACTCCAAATGTCGTTTAAGTCCAAAGTCATGCAATGGGGTAAGGGATGGTGATGGGAAAAGGTGACGTAAAATTAATATTAAAAAAAAAAAAAACGATATTAGTGACAAATCCATAGTTTTTCGGAAACGCTGAGATGAACAGTGACACTTCGGATGCTGTTAAAGTACAAGTTCAGCCCGGATTGGCATGGGTAGCGAGAAAAGGAAGGAATAGGTATGGGAATTGGTGACATTACGGATTTTTACCATTATATTTTTCATTCAAATGCGTTTCCGAAGAGGGAAAGGGCCCCAAATACTTTAAACAAATCTATTTTCCCCGTGCGCCTAACGGGCATTTCAGCTAGTACTATAAAACTACAAGATTATTGTGTATTACTTCCAGAAAACAGTTTGTAGATGATGTAGCTCCGAAGAATATAGGAGGAATATAAACGTTTTAAAGACAAAAGCAATAGTGACTGAAACAAAGAGGTCAGCTTCAAATATAGAAGCAGAGTGCGAGGAGAAAGTAGAACAGGTGGATAGTTTTTGATACCTGGGTAGTATTATTAGTGAGGATATGAAATGCGAATGCGAAATAAAAGCAAGGATAAGAAAAACGAAAGAAGTATTTAGGATGAAGTACTTGTCTATTTTGTGGGTCCTTGAATAAAGTTAAGAGCCTGCCTTACTAAAAACAATACAAAATTTACCATTTTTCTTTTGCTTGTTTATTCATAAGTGAAATTAGATAATGAAATGCAGCTTACCACAATCATAAATAATGTTATTCTACAACAAAAAGTATGAACCTGAAGAATTTTTAGTGTTGCCATGCATATAAATTACAGTGTTGTCAGAATAACATTTCCCCCAAAATCTAAGTTAAGGCAGCGACTAGAGGAACGAACTCAACTGCATTTGATTACGTATCATGTTGTTTTGGTATCCTATGAACTACTTTTTAAATAACATTATTATTTAATTTTAATAACTGTATGTTAAAACTATTTTGTCTATTACAAACTAAATACAATTATTATTTGAAAAATAGTTCACAGGATACCAAAACAACATGATACGTAATCAAATGCAGTTGAGTTCGTTCCTCTAGTCGCTGTCTTAGCTTAACGTTTGGGGAAAATGTTATTCTGCCAACACTGTAATTTCTATGGATAGCAACACTGAATTTTTTTCAGATTCATATTTTCTGTTGTAGAATAACATTATCTATGATTGTGGTAAGTTGCATTTCATTATCTCCTTTCACTTATGAAAAACAAGCAAAATAGAAATTGTAAATTTTGTATTATTTTAAACTAGTTGAATATACCCATGCTTCGCACGGGGGCTGTATTTGGAAGTCAACGCCTGTGGGAGTATCACCATTGATCTCAGCGACCGCGAAAACTATGGATTTGATACTAATATCGGTCATTTTGGGCTATTTTTTTTTTTACATGTCTCGGTATCCTCCCCAGCTGACTCCCGGCCCGCATACAATTGTAACTAAATTTGTAAGTCATCTCTAATGGAAGTGTCGCCATTGATTTCAGCGACCGCGAAAACTATGGATTTGACACTAATATCGGTCGTTTTGGATTACTTTTATATCGGTCATTTTCTACTACTTTTACATGTCCCGGTAAACGCCACCCTGAAACCCCCCTGGTTCGAATTTTGACAAAAACGTTTAACTCTGGTCTGGAGCCTGGACAAAGTATTCGTGACTAAAATTTGGTAACTCTCGGTCAATTTGTCTGGTTCCCAAGCCTGTTCTGGTAAACACCTCCCCTTGAGACCCCCTGGTTCGAAATTTGAAAAAAGGGCTTCGTCTTGATCTGGGGTCTGACCAAAGTACCCCTGACCAAAATTTGGTAACTCTCGGTCTACTCGTCTGGTTCCCAGGCCGCATACAGACAAACAAACACACAAATAAACTCTTTATTTTATTTATATTAGATTAGATGTGTCAGACTCGTAAGAAAAAGATTTACTCTATGGAGCAGAAACATTCAGAAAAGACTGGAAGCTTTCAAAATGTAGATATGGAGAACAATGGAGGAAATTAGCTGGATCAAATGGAAATCGAATGAGGTAGTGTTAGGAATAATAAGGGAGAAAATAACACGTTTAAATACAATTGAAAAGAGCAAGAGAAACTGGTTGGAATATTGAATGAGGAGGAACTTGAAGATGATGGACATGCTAAAAGGTATTGTGACATGAAAAAGAGGGGGAGAAAAAAAGAAGATACAGTTGATGAACGGTTTTAAAACAGAAAATTCTACGTCAAGTTAAAGAGGTTAGCCAATGTTTATGGTAGATAGGATTTTCTAAGTTTGCAGCAAGTGATCTGCCAGTAATCAGAGAAATATGTAATAATATACAAATCTGTATATGATAATATAACCATATACTAATAATATTAATCTCTATAGTAACCATTAAAAAAAAAAAAAAAAAAGGTTGTTGAATGATTTGTATGACATCACTTAAGAACCCAAAATCTGGCTGTTTTTTCATTGAACCAAAATGAGAAGAGTGAGGGGCAAACAACCGTTTTCAATTCTTCTGACGAATTTTGAAAAAAAAAAAAATCATTTTGTAACCGTTCATTCTACAGCAAATAATGGCACAATCTTTGCAACATATGAGTAATTGGTGTTACTTTAGTATTGGGAAGAAAATACCTAAAAATGCCTTAGTATTTGCAAGAAATACGAAAAATAAGACAACCAAGAAGTTTCACTATAACTTTGCTATTAAACTTTAGAAACGGGTGAAATTGAGTGTATTTCGAATGAGATCTGGAACGTTTATTCCCTTCTCCTGATTCTTCTTACTTTTCCTAGTGGGTCATGTTCATGGACAAGGGCGCCCATGTTGTAGTTTCCAAGGGGCGGCAAGTATAAGCGATATTTCAAATATAGTTTCAAATTTTGCTGTAACTAATGTAAAAATTCCATTGGGTTTTCGATATTCCCAAGTACAATTTCCTATAGGGGGGCGAGTGTCCCACCTTGCCTCCCTGATGGGTGCCCTTGTTCATGGATATTCATATTCCACGTAATTTAACACGATGAACTGCGTAGCGTATGCCGTCCTTAATATACAATCCACCTACTATTATGCAGATGCACGTAAACCTGCGTAAAAGAATTAATTCGAGACAGATACAGTATACACCATTTCATCTCCTTAACATCAGTGCATACTTCCTGGTAGTTAATACTTGTTTTCGATTCTTACATCAGCCCAATGAGGATTCCATAGTCTACTGTGCTTCCTGGTTGCATTGCACGTTCTAGATTAGGTATTGAAAATTTCTTTTTATCCTGTACTCAGCGAACTAACATGCCATTCGGTCATTGGCTTGGACTTTACAAACAAATGCTGTTTACAGCTCATTCTTTTGCCTTTTGAAAGAGGAAAATAAATGTTGCTTGTCTGTGTATTTAAACTTAAACGTGTTTTCTTGATAAGTTGGTAAATACTCTTACTGTCATTTGCAATCCAAGACGTTATCTTTTCCTCGTATTAATTGGTGTACTAAGTTCTTGATTAAAAGCAAACAGATGTTTTATTAGCTCTTACGAAATTTTTGAGTAATGTGATTACGTTGCAATTAATTACCTTTGGTATTAAGTTTATGACATATCAGCAAAGTCTTACTCTTTAAGATTTTTTTTTTTTTTTTTTAAATTTATTTCCTTATTGCAAGGACTATCAGTACCTATTCAGTACTACAGTCAGAGGTTTGGCTCGGGAACGGAAAACTAATATTTTTTTCTGCTGCTTGTAATGTTAAATCCTTTGATGTGTAAACTGTAATTCCATAATAACGCTGAACTCTGAGTAATTTCCCCTCTTAGCCATTATCTTCGCCATGCTTAGTCTTTGCAAGTAACACTAAAGGAGTGACCCAGCGTTGAGTTTTGACGACGTCAACCATTTCCCAACCGTTGGATCAATGTTGACGATGTCCGCTTTGCCGTCCACTTTTCAACCATTTTCCAACGATTTTCGAACGCTGGGCCAATGTTGCAAAAAAAAAAAAAAAAAAAAAAAAAAAAAAAAAAAACCTAATTTAATCCAAATAATCTTCTTAGCGCATCACCAGAATCACCAGATAGTCAATGCTTCTTCTTCTTCTTTTTCTTTTTTGCTGAAAATTTAAATACTTTTCAAAGAAATATCAACATTACTTACGCAACATTTATCCATGACAATACCTGAATGGCTGGATATCGGGGAACTATAGTGCCGCTAGTATAAAGGGGAGCTTTATGAATAAAAGAGTAGCATGTTTTCGTGGAGAAAAACAACAACAAAGACGATAGAACTTGCTGGTCTTCAAAAACTCGCTGGTCAGTAGAGTTGCCTACAAAATAACAATTGAGACTGTCTTGTCTCAAAGAGGTGTCATGAAAGTAATGTCTTGTCTAGTCAGTGAACTGTACTGGCCAGTTAAAGGTCTTCGGAATTTCGTGAAAGAATTCACTTTGTGTAAAACTTAAAAAGAAAAAAAATCTAGAAATCGAACACTTTTCTTATTTTTATACATAGTTATAGAACGTCTAAATTTCCACAGAATTCCATAGAATGGACAGTTGTTAAATTGAAAGTTGTAGGCCTATCTAAGAAAATGTTTTTTTTTTTTTTAAAAAAAAAAGGTTTAATTAACAAATTAATTTTCTTTTTAGATAACACATGACTTATGGCTATCTGCTTCATACTCATTAACTTTAATAATTCCATCTAGAAATATCACACAATTTCTGAGCAAATAAATAAATAAATAAATAAATAAATAAATAAATAAATAAATAAATAAATAAATAAATAAAAGGATTTAAGTAAAATTATAAACGTGTTACAGCAAGGACGTACGCAAGGGGTGGGTCCTGGGGGTTCGGACCTCCCCCGAAATTTTGACTTTTGTGCAAATTTAGCCTAATTTTATGGGTAATTTTACGAATTTTAATGTAAAATACCGTCATATTGAGTTTGGACCCCCCCCCCCGAAATTAATTCCTGCGTACGCTACTGTGTTACAGTTTCTCCAACTAACTAAACATTTGCCTTCATCAAATACAGTATATCTAATAGCATATGAGTGACATTGTTTCATTTAAAATCATAATTTAACCCAGGAGCATCAATTCAGCTTTTGCTTGCGGAGGGAAAGACCCCTTGATATGAGTAAAATTTCGCATTTTCACTGATTTACTACTATTTTATTGATAAAAAACTATACAAATCTCAGTCAGGGGGGAACAATTGCCCCTCCATGCCCCCTGTAAATTATGCCCCTGATTTAACCAGACACTGATGACAGTATGTTGTTGACCTCTAAGCCTAAGATAAACTGACCTCCAATATGGCATAGATTTACTCAACCTACTGTAATTGCTGGAAACTTAACATCAATAGTGCTACAATAATTTCGAAGCATAATATCGAAACAGCACTGTCAATAATTTCTAAGCAACTAATTATATGGCCTATGGAACTCGGAAATTCAATGCCGCGTTCGCAATAGCTCTCCATTGACTTCTATCCTTAGCCAACTGGATCCAGTTTCTACTTTATATTCCGATTTCTGCTAAATCCATCTTAATATTGTTCTTCCGCCTGCGCCTAGGTCTTCCTAATAGTCGTTTTCCGAATGGATTTCCAGTTAAAATTTTGAAAGCGCTCCTACTTTCTTCCATCCTGGCTATATGATCTGCCCACCTGAGCCTCCTAGACTTGATGACCCTAACAATGTTTGGTAAACCGTATAAATTATGTAGTTCTTCGTTATGAAGTTTCCACCATTCCCCATTCCCGTTTGTCTTGGGTCCGAATATTCGTCTCAGGATCTTGTTCTCAAATACTTTCAGTGTACGTTCTTCCCTCAGAGTAATACTGCTTGTAGACGATCCAAGAAAGCTTGAACAAGACACTTGTTCAAGACCATTCAAGACTATTTGATGAAAAAGACGTCAGCACTGACTTCATTTTTGTCTTGAATTCAATAGTTTCGTTGAAGAAATGTCGTTTCGGTCCTGTTATAAACAATCCAATTCAAGAGCATTCAATAGCCAATCAGCGCTCGAGTTGAGTGCAGAAAAATACAAAACAAGTGTGATGGCGTCGTGAGACAGAGCTGCAGTTGAATAAATATCTTTTCGTTACTCTTTTCCATAATTATCTGATATTCGAAGCGTGTAATAAACAAAAGCTAATATTTGGGCCGGAAGATATTGTTAGTATTTTTATTGATAATATTCACGATTTATATAGTTATAATGCTTGCATGCCCATAACTTTTGTTAAATTTTGAGGCAATGAGAAGTAAGTTATAAGTATTAATTTGAGAATTTAATATACAAGAATACCGGGTGTAGATTAAGAAAGAAGAGACCATTAAATTAAAAGAATATATAACTGACTTTTCTTGATTTAATAAGACGTTTTGTACTGTTATTAATCTCTGTTAATATCAAATAATTGCGTACGGATTGATAATATGGTCGCAAACCGAAGTATCCTGGAAATGATTACATGTTATCCTATTGTATTCTAATTACTTTACCACGAAATCCACACGTAGTATTTGAGAAGTTATTTCTTAAGGTAGAGATTGCTTTCACGCGTGCAGATTAATTTTACCAGTGCTTTCCCGTAAGGTACAAATGTGCATCCTAACATATGCTACATACAAGACTGTGCAATAATAATAATTAATAAATAAAATCGAGATACTATTTAACAGTGTCGGGGCAGGAGCATTGAAGGGGGTCCACGGGAGAGTACGTCCGTACGGAGCAGGCGCGTCATCGACGGAAGTTATAGTACAAGAATAAGAATCATGTATAAATGAGAATAGTGCAACAAACCCTTGATATCGTATTCACTCATTTGAACTGAACTATAGCTCTTGTAATGATTTGATACTGGTAATATTAAACTTCTAAATATAAAATACTGGTTTCCTACATTCTACAGGCATGTTTCAACAGTAGGAATTATTACGGTATCTCAGATAATTCTCGTTCATACACACACACACATTTTAAGAGTAAAATTACTATTCATTTGACGGGTTATTCTTAACCAGTACCAAAACAGGGATAGATTTGTGAAGAAAGTCTGATGCAGATATGGGCGGTAAGTCCTGTAGCTGAAAAATATTATCATTGCTTCGTTTGGTTTTCTGTGATTTCAGCCTTTTCTTTAAACATCAAAAGGCAGTCATTGCCTCGTGATACACACAATTTTAGGAAACAGTTTGAATTTTTTTCTTTTTGAGTGTGGTTCTGTCATCACCACATCATTTGAAGAAGCATATATATATATATATATATATATATATATATATATATATATATATATATATATATATATATATATATATATATATATATATATATATATATATATATATTTTAAAAAAAAGCTTAGTATAGGGAACGAATTTATACCTAAGCAGCACTTTACTTTTTTAACGTTAGCTAACCTAACTCGCATTTAATGTAAAAGGGACAAACTACTTAGTGCAAATTCGATGGGATTGCTGCAAAATCAATTGACCTGTTTTCTAAATTATTTAATATAATCTATTAAATTACAAATGCCTGCAGAAAGTTACGAAAAATATGCTAATATTATAGCTATTCATGCGCAGGTCTGAACTAAATCAGTACGCAGTTTCGCTTTCATTTGTTTTCATAGTTACAGTCTCTTGTTTTGAACTGCCATCTATTAACAAAAATATAAAACAGATTCAATACCTCTATGATCGTGTAAAAGTTGTTTCAAGTCCATTCGAGACTCTTGTTCAAGTGTCTTGAACAATACTCCTTTGAACGTGTAAATTTGAAGTATTGAATGGTCTTGTTCAAGCTTTCTTGGATCGTCTAAAAGCAGCATAAGCGACCATGTTTCGCAACCATACAGAACAATAGGCATAGTTATCGTTTTATAAATGTTAAACTTCCATTCCTCGACGACAAAAGATTTCGAATTGAGTAATAACATGAATTCCTTGTTTTTAGTCGATATTTAATTTCTTCGTGAATATGGTTTAAATGAAAATTTGAAGAAACATTTGTCCCACTTGAACTTGATCATGAAAGCAAGTACTGTCATTTTAAATGTGGATTGCAACAGCAGCGTCACTTTTAGGGATGTGCACGAGACGAGTCGAGACAGAATTTTCCTGACAAAATTCGAGTCGAGACACAGTTCTTCCAATTGAGAAATATACATTTTTCGAGTCGAGACATCGCTTTTACAGCACATTTTCGAGACGAGACAGCCTCAAATCTTGTCTCGTGTGCATCCCTAGTCACTTTACATTTTGCTGTAGAGGGAGGGAGAAAGATTCTCCATTGATATAAAAAGTTTTCGGTTTTCCATTAGTGAATTACATACTATACTATTGATTAATATGGGGGCGGTGGTGGTTCGTGGCTCAGTGGTTCGAACCTAGCTTGCGCCGTGTGGACTTTGTGGTGGACAAACACCGTGCTCGTGGGTTTTCTCGGGGTTCTCCCATTTCCTCCCACTTTCTTCATTCCACCATTTCATTCATTTCTCATCATCACCGTCTTCTTTAGCCTAACCGGCATATTCGTGCGACGTAAAACTAAATATTTAATTTTATTTTCATTAATATAAATCTAGTTAGTGAACAGTTACCACAATCCTGTAAATGACATTGGTGATTTGCAGGTTAGTTCAAGTCACATCTAAAGAAACACTCGCACTTACGCTTTTATGCTGATAGCAATTAAAGTTAATCAGCGACCCATAAACCTTTCTTGAAAAAGAAAAGTGTTAAACTTCCCCATTTATAAATTGTGTGTAACACACATACACTATACGTATAGTGTTCCACAAAGAGATGTAATTTTACCCAGTACATCACGTGTATACATGATTTATTTAAACTTATATTTTTTGAATATATACTTAGTTTGTTGATATTATCTTTAATTATTTTATATATATATATATATATATATATATATATATATATATATATATATATATATATAGTTGAGAAAATTCTCTTCAGAACGCCTTTTGTTTTCTACTGCTTGTAAATTTGGTTCAAGGCATGAGAATATATTTTTTTTCCCCTTATGCCAACCACAGCCATAGTGAGCGTTAATGAACTTAGCGGATGTCATTCACAAATGAAAACATCCGCCCGAAGAATGCGAAGGTCACAGCTATTAAACCATGGAGAGCATATTCCAACGTTGTCTTAAAACCAGGATGACGCGAAAATAAAAAAGAGAATCCTTTCATCAGATAAAGAAAGAAAGAAAAAAAATAACAAATGAGAATCAAAAATCACGCGTGCTTATGTGCATCAAGCAAGAAAGACTCTCTCACCTAGTTTCGCTTTTTATTACTACAGACAAAAGAAGAACGCCGAGCGAAGGAAGGAAGCTAAAGCTTATGAAAACTCTTACACTACAAAATAAGGTGAAAATGTAAAGTTGCTTCTTCTTCTTCTTCTTCTTCTTCTTCTTCTTCTTCTTCTTCTTCTTCCTTTTCTTCTTCTTCTTTTTTGAATTGAGAATACAAGTTCTCTTCAATTTCTTGTAGTACAATGCATATATAATCACTGAAAATTACTGTAGTTAACCACCACAACACGGTATGATTGCTAGCTTCGTTGTATCCTCTTGAAACGTTTAGTGTTGTTTTCCGCTTATACCCGCCAAGGAAGATACTGTATACCCGTAGAAACCACATTATTATTACGATCTACTATCTCAAGAGGTCTTCCGGAATTATTAATGAGCATAGAGCGTGGATACAGGGCAGATAAACCTGGCTTGTTAAGACACAATTTATTCGACACTGTATTTCTTTTAAAATGTTCATCAAAGTAAAGCACGTTACGGGTGAAGCTATTTTAGCGAGATGAAATTACATATCATCGGAAAGCTAGGTATCTGCACAACAAAACGAGACCACAATCATGAGAACCGATTAACGGAGTGTCAAGTTCTAGCAAGAAAAGTGAATGTATCTGGTGTCAAGCCAATATTAAATTTTGTTTCAAGCTAGGTAAAACTTTACACAAACATTGGAAATGATGAAACACATGTGTGTTGATGAGTGCTTATCTCGTACACGTATGTTCGAGTGGTATACGCGATTTCGGTTGTGAGACCGTGGAAGACAACTCAAAGCCAGGCAAACCATAAAAAAACAAAATTCGCGATGAGTTGGTAGAACAAGTGCGTAAAATGATCGCCCATGATGCGAATTCGACTGTGAGATGGATGGCGGAGGAATTACACAAATACGACGAAAGACACAATTCACGAAATTTTGACAAAGGATTTAAAGAAACGGAAATTCTGTGCTCGATTTGTTCCGCACACCTTAACTGATGACCAAAAACTTGCTCGCATTGAACATTGCAAAGACCTGATTAAAACAGCCAAACGGAACAAACGGACGGAATCGATTGTAACTGATCATGAGAGTTTGTGCTTGAAGTACGATCCGGAAACAAAACCCCAAAGTACATCGAAGACTCCAGGTTCCCCGAAAGTGAAAGAAATTGCGTTTTCAAAAGTCACGTCAGAAGACAATGTTAATTTATTTTTATGATTTCAAAGGTATTATACTTCGGTAATTTGTTCCACAGGGTCAAACTGTTAATGGCGAATATTATCTGAGTGTTATGGAGCGTTTGTGGAAGAGAATTGTTCACGTAAGGCCCGAGTTTCGAGTGCCAGACAGTTGGTCTTAATTGCAGGACAATGCACTACGTCACAGAACTGTCGCAGTTCGTGATTTTTTGGCTAAAAAACATATCTGTGTGCTTCCACATCCTTCGTATTCGCCTGATTTATCTCCGTGTGACTATTTCCTATTCCCAAAATTGAAATTAGCCATGAAAGGAACCTTTGATGACAATGTTACACACGTCCAGTCTGCTGTGACGAGGGTCATTGAGGCGATTTCAAAAAAGGATATTAAAAACTCTGTGCTAGCATTGGTTGAATGTACCCAGCGGTATATTGATGCGGGAGGGATGTATTTTGAATAAAACTAACTACAGTTGCTAAAATACCTCATTCGTTTTGTTTAATTTAAGAAGTTCCGTTATTTTTCAGACATACTGTGTATGTCATGTGCAGAAGTAATAAGGAAGTAATTAAGTAATTTCAATATCTTAACACTGAGGCAATGAAGAAATCTCCATGACTGAGTGTTTCTTCGTAAAATTGTGAATATTAATATCGATTCTATTGAGTTAAATCCTCATATAATATTGCATTGTTCCGACAAACATGCTGCGAGAGCTAGTATAAGGTTTTACCCACGAGAAATAATTTTCATCTCGTCCCGTAGGTTTATGTAGAAATCTCGTTTCGATTTTTGCAAAAAAGCGTTTCTAATCTCGTCTCGTTTTCTCAATTCACGTACAAAATTTATGTCCTGATTTTCTTTTTAATTTCATCTTCACGTTATCAGAATCTCTCCGCAACACGAAAAGTCCACTAACTGTGAGGAATAACAATATTTAAACGCCAGTTATTTATTAGTGGAATTCTTTTGTGTAATAACTTGCGTATCTTTGAATGTTGAGGGGACAGCGGTGGCTTAGTGGTAGAGCGTTCAGCTCTGGTGTATGGGGTCTCTGGTTCCATTCCAGCTCGCGCCAAGTGAACTTTGTGATGGCCAAACACCGTGTGTGGGGGTTTTCTAGGGGGTTCTCCCGTTTCCTCCCACTTTATTCATTCCATCATTTTGTTCATTTCTCATCATCACCGTCTCCTTTAGCCTAACTGGCATAACCGTTGGACATAAAACTTAAAGATTTCATTTCATTTTTCATTTTTTGAACGTTGATAAATCGTCTTCATTGTGTTCGTACAATTACTTTATCGATTTAAAGCTTTTTTTAATGAATCATGTAACGCTAAAGCAATGTTTTGATATCTTAACACTTTAACCGAAACATGGATACCGAGACCCAGTGGTAAATTTTTAAACACAATGGTGGCACTCGTGGTTGCTCGTGAAAGTTTAAATTTATTTGGCTCTTTTATTGTATACTTTCATATATAATGTATATATATATTTTTTAAAACAACTTAAATACATTTGAAAGTAAATACAGGGTGTCCGAGAAGTCCTTCCCTGATTACAGAAATTGATAACTCAGGCTAGAAATAATATGAAACTGGTGTTGAATTGTTTACAAACTATAAAAGTTTTGGTCACATCAGTACACTTCCACATGAGCACCCTTGGTAGCACGTAGCACATCTAGGCGATATTCAATTTCCATCCACACATTAGCCAACATCACTGGAGGGATCGATGCAACGTCTGTGGTTATTCGTTGCTGCAGGGTTTCAAGATCTGGTACACGTGTTCGGTAGACCTCATCCTTGACATAACCCCATTTTTGGCATCTGTAATTCACATGAGGCCCTGCGCACCGATTTCTTAGGACTTCTCAGAAAAGACTGCCGCACAGCCGCCACCGTGTCTGCTGAGGTTCTTGGTCGACCAGACCTCGGAAGGTCAGCAACAGACCCTGTGTTCTTGAACTTCTCATACCAGGCTTTAATGCTCTTGACATCAGGTGGAGTCCTCCCAAATGTTGTCTGGAACTGTCTCTGCACCGTGGTCGGTGATCGTGTCTCATGGTACCACAGGACACACTGTGCCTTCTCCTGGTTGGTTGGCATGGCTTCTTGGGCTTCTTACTTACGTTCTACAAACCTAAAACAAACAAAATTGAGACTTGGTAAAACAGAACAGAACAAACGTAACACAGACAAAAACTTTTATAGTTTGTAAACAATTCAACACCAGTTTCATATTTCTATCTTATTTCTAGACTGAGTTATCAATTTCTGTAATCAGGGAAGGACTTCTCGGACACCCTGTATAATACAAAATTGACTTATAGGTTTCTGAGACCTTGTGTTTCTCATAACATTTCTGAAACTCATGTTTCGGTTAAAGTGTTAATCTTGGGTGAACTAGTGTTGTTCGCGAGACTCGGAGGAATTTTTAGTCTCGAAAAAGAGACGAGAATTTTGACATATTTCTCGTCTCTAAATTTAATTTGAAAAAGTACATCTCATTTCGTAAACGAGTCGAGACGCAACACTAGCCAGACTTGATTTCATTTAATTTTCAGATTTCATCCCTTTTAGCAGCGTGGCTATGTGAAGACATGGAATTACAACTTAACGTCGGATCCAAACCATATGAACTTCCGTCGGTAAAACACTAGCAAGAGATCAAGTGGTCCTTCCGTAAATGTGTAAGTGCTCTATCAATGGTGTACTCAATGGAAGGCAGATAGGGGGGTGCGGTGGCTCAGTGGTAGAGCGTTCACCTCCGGTGCTTGGGGTCCCGGGTTCGATCCCAGCTCGCGCCGTGTGGACTTTGTGGTGGACAAACACCGTGCTCGTGGGTTTTCTCGGGGTTCTCCCGTTTCCTCCCACTTTCTTCATTCCACCATTTCACTCATCTCTCATCATCACCGTCTCCTTTAGCCTAACCGGCATAACCGTGGGACGTAAAACTTAAAGATTTAATTTCATTTCAATGGAAGGCAGAGAATTCCCATAGGGAAGCGCATAAGTTAAGATCTCAAATTGTCTCGTAACGAAAATTATGTCTCGTCTCGTGCGAATCCTTAGTTTTTCACAGTTGACGTACCCTGCCGTTTTTCTGCGAATCTATTGATGAGTGGACGTAATGTTGAGGTAAAGTTAGAGAGTTTAAGCCTGGTCTAAGAGTTTATGAAGAGGTTCATGAGTACAACTTCGAATATAGCGACAATTAACGCTATAGAGATGTGGTGAGACTGGTGGTATATTGGTGGGGCTATAGACTTCTCGTGTTAGAGTTTCTAGTGGTAAGAGAAAAAAAGTGCTCTCTTAAAACTTTCGTGATAACCACACAACACATCCATGAGTAAAACTAGATCGTACAAAAAAACTGTACATATAGAATACAATATTGAGGTCCAGTTGGTGCCTCTTAAACTGCGCAACAAACTGATCCAACGTCAAATACCAGCTTCCAAATTCTAAAGTCAACAGAGCTCCAAGTAAGATGTTTGTCGAAATTGATACCAAGATATTTAATATTATTTTTTAAAAAATTAACAGTGAACCGAGGAGTGTAAGGTATAAACGTTCAGTATTGAGTGTTTTACTGTATTTGTTACGTTTCAGTCCTTTGAGTTTTACATTTGAGTTTTCGTTTTGCTATACCAACAGACAAGTCTATCGATTACTTGTTGCGCTGATACAATCCATAAGTGAACATAAAAACTAGATATGTCATATTGTCTGCAAACTAAAGAGCATATCTTTGTAATTGTAGTTCTGCAACATATAAAATGTAGAGTAGTGTGGACAGAACAGATACTTGCGGTACTCCTGTTTAAAGGATAAAGAGGTGAGGTTGGGTATGATTAATTTGTATGAATGTTAATCGGCAGTGGAAAAAATGCGATCAGCTAAATCTCTGACAACGATATAGAGCGGAGAAGTTCGAAAAAAGATCATTGACGTCAAACTACATCGAAGGCGGGCTCAATATCTAATGCAAGTAAAATTGAAGACATTCGTTTATTAAAATGGTCAATAAGATCGTTCTATAATTTGAATAGTTCATCGGTAGTACTAAACGACGGTCGAAAGCTGATTTGCGTTAGTTGAAAAGGAGAATAAGCAAAGTGATAAGTTAAGAATAAAGATACCTTACGGAAATCCCCTTTTAAATTTTAATTAGAGTGTTAAGATATATTTTCCACTGCGAGTATGAAATAGAGAGGAAACCTAGATGCATAGCTTTCTTTTTGGATCTTGAGTGTACACGGCTTGTTTTTTACAATGGAATTTTGTAGAAGTTTTGTTTCAAACTATGCAGTTTTATTGTACATATTCCACACGAATATCGCCTTGCTATCAACATTCTAAACGAAGCTACAGTGAAACAGTTTCGTCTGGAACGAAAGAATGTTCTCTGGATGCAGTAACCAATGTAGCCAGAGCGTTCAGTCTGTCGTATGCAAAGCAAGTGTAGCAGAAAGAGAGCTATCATAAAACGTGAACGCGCTCCGAATTCTTAATGTTCTTCTGTTCTTCAGATTTTCTCGCTGAAACACAAAGGAGAGTGTAATCAGTCATATGTGACAAGCGTTAACTTCTGTTTTTGTTACCCATAAGCTTTGGACATACTAGATTAATATCTTCGCTTGTTTATTATGTCTGGTATCAGTCATCTATTAGCGAAACACAGATACCTATCTGACAAGGTAAACACAGAATAAACAGGTACCCAAATGTGCGTTGATGGTCCTCAACGTTCAACTTGACATACCACGAAGGAGAAAACTGTTTTTTTTTCTATTGAAACGAGGAACCATTTTGTCCAGACATAATAGAAAAATGAAAATATGGCGTCTTTTCTTATTCAAACTATTTGGTATATTTTTTCCCCTCTCAAAATCTTCTTACACCAAAGACTTCCTTCTTTTCTTCTATAGCCTAACTGTGGCATAAGGAATGAAGGGTTGATGTTTTCCATGTGAATGAATGTAAATTTGTGGGTAGTGAAAAAAGTAGGTGACGTAGTGAAGTGTCGCTAGTTTTGTTATGGTATGATAAGTGGCACTGGGCATTATGACGTCTCGTAAAATCCAATATGGTGGTAGCTAATCGTCACGTTGTCAAAAAAACACGAATCCTATCAATAAAATCTAAACGATTTGATAGCATATCATAAGTGATGTGTTGATAGATTCTTTATACATGATCTTAGGATATTGCATTACGTCAGTGGCGGTTTGTGCTTTGAATTTTAGGTGGTGCACAATGAATGACCTCTCCTTTTTCATTATTATTATGATTATGATTATGATTATTATTATTATTATTATTATTATTATTATTATTATTATTATTATTATTATTATTATTATTATTGTAAATAATAATTGTTTAATAATAATAATAATAATAATAATAATAATAATAATAATAATAATAATAATAATAATAATAATAATAATAATAATAGTTAGTATAAATCCAGGACGACTTCTAGGGAGGGCGGTGGGTTGTAATACTGCTACTTAGAGCTACTTTTAAAAGCTCCAAACTCTGGGATGGGTTTTATTTATATATAAAATAAAAGTTTCCTCTTCTGTGGGGGGCAATTGCCCCCTGGTTCCGCCACTGATATAAATAATAATAGCGATTTCTTCATGGCATGCTTCAAGCATGCAATGGAGAAGCTCATTTTGTATGATTCTTGACGTATTGTTGAAAATTGTTGTGCTTTCTAAATGACTCTTGAGAGCGCTGTCAAGTTCTACCGAAATTAATTAATCTACGAAATGCGCCTCGATTTGAAAGAAGAGTCTGTTTTTCATCATGTCCTCTTGAAGCCAATTCGAAAGTGCCACGAAACCAAATGCAATTGATGATTATATTGAGCACGTACCTGTTTTGCGTCACTTTTTGAAAGTGATTCTCAATGGACCGTCTATAACTAGCATCTAGTTGAGCAGTAATATTTACACTTCCCAACACAGTGAGATTAGAACGTGTCTTATAGAAGCTGACGAATTTTCATGTTTATTTATTTATTTATTTATTTATTTTGTCGTGCAGATGCAGGATATCCACACCTTCTTTTATTCCATGCATCTTCCCCCGCCCCGAACAACAAACATGGAAAACGAAACAAAGCGTTTTTAATTTCACATTCACATAACCACTTATGCTGTTCGCACAAGTTGAGATTAAACTTCCTTGTAAATGTTCGTTTCTGACTTCTAATTACTTGCGTTATATTGAGTGTCGAAATCGGTCTTCCGATGTCTTTCACAAGTAGTTTGCTTCTGAAGTTCTTTTCGAAAACGGCTAATTCAATAGAGACGTTACAGAATTGAAAAATTGCATCTAGTGTTCTGGGTGATAAGTTCTATGGGACCATTAGAAAAATATATGTTCCGTTTCCACGCTGATGGTAGAATTTCTGAAACAGTTATTGAATTGCGTTCGAAGCATAGGCGTAAATAGCTCCTCCGCAACCCTATGGCGTGGGGACCGCACAAGCTGCAAAGTTAAAAAATATATAGAAAGTACGCAGGGGCGGACCAGGCCAAATTTTCACCCGGGCAAAGTGACATTTTGGCGCCCTCCCCCTTAGTACTAGCCTATATTTTACATTTTATCATAGTGTTTTTAATAGTTTAAACCGATTTTTCGAAAAAATCATTCGTTACCTAGGAAAACTTCACAAAGAATATGACCCGCTATAAACAATACGAACTCCGCCCCAATGCTTGGTCTAATGGCTAGCACGCCAGCCTTCTGTGGTCCCGGGTCCAAGTACCGGTGGGTTACTGTTGAACGATAAACGTGGTTCGGATTCCACTATAATCAGTATCCATATCTCCTTTGGCTATTAAGGCATAATCGTGGAACGCTAAACTCAAGCAAACAAACAAACAATACTTACTCCCCCTCCACTCTTTATTCTACATGATATCTGGTCCCGGGTTCGATCCCAGTCCTCGCCAAGTGGACTTTGTGGTGAACAAACACCGTGTGCGTGGGATTCCTCGGGGTTCTCCCGTTTCCTTCCACTTTCTTCATTCCACCATTTCATTCATTCCTCATCATCACTGTCTCCTCTAGCCTAACCGGCATAAACGTGGGACGTAAAACTGAAAGATTTCATTTCACTTTTCTACATGACATCTCTCCATTTGTCGATACAGCCCCCTTAGTACTATGAAACTCTCTTCTTCCATGGTGAAATGGAAAAAGATTATGTAATTGCCGCTACTTCACAAGAATATAAACCAAAAAAGTCAGTAGAAAACACATAAAATTTACTTTTTGAGGCTCGTTTTGGCGCCCCTCTGACTCTGGCGCCCCGGGCATTTCCCCCTAGTTGCCCGGCCCTTTGTCCACCCGTGAAAGTACGGACGCATAACTAAGGCTGCGGAAGAGAGGTTAACCTTCATGTTATGCCACTGGTTTGACGTGTTTGAAATGTTCAGTAACTGATCGGATAGTGAAATAATTTCGACGGTTACTGATATTTAAAGTTTAGCTAAGACAAAGTTACCTAACCAAATACATTTTATATCGCGATGTCACCATTTGATTTTTCCCCACATAAAAAAAGAGAAAAACAATAGTAATAAAAACCCTTACTCATATTGGGCTCGAACTAACAACCTAATTCGTACAGACTAGTTGCTCTGACTAACTGAGTTTCGATTTCTTACGCGAAAGAAGTCTGTTATATTACGAGGCATGCTTTTCATTATGATCGAGCTGTTAATTTATTCTTTCGATTGGTAATTTCCACTGTTTGCTTTATCTATATAAATAAATGTATAGATTCATATATTAAGAGTCTTTGGGTAATGTGTCTAATAATTTCGCGCGACAAATATACTTGCTTGAATGTATTGTATGGTATGATTTGCCCTGATGATTTGTCACCAAAGGGTAGCTATAAACGAAAGTTCAGCATGAATTTCTGTGGAGTTCTGTTCAGTATCACGGTTCTCTGCCAAGCACGTTGTTCTTAGGAGGAATATTTTTACAAACCTAACCTTTTGATAGAGCGCAATGGTAGAGAACCAAAGGGAAGAAATTCTTGCCCTTGTTAAGGTGGGGTACCAGCATGTGCAATAGAAATGTCGCGTCTGCTTGAAGTGTTACTTTATCGAAAATAACTCGTTTTCCTATATATATTCGAAGTTTCTGAAAGTTTCAAAATGAGGAAACGTCACTGACAAATAAGGACGCATTTAGGCGTGGATTCAGGGTGTCCGGACCCCTCTGAAATCCCAACTTTTCTGTAAATTTAACCTAATTTTGGGGGTTATTTTTAAAAATTTTATTATAATTTATCCTAATATTGAAGTCGGGCCCCCCAAATAGCTTTGGACCGCTCCCTAAATAAATTCCTGCATACGTGCCTGCTGACAATATATTTACAATATATTCGTTAAATAATAAAGTAAAATAACTAAATTAGGAGCAAAAACTTCAACATGGGCTAACGTTTGTCCACTGCCAATAATGTTAGATGGGATATTAATAGCAAAAACTATCAATGCTGAACCTTGGAACTTCATCCCGAACAGCAAGCATATTTTCGAAATACTTAATCGTTAAATCACTTTTTGAATATTATTTTTAATCTTTTTTAACGAAAGAAGTGTTATAATTTTTTTTTTTAAATAATAAAAGTAACTCTCCTTAGGCAGGGTTTCAACCCACGCCAAAACCAATTTTCCTTACTAGCATATTCCCCCAACTCACTCGGCTACGAGAGCCGATAGCATGTGGCGTTTATTTAGGTCATGACTCGTGATGTCACCAACATGATCACGATATGGACGCCATTATTTTTCCTACATTGCAGAGTCCCCCGAGATTTGATCATTGTCTACTCGGACTGAAATTATCATTTGGAACAAACACTTTAATATTAAGCCAAAAATTCCCTTAAAATAGACAAAAGTTTCAGTTTTAAGAATTTTAATATTTTTGGCTTTTCCCATAAGGGGGTCATAGCCTTTACACCGAAGAGCCCCCCGAGATTTGATCACTGATCACTCGGGCTGAAATTCTAATTTGCAACCAGGACTTTAATATGAAGCCAAAAATTAAACTTTTACATCTATTTGAACTAAGTGGGTTCCGGTTCACCCCACTATTATGTTTAGTTTAGTTAAGTGGTAATTTGTGACAGCTTCACATCATCAAAAGAATCTTTCACTTCATCGTCCCCCCAGGAATCCGTGCTGGGTCCGTCACTAGAATCAATAGACACTTTTCCTATTCTTTTTGTCACCCTTGGTTGTGTACGGGCTCCCTCGAACAAATAAAGAAGCGGTAATATTACAATAAAGGTGCACTATATATTAGGTATTACTTTAGTTACCTATCCCTAACCGCACAGGGCCATCTTCGGAAGAATAAAAAATGCTACGTGATATTCCAATCATGAAGGTAGAGAGAATGCTATAAATATATTTCTTATTCATTTTATCTGCCCTGCTTATCAGAAATTACTTTCTGTTGGGAGGGTACTGAAATGAGAGGGGCAAAATAAAACGTCGTACCGCCTCCCACATGGCTACTCAAATTATTACTAAAGAAAGCATTTTAAACTAAGATGTTTAAGGTTACTACATTATGTAAGGATGACTTATTATTATTATATGAATGTCTTTGGACCACCGAAATTGTGTAAGACAAACCATGGTATGTAGAGATTTAAGATGGGTGGTCATAGGGGAGGAAAAACCAGGATTTTTCTCTATCTGACTCTCTAACGTAAAGATCAGTATATGTGCTGAAGATAAGAAGCATCATCAATTTACAATAGCTTGCTTTTACGTAGAATATTAGTTACTTTAGTTCTTCTCCTTCGGACTACTTACCTCATGTGGTAAATTCAGAACAATTTCAGGGGGGCGCGGTGGCTTAGTAGTAGAGCGTTCACCTCCGGTGCTTGGGGTTCCTGCTTCGATCCCAGCTCGCGCCGTGTGGACTTTGTGGTGGACAAACACTGTGCTCCTGGGTTTCTCGGGGTTCTCCCGTTTTCTCCCACTTTCTTCATTCCACCATTTCACTCATCTCTCATCATCACCGTTTCCTTTGGCCTAACCGGCGTAACCGTGTGACGTAAAACTTAATGATTTCATTTTCATTTTTTCAAAACAATTTCAATTCAAAACAAATACATTGTAAAACTTTTCCGTAATTAAACATCTAGTTAAAATTAAACATTTAATAAGGAAATCTGTTATTAAAATGTCCAAAAAAGTAGATAGAAGACTATTTAGTGATAAACATTGTGAAACTTTATAAAATTCTCGAAATTAGAATTAACATTTACTGGAAAACATTCGTTATGCACCAGCGAGCATATTGTGAGCAGTGAGCACAGGGAAAATAATTACGAAACTGTTTGCAAACAAAAATTAGGGACACTAATGCAAGTGCAACAACGACATTTTTTTCTGTTTTTTTTTGTATAGTCATGAGTTTTACACATATGTTACAATTTGATTCTTTCCCACATAAAAAATAAATAAAATAACCATAGTAATAAAAATAACCATACTACATCTATGGGGTTGGAACCAGCTATCTGCGGCATACAGACTCGTTGTTTTAACTGACTGACGTGCTTGTTTTCTTGCGTGAACTGAACCTGTTCTACGGTAAAGACGATTTTTCATTACGATCGTGCTACCAATTCGTCCTTTTCCATAGGTAATTTCAACTATTTGCTCTATCTATACGTAAATACTTGGAATAGATTCATATATTTGGAGTTTGCAGAAAATGCATGTAATAAGACATATTAGAAATGTTTCGTTAAAAGTTTCGTTTGTAGATTTTATCCACATTTCTCTTAATGACATAGATCGCTGCTTCGTGTTGAACTGCAGAATTCCCTCGCGTTCTTGAAAATTTCCCACTTTAGCAGAGTTGGTAATTCTCGTAATTTCGGTCGATTTAATGTTTTTGCTTCTAATTTATTTATTTTAAGCTAATATCTAACACAAATATTAAAAACGGGTTTGTTATTAACCTGTCCTGCTGGGGAAACCTTCCGAAATTTCGAACATATAAAGAAAACGGATATATTTTCAAACTACTTCAAAATAAAGAGACGCGTCATTTATTTTGCTCATAGTAGTACGTCACCTTATTATACCAGGAAAGACGAATAGAAATATTCGCATTATATCGCATAGTTTGACTCCAGCACAAGCCCAGCGACGTGTGGATGCGTGTCGTTAGCTGCTACAAAACTCTTGTGATGATCGTTTTTTACCGGTACCACCTAATTGTGACCTCACATGTAAAAGGGATTTTCTACCGCAATCTAAACATGAAAAACAAGTGATTATACCCTGATAAGCTATCAGAAGCAGTAGCCAAACGTGCAAAGTTTGAGCACAAGGTAGTGTCGTGAGTATGGCGGAACTGTAAAGGAGTAATCTATAATGAATTTGTTCCAAATGGTCGTGGAATTACAGCTGAGCTTTGCTCTGAACATTTCCAACCAAATAATAAGGTACTTTATCACAGAAACATCCAACTTTGTTCAAGTGTAGATGAGTTCAGCTGTAGTGCTCCATCACATGTGGCACTATCAACGCTATTAAAAATACAGGAACTTTATGGTGCGGAACTTTTACCTCACTCAGCTTAAAATCTCGATCTTGCTTTTAGCGACTATCACCTTTTCAGGTTCATGTCTCACTTCCTGCATGGTAGAACGTTTAGAAATCAAGAGGATGTGGAACCCGAGGTCCAGGAGTTCTTTTTCTCCAAACCAAAAGCCTGGTATTATACTTTGAGACAAAGTTCGGATGTTCGGAAGCTAAACACCAATGAACATAATGGACCTTCTTTTGAAGATTAATGGACTTTGTATGTATTTCTCAATAAAGAATGTGCTATGCGTGTTTGTTCTAAAATGAATATAAGAAAGATATTTAACTAGGACTCGATTTTGATTTTAAAAATGGAAAAGCAATGGGGAACTTACAGGCTATCGAGGGAGGAGACCAAAAGGTAAATTGAAATTAGATGAATCCATTGCTATCAGACACGATGGAACTAAAGAAATAATGTTTTTATTGAGACATGTGTTGTAATGGGAAACCACTTTTTGTACCTCTTCATCACAGAAGGATGCCGTCTGTTATGATAGCCGAGTCTGCATCGATTCTTTCCCATCTTCATCGAAATGTTTGCCACCAAGGAAATTTCTTTTAATGAAGAAACAGATGGAAGTCGCTTGATGCCAGATTAGGGGTGGTCGAATTGTTCCTAATCAAATGATGCGGGGTTTGTTTGTTTATTTGTGCCCTCGCTATTTTCGTGAACCAATACAATTCTACGCGAGTGCTTTTCACGCATTTTGTTCTGTATTACATGATGCAGTTTGCATAACATCCCATAGTACGTGTCCTTGATTATTTCATTCATGGGTAAGAATTCAACGACCAAAACGTCTTGTCTGCTCCGCGTATATAATCTTACGGGTGATCATTGTTTGCAAGAATTTTTGTTTCAGTTGGGAATGTAGAGTGCTTCCACTCCATGGATTGCAGCTTTGAATCAGGAATGATATATGACACCTCCATGTTTCGTCAACTGAAACGGCATGTGTTGAAAACCAATAACCACCTTCCTAAGCATATCGTTTGAAAAAAAGTCAAAGCAGTGCTGAATCGTTTGATTCTGTGTTCCGAAAAAAAAGAGCATCGATTGTGCGAACAATTTCAAAAATTCTAAGGTGCTTTGCCACAATTGTGAAAAAAGACTGACCGAAAATTATGAAGAATCAAGGGTAAAGAACGTTAATGAGAACTATCTGAACTCATGATTTTTTTTCCCCTCGACTATACATACCAAATTATCCGTGGTCACAGACTGTCGATCACTCTGCGGTTCATGCTGTATACTATCACAACCTTAATTAAACTTCCTGACAGACTCTCTCACCATCCCCTGTACCTATCATATTTCGCCATGCACCTCAGAAAGTTGACGATGAACATCTGCCACTGTGACGTTTAGTATTTTCAAACCTCACAGTCAGTGTATCGTTCTATAGTCTTGACCATTTTCTCACATTTTCAAACACAAGAAGCAAACACGTGAGTGTCTTTAAAGCAACATCTGATTTGCCAGTAGATGGAAGTCACTGCACATACTCCGAATCACAAACGCAGCGCCAAAGCGGAAATATTTTGAAACGGTAGTGTTAAAACGTGCCTCGTACATTTAATATAAGCTATTAGAATTCGTTAATCTTCATTTTATTAAATTGTATAGTTTATTTTATTCACATCTTCTATACTTATGTAAGCTTCTCAACTGTAGTGTACAGGAGGGCGGCGGTGGCTCAGTGGTAGAGCGTTCACCTCTAGTGCGTGAGGTCCCTAGCTCGCGCCAAATGGACTTTGTGGTGGACAAACACGGTATGCGTGGGTTTTCTCGGAGTTCTTCCGTTTCCTCCCACTTTCTTCATTCTACCATTGCATTCATTTCACATCATTACTGTCTCCTTTAGTCTAGCCGGCATAATCGTGACACGTAAAACTGAAACTGTTGATAGTGTGCACAGTGGTGTAACTAAAGTTTTGGGGGCCACCCCGCATGGAGTGGGGCCCCTTCTCTACGTCCCACTTCACGATTTGGGGGCCCCCTAATGGCTTGGGCTGCCCCCGCAATGCGGGAGCTGCGGAGCCCTTATTTACGCCTCTGAGTGTACAGGCCACTTCAATTTTTTTGAGCTAATGTCCAATAGAAGAGGACCACCCTGCCTTCAGGATCACTCATAATCCGCGGACCACAGTTTGAGAAACGCTGATCTAGAGTGTGAAAATGTTAACACTCTTTACCTCCAATGTCTTTTCTCTTGGATGTAGCTGGCAACATTTATCGCATAATCTCCGAGTCATTGTGCATATGCATCTTAACAATGCATGTAGCTATTACCTTGTTCACCTACGTCCTTCATTCGCATAATTCATCATTGTCTTTTCGCCATGGATCACGTGGCTTTTCGTTTCCAATGATTACACAGAGACAGTGGGCATAAGAAAGAAAAAAAAAACCTTGATGTTCTTTCTGCTGATTTAATAGACATAACGTTTCATTACCTTTCGCATAATGAGAGTCTTTTGTCTGTTCATTTACCTCGTAATGAAGGTGACATCTCTTGCTTTATTTTTTCTTATCAACAGTGGAAAAATTAAATATTGAAGGATTAAATATTGAAGAACTTTTAAGGATTTCTTGCAACAAAATATAGTTATTTGTCACATTCAGATTGAGAATATCCCAGCATAAATATAGTAGAATTACAAACTAAACCAACTTTCCTTACGAGCAGTAAAACTGTCAAACGTTCGTTAGGGCCAAGTGCAGACTACCGATGAGTCAAATTTGTCCACTATTAGAAAAGGTTAGCCACGTGGTATAGTCATTAGGAGGTCCACAGAAGACTGGCTTGCTTTTTCCTTTAATAGTGTCACCAGTAGGTTGTGTGGTTCAAGGGGAAAAAGTGGGTTTTGTTTTGGTGCGAACTATATTATACAATTTACATGTCTTTGACAATCCTCATCTCTTAAAAAGAAATCTTCGTACATTAACGGATTTCCATTTCGCACCTAACCCCCTGGGATGAAGTATAGAACAGTGTTTTACAACCTTTTTTGTCTGGCGATACTCTTCACTCCACACCCAAGACATACGTACTTAGGTTAGGTTAGCATTAAGCACTGTTGCTGCTGCGTTGACTGGTACAGTCCGTCTCAAAATTAATGTTCACTTTCCATTAAAGGCTTCATAGTAGAAATTAAATATGTCGAATAAAGTCTAGACTTTGTAGGCCTTCTGGCTGGAATAACATTTATTTTTATGCTCTAAAATTTCGCGACATATTCCATGTTGCTGTATGACACACCACAGTGTATCGACACATCTGTTGTGAAAACCTGTTGCAGTATTAAGGGTCTTCACTACAGCGAAATTAAACTACCGCTAATTTTAGAGTTTTTCTGTAATATCTTCAAAACAAATAAAAAATATTCGAAAAGCAGAAACGTGGTGAACTAGACAATACGATTTTTCACGTCATAACTTTACCACAACTCATCTATCTGCTTTTGGTGTGCCGCTATTACAGAACCCGCAAAAAATGCTAAATCTATCAACAGTTGCAAATCGAAAGCAGATAGATGAGTTGTTATTAAGGTATCACATGGAAAATAATAATGTCTACTTCACTACGTTTTTGCTTTTCAAGTATTTTTATTTGTTTTGAAGATATTACAGAAAACAATTAAAATTAGCGGTAGTTTAATTTTGCTGTAGTAAAGACCCTTCAATATTCTGCCTGTCGGGAGATCCTGGAAGTAATAGGAGAGTTTTTTTTTCCCTCATTGACTTCGGGTCTGGAAATATTTCTTCCACATTTTCCTGATCTTCAGGTTTCTCTTTTAACTCTTAATATTTTGTTCTACATTTTAAATAATTAGCTAATTGTGTTCTTCATCCTATTCCTCACTTTCCTTCCATTTTTCTTTCCATAGTATCATGAAGAAGGCAATTTATTCGCAAGTTGTATTTAATTCAATTGGACTCCCTGTGAAAAGTACTAGTTAAAAGAGTCCTCTTCTCTCCTATTCGGTTCAAAACATCTGCGTTTGCTACTTTCACCGTCCATTTTATTTTCTTCATATTCCTCCAACACCACATTTTGAAGATCTTTAAATATTTTTTTTTTCTCTAACATTCGAAATACACAAATCTCCGATCAATACAATTCAAAATTGAAATGAAGTCTTTCAGTTTTAACTTCCCGCGATTAGCGATGCGCACGAGACAAGATTTGTGGCTGTCTCGTCTCGAAAATGTGCTGTAAAAGTGATGTCTCGACTCGAAAAATGTATATTTCACTATTGGAAGAGCCGTGTCTCGACTTGAATTTTGTCAGGAAAATCCTGTCTCGACTTGTCTCGTGCACATCCCTATTCTCGATTATATCTCTTAGGCTAAGGGAGACGGATGATTAAGGGAAGTGAATGATAATGGAAGAAATGCTGGAATGAGAAAGTGGGAGGAAACGGAAGTATCCCCGAGAAAATCCATAGACATGATGTCGTCCACCACAAATTTATTTCGTCGGGCATCGAACCAGGGACCCCACATACTAGAGGTAAGCGCCATCGTGAGCCATCATGACCTCTCTTCCGAGCCTCCTTCCTTCAGTTAAAATTATCAGATAATTCTTGAACAAATTTCGGTCGATATGAGTGTAATTTTAAAATATGTTTCATGTGTTTGCGCAAAGTTGACCGGAATATACCAAATTCCGTGGGACCATTTGCAAGTTGACTTTATTCGTTATCTTTCCACTGACCCCACTACTTCTCTGCATTGCTCCTCTCTTCTTAATGCTCTGTCACCTAGTAGTTTAGCCTTAACACTACCGGTAGAAACCAGTTTATATTCCCAACACAAAATTGTTCTATTTGGAGACAGCTCTCGTCCGAATCGTAGCTGGAAATCCATAAGCACCTGCTCCAACGATTTTCCATTTCTGGGCCTCTCGTGATCTCAAATGCTTGTGACGCTGCGTTCTTCAATGGTATAATCACCTGTTTTAGCCATTGATTATTCCTAAAATAAGAAAGAAAAATACATTGTAATCCCGTCACATACAGTATATTTATAGTTTTTATAACTACATTTATTTTATACTTAAGGGGGGTGACGGAACTTTCCGCCTGCCCTGTAGTTTATCATCCAATGGTTATGCACCAAGTCTAAAAGTGACAGTGACAATATGGATGGTAACGATTAAACGAATAATGTGGGAGGAAACGGAAGAACTCCAAGAAAATCCACGAATACGGCGTTTGGCCACATGACTCGGGCCCTTATTGAACAAGAAATCCATTCACCAGAAGTGTAAAGTCTACCACTAAGCCAGCGCTGCCCACAACAATATTTCTGATTATTTGGTTGGTAGAAAATGGAATTTTTGGTTTTCTATATTATTTTGTATTAGTTATGTGAAAATATTTATTTATTTATTTATTTATTTATTTATTTATTTATTTATTCATTCATTTATCGACACAACAGGCATTACTGGCCAATTACAGTGTCTACATATAATAGAGTACATAATTTTAAAATTGATACAATTAAAATTGATTAATACATAATTACATACAAAATCTTGAATTAAAATAATAGTTTACTTGATTTTTTTAAAACAAAATACGCAGTATTAGGGGTCTATTCTTTAGTACAACTTTTCAGAACTATTAAATATATCTACATCTTTACAATCCTTACCGAACTTATTGTATGTAGCACAAATCCTACATGTAGCTGACATATGCAGTGCATTTGTACCTGCCTTCCTGCAGTAGAACAGGCCACTATTTCCCTTGCGTGTTTTGAAGGTTGCAACCTGTATCATTATCTTTGTAAGATTATTTTGAAATATAATATTTAAGCTTTTATATTAATAATAATATAATTTTAATTTAACACACTGGAAAGTTTTAATTTTGTTTAAAATATCTTCATCACCTTTGTCCGATTTGTTCTACAGGGTGGCCCATAATTCTGTGTATACTGCTTCAAAGACTACTGTAAAGAAAGTAGCAACACAACTTCAACATAAAATTGAGCATATTCTCATGCCTTTCCCAACAAGAATTTTAATCTCTCTTCTCCACGGAGACGTCCATGCAGACGACGAACAACGTTGTCACAAGCAACTTCACAGACCCGTACTGATATCCTGTTGAACTCTTCTATAATAATTTCCCGTAGTGCGGCCAAACTGTGTATGTGATGTTGATGCACTTTATCATTTGAAATACCCCCATAATAAAAAAAGTCAGGTGGTTTCAAATCTGGAGATAGAACTGGCCACTCCACAGAATACAAACGCACACAACGTATACGCTGTTCCAGAGACAACCATACCGTCATCCTGTCTAGCATACACTAACAGTTCTAAAGCCTGTGACAAACATCTTGGCAATTCAGCTAAACGAATAAAACGCAAGCTCTGGCGCGATGTTGCCGAGTGGTAAGGGGTGTGACTATGGCTAAGCAGACGAACTACAGCGTGATGGGGTGGCAGAGGATAGATGTGGATCTGTACAAAATAAACGTGGCAATACCGCTGGACTCTCATTTGCTAGCAGCATTTAAAGGGAATTTGGAGCGCCGCCTTCAAATACCAAGATGTTTGTCACGCCGTTTAGGTCCAATGACCGTTATCTCCACTCTCAGGCTATACAGTGTTGCCATATCGAAAGTTTTTGTCCAGAATTACAAACACTACAAGCAGTCAAACATCATATACATAATTAAGGGCTACCCTGTATATACTTTATGCAATGGAAGTGAAATATATATACATTACATAAAGATATAATCAGTAATGTAATGCTAGAATTTTTGGTGGGAATACGCTAGACCATTTTTTTAAAAAAAGATAGCGTATTCTCACCTTTCTGCGCTAGTTCTTTCTTAAATATAAGGTAAGTATGCGCGAGACTATAAAAATACTAGGTTTGTATGCTGTATAGGTCTCATTACATCCCTCGATATAATAAATCTCACAGATTCATACGACTATGTACTCTAATGTCATGTTATACTCCATTAAATAAAGATGAATATTGTCAAGGGAACGAGAGCGATTCCAACGTTCTGTCAGTAATCAAAAGATTGACGAATTTGTACCCATTAGCAAAAACACGTTTTAGTTCTTTTTTTTTTTTTTTTTTTTTTTGTATCTGCTGAATATGACTTCAACAGGATATGACAAAGATAATTAAAAACGCATTTAAGTAATTCTAAGGATGTTAAGAGTGCTTTAAAAGACATCTAACAGATAATGAAGGGCGCCATGTTTGATCTTTATGTGTTGTACAGCTGTATAGAAGAAAATCACTTCTTGTTTTTTTTTTAAAGAATTAAAAAAAGAGAATTTTTCTTTAATTGTAACTGAAACTAATATATCACTTTTTTTGGGGGGCAAGTGGTTCACATTTAAAAAAAAAGAAAGTAAGAATGAAAATAATAGACGACAAAAAATGGTTGACGTGTGTGCATTGCAATAAAAATTATATTCGAGAAAACCACAGACATATTTGTACTTTGCCCTTACGGTAGAAGGTAAGAGCAAAACCAGAAACATGGCTGCTGGGTCGTAAATTAACTGCATGTGGACATTTCAGGTGGGAGAGAATTAGGCGGCAGATGAAGGCGATGACTTCACAGGTGGTCGGTCCACCCTCCAAATACAAATCTTTCTACAGATACTTTTCCTAATGTACTTTTTGGTGGTGCCAAATTGTAGCACTCCTTTATTTCTTTATTTTTTTTTTTCATAGTCTATGTCAACTCCCAAACAAACGTCATCCATTTTTTACTTTCTTTTTTTCATTTTTTTTCTGTCTTCATCCATCCATAAGTTTCTGTATTCTATCCCTGTATTTTGTGTGGATGAATTCTTCTGTGAAAGAAAAACTGTCCGCAAAAGAAGGTAATCGCCAAGGGAAACCAGTGCTGCTTCATCAAGACAACAGCAGCGGCTTTTGCAGACATGTTTATTGTTTTACTTTTTTTTTCAGCCTTGTGACTATCACGTCAACACGGGAGGTCCCGTAAGTGATCTCTGGTAAAATATATATATATATATATATATATATATATATATATATATATTTCTTCAAGTGGAGGACACACTCAATACAACCAACTACTTTTCTTTTATACCACTGTGTTGTCAATTGATAAATGTTACCATTTGTTGTTGATTGGCTGAATTGATAGCCCGGACTTTTTTTAAGTACCTAATACATTTTAATCTATACCACAGTATAAAAATACAAGTGACCCACACATAATTGTCCAAGCCATAGTACTATGGGTAGAAACATGAAATTTGGAGGGTTTTTTTTTTTTTTTTTTTGTCACGAAAGTAAAATATAAGAAAGGATTTCTTGAAATAAGTATCCCAATGAGATTAAAGGGGAATTCATTTTTTTTTTCTTTTTCAAGGATAGTGTATCTCATGAATACCTGAAGTTAGAAAGATAAAACATGTCATATAAACTTGGACTGCTTCGATGCAAAGTGACTTAACTAAAAAAAAAAAAAAAAAGCGTTAATTTACTCCTAGGCCTATAGATGACTCTTTTACAAAAATGATGTTTATGCATATTTAGTATTAGGGCAAAAAAGATAATAGTCCGGTACCTTATGATAACAAATATTGTGGCCAAACTAGTGTAAACTTGTTTTCTTTATGCCATTAAAAATATAATAAGTGAGGAAGCCATAGTTTATGGAAGTGTACTTTTAATTTTTGCGAAATGAATAAGTATTAAGGAAACACAAAGTTTAAAAGGAACAAAAATATTTTAGTTTATGGAAATAATTATCGTAGTAAGTTTTGGTTGTTATTAAAATAGTTTTAAACGAACTGGGACTGCAATATTTAATTGTGTGTTGCACTTTTTAAACTATGAAACTATGTAAACAGTAAACTATGAAACTATAATCTACATAGTTGTGGGTTTTGATTTCCAAAATAACAGAAATAGAATATCAATTAATTCATAAGATATTGAGTTTTAAATTTCGCTCCTGGAATATTTCAATTTTGGAGCTAGGCCACATGGCAACTTCTATTGTCTTGTTTTAATTACCATTAACGGTGTTATCAATAGGTGCACCGGACATCAAATTCCTGTGTGCTAAGAGTGTGTTGATTTGAATCATTTATTTGAAAAATTGTAATTTAATGACAAATAACGTTCGCCGCCCATTTGCAATTTGTGGTCAATCAAGATGTCGATTTGCCTGAATTATTGATAAATATATTAACAATAAAATTAGATATAAAATGAAATTGAGTTATGATTAGGAATAGCGAATGTTTCGAAATTGAGAAAATATCAATTGGGAAAGGATTAGGATTTAGATTTCTGGGCTTTCGGCATCTAAGACCATTTAGCCCGTTACATACATGAGGGATGACGTCACTCGGCGAGCACACAATCCGGGGAGAGGGAAGGAAGCGGCCTATGACCTATAAGTTAGGTACCACCTTGGCATTTGCCTGGTGTGAACGTGAAAAACCCAGGAAAAGTCATTCAGGATGGCTGACCTGAGAAAGCTTTTTACACTTTTTGGAACGAGTATCCCCACCGGGAATCGAATTCGGGACCGCTCACACCGAAGGTGAGAGCATTAATGACTACGTTGCGCGGGGCCACAAAATCGAGAAAGGAGTTCTAGTAGTGAGAGAGGGTCAGTTGCCGAGATGGTCAGGCCAGAAAAGTTGGAGAAAAGTGAAAAATTTGTAAGAAAAAATAAAATGAAAAGGATATAGTTATGTGTACGTGTGTTAGTGAATAAATGAGAACATGCATGTGCACACAGCAAAAAATGAGATGCTGAAACAAAACAAAATGACTGCATCTTCTTGGTGTTACTTGTGTGTCAATTCAACACCAAGCACATCACCTTCAGAGCATATCAGAAATACCTCGTTACTGCCTGTGAATATTTCCATTGCTTTTTATTGTTTGTATACGAAAAGATTTGTGAAATATACTTCGCATTTATGACAAGTAACTAATAATGTTCTATGTTTTGTGTCACCGGTCACAATAATATTGTTGTAAACCTGCGAATCGTCTCACAACAGTTACATAGGCAACAGTTCAGTCATCTTCTGTTCATACGTTCTAAGACACAAGAATAACAGATAAAGAAAATAGATGGAAGCACTGCTTTCTTGGTATAAGTGCCAAATATATTTCGCAAAGCTTTGCTCATATTAAACGATAAATATCAATGCAAATATTCCCAGGTAGTCACGAGTTAAATCTAATATGCTCGGAAGGCGATGTGGTTGGTGCTGAATTAACACACAAATAACACGCTAAAGTGGTAGTCATTTTGTGTTGTTTCAAGACCTCATTTTTTACAGTGTAGTGTTAAAGTGTGAGATATTTCGCTTAACCCCTTTTCTCCAAGCAGCACCACACAAACCTAATGTTTACACTTCCGCTCTCACTGCCGACCTCTACTTGGCATCCAAGCGGTCCACTTCTCATTAAAATTAATTGAATTCGTCTGTATAGGTTACTGATGTTCACCATTCCTTTTTAGCATCGAGTAGGCTGTATGAGACGTAGACTTAATATCTATATTTTAAGGTTTATTCCGAATCACCGTAATGCATTGGATATTTAGTGCTCTCCCACCGGAATCGAACTTGAAACCACGTGCATTAAACGTATATATGCTAGCCACTAGATCCGTGGGGAGAGCTCATTTAAATTTGTATTCCCGTATTTTTGAAAAAAATCACTTTAAAGGAAAAGGAGGGAAATTCCTGTAAGGTTTTCTCGACATTCAAATCGACAATGTCTGATGTAGCACGTGAAAATGACTGAACCATTTGAAATAATTTTTAGAACATAGTCAGCACTTAGATCAAGCCGGGTTTTAATAATGTTACTCTCATTAAAATATGTATCCTAAGACAAAGAGGATGTAAAGTTTATGCTAAAAAAAGAGTGTCTTACGAACTCCTTAAATTAGTTAGATGAATCAATCCATTCTAAGTGATCAAGCATGTGTTGCTCGACCATGTCCAAAAATCCTAATTCTTTTAATGAACATTTATACTATATCAGAGTACTTCAAAACTACGATCATTGGATTTTAAGAACATCTCGCAGCGACGCAGTGGCAGCCGCCAGTTAACGTTTTCTCGACTTCAGGCGTTTATGTTGTTTTGAATATCTTAGCATGTATTTGTCCTAGGAAATTGAAAATTGCTGGGCGCCTCCAACTTGTGCAGAGCTAAAACTTTGATCTCTTAACATTTTTGCCTAAAACCACTTGAAAAAGGTGAAATCAGGGCCTGCAGTAGTAACATTTTTGGACATTGAAGACATGTTTGGGAAGAGAAACAACTGACGTAGAGGTCTGAATTTGTGTGTGCACGTAGTACGCACTCATAAGTTTATACACAAAAATTTGCAGACTTGTAGCTGCTCCCAAAGGCCTGAAAAAAAAAAAAAATGTAAAATTGGGGAGTTATGCCAATTCGGCATATTTCACTGTCTAATATCTCCAATGAGCCTGGATAAAAAAAAAATCTGAAATTTTGGGAATAGTTACTCTTTTAGTATATCATAACACACTCAACAGCATGTTTTGTGTTTTTGAGCAGAAGGGGGGCAAACTATAAAGGCATGACGTCATACTCTAGGAGGTGTTTTGTTCACAAATTCAACTGGAAACTCGTTGTTGTGAAGTAAAATAGAATGAATGGTTAGTCCAGTCACTGTATAAACACTGATTGAGGAATGTAGATCAAACAAAAGGATAACAGTCTCCTACATGAGTTGACACTTAAAAAAAACAAGAATAATCATGATTGAATATCATTGATATAACAAACAGCAAGAGCAATGAGTACTTGCGGACTTTTTGCCAAATGTGCATTTTTGACTTTTCTTGCATTCTGCTGATAGCGGTATTCTTCAACAGTGTTGCTGTGGGGGATAAGACAGTGAGTCAGAACTAGAAGAAAGAAACGAGCTTGAGAGCATTGACTGGACTAACCATTCATCCTACAGGTCTGCAAATTTTTGCGTATAAACTTATGAGCCCGTAGTACATAAAATTCTACTTCTAAAGAGATGAAATATCAATTTCTTTTTAAAAAAAAGCAATTTCCAATTTTGTATTCATAAAATGAACAACTTGAGGAAACGTTTCTATCGTATAAAATTCATTTTTGAGCAGTTAGCACTTTAGTCCGCTTGGGATTTTACCAATATACTTTGATGGAAATGTGGTATATCCTAACTGCAGAAAGATGTTTAAATTTTCGAAAAATAAAGGATGGCTGCAGCACCTGAAATACATTTTTGAACGCAGCACTTCAGTCATGCTGGGTTTTTCTATTTTTCACTTTGATTCAAACACACATTTCATGTGAGGAGAGGGTTTAAATATACCTTTCGAATGTGTTCCATAAACCTATTATTTCTGTGCAACAAACGGGCATTTCAGCTAATTTTAAATAAGTTGTTGAAACAAACACAATAATCTCTCATTGCAATTTTAGCTTATATAAATTATTTCAATGGTGTTCTGTTTTAAAGATGCATAGATTTGTAAAATTTACAAAATAAATATGGAAGGTAATTTCACTAGAGCAAGAAATTAGAAATAATTATATGTAAGAATCTAATATCTGATACCCCTATTAATGTTCTAAAAGTTAATATGCCCTGAGTAGGTTAGATAGACTTCTCACTTTTTAGTGGCCACCTAGCACAGGTTGGTTCGTGATTTTACACTATATTCGTTTACGCAAATACCCACTTTCACTAACGTGTCTGCTCTCTACTCAGGCGGGCTCATCAACTTCGCTCTGCTCTGATTCGGTTAGATAAACTTGCTGCTTATAATCGGACACCTAGCACAGATTGGTTGGTATTGTAGTCTTTATTACCGTATTTCTTCGAATGTAGCACCTTTTTGTCAGCTTTTAGACGTCCAAAATTCAGGTGCGCCTTAGATTCGATGGCGTCTTGGATTCGATGTAGGCCTATATACTGCAATATACATATTTATTCATTGCACGTAGGTTAAAACATAGAATCTGCTGCAGTCTTTAATCCTGGTAGTTACAACTAATTTGGTTAAAATTTGTTGTATTACAGCAATGACAGACTGCACAAAGATGGTAATCGCTCACGAACAACGAATATTTCGTTTTACTGATAAGAAAATGCTTATCGAAATAGGAATGTATTTGTACATTATTTCTGCGCCTTACCTTGTTAGATACAAAGCTTTTTTAAAAATGAGTTTAAATGAGGTGAAATTTCAGGTGCACCTTAGATTCGATGGCGCCTTATATTCAAAGAAATACGGTATATATTTCTTCATATTGGATTTCAATTTGTAAAGCAGTTGGAGTCAGTTTGTTAGTGAATGAAATTCAAAGTAAGAAAATTATTACTAAAAATATATATATATTTTAGATATACGTGCTAGTAAAGTTATTTTTCGCCTTATCAAAGAATTCAATTGAAGGTTTTGTAAGATCTCCTGGAATAACTCCAGAAAGAAAAGATCACCATGTCTCACTACTTCTCATTCCATTGCCATGCATATTTTCGTTTGTCATTTATTTTTATGGCTGTTGGCAACGTTATCTTCGTCGTCTTCTTCTTTTAGTTTATGTAACGCAAGCCTTTGTTGGCAAAGATTATATTCGCCACACGCAAAAAAGCAATACGTTATTAAGTAGGGTTTCTTTTTAGAGATTTTATTTTGTCTGCAAGATTAAAGCGACTGTACAAACAATAATATTTGCAAGAGTTAATTGCTTGGATCTGCATTCTGCAATAAAAAGGAGCTTTAACAAGTTACATATGCTATCCAGCCTTTGTTTGTCCTTACGTCTACAACTTATCACAATATAGTTTATAGAAAAATAATACTAATACTTTTTCTTAATTCATAAATTATTTTTTGACATCTATAATCACATTTACTCATTGAGGAAGTTGACTATAATCAAATGTTATGTTCAGTAAGTTAATTCGCATAATAAAAGAAACCGGTTTTCGAAGTATTTTTGGTGTTTTCTGTAATTTCACTCTGGATACATGTAGGCCGGTAGGCAGTCCAAAAATGTAGGGGGGGGGGCGGAGGAAGTTAGGAGGGGCCCGATCCAACTATATTATAGTTCATCACCATATTATAATTCATTTGCAAGCCTACCATGAAAATCTTAGGGGGCCTACCATGAAAATATTCCAAAACATTTTGTTTAAACTTGCATTGCTTATGGACATGTTGCTGTATATATCATACACCACTGCAGTATTCTCAGGATAAAACAATAAAATTTGATACGCCGAGATTGTGCTATTTTGCATCTTGATTTTTTGAAAGTGATTTAATTCTGTGTTAAATCGTTGAGACTACTTTTCATGCAAGGAGATCAATATGGCTTCTCATAGACAGTATTTGGTAGATTTATTTCAGAAAATTTTCCTCGACTGACAAAATTTTCCCTAGTTTGTTGTGTGTCCAATTTTTATGAAAGAAGTTATAAGATTAATTTAGCTCTATTAAGGATACTGCCAACCACATTTACTTTATTCATTTGGTTTATGCTTCTATTTTTAAAAAAATCCTTCATTTTTGTTCACAAAAAATACACACAAATTCACCAAGCCAACAAGGTGCAACTTATGCTACTTGGAATACACACAGAGAGACACAAACTATTGCTATTTTTATTTGTTTATTTCTGAAGAATAAAGAAAAATTTAAGTGTACATTGGTCACTCAGTCAGCGCTAGAATTTCTCTGGATTTTCACAGTTTATTGAAAAATTCCCTTTTTCGTTAAATTTACCTAGAAAATTTCCCGAAGTTAGGGGAGGGTCAATCCATCTGAAGTGATCCAAAGATAGCGAAAATGGTTGTTCGATCCTCTCCGAAATTTATAGAAATTGGAGTGTGATGAACCTTGTGTATGAGAAGGTCACGTTGTCGTATGTATGTACAAGTGTACGAAAACTACAGTTGCTCAGGACATACGTATCAGACGAACACCAAACCAAAACGAAAGTTTAGAGGAGAGACTGAGGTACACGGAGAGTATATACAGGGCTGCAAACCAATACATGAAATTACTAGAAAAAGTACAAAAAATTACACTTTTGAAGGGGCTGTATTTTGGAATGGCTTAAAGTGGAGTGGGGGTGCATTTGAAGTGCTGAATACTATTGCATGTAAAGAGTCTGCAGAAATATCTACACCTATGATACTATTGGTACCATAGATTTATGGGGGTCTGAAAGTTGAAGTTTCTGATTTTGAAGCCAGGCCTAATATATCAGGAGGGCAAAGTGCTAAAATTGCAACTTAGGACAAACTATTGGGGAAAAAAATCATGACATATTATATGGAGAAAAAAGTGAGGACATGATAAAGACGCGAAGAAAGCACGCGGGTAACAATGGTCTTAGCCCGGAAAAATTTAAATCTTCTGATATGTTTCATGTTAGATCTCAAAAACTACGCATGGTTCAGCAAGTAAATCCGTTTTTGCTTGTGTTCAGTTGTGCAAAAGCTTGCGAGTGGCGTTTGTTCCGTCTCTATAGCTCCATGATCATTGTCACGTGTATATGGTAAAGGTGTTAGTTCCCCGTTGCATCCACGACACTCATCGTCGAACTGGACTGTGGTATTAAGGCACTTAATGTATCAGCGAAGTATCATTGAAATCCAATCCGTTAAGGAAGTTAATGTGTTCACAAGGTTGCGTTACATCTATCTATCCTATCCTGCTGAAAATGACGTATTTGAGGAAAACATCTAAAATGATTGTTCTTTTCCTTCTCTTCTATAGCATTACAGCAATAGCTTTTAGTAGCTGTAATTACAAGTTCTAAGAATTATACAATTTAAACAGTGTTGCAAACTTAAGCAATGTTCATTTTTCCGGAACGCTTTGAGATATCGAAGTGCTGTGAACGGCAAAATAATTTACACATCCATTACAAACCATACAAGTAACTAGATATTATACTTACCTGTGCATTTTTTTTTTCAAAATATTGCCTTTCAAAAAAGTTAAAATTTTCAAGCACTGATAACTTGTTCCTATTCATCATTCGAAACAAGTGATACTATGACCATGATGTTATTGACCTTCTCAACACAAGGTTCGTCATACTCATTTTTTATTTATTTATTTATTTTACAATTTTCGGAGATGGTAGAGCAACCACCTCTGGCCCACTTCGTATGGATTGACCCGCAAGTTTCCCTCACATTATGAACACTGCTTATAGAGGTTACATCAATATCCATTCCGTCATATTGTTTTTTTAAATTAATTTATCTCTGTGTTAAATCGCTGACAATATTTCTCACGCAAGCAGACCAATATTGCATGTTGTAACATTACCGTACAGGTGTGTCAAGTTAACCAATTAATGCCTCGTAAAATTATAATCAAAATTGATTTCATATTAGACATTAGTTTTTGTTTACTTTTTTCATCACATATTTCATTCCTTTTAATAGAGAATCGTAATTAATTTCTGTTAAGTGTTTTGTTATTATTTTCTGTTTTTTCTTTGAGTTTCTATTTTCTGCTCTTAATGTGTTTTTGAATTCAGTTCAAGGAAGCACCCACGGGGAGGTCCACCAAGTCCGGACACCCCAAACAAATTTCGTAGCTCGATATACATTTTGTACACACTCTTAATAAAACTATACTTGTTTGACAGAGAATAGTTGATGTAACATTAAGATCTTTAATTAAATGAATTATACCGAATTCGGAACCGAACTACGCGGAAACCAAGCACGTATGTTAAACTTTTGACATTATCTTAGATGTATCTCGGTGGAAAGTGTATATTTAATTTGACCACCAAGTTTGGTGTTAATTTTGAGAGTGACTTAATGAATTTTTCAAGCATCCTCTAGAAAAAAATTAATAAAACATACGTTACTTCTACATTACTGTTGGATTTCAGGAAATGAAACTATATAATGTTATGTTCTTTTCTTACTACGTTTAAATTATATTTTTTATCTGTATTCCCTTTTTTCTTCTTCTCTTCCCTTTTCTCTCTGTCTCGCTTCTATACTCTGTCAAACAGATAAACATTCGTTTCAAATTTCATTGTGTGTGTGTTTAAGTTTCTCCCTATATCAATCTTGTTTCGTCTCGCTTTTATTCTTTCATTTTATTGACACTAATACATATTTATTTTAAGATTAGAATCGCTCTCATGTTGTTTGTTGATATTAGTTGATTTGAGTTGATTTTGAATTTAACGTCCCTTAAACGAGGAGTGAGAGGGGGTATATCATGGGGGGAGTGACACGATGATGAAATAAGGTGTATATTGGGTGGCCAAGCTGCACGGCGTTAGCTGTCGCATTTCTTTTATGAGAAGTGTACCACTCGTATGCTTGAGTTTTGGATAATACTTATTCACCATACATACGTATTTTTCAACATTTTCAACGATTTCACTCAGGAAATACTACTGGCAACACAGAATTTCAGGCAAACTCTTTGCTCAATATTTTTTATTCATTGTAAAATTCGTAAGACACACTTGAGGTCGACTAACAAAACTAACAGATGAAACAAACTAGTTGACCGATTGCGCTCATATTACACATCACAACTAGACATAGTGCTGCCATCTTACAGTAGAAAAATATTTTTTTGACGCTATCTTTTTAAATGAGAAATTACGGATACTTTTTTTTTTTTTTGACAATGTATACATAATTATAGTATTAAGACTGCCGTTGAGTAGTTTTACGGTCTAGCTCTGAAGACTATTATTAGATCCTCATGAAATGTATATGGAATTACATTAGAAAGACACTCTTTGAAACAAAGAAGTATCATTTCGCATCTATGTGGGATTAATGCGTCACCATGTCCCAAATATATGCAAACGATGGAATTCAAAACTTCTTTTGAAATCGGTAAAAAAAAAAAAAAAAAAAAAACTTGTTCCCTTAAAAATTTCATGGATGCAACCTGCGCCCTAAAACCCGTCTGTGGGCCACCGCTGAACAAGTTAAAACTCTTCAACTGTTCATGATTCATCCTTTGCCTATTAAATAGTGCTTTCACCGTTCACTTCAAGTTTTGCCCTGGCAACACTAGAATCAAATATTCTCTACGCTACTCTTGCTCCATCTTATACTGACAACCATAACAGATTTTATGTCGTTACTAATGGCTCTCTCATCACATTGAGGCTAGTTTTTTTTTTTTTTTTTATGTCCAAATGTAATTTTGAAGGTTAGTTCAATACACGAACCATACGTAGGTACTTGCGTCGTATCTTTTTCGAGGTAGCTATAAAGAAATAGAGGTTATTCTTAATGCAACGAAATGTCCTTGGTTTGGAAAAAACAAAGTATCTTGAACTTTTACTCTCTGTTCATGTAAGAGCGAAATTTTCATTTTGTTTTAAAGATTTATTATTATTAATATTATTACTCATAAGCGCACGAAAGTGGTTCAATGGCCTTATATGGTTAATGTTGTGCACAAGCAATGCATGCATGACGAACTCACCCATACGAGTCAATCACTTTTATAGTTAATGGCGCCATGCACAGCAAAATATTTTCTGCCTTATGCAGAGTTGTTTTGACGTACGATTAACGTCATACTAAAGACCTGACTACTGCAGGAAACATATGTTAGTCGCACTTTTTAGTATGGCACTAATCACGCGTCAGAACGACTCTGCATAAGGCCCATTGTGTTTAACTCGGGGTTTTACCATCTTGTCCTTGACCGATTTGAACATGAAATCTCTCAGTTTAACGTCCCACGATTACACCTCTTAAGCTAAGGAAAATAGATTATTAAGACACATGAATAATAATGGAACGATTGGAGGGATGAAAATATGGGAGGAAACGGGCATACCCCGAGAAAAACCACCATTACGATGTTGTCCACCACAAACTTACTTGTCCGGGGATCGAACAGGGACCTCACGTACCAGAGGTAAGCAATCTACCACTGAGCCACCGAGCCCCCTTTCACCGATTTGAGCCACAATCAATCAACGCATGTAATTCCTACGCTTGGACACCATTTCTAACGAAAATTATTATTATTATTATTATTATTATTATTATTATTATTATTATTATTATTATTATTATTATTATTATTATTATTATTATTATTATTATTATTATAGTGGGTGAAGAGTTGAGAATCCCTCGTTTTGTGAACAATTCGATTCACCAGCAGGTTTTGTGAGCAATTTTTCCATCGGATTATCGAATTATTTAAGGATAAGAACGCACACATGCTTGCATCCAGCACGCCAAGTGGTATTTTTGCGTGTTTACTGTAAACACTATTTGCCAAGTTTCTATGTTTACAAACTACTTTTTCTTTTTTCCAGTTTTTTTTTAGCCTCTCATACTATTTTGTTACTTATTCGTATTCAAAAACGAAAATGTTATGTTCACTCCATAATCTTCATCATAGATTTTTAAAAAGAAAATCTATGATATTATTCATCATAGATTCTATGATTAGAACTAATTATTTTTATTTACATTAATTTCAATCGGAGAAATAATGTCGTTTTACGAACAGTGTTTAGAATGGACTAAGTTCGCAACTCAAAAAGTCTGCTGCAGTTTGGTCAATCTGTGGGGATAGCGGATTCGACTTTCAAAGACAGTGATAGAAAATCAATTTTCCAATTGGTGACTTAGCATAAAATTAGCGACTTTTTAGTGCTACGAATCATGCACGTACCCAAAGAATTTTATTTCGCGAGGACTCAAAACTTTTGGGGGATTCAAAATTCAATATGAAGATAAATTATGTTAACATTTCTAAAAATTAGCCCTAAAATTACAGAAAATTCGGGATTCGTAGCACTAATTTTCCTCATTGACAACACTGCAGCAGACTTGAGGAAAATTCCAAAGTCTCCTCAAGTCTGCTGCAGTGTTGTCAATGAGGAAAATTAGTGCTACGAATCCCGAATTTTCTGTAATTTTCCTCAAGTCTGCTGAACTGCAGCAGACTTGAGGACCACTCCCACAAGGAAAATTACAGAAAATTCGGGAAAAATCAAAGCTAATTCGGGATTTGTGGGAGCGGCCCAAATCCCTAGGACTCAGCCCCTGCTTCAAATAACTTGTCCTTGTCATCAAGCACAATTCGTTTGAATTAGCTTTGATTTTTTCTTTTTTCGTTTTTTTAAAAATCAGCACAAACCATGACAAAGTAGCAAGCACAAAATGCGACCACCGCGCTTTCTTTTATGTTACCCTTTACCCTCTAGTAGAAAATGAAATCTTTAAGTTTTACGTCCCATGATTATGCCTTGTATGCTAAAGAAGACGCTGATGAGAAATGAATGAAATGGTAGAATGAAGTGAGAGAAAACAGGAAAATCCGAGAAAACCCACACCCACGGTGCTTGTCCACTACAAAGTTTAACTGGCGTTAACTGTAACCTAATCATGGACACCATGCATCAGAGGTGAACCCTCTACCACTTTTTTTTTTTTTTTAAGTTAACTGATTCACAGAATGTGCCCAGGCTCATAGCCAGCCCAAAAATGTAGGAGGGGCCCGGTAGAAGTTAGGGGGCCCGATCCAATCATATTATAGTTCATTTGCAAGCCTATCGTGAAAATTTTAGGAAGGACCAGTCAAAATTTAGGAGGGACAGCCTCCCTAGATACGAGCCTGAACGTGCCTCATTAACTTTCTTAAGTCCTTATAACTAGGTATTTGCTTTTTTACTCGCTTAGCTTGTTTTTCTATTAACCTAGAACAACAGGGACACAAACACAGAAACTTCGAGGACAGTTAAAATTCCAAAGGCTCTCCTACCGGGAATCAAACCTGGGACCCGTACACTAAAGGCGTACGTGCTAGCCATTAGACCAGCGGGGAGGGCACCTTTGAGGCACCGCTGCCCTACTCTCTAACGGAGAACTATTTCAACCTCTTTCAATAGCCTTTCATTTGCACAGTTTTCGTTGAGAGGCATAATAAAACAGCATAAATAGGAAACTATAGAACCGTAAGTTAAAGTGAAGTGAGGGTTGGATTTCTTTCCGCTTTGTGAATTTTTGTGCATTAAAAAATAAAAAAATTGAAAACACTAAAATAAAAATTCAATCTCACCCAAGCAAATACTTATTATTAGTAATCTGTGTTACAGTTTCGGTAACATATCATTGCCTTTATCAGAGAAGTCTCATAATTGACATACTGATGACGTTGTAACACATACAATAATTAGAAGCATTTTCTTTCGTCAAATTTTATTTTCAGTTAAATTTACGAAACTAGAGTGAGGAGAATTTGTAAAAATTGTGTAAAATAATTAATTTATAGTGTTAATTGTGTCAAAAATATAGCTCCAATTTTTTCTAGCAACTTTTAATCCCAAATTAGAGTCGCGTCTTTTCTGATTTAGCGACTTATTGTGGGAACGTTTTGACGACATTGGTCCACTGTATTTGCAAAAGTTACTCTAAAGAATATGAGGTTCATTTAAAAAAAAAAGTGCACACTATGGCAACCCTGCGGAATGGATGATGAAATCGAGGTAAACATTTCGTCAGTTGAAGCTGAGGTCTTGAGTCAGCAGGTCTTGTGCTTGTGCGCTTTCTAGTGAACACAGTGTGGCTGTGACAAGTGTTGGAGGTGGCAGGTGTCTGGAGTAATGTGTCTATTGTAGATCAGAGGCCGTACATGAAGATTTAAAACTTTACATGGTGAAAAACTCACAGAAATTCACACTGCCTTATGTAAAGTTTATGATGAGACAACAGTGGACGGTAGTACAGTTTCTCGTTGGGCTACTCGTGTCCGTGGTGGTCGTGTGAGCATAAAGGATAATGCAAGACCAGGAAGGCCGAAATCATCAACCAATGAAAGAAGTTTGCAACTTTGTAGCAGATTCACGTGAACAAAATCACCGTGTGACATGTGAGTAACTTTCTGACATCACAGAGACTCCATCTGTATTAGTGTGACAGTTGCATCATTACCATTTTTATTTAATTTTTAAATAAATCTTTTAAACCCAATTTTGCGTATAATTATGAACATTAGTGCATATAATTTTCATTTTCATTTTTGTTTGTTTAAAGAGCCAAAGAACATTCTCTTTATTTTCCCTTACTATCCGAGAAGTAACATGTTTTATTTTTTTCTGTATACCTGTCCGCGCGGCGAGGACAGTTGAAAGACCCTTCCATTGTCTCTCAATACCACTGCCTAAGCCACACACGTAGAACACAGCAGAGTTCCCGGCGTGAACGCAAGAAAGAAGAACAAAACAGCTTTTAGCATCTTTTTGTGAAATTGAGAAAAATAATAAAGTCCTAACACGTTGAATAGAATCCAAGTAGAAATATAATCTCTGCGAATTTGTCAAAATCACAGCATAGACCATATGTCGCCACTCAGAACCAAGATAAAATTTTAACATAGAACTGTGAAATGGTCCAAAACCACGCACGAGACGACTAGGTGCCAAATCAACTCTCATAAAAATTTTCGATATAACATGTGAAATTTGAAGGAAGCACGTACGTTAGAGAAACGACGCCCGAAAACCGTAAATAGGCGGAGACCAAGAGAATCAAAATTTAGGACACCAAAATAAGTTAACGAATAAGAGAGCAGAGACGAAATCGAAGACACCGTTAGAGGCGTATCCAAAAAGATCGGCCGGCTAAAAAAATTCAAAACTCCAAGTCGGTGGTAAAATAATTCTTCACCGGGAAACAGCGTACCACCGCAACACAAAAACATACCCGGAACTTACACACACACTACATTCATAATCAAAAGTTAAGTTCACAATAACAATGTGCGGCTAAACTTACCGAAGCCGAGTGTACGAAATTACAATCTTTCCTTAGCATAGTAACCTACACATTGATCTTCTTCAAAATATATTTATATATGTAAACATATATATATATAAACTTTGTAACGCTGCTAATATATATATATATATAGATCGCGAAACGCCTACAAACATTGTTTTTGAGTGACAGAGTTTCGTACTTATAAACATAATCACGGGCTATTACAGACAATTAGAATAACCTACATACGCACCGAAAGCACTTGAACTAGTTTTAATCATACATAATCAGTTTTGAAGTATTATACACAATGCTTAAAAACAATAAACACTGTTTATCCGTGTAACACTACACTTTTAACACCGAGAGTGATGTTGGTGCAGTGTGACGTCTGAAAGTGCTTTTAGTGAGAGTGCATCCTATCAGAAATGGACCAACAGAAGCCCCACCTTGATGGATCAGGAGACGCCCAAGAGCGACGCCCCTTCCAGTTTGAGAGGAGGACGCAGCGGGAATCGAAGAGAGGAACTCCGAATCCAGGACACTTCGCACGAAAGAAGGAAGCCAGTAAACGCAGGGACATCTGTATGTGTGTGTTGAGCTTAGTGGTGAGCTTGGTGGTGAGAGCAGTGTGTACGACGAAAGGTAGGACCCATCCAAATTATTTTTTTGTTGATTCCAAAAGGGAAATTTTCGTCATTGAATAAAATGCAAGACGTTCGCGATATAAAGTCGGAACTATTTGAAAACTGTTAATGTATTTACACCGCGTGGAGAAAAGATTTTCCAACTCGAACTGTAATTGCTAAACAATTAGATTTTTTTCCTTTCTTTTTGAGCAAGGCTTATTAAAATAGAGATATTTTTTTTAATGATACTTATATATAGATATTCTGTGACTTTAGTGAATATGTCGTTGTTTTTATTAAGGAGATAGTAGTTTAGGCCATTACTCTATTTGTCACTTAGATTTTTTTGATAACATATAAAGAAAGTTAATTTAAAAGTAGATCGAATGACAGGTTGTAGACCTTTAACGATGAAAGAAGTATTTCCTTTAACATATGGAAATTTGTATGAAGTAAAAATGCATCATCTGCGCTATGTACATGTAATATGAGAACTTTAAGATAATTTTGAACAAGACATAATAGATATTCCTAGAAAATATATTCAAGACATTGCTTTAATTGTCCAGAGATTATAGTGTTTGTAAAGTAATTTTGCATAGAAGTGAACGTACTAAATGAGTCTATTTCGATCTATATACTAGTAAAACTCTAATAAATAATATTGTAATGAGTCATCAAAAATATGTTACGTAAGAGAGCTAAAGGATTAATTAGTAACTATGATGTATATGCGACTAGTCTCGCAATTAATCATTTTCTTGGTTGGAGATACGTAATCCATAAATAAAGCGGAACCGACATTAGTACAGTCAGGTAGAATACGGATGAAAAATACGAAGTAGGCTAAGTAAAGCCGCAATTATTACGTCAGTCTGATCCTCTAACAATCGAGCGATCAGACGTTTATGCGCATAAACTAGACGAACAAACTAGAGGAATACATGAAAATGTCCGGCCGTATACCAATCCTATTAATGATAAAGAGAAAAATCACGAAAAACTCAATATATTCAGATTAGAAATCTCGAGAGACGTCTTGACATTTATTATTTATATTCATGTGTTATTTGATTTTTTATGTATGTATGCATGTATTTACTTATGATTTTACATATATATATATATATATCGATATATGTTTGTGTCTATTAATTTTCTACTTGTGTTAATATGAGTATATATATGTAGCCTTTATGCATAACAAAATGGTAATGCTACGCTCATTGATTTTATGTATTTGATAGTGTATGCTTGTTAGGTAAATGTCAAAGTGCATATTTAGTGCACTTATTCTCATTCTCAGTTATTAATTTAAATAATTAGAAATGGTTAGCAGTCAGGCAGTAGGTTTATTTAACTCCTTTGGATCATTCTATGTTTCTTTCATACTTCCTACAAATCTCAAATCAAAGTCATGACTTGTTTCTCAATTTATTTTATTTTAGTTCAAGTTACTTCAACTCATTTCCACTTACTTCAACTAATTTAACTTATTTTAAATCATTTCAATACTTAGTTTTCACCCGAATAAAATATAGGTTGTTATATTCAAAATTCCGTCCAGCTATGTAATATCTTAATCTCGTAAGTATTAAAAAGGTTATGGTCAAAACAAATCAGCTAATCAACGTAAACTATATACTTAGCATATGATGTCAAATAATTAGGTATTTTTCAAATGCAAAATTGTAATTTAACCAGTTTGGTATGATATCTATGTAAATCAGGAAAGCTCTATATAGCATGTAAACAATGTAAGATTGCATCTAGCACTGGTTATAAACATCAATTCCTCAGTTTGTTTATTTGTGTCAGGTTAATGATAACAATTCATTCACTACATAGTTCAAGAAAGAAAGCCCCGAGGTAATTTACTTAAATTGATTTCTTTTTGTGTTAAGGCCTTATGCCTTATTCTGAACATTTGTTGTCAGAAAACCCAAAATTCAATATTAACCTTCAGCTTGCTTAATTTTTTTAGAAAACATTCTTGTTGTTGTTTTCGTTTGCTCATTAAAACTTTTATTACATTGTTAATCAAATTCGTAAGCTTTTTCTTTCATAAACAAGTTGTATCCCAAACCTCAAGCATATCATTGGTTTCCAAAGGATCTGTTAGGCAAATTAGGCAATATTAGCATTTCTCGACTATAGTGGGGATTAGACTGATTTTCAGAATTTTCAACTAAATTCTAAATTCTAGATATTCGTTTATTTTCTGGTTTTATTCTTCTTACTACTATTATTATTCAGTCCACTTGGAAAGTGAGAGTCAGTCTAGTTCGTTCACACAAACCAAACATTAGAGCAAAATTCTCTTTCAGCGTTGCAGCACGTGAATTCAGGATACGTATGCGAATAATATCAAGTTTCATTTGCTTACACGGTTTTAGAGGGATCTTGTTTCCCTAAAGCCCTGGGACACCGCGGGGAGATAGGATTTCCTAACCGTGAGATCAATCCTTATCGAGTCACAAACCATTTTAGTTCGAGGAACGGAGACTTTAACGGTGGTGCAAGGGAATAAATAGGGACAGACGGAATATGAACCCAAAACCCGCCATCTCAATTTTTTTTTTCTTTTTTTATTATTAGAAAACCTGGCGCTACAAGCGATCACCACCGGGATCTTTCTCTTTTCATTTTTCAAATTTTACATTAGTATCCCGAATTCTGACAAATGATTTACAAAAGAGAAAATTTTCTGCCTTATGAGTCTCCTACTTCTTGACTGCGAATAGAAACAGCTGGACAACGGTGCTGAAACGAAGATTCAACGTTGAAGGTGAGGACTTTTTGCGTCGAGTTATTGCTATTGATGAAACGTGGATCATAGACTTTGAACCGGATTTGAAGTCACAATCCGACGAGTGGACAGCTCCATCTTCTCCAAGACAAAATAGTGTTGCCGATCTCAATCAAAAGTTAAGCAAATGATGTTTTTTTTGGGGGGGGGGGGCTTATAATCATCAAGGTATTATCATAACGGATAGTGTTCCATGTGGAAGAAGTGTCACAGCGTCATATTGTTGTGAATTTACTGTGAAACTGCGCAGAAAAATGCACAAAATCCGACCGCCTGAGCGTACAAAGCTTCGTAAATACAGTTGGGAAATGTCACCTCATGCTCTCTACAATCCAAACATGAATCCACCTGAATATGACCTGTTCCCAAAGTTGAAACAACGCATGCGTGGACTTCGGTTTCCATGTCTGGAAGAGCTTTCTGCAACTGTTACCCAAACCATTCGACAGCTTCACAAAGATGGCGTCCTTGCTACCTGAACATTGGGATTCCGTCATTGGCAAGTAGAGAGATTATACTAAAGGCCTGTAAAGAGATCCTCAGCAAACAATAAACATGTAACCCACAAAATAAATAAATAAAAATAAAAAATAAAATAAATAGTATGCATTATTTATGAAATGACCCTCGTATGAAGAAGCTTCATCTAACTTGAAAAGTTAGATATATCAGTATGGCCTTTATAATAAATTGACATAAATGACTTAAATCACCTGTGAAATCATGCGAATGTTATCTGTAGCCAAGACTAGCGGCGCAAATCTGTCTTCAACATTTGAGGGGACTTGTAAGACCGGTTTTTTTTTTTTTTTTTTTTTTTTTTTTTTTTTTTTTTGCGATGTCCAAAATACTTATGAAGTTGAAAAACAATGTTGTGGAGGAGCTGAGGAGTCTTCAACGTTGAGAGGCGGGCAGATTTGAGGCTTATTCTGGAGGACATCAATTCATCTCGCGTTCCTTTGTAGCAATCGGACAAAAATTCATCAAATTTCTCTCCAAAAACACATTTCAAATTGGATTATTGGGGAGGACAGTCCCCCTCAATTCTAAGATTGGAGGGGACATGATCCCCTCATCCCCCCGGGATTTGCGCCAGTGGCCAAGACAAAAGGATTTTGTGATAATGTTAGCTGTGTTTTAACGTCCACCGCCAAGAATTCTTTCTTTCCATCCCACTGTAATTCTATTCATGCTATATAACCCTACTATAATCTCTTACGTTGGGCCCTCTTATGTGGCAGGTGTGGATGCCATTGTATTTAAAAAGATGTGATTCCGAAAAAAGCATTAAGAGAATTTAAAATGCTGGGTGTGTTCCTCTTCTATGTAAAAGAAACGAAAGAAAATTTTAAAGGACCAACAATGATCGAAGGAAAGTCGTCGTAATAAAACCATTCATTCCTTTGTTCACAGCCTTCAAGGATTTAGAAGAGATTTCAACAGGTGAATTTCATGTCACAGCACCTGCAGTTGGGCTCAACCAAACCACCTACCAACATCAGAAACAACACGTGCAGAAAGGAGTTTGTTTATAAATATTAAATTAAGACGTCTCTGTTACGTTTATAGTAGTTGGTACCATTAATAAAGCGTAATAACCTAAGACTTCAAGTATGGCTGTTGCATAAGCGTATGGTATATACAACCATTTTGCCATGATGGCCAATTTAGCTCTTGAGTGTTACATAACCAATGATGAGGGAGCTTCGACACTCACACTGACATTATTGCATTAATATTATCTGTACGTGTTGGAACGACAGTGCTTTATCTTAATAATCACTCGCCCATTATGTACAGTGATTAAGATAGTATTAATAGATGCATAATTTAATTTAGGATTGTTAACAATGTTTAATTGATTAGATTGTAATAAATCGGGTCCTATTGCTCTAAGTGTAGTGAAAGCCTTGGACAAGTACTCGAGTTTCTTTCAGATTATTATTATTATTATTATTATTATTATTATTATTATTATTATTATTATTATTATTATTATTATTATTATTATTACTATAACTTCTACCGGGCTTTCATAACCACCTAGTTACGAAAGGGCATTCATTTTACAGGTGTAGCCAGAAAGTGTCCTTAAAAGGAAAATAGATACAGGGTGGCCACAAAGTCCCGTTACTCCTAAAAATAAGTAACACAGAACTAAGTCACGTGAACAACAATGCTTTCGAGAAGTTTTATTGAGATAGGAAACCGCTCAGTCTGTCAACCGTCATTATCATGACAAAGGATAATACGCTACCAGGTTCTGTGCGACATTTTGCGCAGCATTACAGGTGTAACTTGAATGAAAGCTTGTTTCACACCTTCTGTCAGTTCGGCAGTGGTAACGTAACGGTTTTGTGCAACGATGTCCCTTACGAACCCCCATAACGCATTATCATATCTAGTGAGGTCTGGGCTTCGTGGTAGCCAGGCAAGTGGTGCGGGAAGTTCCGGATTACCACGACCAATCCAACACCCAGGAAAGACTTCCGTAAGATATTCGCGCATGACGAGGGCATAATGGGCAGATGGCCCATCATGCTGAAACCAACATGTCTCTTTATTCCATGCTTCTCCAAGAGAGGAACAAACCAAATCTGCAACATGTCCAACTATCGGTGGTGAATCACAACACTGTCGAAAAGAACGGCCCAAACACGTGTCTGCTGTCCATGCCTGTCCATATCATCATATGCGGAGGATTCTGTTCATAAAGGTGTGGATTGTTCATAAAGGCGTGGATTGTTCTAAGACGAAACCACCACATTGCGTGCGCGAGAATTCCTGTAAATTGCACTTGCACACTCATCGGTAAAGATTACTTTGCCGCGTTTTGGTATTGTGTCGAACGTTTGAAGGAGTGTCGCACATCCCTCCACTCTCCGATCCATGTTTGCGTCCGATAATTCTTGCACGGGGGTAGGTCGATATGGGTGCAGACCTAAGTCTTGCTTCATGCTTTTGCATAGTCGCCCGGGGCATAGATGGGAAAACTTACATTAGCATTTATCAAGGGATAAGGGGACTTCGTGGCCACCCTTTGGGTAGTACATCTTTTGATATAAAGTATATCAGAAAACTATTTCCGTGAAAGATTACAGAAATTATACATTGTTCATTACTTAGTATATCATGAAATATATCACGTGAAGCTCTGGTCATGGCTAAAATTAAAAATGAATACAAATTTTTAATGTCAACTAATTAGGTATTTATGATATTCGTGTAAGGCAACATGGACGCTAAAAGGTACAGTATATTTCTATTTATCTGTACGCAAGATTTTCAAGCGGCTGTTAAACCTTTGCGAAGTTATTGTTCTTAGCAAATGAAAAGTTTGTGAAATTGCAGAAATTTGTTTCTTATAAATATCTTTTCATACAAAGTTTTGAACATTACCTGTAAATCTTCGAAAATGCGTGCCAAAACTACATCAGGACCACATATTTATAAGGATCAAATTTCTGTAAGCGACAGAATTAAATACAAAGTAATACAGCTGTATATTAAGTTTACAAGTGTAGGGTTACTAGTGTAAAATCATTACAAGATGACTCTATTAGATGCTAGTTTGCACAGGCGGTGTATTTATACACAGTGTACAGAAGCTGCATTTTATGTTTACAAGTGGAATATTACTAGTTTAAAAACCATGACAAGTGCTACTGAAAATCGTATCATTGTCAAAACCCACCTTTCCACTAAATTCGCTTACGCGCATACCAACCATCACTGACGCGCCTGCTCCCTTCGGATGCACCTCGCGTTCATCTACTTCACCCTGCCATGGCTCGGTTAAATAGCATTTGTGCTTTTTAGTAACTACCTAACACAGGCTGGTTTATGTTTTTTGCACAGTAGTTTTTATGCTATGCATCCGGATGCCGTATTTATACCCAAATAGGAAAAGGGTTGTAATTTTTCAACAATTACTTATGATGCCGCCCCCTGGAATTTTATCTATGCCGAGTGCGCCCAGCGCAAATCTTTTAGGGGACAATAAGAAGGAAATTAGTGAAATAATTATATTTTTGGTGCAGTTTTACTATACGGGTCAATAGATTATAAAATGCACGGAAAAATATGGGGAAGTCTCTAGTTTGCCCATTTTATGTCGAGAAAAGAATCCGACGAACCCCTGCGGGACTTCTAACCCGTTCCTACTCCTACTGCTACCCCTCTTTCTACTACTACTTATACTATGGATCCGTATAGTGAAACTGCACGATATTTTTCAACAATTCTTTCTAGTGGTGTGCCAAAAATAAACCTGCACGTAAATTATATTGAGAGTTGCGTATTTCTAGTATACGAGGGTGTAAAATGATTCACTTATTTAAAATTTCCCCTGGCAATGCACTTCTCGTCTTGTGGATAAGACTAGTCCGGACCCCAGTGGATGTGCTCCTTTGTTTTTAGTCACTTAGCCAGTGATGAAAATTTTCCGGAAATTTTTGAAACAAAAAATTTTCCAGGAAATTTTCCGATTTATAAAACATACTCTACTTATTCCTACATCGTTTTTTAGCCGTGATGTGAGGTGGAAAATTTTCTTCTATATTTTTCCGGAAAATTTTCCGTTCTTAACAAATATCAGAGATCAAGTAACAGTTCCTCAGTATTCACAAAATTAATTGAAATCATGTATAGGAATGTTAAAATTTGAAAGATCGTTTAACGAATCTGAAAATTTTCAATTTTCAGTACAATGTAGGAACAAGTGAAACAATTTTTCATGAATCGAAATATTTTCTGTCTTGTATGGAAAAATTGAAGATCTTTTTATGAGACGGAAAATTTTCATCATTTTGAAGCAAAAAGTAAAACAACTTTTTGTGAATCGGAAAGTTTTATTGCTCTGTAGAAACAAATGAAAGGAATTTTCATGAATCGGAAAATTTTCATCACGATGTAGAAACAAGTGAAAAAACTTTTCATAATCCGGTCAATTTTGGATATTATGTACAGTGATATTAAGTGGAAAATTTTTCACTATATTTAACAGCACATTCAGGTATAAAATTCAATTCCTGTAGAGAAAAGTTAGACAGCAACAAATTATCATTTTCCAGTTAGCTTTCGGAAACCAGAAAATTTTCTAGGAAGTAAAAATATACAGTCTCTCTCCTCTCTCTCTCTCTCTCTATGTGTGTGTATATGTGTGTGTAAAGTGCAGGGAACATACATCGAGTTCGTAGAGAACAAATATCCCGTTCCAATATTTAAAATGTAATAAGAAATTGAAAAGAAACCTTTGTGAATTTATCAATTTCAGAAACAGAAAATGCCACTATTTTTTTTGCATGTAGGAAAGCTTATGTAATGAAATAACTACATAAAAGTTCCTTATGAAGATTATTTTTGTAACAGAAAATAATCTTCATAATCTTCAGAAAATGATTTTATTGACTTTAACACTCGTAAGTCATAATTTCAATACTGGAATTTTGTATAATCAACATCTTAGAGCAGATACTTGTATTGTAAAACTATCATTATTATGTTTAGAAATAATGACGATTCGATAGAACAAGTATATATATATATATATATATATATATATATATATATATATATATATATATATATATATATATATATGAAATATGTTTTTTATTTTGTAAATTAAAATGAAATTACTTGCTTTTAGAACGCAGCGCTAATAGTGCTGCTTTTTATGTTTCTTTTATTATTTTATTGGAAGAACAACTACACAAATCAGCTTCCTTATTAGTTATATTTCACTTTCTCTTCTGAATGAATATATGAATAAATAAATGTTTATTTCCCGAAAATGGTCAGTATTTGTTTTCATGAGTTATTTAAACTCGAATTTTAGGTAGTCAAAAATTTACAGTAGGCACTTTATATTATATCGACTTATTTATAAATGTTACAGTAAGTAAATTTAGAAAAGTAAATTTAGCTATAACAAAACCGTCTTCTGCGTATTAAACTGGCGAAACCTAATATTGTAAGATCAGAGGTGGATTCTAAGAGAAGAACGCATTGAAGTTTTTGAAGCATTCTTGAAATGAAGAATCGTTTGATTTTCACTTCATGAAACTTTTTAAGGCAATATTTATTAGGAATAAATTTTACGGCTAAACAACGATGTAGGAATAAGTGGAGTATGTTTTTATGAATCGGAAAATATTCATGACTTTTAATAAATTGAAATTTTAAATAATAGAATGGGATATTTGTACTCTACGAACTCAATGTATGTTCTCTGCACTTTGCATACACACACACACACACACACACACACAGAGAGAGAGAGAGAGAGAGAGAGAGAGAGGAGTTGAATTGGTTTGATTTTGAGTTTAACGTCCCTTTCAGCAGCGAGGCTATATGAGACGGGACCAACTGATTAACGTGGAATCCGAACTACATAAGCTCCTGCTGGGAATCGAATCCAGGTCTTCCAAGAGAGAGAGAGAGAAACACTGTGTAAAATTTTACTTCCCAACTTGAAATATTAGAAAATTTTCCGGTTCCCGAAAGCTAATTGGAAAATTATAATTTGTTGCTGACTAACTTTCCTCTACAGAAATTCAATTTTGTAGCTGAATATGCAGTTAAATATAGTGGAAAATTTTCCACCTAACATCACTATACATAATATCCAAAATTGTCCGGCTTATGAAAAGTTTTTTCCACTTGTTTCTACATCGTGATGAAAATTTTCCGATCTATGAAAATTCCTTTCACTTGTTTCTTCTGAGCAATAACACTTTCCGATTCACAAAAAGTTGTTTTACTTTTTGCTTCAAAATAATGAAAGTTTTCCGACTCATAAAAAAGTTCTTCAATTTTTTCATATAAGACAGAAAATATTTCTATTCATGAAAAACTGTTTAACTTGTTCCTACATAGTACTGAAAATTGTCTGAGCCATGAAAATTTTCAGATTCTTTAAACAATCTTACACTTTTTAACATTACATGAATTCAACCAATTTTATGATTGCGTAGGAATTGTTAATTGATTCCTGATATTTTCTTAGAACGGAACATTTTCCGGAAAAATATAGCGGAAAATTTTCCGAAATGGAAAATTTTCCACCTCACATCACTACACTTAGCTACGATGAGGAACGACAGGGACAAACGTACTCCCTTATTTCAATTCTCTTGTGGTCACTTCTTTACATTTGTTATTCCTGTCAGAGAACATTTGAGACATTAATATTCAAATGAAAATCTTCTACTTGGCTACGCTTCAGCTGCCATGGGGGAAGTTACACTCACAGTCCACTCACGTCGTGACATTAGTTAGCATTGACTATACCTAGATCATTTTAATCTTCTCTATATTAAGTCATGTGTCCCCGTTCTCAAGCTTAACACAGTCCTGTGTTGTCTTTAACTCTCAACTGCATTACACGAAAGGTCGAACAGCGGAAGAAATGAAAGATATTTTCCAACCAAAAGAAGGTCACGTCATTCAAGTTTGTTCTTTTTCTTCTAATTATAAAACATTCATTAAGTACTCATTAGTTCTATCTCTTGCAGAATATATGCATCACTTTCAAACCAGAGAACTAATTCAGTTTTCGTTAAGCGTAGATCGCCTTCTTTTCTGTTCAAAATCAACCAAAACTTGGGATTGAGTATAGCCCGCAGTGATTTTTAACGAATCATAGTGATTCTAACGATTCATATTAGTTCATAATGAATCGGAATCGCATGTTACAAAGATTTAAGCTGTAAATCTTGTGGTCAGGAAGCTTTAGTATAAGTAGTAATAGTAGTAGTGGTAGTAGTAGTAGGAATAGGTTAGAAGACCCGCAGGGATTGGTTGGCTTCTGTTCTCGATATAAGTAGTAGTAGTAGTGGTGGTAGTGAGTCTTCCAGGTCCGGTGACAAAGAACTGGGGGGGGGGTAGCGGTGGCTCAGTGGTAGAGCGTTCACCTCTGGTACTTGGGGTCCCGGGTTCGATCCCAGCCCCCGCCAAATGAACCTTGTGGTGGACAAGCACCACGTCCGTGGGTTTTCTCGGGGTTCTCCCGTTTCCTTCCACTTTCTTGATTTCACCATTTCATTCATTACTCATCCTCACCGTCTCCTTAAGCCTAACCGGCATATCCGTGAGACGTAAAACTCAAAGATTTCATTTCATTTTTCAAAGAACTGGGGGGAGCGGGCTATACACAAGCCAAAACTTGTATTGATTCACGAAAAACAATTAATGAAATTAATGGACTTGCCATAAACATTTTAGTGACTACTTTTTGGATATTTTCACTTGAGAAGCATCGTGGCATAAGAAATGTTTTTTTCTTTTTCTTTTCTTTTCTTTTTTTTACAGTTATTATAGACCTTGATGGGAGAAACACAAAATGTAATATGTAGAAAAATTTGATCCGATTTTCGGAACTTAAAATAATATAAATTTTACGTTCATTTCATTGTCACTTATCTGAAGTTCCGAAAGTCGGATTGCAAAATTTCTTATACCGTTTTGTTCCTCTCATCGAGATCTGTAATAATTATGAAAAATATTTGTGATGCCTCAATGCTTCTCCCCAACCCAAAATTATTGTTTTCGTAATATATATATATATATATATATATATATATATATATATATATATATATATATATATATATATATATATACGTATTACGGAAACAATAATTTTGACTTTAATGCCTAGGAATTTATTTCTGACTAGCAGAATTCCTGTTCTTCGCACGGGGAGAATACGCTTTATTTTGGAGAGATAAGAATTTGGATTTAAGCTGCATCGGAAGTGTTACTGTTCGTTTCAGCGACCTCGAAAACAATGGACACGACACTAATATCGATCATTTTCAATCATTTTTTATACATCTTCACCTCACCCAAGTTGCGGGGCTGAGTTTGAATTTAAGTGCCATTGTTCATTTCAGCGATCCCGAAAACTATGGATTCGACACTAATATCGATCATTTTCGATTATTTGTTTATATATCCCCCTCCCCAAGTTAAGGGGTTGAATTTGGAGTTAAACATCATCGAAGGTTTCATATCTCAGCAACCCCGAAAATTATGGATTCGCCACTAATATCGGTCAATTTCAATCATTTTTTATATATCTCCCCCCCCCCCAAGTTGCACCGTCAAAGTGAAATGATGAAAACCATCCCATACCCAAACCTCATGTATGTGGAAAATTTGATCGAGATTGGTCTCGTAGTTCAAGAGTTATTAAGTTTTATTTATTTTTATATATCCCTCCCCCTCCTCTACATTGTACCGTCGAAGTGAAATGATAAAAAACATCTCAGGCCCGAACCTCATCTATATTGAAAATTTAATGTAGATCGCTCGGGTAGTTCAAAAGGTATGAAGTCAGAAACATAGTCACATGCATTTATGTAGAAGGTAGATTTTTAGTAGACAAATTGTTTCGTGACTTTAAAATACAGAGATTTAATGCTAATTAAATTAATAATTATAGGATATTACTTATTGTTATTTTCGATAAAAAAAACAATACTACTTCAAATGCATTTTAATTATTTATTAAACAAATTACATAAAAAATTACAAAATAATAAATATAAAAATTATAAATTTTAGCAATTTACGCCTGTCATGGAGGAAAAACCTTCATGCATAAACTTCTTATGTGTTGCTTCTTAGCATAATTAATAAAGTACTTACAGGAAAATTTGTTGGTATAGGCTAAAGTCCATACTGCCAAGGTTCCAATTATAATCGTCAACTAACTATGTTGTTCTAATTAACAAACCAACTGTTAAATAACTAACCAAATAACTGCCCCTTTGTTTACCATTTGTTTACTTTAAATACCCCTGTTTTTGGCTTTTCACCTGTATACGTTCCTTATTTTGTTTTTGTAATTCAACATTTTCACTTTCATTTTTAAATTTTACTTCCTTAAAAATGCGTTTACGAAACTTCAGCCTGTTTATTTTTAATTTTAAAAATTACAAAATGGATTCCCTCTCGGCCACGAGCCGATTTAAAAATTTACAAGATTTCTCCTAAGACACTAACTACGTACAAGAACTATCTCCGGGCTAGAAATGTCCTTCAAGTTGATGACAAACATACTAAAAAGAAAGTTAATTGACAAAATTTAGAAACAACAATCACCTGTTCGCATTCCTATTCGTTTAACGCTGAGATGTCACCTCATATGTCAAGCAACCTAGAAGAATGAGGCATGATTTTCAAATATGAAAGTAAATTTGTTTACAGTCTCCGTCATGTTAATTCAGAATCTTATTTCATGTTACAAGTTATTGATTTAGTGCTAAATGCCCCGGGACGATACAAAGTTTCCTTGTTGGACTATCGTTTGAGGAAGTTGGCATCAAGAATTTGAAATGTATTTCGGATTATATTGTAAGGATACCCACGTCACAACAAAAACTCATGTCAATACAACACGTGTTATTGGTTACAAATAATAAAGCAAAGAAAAAAGTAAACACGGAAAACACCCGAGGAAGCCAAAAAGAGACGAACCTCACAAAGAAACTCAAAGAAAACAAATAAAAGCGCAACCACCGAAAAACCTGGCATCAGTCAACCAACTAATCGCAACCTATCCTAAACCGTGGAAGCTACTATAAAGCGAAAGCGTTATCCTAGTCACAACTAAAACCTAAAGGCTGCTATGAAGCTAAGGAATCGCCTTAATCCGAGAAAGCCTATGCTAATTTTACCCTTAAAAGGCCCAAGGGGTGCCTCTGAGGCTCCCTGCTGCATATACAAGCTACCTGAACTCACCGCGACCATTTGTATTTTCCATCATTAATAGGAAAGGCTAGTCACTACTTTGCTATGAAATCATTTGTCAATGGTAATAAAAAATAAATAGTATCAAATAATTAGAAAAGTACATACTTCAATAGGAGCCTCAGAGGCACCCCTTGGGCCATTACGTTAGTATAAAGAAAATAATGCTATTTTTTCTGAGGTAAAGTAAAAAAAAAATGCTTACGAAACGTAATCAGAGGGTGTATTTCAAAGAGATAGAAGAATTCTAGAGCGCAGGACACGAAACGAAATATCTATTAAGAATAATGGCATTAAAAGTTGACCAGAGTGCCTCCGAGGCACCCCTTGGGCTGTCTCGGGTTAAACAGCACCATACCTCGTAAAGGCTACTATAAGCTAAGGTTTCCTAAAACCAAATCCTTAAAAACTCTAAAAGCTGCTATAAAACAAAGGGGTTACCCGTACAAAACATTATAACCTACAAACTTGAATCATTATAAAAAACTTTATTATTACAACCTTTATAAACACAAAAAAATAATTTTATAATAAAATTAGTAATATATATATATATATATATATATATATATATATATATATATATATATATATATATATATATATCAATCCATCATTAACTCTACCCATAAACACTACATGGTTCAGTATATCATTCTCTTAGGATCTTTATTTGATTTGGAAGTGAAATTACTTCATTAATTTGAAGCAAATTTTCAATTTTCTTTCATATAAAAGGAACTATGAACCTATAACATATTGTGAGTAATGTAATTCGTTTATTCTCAAACATTATTGTGCAGTTATTGTGTGCCTAATCGTCTATATAACGTTATAATATTGTTTCAAGTATTATTATTATTTTTTAGATTATATATTTTTTGAAATATGTGAAACATTGTATTGATACAGAAATAAAATACAAAATTCATTGATTTTAAAATGTAAACAATAAGTAGATTGAAGTATTAATTATTTTTCAGCTTCAATTGTTTTAGATAGTATGAATTGTATAAAGTTATCCTATTATCCAAATGGTATTTTCTTGATATTTATTTTGTGGTTATGCTAGTGAAATATTCTTTAATTTCGATTTACAATTTAGCACAGGCAAATTCAGACTCAAGACAACAACTAATGAATATTGAACTAATGATTTTTTTTATTTATTATTTAAAAAATAACTCTTTATTGACCAATTCAGTGATACAGTTGACTTGGTCAAGGGCTGCAACTTATTTTTATAACCCATTAGTGATTGAGAAGATAAGATCGTACGATAAATACTTCCGACCATAAAAGATAATATTTGGTACTAATAACATCAATAAAAATGCATAATTGTACTTAGGAACGAATACTCAATTTGTCGTGCTGCATTAAAATAGGTGCAGGGGTAGTTTTGACGCACCACAGTTTGGAAGATTTACAGGTAAAATTCAATACTTTGCATGAAAAGACATGTTTGTAAGGAACAAATTTCTACAGGCGACAGAATATAAAGTAATACAGCTGTATTTTAGGTTTACAAGTGTAGGAAATCTTTAAGTTTAACGTCCCACGGTTATTCCGGTTAGGCTAAAGGAGACGGTGATAATGAGAAAGGAGTGAAATGGTGGAATGAAGAAAGTGGGAGGAAACGGGAGAACCCCGAGAAAACCCGCGAGCACGGTGTTTGTCCACCACAAAGTCCACCCTTCGCGAGCTGGGATCGAACCTGGGACCCCAAGCACCGGAGGGAAACGCTCTACCACTGAGCCACCGCGCCCCCTTTACAAGTGTAGGGTTACTAGTATAAAGTCATTGCAAATGCTGTATTACGGATAAAATAAGTGAGTGCACATAAAACATGGCTCTATTAGATGCTAGTTTGCACCAGCGGCATATTTCTACATAGTGTACAGAACCTGTATTTTATGTTTATAAGTGGAGCATTACTAGTATGAAACCACGACAAGTCTTATTGAAAGTCGTATCATTGCCAAAACCCACTACCTCGTATGCCCGCATACCCACCATTGCTTACGCGCATACTCCCTCAGGTAGCAACACGTGCGGGCCCACCAAGTTTGCCCCTGCTCTGACTCGGTTAGATAGCATTCTTGCTTGTAGTGGCTTCCTAGCACAGGTTGGTTTGTGTTTTTTGCACTATACTTTTTATGCTACTTGTCCGAAACCCGTATTTATACCTAAATCATATAGACTTGTAAATTTTCAAAAATTTACTTCTGGTGGCCCCTTGAAATTTATCTACGCCAAATGAAATATTTTCATGTCGCAGGGTGGAAACCTTTTAGGGGAGAATAAGAAGGAAAGTAATGAAGGAATTATAATTCTTCAACAGTTCTTTTTAGTGGTGCACCAAAAGTAAATCTGTACGTTAAAAGATATACATTTTTTAAAATTCCAATGTAGGCATGTCCGAAGAAACATTTCATTATTTTGAAGATAAGTGCATTTATTATCTATATATTCGTCTTTTCTTCTAGCAATGGTTCTCTGAAGGAACGTGCCAAACAAAAGGTCAAAGTACCCGTAGCGAGCAGTTAATTAATTCAAAATTGAATCAAACATTGCATGCTTTTGCTTGGGAGAAAGAAACAAAATAAATAATAACACATGGATACTATTATTATAGTAGTTTACTACATTCCTAAATATATTTTAAAAACGAAAACATTTCACTTAATTATACACGTCTTTTGCCTACTGTGCTTTTTCGTTTTCTCAGTAACTTTTGGTAGTTGTAAACAAGAAGCTATGCATTCGTTCAACAAGAAAATCGGTTACGAATAGATATAATGAAGTCGACAAAATGTTCACCTATAATTTACGCGTCTCAAAATGTCACGATCTCCTCTCTTTGGTTGCTCAATTTTAAGAAGAATCTTCAACAAGATGGACGATCATCTCTACTTCCAGTTTCAAAACTGGAATTATCTTACGTCTTGTGTTGTCTTCTTTGTGGTGATGACCTCAAGTTAAAAAAAAAAAAAGCAAAACGACAAAAATTTCCTCAAACTACATCTTGACAAATGACAACATGGGACAAGATGACATCTTGTTTGAGAGGGAAAAAATAAGTTTCTTTACCTGACAAGTTTTCGGTATAAAAAAAAGAAGAAGAAGTTTTTTTTCCCTTATTTTTATGTTGAATTCGACCTATTTGACATGAGAAGAAGATTTGCTTTGCGTGACTAAACCAATTAGCAGAAAAAGCTCCCTTTGGGAGGGAGGAAAAAAAATATAGTACCAGTGTTTTCGTGTTTTACCAATTTATTCTCTCGAAGCTGCTGTCTTCTTGTTAAACAAAGACGATCTTCCACTTACGAAAGAAGTTGCTTTTTTTTTTCTTTTTTGAAGTAAAAAGTGGGGATAACAAAATGACAAATTTAGCAGAAAAATAACAACACCATCTTCCAACTAATCCACCATTTTATAACTTTTGCTGCTTTCAAATAAACAAGTCCTTTCTTTAATCTCTCTCTCTCTCTCAACTCCCAGGCCAAATCACTTAAGCTAGAAACTTAAAAGTTTGACAGTTTATAGGATTTGAAATGTCAGATACCACTAAGGAAGATTTTTTTCCCGAAATTCTACGTGTAAGGCAAGGGAGAATGGGAGTGACAATTATTGTAGTAAAATGTTCTTATCTCCAAATCTCTGAAGAGTAAAAACATTATATTTTGTATATGGACTTTCATACGTGTTACATAAAGTGTGAAAAAGTGCATGAGTAGAGCGGGACTCGAGCCCAGGATCTTCGGGATACTATGACGATGCGGTAACCACTACGCTACCAAGTCTGATCCCACAGCAGCTATACTCTAGAACTCGGCGTTCTTTCACTCAGATCACATGGCTTGTCCCACAACTACGTGTTGTACTTGGACAATCCAGTATTCACAATTAGCTACATGTTTCAGCGTTTTTTTTTTTTTTTCGTATTTTCCCTAGAAGGCAAGAAAAAGATGTGATCTATCAGCTCTGGGAGAGAATGATAGAAGCAAGATTGAGGAAAGAGATCGAAATGGGAGAGAACCAATTCGATTTCATGTAAACTGTAAGTATATAAACTGTAAGTATTCTTTCTTATTTCAGGTATAAACAATGGCTGATACAAACGATTATATCATTGAAGAATGGATCATCATAAGCCTTTGAGTTCACGAGAGGCCCAGAACGGGAAAACCGTTAGAACAGATGCGTATGAATTTCTATCTGCGATTTGGACGAGTCCCCTCCAAAGATAATACTCTTGCACTGGGAAAAGAAACTGTTTTCTACCGGCAGTGGTAAGGATAAATCACAAAATAATATACCATTAACAAGAGAGGAACAATACAGAGAAGTCATAGCGTCAGTGGAAAGATCACGAATGACCTCAACTCGTAAACAGTCTACGGAACTTGATATACTCTGGTCAACTCTGAGTAAACACATGAAACATGACTTTTTTTTATGGGCCTGGTAACCAATATCGATATCTTGATATGCTAAGAAACCGGTTCATTCCCCTTTTGGGAACCTGAGGGTTTATGGAGACATGTTTGTTTCACCAAGATGAAACACCTATTCATTTTTACTAATAAGGTATTACCAGGACGCTGAATTTGCCACGGATCGCCTTCACTGCCAGATTTACTTGACTGGTCACCTCGAAGTCCGGACTTAAAGATCTGTGACAATTCGCTCTTGGGATCCATAAAGAATACTACTACAGCACAACGTTATGCTACGATTGGTGAATTGAAAGGATCTGTGAGACTTACTTTCAGACGGGTTAGTCCATTCATGCTGAGAAGAATGTCCCACACAACCTCGCAACGTATTATTTGGTGTTCGGAGGACATATGGAGCCCATACTGATGTGTTAGACATTTAGACATTAAAGCAACGTGTGTCCATTAAACACAAAACTCAATCAATAGTGTGTAATACATCTATAGTTATAATTGAAGTTTGCATAGTTTGAATATTTAGTACTTCAAGGGGGAGAAAGGGTGACGGAACTTTGTGTTCACCCTGTAAAATATTCTTCTGTCCTTTTTCATAGAAATAGGTTTCTCTTGTTTTAAGATGAGTCTTGATTATATATGATAAAGATTTTAGTCTTTATATTACAGATGCTTTATAATATGACGAATTGTGAAAGAACTAAATGAATATATTAAAAAGCTTCTCAAATAAATAAAAATCGAACTACACTAAATCTACGCAACCTTTCACGTCATCGTTGAAGTCTGAAAGTATTCTTTCTAGTAACCTCTATCTTGGAATTCTAAATAGTCATTCTTTTTATAATAATCATTCTAAATAGTCATTATATTCCAGAGAACGTATTTGTCATTGTATTTGCAAGTGCAATAAGAAAATTAATTATTTCTTATCAAATTTCTTAGATGTATATGACAATGACAATGATATGAATTTGCAATATTCAGATGCTATTTTTATTATCGCAAAAGTGATGATAACCATTCCCTCTTCACATTGACAAATTATTTTTTTTTTTTTTTAACAAAATATATTTTTGTTTGATGTGAGCGTATGAATGACTAAGGTTGTTTGTGTAAAAAAAAAAAAATTACATTAATCATATGATTGATTATGAATACTTTTTGTGACAATGTTTTGTTATTTCTCGTGATTGATTTATCATATGTTCAATATTCGACTAATTTTATTGACGTAAATAATATTTCGAGATTTGTTCATTAGTTATTTCCATGTAATAAATATTAATGTATCAAGTTATGAGAGATAAACAAATATCTTACAAGGAGTCTTACGGAAGTGTCACTCACCGATTTGAATGAAACTTTGCATACTTGTAGACATCGAAAAATAATCGACACGTATTTTTTTTTTCGGCAATGGTGAAGATTTAAGGATAGAAACCACCCTTTGAACGTTAGTGGTGGTCTCCAAGCATAGACAGAAAACAACCATTTAATATAGAAGAAACCATACTGTCAGGGGCGTTTTAGAACAGCTGATTCTGAATCTGACGTCAAAATTATAAAATTCAAAATGGCTTATCCAATATAGTGATTACGATTACAAAGTGCCTTCTGGTTTGAAATTCTCTGCAGTTAGCCAGTAACAATTATAGTTGGCAGGGGTTACTACGAGAGGGTTGCAGACCGATCTGAAATTCCTTTCTGTTGATTTGAAACCCCTTTATTTTAACGGAATGCTTAATTAGAGTGAGTCTCTGCACCTCTCCGTATTCGGGATGCTTATGTATAGTGAGTCCCCTCGCCTCTTACTATGAATTTCACATAGACCTATCCTCAATTGTTATAATTATGAATTTATTGAGAAAACGCTTCACAGTAATGATATTTCATTTTTTAAAAAATGTTGGCATAACTATGCATAATAAACATTGTTTACACCAGCTCACCTTATTACAACAATAACTGTGACAAATTGCAAAATGCAGCACAATCTTCTTCCAAATAAGTGTTTTTGTATCACGCATATCTAATAAGATTTGCAAATCTTGGAGAAGAAAACTGATTTTGAATCAGTGATTTGAATCTAAATTATATTATTACGGAGATGTAAATTTATGTTATAGTTGTAGAGTATAATATTAATAAAATGTTGCAAGAAGTTTTTCCACGGCCTAAAAACGAATACATCAAGAGGCTGAATCCTACCAGTTGTTAGTGCCGAATAGTTTCTATTTTGAGGTTCTCTTTTGTTCGTAAAATAGATTGAGAATTTGATTACTTGTGACCTCTCCACGAATCAAATAACAAAATGGACTTTGCATTAGACGCTAGGAGAAAAACCTCTTGAAACCATGATCTCACAAGACCTGATGTTAGTTTTCCCGAGTTTGATGCTTTCCCAAGGATATTTTAGATTAAAAGAGGTTATCTTGGACTAAAGGGCCAAGTGTTCCATTCTTTTCCTGCAAAATAATTAACAGAAAACCATTTTCAGAAATTAAATGCTGCATCGTGTAGCTGAGAGTCATAGATTTATTGACTGTGCCACACTTTCTACGCTTTGTGTCTCTGTAAACGCTATAGTGAGAGATGCAGAGACTTATTTTAACCAAATATTTCAGTTTTACGTCCGACAGTTGTGCTGGTTATACTTAAGGAGACGGTGATTATGAGAAATGAATGAAATGGTGGAATGGAGAAAGTGGGAAGAAATAGGAGAACCCCGAGAAAACTCCTATTATTTGCACGAGCACGGTGTTTGTCCACCACAAAGTCCACACGGCGAGAGCTGGGATCGAGCCAGGGACCTCAAGCACCGCAGGTGAACGCTCTACCACTGAACCACCGCGCCCCCTCACTTTAATCAAGTATTCCATTAAAATGAGTACAGAAAGGGGTTCCAAATTGGTCTGCAACCTCCTCGCAGTAATCTCTGCCAACTATAATTGTTCCTGGCTAACTGCAGAGAATTTCAAATCAGAAGACATTTCATAATTGTAATCACTATATTGGGTCCGCCATTTTGAATTTTGTAATTTTGACGTCAGATTCTGAAACAACTGTCCTAAAATGTCCCTGGCAGTATATTTTCTTCTCAATTAAATGGTTGTTTTCGGTCTATGCTTAGGGACCAGACCTAACGATCAAAGGGTGGTTTCCACCCTTAAATCTTCACCATTGCCGAAACACAAAAATACGTGTCGATTATTTTTCAATGTTCTATAAGTGTGCAAAGTTTCATTCAAATCGGTGAGTGACACTTCCGTAAGTTTCTTTGTTAGTTTTGTCTTTCTTTAATTTTTCTTTTTTCTTTCTCTTTCATTTTTTCTTTATCTTTTCTTTCTTTCTTTTTTTGAGGAAATCAAAAGTTTCAAATATCTTTCAACCACATATTATTCTAATGTCAAGGAGGAACCAAGACTCCTTGGCCCTATTTCACAAAGCTATTAGTCTTACAAGTCGTAAAATATGAAACACTAGAATAAAAGCCATTTCTAAAATATTAATGCGAATACCTCTAATTTGTCATGGTTTTATGGTGTGCAATTGTAAAAAGTAATAGTAGTAGTATAGTAGTGTATGTGTGATTTTAAATAATAATAATAATGTGATTTTTAAAAGTTTCGCACTAGTATTACAGGTTTATTAGTTTTGAGAAATAGGCCCCTGGAGTTCTTGTTGTTTAAATGAAATGATTTTTTTTTAAGTTTAACGTCCCACAATTATGTTCTCCTAGGCTCAAGGACGCTGATGATTAATGACAGTGAATGATTATGATTTTTTTTTGTGCTATCAATGGAGATAAAAGAGAAAGTTTGTACATATTTTGGATGTCCTAGGAATAAAACAATTTTTTTTTTAGATAAGCGTCCCACTTTTTTTTTTTTTTTTTTTTTTTTTTTTTTTACATTGCAAGCAAAGTGAGAGACGATTGATAAGAGCACGTGCGGATGCTGAAATAATTGGTGAAATGGAGAGGGTAGATAGAAAAATAACTAGATAATACTTTCGGACACGGTGTTTTTCACCATGAAATCACACACTTGGGGACGAATAAAAATCCTTTCGACACAGAGATGAGTGCTTTTTCATTGAAGCCCGAATACTGACCAAAACAAAATGTATAAAAAATATTATTTTAATTGTAAAAGGGAAACACGCCAGTCTGTGCGTCATACTAGCCTGGAATGTTATACAACCTGGCTTAACATATGTGTACTGCTGGTTGTAGAAAGGAAAGGGGCTCAATGAAAAACATGCTTATAATAAACGGCACGTCTCAATGCGTCACGCTAATAGTAAGAAGTCACTTAATAGATGTGACTTGTTACGTGCGCAATCATTTACCTAGCTGGCGTTAATAGGTGTTCCTGTCAGTGGGATTGTTGTGTATAGAGGCGCTTTGCGAGAGAAGTCATACTGGTTAAAATTAAGGTTTCATCACTTGAAACTAACGAAATAAAGATGATATAAGATACTGGTTCTTGTACATAGTAATTAATCTGTTTAAAAAAATTTCTAGTTTCAAGAAAAAAAAACGTATTTTCCGATGAGACTTCCCTCGCAAACCATTTTTGGTAAACAGTATAACCAAGTCCTTGAATAATTACATTAAAATATATAAAATGGCATTTGAAGTGTCTGAAGGGAGAACTCAATTAATCTATTTATTAAATTAAATGCTAGGTTTATATGTTTGTCTCCAAAGAAAAGTTTATATGTTTGTCTCCAATCTTTTTGACAATGAAATCTCGAAAAACAGAAGTGGTAGAAACGTGCCGTTTTCGCTGTTCGATTCCAAATTTTCTGTAGATTGCCCAGTTCTAATTGAATATTTTTTTTAAAAAGTGGTCGTTATTTCTTTATTATATTTTTAGGGGTACACTGGAAGTATTGAAATTTTAAAAATAGTAAAGCATCATATCCTATGAATTATGCATACCAACACAACATAGTTGTATACATGGGATGTATACCTTTCAGGCGCGAAGAATAACCATTTATCCAGGCTAAGGTGAATCTTTATTGTTTGGAGTGTTTTGTCCAATGAACACCATATATCACTGACATTATAATTAATTGTATGTGTAATGAATTTGCTTATCACATACTGCATGCAAGAAGAAAAAAACATTGATCATACATGAATTAGAAACTCCAACCGCAAGTAGGATTAAATCTTCCAAGCGGTGAGAGATATTGAAAAAATAATTTTAAAAATCTTCCTTTTATGATATTCCTTGCAAATTTTTATCATTATGTCTTTCCCTTGTGTCTGTGCGCACGCACCTTTGGCGTGGGAGACTCGGGTTCGATTCTCGGCGGAAGCTCATATGGTTCGGATTCCACGTTAATCAGGAGGTCCACGTCTCGTATAGCCTCGCTGCTGAAGTGGACGCTAAACTAAAAACCACTCAACTTAACTCCCTTGTGTCTGTAAAGAGACATATACAGATGTTGTGAGGAATGACAAGGAGATTCATTCTCACATATGAATGATGCGCTGTGTAGAGAGCGCAGGTTCAGCTAGTAACAATAATAATAAAATAAATAATTTTGTTAAATGTAAGCACTTCGAGCTTTTAATTAATTACAATGTTAAGCCATGGCGGGTTGACTACGAGTACAGTACAAGTATATTTAAATCAGCGCATGTTGCAATTTCTTGGAAATATGCAAAATAAACCAGTGAACGCAAGAAGCGAATAAAATCGCTGAGAAGACAACAAATATGATGATAGCGTCTGCAGATCGACTAGCCTTGACTGGTGATCACTGCAAAAGTATTTAATATCGCATAGAGTAAGCAACAAGTCTTTTGTTGCATCAGAAAATGCAGCCTCAGCTATTGATTTTAGAGACTCATCACTGGAGATGCTTCAGAACTTGTTTGTACTTTGTTTTGCGAGTTTACATTATGCTAGGATCACGTCATCCAAAGATCAAAGGAAGATAATTTTTAAAAAAGTAAGCAAATACGTGTAGTGCGAGACGCTTTAGAATCGTCTTCAAATGCTGTACGATGAAGTAACTTCCAATATCATTATGATGGTATTTCTCAACAGTACTTTATCCAGTCTCCTGTATTTGGGGAGGGGAGGATCTAAAGTTCTAGGGGGCAGAAGACCATATTAACCTAAATGCTACATCTATAACTAACTAACTATATCTTATGGAACCCCGGAGGTTCAATGCTGCGTTCTCAAAAGCTCTCACTTGACTTCTGTCCTTGGCCAACTGGATCCAGTTTCTACTTTGTATTTCTACTTCTGCGAGATCCATTCTAATATTGTAGTCCCATCTGCACCTAGGTCTTCCTAATGGTCATTTTTCGATTGGACTTCCAGTTGAAACTTTAAAAGCGTTCCTACTATCCTGCATTCTGGCTACATGAACTGCCCACCTGAGTGAGCCTCGTAGACTTGATGAACTCAACAATGTTTTCTAAATGGTATACATTTCCTCGTTATTAAGTTTCTAGGGATGCGCATGAGTCGAGTCGAGTCGAGATTTAAGACTGTCTCGACTCGACAGTTTCTGTCTCGACTCATGCGCACTCGAAATTTGAGTCGAGACAAAATATACGAATTAAAATATACGCACAAATCAGCCAGAACATTATGACTACCTACCTAATTGTCAGTATGTCCACCTTTGGCACGGATAACAACGACGACACGTCTTAGTATGGACTCAATGGTCCTTGGTAAGTCGCTGGAGAGAGTTGGCACCACATGTGTACACACAGGTCACCTAATTCCCGTAAATTCCGGGGAGGGGGACGATGCTCTCTGACATCACGTTCAATCACATCCCAGATGTGCTCGATTGGGTTCAGATCCGGCGAATTGGGAGGTTAGCAAGCACATCACTTGGAACTCGCCCCTGTGTTCCTCGAACCACTCCATCACATTCCTGGCCTTGTGACATGGTGCATTATCTTGTCGAAAAATGGACCTGCCGTTGGGAAACATGATCGTCATGAGGGAGTGTCCGTAGTCTGCAAGCAGTGTGCGATGGTGCCTTGTTCTAGCTGATGGGCACTGACCTACTTATTTAACTGATTTTGGGTGGCGCATGAAGTGTTGCCCACGAGGGAGAAATAAATTCGAGACTAGACGAAATTTTACGAACCTTCGTGAGCAACACTCGTTCATCCAAATCTTAGATCTGAGACAGAACATTGTTTGAGTATTACACGATTCATAGTATTAAAAAAAAAAAAAAATGTAGATAAAGTGATTGTACGAAGACAATGAATAATATTTACCAACGTTTAAAGATACGAAAGTAATGGTCTTATATCATACCCTTCGTTGACCTCTCGTGACGTGGAAGAATTCTGATATCTTCTAGATGAAATTAAGAAAAACAAATAAACATATAAATTTTGTACATAAATTCGCAAAACCCAATCCAAAATCCAATTTATTGATAACATTTAATGATAAACAATAAATGGATCCCTTTCAAAAAAACGTTGACCACAGCACTTAGACCAGAGAGTAATACAGTGGTGCCCCCCCCTCATGTCCATGACGCACCCCCCTCAATTGCCTATCCGTAGGTGTTCTTCCATGAAAAAAAATCTTTTCGATTAATTTTTACACCCCCTCAAACATATTTATATAGATTTTACCCCCCAAATATTTCAATGACGCAGTTTGCGTCATAGCCCCCCCTTGTTGGCACCCCTGAGTAATAAATTCCATGTTTCTCTCTCTGATTTAACAGACTCGCTAGTCATGAAGGTATTAGTTTTCTAATTTTCCCGTTGTTTTACGTCAATATACTCTTTTTGGTCAACATACTCAACTAATATTTCTCTCGTTTTACGACCTGGAGCATCTCGAGCGCAGGGCTTGTGGCATTCTACTCGCGGGAGTCATCCACCAGTAAGAAAAATAAAAACTTCATCAAAATAAGGCGGGAAAAATACTTTACCTTTGTTCAGTTCCGTAAGATTTTCGTACGGCATAAAGTGGGAGCCACGTTAGTAGATGGATAAAAATGGATGGCGAGGAAACAAACAGGATATACGATACACAAAAAGAAAAGTAAAATAATAAACTTGTGAAATCGACAGTCATTATAAGATTTCTATCAGTAATGCCAGGTGATCCACAAAACAAGCAAAGCAACACCAGGAACACTATATAGTAGCGAAAATACAATCAAGATCTTTTGTTCAGATTACACTTGGTTGACGCAAGAAGCTTTTATGCACGTTAAATCTTGCTTGCCATACATATCAGTCAAGTAAGATTGTAATCTGACAGAAAAAACGAAAAAGATGAAGAAGAAAGTTTCATATAGGCCTATACACTGTGCTTTGATTATCTTTAAGTTTTGTGTGCAGGGTTATTGAATATGGCGAGTTTGCTGAACAAAGCAAGTTTTATTTTAATATTGTATTGAGCAAAAACTACGAAGAATCATTTTCTCATCTTATCTCGACATTGTATCTTGTGAATTTTCGAACATTTGCAATTGTCAAGGACACTGCAATATCACATTTACTGCATATGAAGCAAACAACTTTTTTTTTTCCTTATGCAAGGTAATAAAAAGTCAAAGTTAGAAGACAATGTCATAAGCCACTGTTAGCAGGTTAGAGACGATAGGTTTTTCAGGTCTTAAAAATAAAAGAAGCAGTGTTGGCAAATCAACAGAGTACGTAATGTCACGATCTTAAGAAAAGCAAGGACGTCTAGTGCATTGATTTAGTGCAAAAAGCTCTGCTGATTTCATTTACAAGTTAAAAGATTATTGTTTTGTTATTTGCATTTTGAACGGTAGCATAATGCATAATAAACAGGTTTCCTGTATGTTCTTGAAGTAGGACAAATTGTGAATAATGATTCCTTGCAAGAAAAGAAACGAAACTTATTTTCAGGATGCATACTTCAGAATATGGTTACACCCATTGCAGTAGCAAAATGTAAGCAGCGACCCAAATATGCGAATTGCCCGGTGCAAGGACTCACATTAGCGCCCCCTGACCAACCAAACCAAAACGCTACCCCAAATATTTGCCCAATTTTGCGCCCTTCCAATCCGGCGCCCGGGGCACAAGCCCCGTTTACCTCACTGAATTTAAGCGCCAAAAGTAAGCACGTTATCACCACTGAGCCATCGTGCTCTAGTAATGTTCATTAGTTTTGACCGTGGACACAGTGAGGGTATTTCCGATTGTTACCAAAGTGGATTCTACGTTTTTCGCAGTGCTACATTTCACCACCACTGGTGTAGTGAAAGCTTCCTCCAGAGAAATTTCTTTCTGAAATAATAGTCCTTGTCTCAAAATCCTATCAAAACAATCTAAAATGAACAAGGAAAAAACTTCACATGTGCAAAACAAGTAAACTGCACGGTGCTACTTACCTAAGGCTAATAACGGATATACGACCTACTGCTAGTTAAACTATGAAATACATACGGTATTATATCTTTTCTTCCTATCGATCGCCATAATAGTGAAAATTTCCTTAGAGGAAACAACTATTCAGTGGTGTCATTCAGCCAGTTTGACCGAAGTAGTTGTTTCTGCAGTTTATTTTCCTGCCAGAAACGCAATTTTTGCTTAGTGTTGACGCAAAACCGATATGAAACTGGGACCATGATGCTTACGTGTCTTGGCACTAACACAAGTGTCTCTGCTATGTTTTGATAGCCTGAAGAAAGATCTACGTATTTTAGTCGGCACCTAATTGGGAAATAACATGGCTTGAGTTTCAGATGAGAAATTTACTGTTACTTGCTATTGTTCTGAAAATGATTTTTTTTTAAAAAAAACGTTTAATGTCTTACTATTATGCTTTTTAGACTTAACTGGCCTTATGCAGAGTCATTTTGGTGCGTGATTAGTGTCATACTAAAGAGTTCGACTAACATATGTTTCCTGCAGTAGTCTGGCTTTTAGTATGCGGCTAATCATTCGTCAAAACGACTCTGCATAAGGCGCAAGGAGACGAATGTATAATGAAAGTGAATGATCTATGAAATTAAATTATTTGTGCTCTCCTACCAGAAACCGAACCCGAGACTACAAAGGAGCACGCTCTACGCATTATAGTAGAGCGGGAGGGGTTGCTATATTTCTGCCGTATCATTTACCAGCAGTGATATTTCTGAAACGATTCTAAGTTAACTCTTGCAGAATAGTAAGTTTTACTAGTACCTGTAATAATAATAATAATAATAATAATAATAATAATAATAATAATAATAATAATAATAATAATAATAATAGAGTTGTATATAATGGGCCACGGTGGCTCAGTGGTAAATCGTTCACATATTGTGCGTGGGATCCCTGGTTCGATCCCAGCTCGTTCCAAATGGGGTTTATGTGGGCAAACAACTTGTGCTCGGCTTTTCTTACGGTCCTCTTATGCTTTCTTCATTCCAACTATTTCAACCGGACGCCATCACTGGATGGTATGGATTGCTCGATTACTCTAGGACGAGAAGAGATAGGAAGGTGAAACAAGTAACATTCTATAGCTTAAACATCAGTGCATTAATGATAAACAGTTCTGAATGTTTGCAGTACTATTGGCCAAGTAATGAGCTCGGAGACATTCTACTTTATGAATGCTCCTCGTATATCAAGCTTAATCTTAAAAACACGTTTTTCTCTTTCATTAGGGGTGCCCATAGGTGGTTTTTAGGGCTTAGGTTGTGTCTATGAGAGTATTTGGGGGGACATAATTTTCCTTAGAAACTGGGGCGGATCCTGGGGGGGGGGCGATCGCGCCTCCCAGAAAAGGAAACTTTCTTATTTTGTATATAAATAAAAACCCATCCCAGAGTTTGGAACTCATAAAAGTAGCTCTAAGTAGCATTATTACAACCCACTGGCCCGCAGAAGTCTGTCCTGGATCCGCCCCTGCTTAGAAGTGAGACAAACAAATTGGGGAATGGTGAATTTGCTTGGAGAAAGGAACGTTTTGGGGCAGAATGGTAAATTTGGGATAGAACAATAGATTTAGGAGGAATAATCGTAAACTTGGAGAGTTGCACTCAAACTCTTGCGGACGGATGATAACCCCAATGTTCTTAGGTTTCCATAAGAAAATTTCCCTCCACTGACACAAAATTTTCCCTTTTCTTATCAAATTTTTACTAGTTTGTTGAGTGTCCAATTCTTATGACAAAAATTATATGATAATATTAATTTAGATATATTAAGGAAGTTCCAATCACATTTGTTTTATTCATTTGCTTTTTTTATCCTATTTTTTTTTTGTTTTCCTTAACTTTTTTTTTACAAAAAAATATACACAAATACACTCAGCCAATAATGATGCAAATTACACCTCGAACACATACAAACACACATACACACTATTGCTATTGTATCGGTTTTATTTCTGAAGAACAAAGAAAAAAAATTAAAGATTTATCTTGGTAAATCAATAGACGCGAGAATTTCCCTGAATGTTTACGTTTTATCGAAAAATTCCCCTTTTTGCTAAATTTTCCTGCGAAATTTCCCTAGATTTGGTAAATTTCCCTCAAACTACGAACGAACACTGGGTTACCTATGTGTCTACCATTACTTTTTTTTACACTTTTACTTTTGGCGCCATCTACACAGCTATTCTATCATACTTGAAACTTCCTTGTGGTGTATTTGGGTGGGGAAAAAAAAGAGAGAATTGTTTTGGTGAAAAAAAGAGAAAGGAAATAATCTAGCAGGTTTTTGTTGCTTTTGCGTTTAAACTTCAAATCCTGGTTTCATAGAATGTATGAGGTTAGTTTATCATAGTTGCCAACGCACACATGAAGCCAATTACGGTCAACATGCGTCCACAAAACACTTGTTTCTTCCTGTATGAATAAGCAACTGCTTAAATATGAATCAAAACACTTGCACACCTGCTTGTAAAAGTGAATTAATTTCAAAAATCAACTACTTTTACAGAAAGGAAATGTGATTCTTATCGCCGTGTATGACGTAAATAATTGATTCTCTGAATGTTTCTGAAATCAGTTATTTGTTATGTATTTTGAATTCCTTGTTTTTTAAGCTGTGTGTAGGTTTTCAAATATGCTAAGAATGTATTTGTTCTTTCAATGGTGGTTGTGGGAATAAAAGTGAGCAGTGTTTACCAGGTCGTGAAAAACAGGAAATGCATTTTCATTCGTCAGCATTGGCTACTCAATATATTTCTTCTAACTTCGTTTTCGTTATCAATGAACAATTGGACACGTTTACAGTATAAATTCTTAGTACAGTGTACTCTATTCAGTAATTCAAACAATTTGCATTGTTATTCATAACATTTTAAACATTAGTTCGTATGGTGTGGGCGCATATTTAAGCACAATGTTTTAAATATTGTGTTCACAACAATTGTTCTTCTTTTGTTTGTTAAACTCTTTAACTTATATTTGGCAGATATATAAGGGATGTTCCAACAATTCCTGCACTGAGATATGAAGGTAACCAAGAAAGTTATGTCGCTTTTTGTGGAGGTCTGTGTTCAATTGGCCTTCGCACCGTGAGTTGAGTGTGAATGGAGATAAGGCGAAGGTCAGTTCTTAGTGTGAGTATATTCAAATACTACCTGGTTGTGGCAGTTCAGTTACACCGTGAACTTGCGTAAGGACAGAGTGAACATGGGACCTCTACACAGCGTCATAAGGGCATCTATGTTGTACGAGTTCAAACTGGGGTCAAATGCCGCTGCAGCGGGGCGGAAGATATATCAGGCCTTTGGTGAGGGTATTGTGACTATGTGGACAGTGTAGCGGTGATTTAACAAGTTTAAGGACGGTGACGAAACACTCGAAGATGCACCACGTGCCGGAAGACCAACACATGTACGAAATGAATATCTTCAGGCAGCAATTGAGGCGAAAAGTGGCTAGACATATGAAGAACTGGGACTAGAATTCAGTGTAAGTGGAGAAACCATTCGGCAGCACCTCCATCAACTTGGGAAGCACTGCAAGTTGGGTCGATGTGTACTACATGATTTGACTCCGGGCCAAAAGGCAACGCAAGCATACACCTGTGTTTCTTTGCTTTCTCGTCTGAGGAAGGAGCCATTTCTAGATAGGGTGTTGACATGTGATGAGAAGTGGGTACTGTACGAAGCTCCACGGCGTCGTCATCATTCTTTAGCATCCCACGAACCGGTTCCAAAATAGCCGAAACCAGCACTGAGGTAGAAAAAGGTCCTCCTGTGTTTGGTGGACTGCTCGCGAAAAAACTTTCTTGGTTACCTTTATAAATATTCGAAGTCTCGAGTCAGGAGAATTCGTATGGATTTCCTTTTCGAAATAGCGTCCTTCACACTCTATACATCTTTTCCAGCGATGCAGTAGTTTTTCAGATTCGTATAGGTATTTTCTGAGAGTCGATGTAAGGCAATGAGGACGTGGCAGCTTTCACTTTCTGGTCTATTCTAAACTTCCTTCCGCGTAAGTCCTTCTTAATGTGTTAAAAAAAATGAAGAGTGCGAGGTTTGGACTCTATGGGAGATGGTCTAGAGACTTCACCAATTTTGTCCAAAATTTCCATAATCTGCCGCGCTACGTATGGCCTGCATTATTCTGCAGATGTAAGCACTCTTTAAAATTCAGTTTAGTTTTTTTTTTTTTTTTTCGAATTGCTCCCTTTGATTGCACTTGCAGAACGTTAGCATATTAATCTCCATTTACAATTTGATTTGCTGGAAAATAGTGCTGCAATACCATTTCATGGATTAAATAAAAATCAACGGTAAACATTTTTGAGAAACCAGAAACCCGACTTTTTTTTTTTTTACAGAGGCGATGTACCATACGCTGTGATTCCATACGCAGGATGGGTGTTGTAATTCGAGATAATAATGTCTGATCCAGGACTCGTCAATTGTGATTATTCTGTTCAAGAATTAAAGACACTGTTTCACTCATTGAAGAAATACCTAATGACATTGAGCGCGACAAAGCTTTTTTTTTTTTTTTTTCACTTACCGAACATTGCCACACACCTTGCACACAACAATATATTATTGGGTGTTTCTTAAAATTTTCGTGACATCTTGATACGAAAATAATCAATTTAACTGCCAATTCACGAATTGATGAATGTTTATCTTCTTTCAACAATGTTTCTGCTTTACAGATATTGATGGACTCTCAACTTCTTAGCTGATCCTTCACATTGCGTTTGTCTTCCTTAAAATGCTATCACTGGAATACGGCTGATTTACCCATTGCTTCTTCACCGTGCACTTCTTTGGTCAACTCAAGACATCTCCTGGCTACTTTTGCATGACTTCACATAAAATTTAATAACGATCCTTTGTATGATACCTAACAGTATGTCATATTCTCACCTATCATTGTAACGCACACTGCAGTTTTTCTTTTATAGCGAGTAAACAAACACAAGTGGACGACGTTGTCTTTAATTATTGACAAAGCACTGCACAGGCTATCTTCACAAGACCAGACTCTCTTAAGCTAGGTTGTCACTTAACAAGAATCTTGTAGTTGTCATTAAAAAAAATTGCAACCCCATCTTTCTATTTACTGTTTACACATTACAACTTTCTGATAGCAGGAAAGATATCTCCACCCATGTAGCACTGAAATCTAGTGGACAAACAGTGAACCTCCTCACTAAAAACGTGTATTTTGACGCGCTTCCCCTTCCGCTCCAAAAGAATCCGTTGTTTCGGAAACGGCAAAACTATTCTTTTTTTCTTTATGTCAGCGGAAGGGCGATAGCAGGTAGCAAACAAGGCCACCCAGAAAGTTGCACATGGTTTGACTCCTTCCAAGATGAAAGAAAAAAAAAAAAGTTGTTATGTTCCTTTCAACACTATGTTTACATGGAGAATTATTGTAGAGTTGCAAGATTCTTGTCATGACAGCCCACAAGATTCTCGTGAAGTGGTAACCTAGCTTTACACAGAATGGCCGCAGTGTTGCCAGTCCACTAACTTTCGGAATACCCCTCATATTTTGGACACAATACAGAAAAGAATTGCATGATTGTCCGTTTTGGATGAAGAAGAAACAAAAGAAAAGAATGTGATAGTTGACGAACAGATAATTTGAATTAGAAAAAAGATTTTTCTATCATATCTACATCTCAAAACAACTAGCATGAAACAGATAAAAAGGATTTTTAAATCATGCTCCTCAGCTTTTAGTTGAAAAATAGGAAAGGTTTGTTAATTAACCTTTCACAGTAAAAATGGAGTTGCAATTTTAAGCCTATATAAGGAGACCGAAATACAGAACAAACGTTTAGAACCTGGTATGGGAAGCAGAGACATAAAATTACTATGCACGTTGATTTCTACCAGTTCTGATTTTAAGACAAATGGAACATATTCTTGTGACGCTTGATTACAGAAAACCACTTCTCCCTTTCTATGACCGTATTTACTCGATTGTGATCAACGCTAAAACCAGAAGTGGCTGATTTTTGTCCTTTTATGGTTCAATAGTGTCTTAAGAAAGGAGATGGTAGGTATTTTTAGAACGTTAAATCCATTTTAAAAATCGCTTTTCCATCTCTTACTCTTTTTGGTCTATCAAGATCAATATTGAAACCGGAAGTTGTAGTGGATTCAATCACTTCCGGTTTTAGAAGAGAGTTAAGAAGAGACTCTTAATCGATTACAGGAAACCACTTCTCGCTATCTATCATCGTTTTCGCTCTATATTGAGCTGTTTATCTACTTAATGCTTTGTCGATATGATATCTGTTCTTGTTTATATCTATCTCTTTAGCAGTTTTTTTTGTCTTCTTTCATAACCTCAATTGAGATTCTATCAGCTACATACCTAGGTCCCAGTTATCTATATTACTAAGAAATGTCATTAGTAACTGATTTGTAACGTACTAATTTAAATATTTAAATAAACAAACGATGGAAGTGAAAGGTGATAATGTAAGCTGGTAGGTGAATCTCGGCCGTCTAATAATTATATTGAGAATTAGAGATGGGTGCGTGAATGAAAACTTCATCCATGACCCACGACCCATCTTCACCCACTCTGAATTACGACCCATAGTGACCCACTCTAACCCACCATCCACCATGACCTACTTAGACCCACAATCTACCATAATTCACTCTGACCCACCATGTACCAAAACTCATCGTCATGAACTTTGACCCATAATCTACACCCCCCTCCTCTACACTGAGTAAAGAGTTTACTTACACTTGTAATAAAACAAGGCTGTGAAATTATCACTAATCCCAGTTTGAATTTCTATGGTCAACTTCTCAAGCACCGCTCTGTTATAGTAGGCCTACCGGTGGATCTGACCTTTACGATATAAAATAGTAAAGTCTTTGTCATTGGCCAAATTATTCAATTTAATTGTCATATATAATTATTTCCTTGTTGAATTACGAACACTTTTCAGTGGAAAATAGGCTGAAAGTCACAAATCAAGGTAAAGTAGACCAACGAAAATAGTAATAATAATAATAATAATAATAATAATAATAATAATAATAATAATAATAATAATAATAATAATAATAATAATATAGTGTAAAATTAGACTGAACACTTCGTGAAACAAAACAGATGTTTATACAAACAAGAGATATTCATGCATACAACACGCGGCAATTAAACGACATTTACGTAGTACAACAAAATTACTCCAAGTACCAAAAAAAAAAGTTTATTTAAATTGTACGAGACTTTATAATATGTTACCATCACATTATAAAGAGGTAAATTTTAATACTCAAAACAAAATTCGTACTCTGTTACTTTCTAAAGCTTATTATTTAGTTCAGGAATTTGCAAATGATAACGATGTATGAATATGATGTAATGATATATAACAAATTTAACATGTGATGTTTGTTTATAATTTTGTACTACAAATGGTGTAATAAGTTGTAATTACAATTTGCATTTATATACATATGACAACTGTAGAACTTATAGGAGATACTCTCCATATTGTAAGTCAAAAGAGGCAAAATAAATAAATAAGTCCTATCACTATTGCCAGAAGTGCCAGAAGTCCTTTCTTCACTTAGCTATACTCATCTCAGGTAAGTAATTAGAAACAAATGAAAAAGAAAGTAAAATGCAGGCCTTGAAAGTAAAACGTAGACAAAGATGTGTTCATTCACCAGTGTTCAGAAGATGCTGTCTACTATGCGCTGAGCAGAGTGGGTTGGTAGATCGTGGGTCAGAGCGGGTAATGTTGATCGATGGAATAGAGTAGGTCACGTTCTGTTGACCCACAACCCACTCCATCTCTATTGAGAGTTTCATTTTTCCTTTCGATATTTTTTTTCTTCTACGGCTAGAATATATATATAAAAAAAGTTCATGGTGTTCAAAACCAACCAAGATAGTTATAATACGTACTTCAGACAATTTCCAAATTGATGCGTTTGCCACCAAAATAAATATTTATGTTTCGAATTGACGACGAGTTCTGCAACAAAACAACGCACCCGCCAATATTATCTATCGACAAAGAACAAACTGATTGTAAGAACCTTCAGGAGGTCCAAAGGTTCTGACACGAAGAAGATGATGATATTATTGAAAATGCTGGGGCAATAAAAAGAAGACGAAGATACGAGTAGGTAGCCTCGGGAAATGAAGTGCTTGTCATTACCATAAGGGCCTCAATTGCAGATACCAGATTCAAGAAGTTGAGGACGTTAATAATAAAAATGCCGTGCCGGTTCTCTTTTTTCTTTCTTTCTTTATCTCATTCCGTCCAGATTGTGTATCAATGCGGTAGCTAAGAGGAAATCCTTCGATTGTTTGACTGTGAGTGTGTGTGTGTGTTAAGGGATGCAAAGTACAGAAACGATTACCAAGAAAAACGCCAAGGCAATGAGCAGGCGGATAAAGAGAATGTAAAAGAAGAGAAAGATGCAGTTAGTGTAGAAGAGATAGTATCAAAGGACGAGCTGCAACATTCCGATGGCTCTCTTTGTCCCTCCCCTTCTTCCATGGTTCCTTTTTCGTTTCCAAGTACCACCGAACAATTCACATCGTCTTCTCATCCTCCATCTTCTTGTATAATCATGTTCTCGTGTCGACAAAAGAGAGAATGAAAACGTGCGAAAGCAACAATGGCTTTTTTTTTTAACGTAGACAAAATAAAGCTAAAAGAACTTGAAAAAAATTCTGGATCAAACACTCGAAATGTTTATGAATCAGAAGAAACAACGTTTGTCAACCAGAATTGTGGATGAAGTCATCAGCACTGATGTAATGGAGGGAATACGGGAATCTATGGTTTAATATTTTTCAAGTCAAGCGTATTTTCAGCAATGGCGGCTTCTGAGGGAAGTTCTGTCGGTCAAAATTTAAAGGGGTTTATTCAAAGTTCCATTGCCAAGGGCCCCAGAAGGTAGACGTTGACCAATAGATGTAATAGGAAGCACTCGTCTAGCCCTATCAAATCAAAAAGGACAGCTATCAAACGAAGACTTGGTTAGTGGATTCTTTAAAGGAACTTGAACTATACTAACCTATGCAAACAAATGTAAACATACTGCTTCCTAATTGGACAAGCTTCCCAATTAGTCAAAATGGAACCACAAGTGAAGAATAATCTCTCACGAGTTTCATGCTGTTCCTGAAGTTTCCTTCAAACAAATGGCATATCATATACAAGCTCTTCAAAGGTTATATACTACACATTGCTCGGCGTAAGCTCTAAACTGCGATAAACAAAGCCACGTGAAACTAAATCTCGCTGATTTGCTGTTGTCCTACCAACGCTTGTACTCCTTCGCAAAATAGTTCATATGATTTGATTATTACTTTTACTAGAAGCTTCATATAAAACTGCTATATTATTATAAATTACAAAAAAATATAATACGGATTATCTAAGCATGTGCAGTAATTATAGCGCCAACTTAACTGTGAACGGGTGTTCTGCTTTTAAAGTCTGAAAGATGGCTGGCATGAATCCCGCCCGGTTCCGCGAGTGTTGTGGTGAAACACCAAGGCAAACTTTTACTCAATAAGCAACAATTGTCTACCAGAGAAATTCAATTTTTTTTTTTTTTTTAATCTTTCGAGTTTTGTTTTTTTCTTTTCTGCTGCTGCTGTAAGTATCTGGACAACACGAGACAGTATTGTCAAAAATGCACGTTTATAATTTGCTCCTCCCCGTGGGGAGTGGGAGTGATACATAACTAGCCAATCGTATTTGTGACAAACGGAAGGCAGTGGCGGATCCAAGGGGTGGGCTATAGGGGCTATAGCCCCCCCCCCTTTGACACTCAGATATACACTGGATAAAATGGGCTTCAATCCTGCTTTACACTGGATAAAACGGCAAAACATGGTTCAGCACCTCCCTTGCTCATATCCTGGATCCGCCCCTGGATACAAATATCTTGTTTATCGGAGTTTAGAGCTTACGCTGAACAGGTATACGCTTCCTCTCTTCTACCTTTGCTTCTTTCGAGACATCTAGTTTTGAGCAAATGTTCGACCCATCAAGTATGAATATCTCAGCTTAGTACTATCCTCTATGGATGCTTCTCACATATGCTAAATGCGGTTGCATACTGATCTTTTTCCTAAATTGATTTCATTCCTAAAACCTTTCAGTTTCTCTCAATCACCAATGACCCCCTTACTTTTGCTGCCCTTTTTGGCCAACTTCCTGCGGCTTTAGAGTTAAAATGACAATACCTCTAGATAGGGCTTGACGACTACTTCCAATTACACCTATTGGTAGACGTCTACCCTTGGCAATGGAACTGTGAATAAACCCCTTAATCGGTATACGCTAAGGGACCAAAGCTTTATATACAGCTACAGAAAGCTCTATGCAAGAATTAACTCAGATAAACTTTCTTCCATTAGGTTGTAGCGATAAGAGTTAAAACTTTTCGGATGAGGCTCCTCTCAAGGAAACGATACTGACTCACTCACTCTGAATTTAGTGAGGGTATACGCTAAAAGATAGAGTATATTCTCAACCTATTTGCTCTGTGTTCAAAGTTTATTTGTTACAGCTAAATTCTTAACTGTACCATTGATTATAAGTAAGAATTCATCAAAGGGGTTCCTATAAAAACTTTATAAAGAAAGAAAACACATTAGGTGACTCCAACAAAAGCACTAAAATCCAGAAAATACATTTTTAAAGCCTGTACTAAGCTAAACAAATTAATACTTCATAAAATCACCATCCAAACTGAATTTATATTATGAATTAATTTATTTAGCTTGGCATAACCATCATTTTTATTTAACAATTGTGCATATTATTTTATGCGAACCTTTTATTTTTCGTCTGCTGATAGAAAATGCAATTTTAATGATCGTTCACAAAGAGCTAATATTATAAGCACCCCGAAAAAAATATTACGAAGCGTGGCCATGCTAGGGGCCTTGTCGAAAGTGGCTTGGCATAACAATATGATTGTAGATACGGCAAATGTGAGTATTGTATATTATTTGTGATAGTATGCGGCTGGTAAGACGTGCATGCTGATGTGGTATCATTTCATTACAGGTTGAACTATGGAGTTAAGAAGGTAGTGACCAAGTAGCAAAACGGATCCATAATCTTCGGACATGAACATGGGCATACTCTGCGCGAGGTGGCACAGTTCGTTGGCGTGTCCTAATCCACTGTCATGCAGAGTCGAAGACGTCTGGGAGAAATCAATCCTCTTGGAGCAACAGGGGCAGGAAATTCATCACTTCCGAGCGCGACCGTAGATGTCAGGAGAGATTAGCGACCTCTAAACAGTTCCAAACCCGGCAGGAACTGCTGCAGGAGTATAATGCAGGATCCAGTCGTCAAGTCTCTGACGAATCCATATGTTAGCAACGGAAATACATGTATGTACGGAGCATGTTATCCATATGCTACATATGTACTACCTTTTTCGCTTAGATAATACACCATGCTGCTGCAGGATGTCTGACATCTAACAGTCTTCCGCATATTACATGTGTCTAACAAGGAACCCCTTGAATGCGAGGTCGGAAGTGGAATCTCTAGTAAGGCTTATTTGAAAGTGTAGTGTAAACAATGATGACAGGGAAAATATTAGCTGCTAATGACTCACCATGCATCAGGAGGGCGACAGAAAATTCGTGTCCGAAAGGTGCAGAGATGAACCCTTTATGGGATGTATTTACAAAATGGACATCGTCGACATTCACGAAGTGTTTCAAACAAACCATTAACTTGCACCATGAATACCGAATGGAGAATGACGCGCCATAGTGATCACAAATGTTCGCACTATCAAGATCGAAGGCGGACTTCTTGGGAGTTACAAACCGTTCGGAGCGTTCGGCTATATATCCACTCTTAAAGAATGCATATAGAATTATGTTGGTGTAACGGGTGCCATCATATTCCATCAGTTCTTATCTCCCTGTTATACCAACATAATTCTGTATGCATTCCTTAAAAGTAGATACCTAGCTGAACGTCCAGAACGGTTTGTAACTCCCAAGAAGTCCGCCTTTGATCTTGATGGTGCGAACATTTGTGATCACTATGGCGCGTCATTCTTCATTCGGTGTTCATGGTGCAAGTTAATGGTTTGTTTTGAACACTTATTGAATGTCGACGATGTCCATTTTGTGAAATATAATACATACATCCCATAGGAAGTTGATCTTTGTACCTCGCGGACATGAATTTTCTGTCGCCCTCCAGATGCACATGCTGAGTCATTAGAAGCTAATATTTTTTCCTGTCATCATTGTTCACACTACACTTCAAAATTAGACTTACTAGAGATTGCACTCCCGACCTCGCACTCAAGGGGTTATTTGTGTGTTACATACGTCAGCTATATGTTATATACAGGGTGTTAATGAACTATACCGACAAACTTTAAGAGGTGATTCCTCACATCAAAATAAGAGAAATGGTGCATATGGACCTATGGTGAAAAGTGCATAGTTTCAGAGCTAGGGCTGTCCAAAATCTTGAAAAAGACAAATTTCAAGAGACCCTATTTCGAATCCGAGAGATTGTGGATGGTGGTCCTTATCAGCGTAAAGGAAGTCACGCATACGCAATCCAAAAGTGCATATTTCATTAATGTTCAATGGGTATACGGATTATTCCCTGCAGGGTGAAATTCCCAGACATACCATCAACCGATTTTTGAGATACGCTCTGGTTTTATGATTGGTCCAAAGTAGGCAAATGATAAGCGTTGATAGCAGGGAAGACGGAATCCTTTGGCGCGATGTTGGAAGTGTTGAGAATTGTCAGCAGCATGGTTTCTCGTACTCAGGAAAACGCATGATGCGATGTTTTCTTTCACGCTTATAAGTGAAGAAAACGTGAAATATACCGTGACGAAATACATATCATCACACGTTATTCCGAACACAAAGAAACATGGAACTGCCGGTTCTTAACCCTTCCGCCTTCCCTTCGAAGCATTGGATGTCCATTGTTGTCAGGGCTTACCTCCTGCCTACTTTGGATCCTTTTTGAAATCAGGGTATATCTGAAAACTCTATTGACAACATCTGAGAATTAGACCCTGTAGGGTATACCCTCTACATCTATTGTAGGGAATACTCTCTACATCTATTGACAATTGATAAAATATGCACTTTTGGATTGTATATGCCAGACTTCCTTTACGCTGATAGGAACGACCATCCACAGTTTCTGGAATTCGAAATAGAGCCTATTGAAATTTAGCTTTTTCGCGATTTTGGACAGCCCTAACTCTGAAACTATGCACTTTTCGCCATAGGTCCATGAACTTTTCCCCTCATTTTGATGTGAATAATCAACTCTTACAGTTTGTCGGCATATACTAGCAGACATAGATAAAGATACTTCTTTCCTCAAAACTCTCTTTGCTGATCATGGCGACATTTGTTAGAGATTTATGATCCCTGTTACTTACTTATCAACGTTGCCACATCTCTCTGTTGTCCCTTTCTTTTATCTTCCATTCATTGCTTTTTTTAAAAAGAAAAATACTGAATTTTGTTTCTTTCGATAGGGTCTATACAAGTGTTATAGGAAGTATGGCAACATTGAAGAGAATGACAGCGGACGTGCTGCCCAAGATCAGCCGAGGGTTGTGTGTGTGTGTGGGGGGGAATGAGTAGTGGTTGGGGCAAGAGATCTCTAAGTTTGTCTGCAACAGTAGTTCATTAACACCCTGTACATCCATCTGTATGTGATATCCTTACCTCATATCTACAGTCCTTTCTTTCATACGCAAAATACGTATAGATGGAAGGTATTATACATTTTCAGTTATACGTACGTATATTGGTACGTTAAGTCCAAAAACTACAGGATTTACGCATGCAACCTACGTTTTTTATGTACGCCATATGCTTTTTTCTGTGTATGTGTAATGTATCAAACAACAACAACAAAAAAAAAAATCCTGTCACTTGTATCATCATTTATGTTAGTTTAACAAATGTTTGAAATGTCCTTCTGAATACTTACAGTCAAGAAAGGATGAGTGCTGGAAGTGTGAACTCCTTGTAATCCCGACTTTCCTGTAAATGTATTCTAATTTTAGGGTAGATTTTTAAATTTTTAAATGTAATTTATCTTCCTATTGAAGTTGGGTCCCCCCGAAATAAATTCCTGCTTACAAATATCCATAATTTAATTTAATCATTAAAAAAGCAAAGTAATTATGTAATTACTTGAAAGATGAAAAAGTAATATAATCATTAAAAAAGTAATATAATCATTAAAAAGCAAAGTAATATAATCATTAAAAAAGTAATTTAATCATTGATAAAAGCAAAATAATAATGTAATTACTTGAAAGATGAAAAGGTAATATAATTAATACTAACCTTGAAAGAACAATGTTTTTCACTTAACATGAAAAGAAGTTTCGTGTGGATGTAAAAACTGTAGATCCTGCTACAGTTGATGGTGAAAAATTGAAAAATTCGCGTAAAAAAAATTGTATGGGAAAAACAATTGCCACCTTATGGAATAGTGAGTATAAGGTAGGTAGGTAAATTATTAATCATTAGAATAAGTACCATGTTAAGTATGAAAAAGTGTCAGTCTTACACAGTAATCGCTAGTATTTAGAGTTTAATTGCCCTAATTGTAACTGAAAAGGCTACAATTTTCGCCTGTAAGGTAACAACGTACTATATGTACAGCCAAAAATACGATTTTCTTACACAGTATGGGTAATTGAAGTCTAAAAGTATGAGTACTCCAAATGTAATTAAAAAGACTTCTAAGGAAACAATGTATTGGTATACACCCAAAAGGTTCTTATGTGTTATTATCCGTAATTGAAGTCCAATTAAAAGTCTAAATACCCCAAGTACATGTAATGAGGTTTCAAGTGTGCTACAAAATCTACTCATTACAGTAACTGCGCGACAGTTACACGACACTTGCGTGACAAAAGACACACTTAAGTACCTATCTTCTTCTGCCACCAAAACATGCATGAATATACGAGGAATGAACAGGAAAAAAGGTTACAAAGCATAAAAACTTTTATGTTATTCATTGCAACTTGCGAAAATTTATTTGTAGATTAATAATATGTCTATCTTGGTGCAGGTTTGAAGACTTCGGGTTCTGATCATATATACACCCAAGAAGCGGGTATTAACAATGATGACTTGTCTGGAAAAATGATCAAAAGTTGAAGTGAGGTCAGTGGTGCGATTCCTTTAGGCTAAAAACACTGCACCTGCTGAAATTCATAGGCAGATTGTATAGGTGTCCGGGGAGGGTAAAAATTTCAAAGCAACGTGTAGGGAAGTGGTTTCGTGCCTTCGAAGAAAGACAAACAAATCTTGTTAATGACAACCCTGGACACAGCAGTAGATCCAGTAAACTTCAACCACTGACGTTACGCTTGGAACGACTAGATCATTCCTTCTACAGCCCTGACTTAGCCCCAGTGAGTTTCATCTTTTCCTTGTTCTAAAGCAAAAAATGGCTGGCATGTGATTATGTCAAAACTGCTGCCTCACGGTGGCTACGAGAACTTGACGCGTATTTCTATGTAAATGGTATAGAAAGCTTCATCTGCTGTTCACCTGTTGTGATAAGCGTAGGGATGCGCACGAGACAAGATTTGTAGGCTGTCTCGACTCGAAAGTGTGCCGTAAAAGTCCTGTCTCGTCTCGAAAAATATATATTTCTCTATTGGAAGAACCGTGTCTCGACTCGAATTTTGTCAGGAAAATCCTGTCTCGACTCGTCTCGTGCGCATCCCCAGATAAGCGGTGGAATAAAAAGTGTGATTACATCAAGAACTAGTGTTGAGTGCTCCTTATCATCAGCTGTGTTGATCTTCCAGTTGTCTCTTCTCACACATAATAGACTTTGTAACCTTTTTGGTCATCCCTCGCATATTTAAAATTAGTCTACACTTTACTGAATTATATATGAGCATATTGTGGATAAAATGTCCCCTCAGGTTCGGTTTTTTTCTTTGAGCTCCCTCGTGGCTAAGCGGTTAGCGTACGCGCCTTTGGCGTAGTATACCTAGGTTCGATTCCCGGCGGGAGATCATATGCTTCGGATTCCACGTTAATCAGTAGGTCCACGTCTAAAAAAGCCTCGCTGCTGAAAGGGACGCTAAACTAAAATCAACTCAACTCGTTTTTTCTATAGATCAAAAAATGGAAACTACACGGTTAATCGAAGTAGTTTCCACCTGCAACCACGTGCTTTTGCCATATCACCCAGACAATGATTGGATTCCTTGGCGATAGAAGTTTGATGGAAGAAATTCTCAGCCGCATGTTACACTACCCGTTCATCAGGAAAGGTGTTCCGTATTAAGAAGTGTTCGAGATACTGGAGGAGTTGATAGTGGGAGAGATATCAGGGAAATATGGTTAACATTGCCTGTATAGTCTACAACCGTTCTCTACACGAGATATAGGCAAGTATTATAATGCAACTTGACAACATGTTCTTTGAGCATTGCTGAACGCTTCCGGCCAATTTGTGGTGCATTTCATGAAGTTCAACACTAACGATCTGGTTCCACTTTGTCTGAGAAAGACATCCTGAATCACTTCCACTTTATATCACCTTATCAACAACAACACTTTATCTGAGAGGAAATATTATTTTAAAAATCTTCCTAGATAGGGATTCGCACGAGTCGAGACATTTCTCGCATCTCGACTCGACTGTACTCGAATTCGAGTCAAGACACACTTTGTAAAATTCGAGACGAGTCGAGACAAATTTACTTCTCGACTCAAATTTTCGAGTCGAGACACGAGTCGAGTCGAGACTGCTCGTAAAAATCTCGACTCGACTCGAATGTCTCCAAAATCTTTCTATAATTTTTAATATCATTTTGAAGAAAGTATTCACTCAGAAACAGCCTTGAAACCAATTCTAGTATTTATTACTTTAGAAATAAAAGGTACAGAACGCATAAACTTAATAGTTAATCTTTCGAGATCAAGATTTAATTTTCAGCTTAATTCGGTTAATTAAAACTAATTGATGTCGTGATATTTGATTGTACCTCAAATATAATAATAATAATAATAATAATAATAATAATAATAATAATAATAATAATAATAATAATAATAATTGATAATCTAGTTTGTATAAAACTGTTGGGATAAATTGAACTTCATAAATTCTCTGAATGAGCAATTGGCAATCTATAGTAATTTAGCATGTTTATTATTATTGTGTTTTCGTTCCAATGAACGCAATAGGGCTACAGATCTCAACTATTTTGAGGCTTTAATGTGTTGCATCATATCACGAGTTACGGATAATATATAATGTAACGTTTGTTGTACATCACATATTATGATACGAGACTATTTTACATAGTATATTACAATAAATGGACTGCTTGGATGCCAAGAACTAGTACAGATAGGTACCTTTCACTTCTATACATTGACTGACGTGTGCGTATATTTTAACTCGTATATTTTTGTCTCGACTCGAATTTCGAGACGTCTCGTCTCGAATTCGAATCTAGTCGAGACAGAAACTGTCGAGTCCAGACACGAGTCGAGACAGAAACATATTTTCTAGTCGAGACATTTTCTCGACACGAGTCGAGACAGGCTTAAATCTCGACTCGATTCGACTCGTGCGCATCCCTATTTCTAAACGTTGATCATGATTCAATCATTGTCATGACCATTTCCGATTTGAGTAGATCCATTTTTCTGAGGTAACAATTATGTAGGAAACTTTCCCAGTTATTCCTTACATTCAAAGATCTATACACCATCAAGTGTCAGCATCCATTGAAAAAAAAAAAATAGTTTGCAACTATGCTTTATGGCATATTTAACCGAACTTCCTCGAAGTTAGTCCATCGAACAAAAAAACAATTGCCGGGACTAATCATAAATGTAGTGCAATTGATGTGTGGCATTGAAGAATTTATTATGTAACTCTTTTTATCTAATCCAATAAGTAATTATGACATATCTTAGACAAGTGCATTAAGTTGTTTTTGAAATCAACCTACATGCATTGTTACATGATCTTAGATACAACAAAATATTTGTTAAGAAAAATTTTCTGTACTGTGTAAGAATAGATCTTAACTCATACAAGTGTTTGTGAGGTTGATAATTATAAGTACTCTGATTATGGATATTCTACTTTTTTTTTTATGTTAGTACGTGGAGATTAGTATATTATACGACTGCATATCTTTCAATAATAGTGCATGTGGGTGATGCGAAAGTCCTCATTAACAATGACTCTATTATGAGTAGTCATCATGATGCACGTTTTCTGCATTATTAAAATTAACGTGTAGGAGGTTCCACAAGGTTCACTGTTATCACCTCAACTCTGGGTTGGAAAAGATTAAACACCTGAAAACTAAAGGCAAAAAGTAGACGTCAGCCAATAAAATTGCTCGTTTACAATTAAGATAAAAAGTGCATTGAACAAGATTACACTGTAGGCAGTATAATTGTTCAGAATGTAAAAGCATATAATGATTTTTGGTCTTTTCTCTTTGCCAATGATGGCAAACTTACTTGCTTTCAGTAAATACATTTTTACTGTTTTTTTTAAAGGGAAAACAATGTGAATGTTAAGAATGTTTTATTGATTTACAGAAATTCAGAATTTAACAGGGTAATCTATTTATTACAGTCTTCATTTCTACTGTAGCGGAATGTTTTTCTCCAATTTGAAAAAAAAAAGAAATGAAATCTTTGAGTTTTACGTCCCACGGTTATGCCGGTTAGGCTAAAGGAGACGGTGATGATGAGTAATGAATGAAATGGTGTAATGAAGAAAGTGGGAGGAAACGGGAGAACCCCGAGAAAACCCACGCACACGGTGTTTGTCCACCACAAAGTTCACTTCGCTGGGGCTGGGATCGAACCCAGGACCCCAAGCACCAGAGGTGAACGCTCTACCACAGGGCCACCGCGGCCCCGCTTCTCCAATTTGATCCAGAGATATGAGGTGATATATATATTGGTTGACATATTTTTCATCTTTGACCTTCTTTTTTCATTACACATTAATAGTGTAATTGTATTACGCTGATTTCCGTAATATCTTGAAAAAACTTGAAAAATGAGGCACTACCTTTATCACTATTCCTATGGTTTCAAAGAAAGTGATTGTCTCAAAAAAAAAAACTAAATTAAGATAAGCATGTAAAAATGATAACTAATTACGGTACTACTAATTTTGGTGTCGTCCCACTTGCGACATTCCTATTAGCGACAGGAACTGTTAACTGTCCTATGAGCGACCGATTCGATCTGTTAACTGCTCTATGAGTCACCGATTCGTTCATACTAAGATAATGGAAGAAGGCAAGGTTCTCTCTTCTTTAACTTGTTTCATGCTAATGCGATTTAGAACCTAACAAAATGTACTATGAAAAATTTCGCTCCATCTGAATTTAATACGTGAGACTACTCTCATTACACTAACAATATTTTCTACGTTTTTCCTAAATATTTTTGAATTACTTTCTATTAATACAATGACTATATCAAGAGGAAAACTAACTAAATATTTAGAGTAGCTCCGCTTTTGTCTATGATTCTAATATAATTAAAAATTTCATGTTAAAATGATGGGGAGCATAAATTTAGATTGAATATGTTTATGGCATAAGAAAGAAATCAGAAAGAGGTAGGGGCGCCCGAAGAAAATTTTCTAGGGAGGGGCATCTTCATAGTTGCTGTACCATGTCTGGTATATCTGGTATTTAATATACGTGGTTTGCTATACATTTTAGTGAGCCAGGGGGGTGATCCCTGCCTTCCCATCGGGCGCCCATGGAAAGAGGGTGTTCACCACTTGAGGATATCAAAGAAATCTAAAAAAAAAAATGTATTCGAAGAAATTATTACACAAGTTACAAATCTTTCACAGGACTTAACAGTTCGTCTAGTTATAGAATAAGGGATTACTCGTATTTCAGATTGCTATACGACAAGCTTTTATGTATAAGTCAAAACAAGGAAGGAAGACAAATTAAGCAATTAGTTTACGTTTTTGTAGCTTACAATAGGGAGGAAGGTAGTTTAAAGAGTTTGTTTACCTTTCGGATTGTTTAGAGTGAACTGCATTATAATTGGTGAGATTGGTTGAGAATAGCCAATCAGATGTAAAGGATCTCAAAAGCTGTCTTTTATCATTGACTTTTTTTTCATTTTATTCAGTTTCTTTGGAAGTCTAAAAAGTAGATAGTTAGCGAAACTGTTACACGTTTAAGTTTTTCAAAATAAAATATATTACTGTGCTTAGTGAGTAATTAGATTTGAATCAAATTAAGTACAGAAAACAGAGCTTTTGAAGAAAGGGGATATTACAACTGGATTTTCAATAATTACATAAGAATATACTTTTCATGGAAATGTCCCTGTTGTCTCGCTAGGTTATTTGATATGTTTTATGTCAAATCTAACTCAAAATTAAAATAAGTTTTATTTGCACTCACTGTAGAGGAAAAATATATTTGATGAACTGTATTACTGGCACGTACATTTTTCGTAGCAAGGTTGTTCGGGCGCTAATAACGCCAGAGGCAAACTTATTTCACGAGAGGGAATCATATCATCTTCCATCATCTCAATGTAAATGAATCGGTCGCTCATAGGACAGTTAACAGTTCCTGTCGCTAATAGGACTGTCGCTTCTGGGACTAATTCCTAATTTTAGTTTCTCATTTTCTTCCCTTAGACTTGTATCAAGTTGTTTTCTTAAAACATTACAAGTATGAAAGTATACGGCAGGGAAGTTTCAAGAAAGTAAAATGACAACAGATCTCATGGATGCAAGGCAGATATACAGTAGTAGGATTCCTTAGTTTTAGTACTTTTGAATATAACGAGCACACTTGTCCCACCTTTTGTTCCAACAGTACCCCAAGGCGTAGACAACACTACATAAGAAATCTGCATTAAGTCCCTGCAAGTCAAATCATGATTATCGTTGAATTTCCGTATCGGTTGTAAATCGCTTAGCACTCACCTGCTTCTTGAGTAGTTCGGACACTATTCCAGGTGAGGGTGATATGTATTTTCATGTCACGGCAAACCATGATCATAAAATCGGACAACTCAAAAGCCAGAAGAATGTTGCCTCATCAATGATCTCTTGTTTTGTCCAAGTGTCAGTTACTTCTTCTCATAACTTGTAAGATTTCCTGCAAGTTAATCAAAATGTTGCAAATTTCATATATATATTACACTTCATATATTTTGTCTCAATTCTAAATTCGAGACGTCTCGTCTTGAATTTCGAGACGAGTCGACATGAATCCCGTCGATTCGAGGCAATTATTTTATCGAGACACGTCCAGATAATCTTAAATCTATTCCCGTAAACCGACCGATGACGTATAAACATGGCGGTCATTGTTATAAGCGCACGGGTGACAGAACGAAATTTAAGCACAAATTTTTGACTAGTTAGAATCAACGCATCAGCGAAGGGAAATGTTTTCCGTAATCAGCTAGCTCTTAGGTATTTTATAGCCCATTAATAATAATAATAAAAAAGATCATTATAAATGTCCATTAAGAACCTCGTTTCCTTGAAGTCAGTTAAAAAGAAAGATGATTTTTTCGAACACCCTGTTGATTTTAAAGGTTTTAAAGGAACATAACGCCGTTTTGTTGTTTCGTTTATCGTTGCGATACGTGTGCACGAGCAAAAATAATCTTGCAGGTGTGTTATCCATGAATGCATTTTCATTTTATTTCAAAGCGTTTCATAGCATTGATTACCAAGTAGAGCTAGCTTATCACAGCTAGAACATATAAATAAAATCAAAAAGAAAAAGGAAAGAACTATTGGACAAAACAATAGCAATAAACATACAATAGGCGTAAATATCGCAGAACAGAATTGCTTTGCTGAATTGAGTTGGAAGTCTATATAACATACCGTTGCTAGTATATATATTGTCCTTGTACTTCATAAAATGGAAATTGTTTTGACTTGTGTAGTCTTTTTATTGGCCGGAAATAGACGAAACATTGCTCGAATTTTTTTTTTTTCAGTTAGGAAAAAAATGTTTAGAAAGAAAAGCTGTAAAAGCAGGACTAAACAACATTGTTTCAATTGCAAATTGAACAAGAAAAAAATGTTATAGTTTTTCCCTTTTCACCTCGTAACAAACAGGCTCATGCTAAAACAAACAAACAAAAAAAAAACTTCCTTCAGAATGATATGCTGAGCTGAAAATACCAATGCCTAGGTTAATCTAGAAAATACCAATGCGCTTGTTTGTATTCTAACTCAAAAGTGTGTAATTCATTTGGAAAGAGTACAGAAGTACTGATATTTATTTAGAACTCGAAAAAAAATTCCTTCTGACGTAGGCGCCACTGCTGGAGTAGATCAGTGGGTCTTGGGTCAAGCTTTGTGAGTGGGTCAGTGGTCGCTGGTCAATATGACGTGACCTACTGCTACCCACCACCTACTATGATCTACCGGTGTTTGAGTGATTGACTGTAGAAACTCAAACTCCGATTAGTGATAATTTCATAGCCTTGTTTCATTACAAATGTAAACTCTTTAGTCGAGGAGCGTCATTTTAGATTTTGCTTGGGGGGGAGGGCACGACCCCTTGATATAAGTAAAATTTCGCTTTTTTCACTTATGTACTATTATTCTATTAATAAAATCTATATACATCTCAAACTCAGGACAAATGCCCCTCCTTGCCCCCCTAAATGACACCCCTGCTTTAGTCAGCGGAGAGGAAGGCGTACGTCATGAGTCAGAGTTGATAATGATGGGTTTTGGTGGGTGGTGGGTCGCAGTGGGTCATAGTGGCTCATAATATGTCAGAAAGAGTCACGGTGGATCCTGGGTTCTGGGTCAAGTTTTCATTGAGCCACGCTATTTCAAGGCGCTAGTTCTTTAAACCAGGCGCCAGTCTCGAATTTAAAGTCGCCATAGCGCCTGGAGCCCAGAATTTTCCGAGCTCTGCTAATATTATATAATTGGAAGTATTCACCATTCAGCACACAAGCTATTTGAGATTGAACATACTTGAACCACACTTCTTGAAATTGTATTTGAAATAAGCAAATCCTAGCAGGAGTGAAATCAGAACACGCACTTTAGTAGCCACTTGGCTGCGAAGAGATAATAATAATAATAATAATAATAATAATAATAATAATAATAATAATAATAATAATAATAATAATAATAATAATAATAATAATAATAATAAACTTATGGTTTTGATATGTATCTAGAATTTTCTTTGCAGTCTCACCCGACTGATTTCAGATTTCTCTCGGAAACCTTTGAATAACATAAAATGAAAGTAATACTGCGAAAATATTGCTAACTCAGATTGAGTATAGTTGAAAAAGATAGCCCGGGGGGTTAATTTCCTTCAACCTGGGCTATCTTCTGGAATTATTACTGTTCACACCACGTTACTAGTATTAGTAATGGCGTAACTATAATTACATTATATAAATCAAACTTTAAATATGTTTCCTCAATGAAAGTAATCAAACTTAAGTAATTTTGGGTTAAAAATAACGAATCTGATAATATATATTAGTTCCACTTTTGAAGATAAACAACTTGTCATTGCATATAATTTTCCAGATACGAAATACGCTTCAGTTAGTATTATCATGGCTTCTTTTTTGTCCCTAAAGCATTTTGATAATTTCAGCTGGGTGCAAAATTATATACTAAAATTGCAGTAAATCTGTATTTCGAATGCTCTTCCAGAAGAGAAAAAGGTTGCGATATTTCTGGAAGTGATTGGTCCGAAGGTCTAGAGATGCCATTCGAGAAATTATTTGAACAACAGCAAGATATGATGGTGATGCATCATGGAGTTATACGACTCTCGAAATATCAGAAAGGTAAAGTACCATAACATCAGGCAGCAGAAACATCACACAGTTACAAAGTTTGTGCTCAATTTGAGGTACGAGACCTCATATTGTGAGTGGGATTCGTGCTTAAAGTATATATATTGTAACAAGATGGATTGGCATGAACTTTTAAATCAACCCTCGTATTATTCCAACATCAATTCTGGGAAATGAAACGCAACCAGTTAATAGTTGGAGGAGAACAATGCTCAGGAATTTGTCACCCAAAAGGTGCCTCACTTTTCCAGACAGCCCTGCTTCCTCCCGTCAGCCTATATTAGGAAGAGGAATTTAGATATTCTCGTGCTGAACGCCCACGCAGCAAATCCTCATGATGATGACAGATTTTTACGTGACACTGTAAAAATCTATCAATAATCGTTAATCGTACAATTTATTGGAACAATCAGTGTTTTAATGTGATTTCTATTAACCTATGAACCATTCATTATATATAATTAGCAATATTACAAAGCAAAAACTTAATGTTTTCTACGAACTATATTTTAATTTTGTTAGTGTATTCTTGCGCTGTTAACTGGCAACTATGTGACGCATGAAGAGAAGCGCTAGTGTGTCCTGCTATCCGTCATGTGAGTTGAATGTACTAAGTTTCTGACTTCACGAAGACCATTGAAGTATGTAAAGTTTTAGTGTTTAACTACCAAAAATAATATAAGATGATTTGAGCAACACAATACTCAAATCTAAGTGAACAAATCATTACCTTTTCATCTATCAGTGAATGATGAAAACAACATAATAATATAATGGAAATTCACAATTCGCAATGCCAAGGAAAGCGCCGACTTCTACTAAGCAACGTAGACATATTCAACAGTCGTAGTTGACATTTTCGAATGAGGAAACTTATGGAAGAGGTTTAATGCGTTCTAAAATTGAAGACGACGCAAAAACCCATCTTTATTCAACAGTACACTAGTGAATTTTATTCCGTATGTTCGCCGGAATCGTCGTGCGCGTTTACATATCGTCCCGAAATCTTTTACAAGTTCCAGTTTATTTTTGAGTGAAATGCTAATCATAATGTGCAAATGTTAGCATTGTTTTAAATCATATGTATTTCATCTAACGAAAGTGAATATTAATACAGAGTTACCCACAATTCTTGTTATTTTTCCTAAAAGTGAAGATAATGCTAACCAGATGTGTTTAATAAGTTATGCTTTTTTTTTAGCGGTTGAAATGTGTACAAGTTGAAGCGTATGTCACAAGGTAAGGTACTTCTAAGCAGTGGAGGGCAAACATTACTTTCGTCTCCCACTACCCATCTGGTGTAAATTTCACATGACTGCCCCACCTTGTATTCTTTTACAGGTATTGACCAGTATATTGTGAGCTGACGTACCAGCGACGGTGGGTATATGGCATATGTCTCTAGTTGGTGTAACGCCCGAATCCTAGGACCGTGGGGGGGGGGTGAAAATACTTGTTTTGTTACCAGTTTCTTACGTTAATGTATTAACTTGTGCAGTTGAATGATGTTGTGAAGGAGATTTTTAAAGAGATCCAAGGTTCGGACCCCAATATTATTATTAGTTGGTCTTCTCGAACTGGAACAAACGAGTATCGAACCCACTCCCCTTATATCTGGCTTCCCTCACAGGAACAGATAATGAACGAACCCGGCACTCCCATTATAAAATGGCGCCCGAACAGGGACAGATAATGAACGAACCCGGCACTCCCATTATAAAATGACGCACCGATCTAAGACAGATGTTTTAGTGTGGAAAAAGCGAGTTTTTGAACTCCACTGTTTCGTATTCAATGCCATTGTAGTGATTTGTGTGTTGTGTTTTGTAGTATAATATTTTACAATGCCAGCGCTTAGTGAAATGGAAACACTGCTTGAAGCGGTGAAAAAGTTATCCGCAGATTTGGCTGCAACTAACCAAATATTAAAATCAAATCAAAAAGAGTTGACCATACAATTTGAGAATTTAAGAGCAGATGTGGTTGAATTACGCGAAAGGTATGAAACGCACAAAAAGGTTGAAAATAATTCTCAGGAGCTGTTAAACCAGCCAAACACTGATGTACAAAGGCAGGTAGGTCCTAGTTTATGCATACAAGAATGCGAAACAATCACTGAAATTTAAAATGTAAATCTAGCGATTCATATTGTGCGAAAGAAATATATCCTTGCATTCTTTTACATGTAGTGTTACTTACATTTTTATATTTTTGTGTTTATTTTAGAATATATAATTCATAAATCCACGTACAAAATGCTAGCGCTGAATTTAATGAATGTAAGAGCACAGATAGAGTTAGACTACGCTAACGCAATAAATGAATATAAATATAGTACTGTTCCATTTTGCTTAGAAGAGTTTCAAAATGTTTTAGGTCTCAATGTAGAAACTCATAGTTTCAATAGAGTGGCGAAACTTGCAATTTGTGAATATGTATTTAATTTTAATTGTGAATATAGGAAAAACGTAGAAAAGGTGATCAATCTCCGCGTACGTGGTATTAGGAAATCAAAATGAAATGAAATGAAATCTTTAAGTTTTACGTCCCACGGTTATGCCGGTTAGGCTAAAGGAGACGGTGATGATGAGAGATGAGTGAAATGGTGGAATGAAGAAAGTGGGAGGAAAGGGGAGAACCCCGAGAAAACCCACGAGCACGGTGTTTGTCCACCACAAAGTTCACTTGGCGGGGGCTGGGTATTAGGAAATCAATTCAGTACGAGAAACTAAAAGAGAAGTGTGCTCGCGGCAAGTATATAGATTTTAATTATGTAGCTAGAAAGTTGAAACTTCAATGTGATGACGTCAGTAGGTAGGGGTCACTTGGCGCAGTTTTTTCCTACTGCGCATGCGCAAACCCTTGACGCTGATTGGCTGGCGCAGGTAACGTGACCCCGCCCCCTTGGCCACGCCCCTTCACGCTGATTGTCTGGTCACGCCCCTTGACGTTGATTGGCTGGCGTCGGCCACGCCCCTTGACGCCGGTTAGTCACGCTCTTTTACGACCTATCTACTGCGCTGACTGGCTGGCGGCGGACACCTACCGATTGGCTGGCGCAGGACCACGCCGATTGGCTGGCGTCGGACCTCGCCTTCCTTAACGCTGATTGGCCGGCCACGCGCACGGTCTGCGCTGATCGGCCGGCGCCGGATCACCGTCCACGCACATGTCACATAAGATTCGTTCCCTTTTATGAGCACTTTACGAACACATAACATAGCACATATTACACAGAGACTCGTTCCCTTTTATGAGCACTCCATTTTGAGACCAATTTTTGACCTACTGCGCATATGCGCAGAAACATAAAATAAGACACAACACCCCCGTTCTCTTTTACGAGCACTTTATAGCAACATAATAGAGCAGAGAATAAAAAAAATAACAACACACACACACACTCACTTGATTGCTTATGCGCAGAAACAAAATAAGACATAACACCCCGTTCACTTTTACGAGCACTTTATAGCAACATAATAGAGCAGAGAATAAAAAAATAACAACACACACACACACACAGCAGACCGCAGACTGTTCCAGTTCAGGAGCAGATTACGGCTATGCGCAGAAACATAAAATAAGACATAACACCCCCGTTCTCTTTTACGAGCACTTTATAGCAACATAATAGAGCAGAGAATAAAAAAATAACAACACACACACACACAGCAGACCGCAGACTGTTCCGGTTCGGGGACAGATTACGGCTATGCGCAGAAACATAAAATAAGACATAACACCCCCGTTCTCATTTACGAGCACTTTATAGCAACATAATAGAGCAGAGAATAAAAAAATAACAACACACACAAACACACACACACACACACACACACAGCAGACCGCAGACTGTTCCGGTTCAGGGACAAATTACGGCTATGCGCAGAAACATAAAATAAGACATAACACCCCCGTTCTCTTTTACGAGCACTTTATAGCAACATAATAGAGCAGAGAATAAAAAAATAACAACACACACACACTCACTTGATTGCTTATGCGCAGTAAAATTAAATTTCCAATTAATTACACATTGCACGCATGCGCAGAAAAATTACACTAGACTACAGACTGTTCCAGTTGCAGTGCTGGTTCCGGTTCAATAGAGCAGACTACGTGCAACAAGCAGGTCATAAAAGACTATGACCTATTTTTCATCTCCTAAATAACATAGTATACACACACACTTGGTTGCGTATACCAAATCCGATTTAGTACAAATAACACGCATGCGCAGAAACATTTACATTTCCGGATCGACCATGCTGGTAAAGAATACCACACTTATTTCTACCAGGGTCTTATAGTTTATGTGGGATACGCCCTTTCTATGACAATTTTAACCGATTTGGATGAAACTCGGTATATGAGGGTTTTCGAACATGCTGATTACGAATATCATACTTATTTTTACCTGGGTCTTATGGTTCATGTGGGATACGCCCTTTCTATGATAATTTTAACCGATTTGGATGAAACTCGGCATATGGTGGTTTTCGACCATGCTGAGTACGAATATCATACTTATTTTTAACTGGGTCCTATAGTTTTTGTGGCATACGCACTTTCTATGATAATATTAACCGATTTGGATGAAACTCGGCATATGGGGGTTTCCGGCCGTGCTGAGTACGAATATCATACTTATTTTTTAACTGGGTCCTATAGTTTTTGTGGCATACGCCCTTTCTATGACAATTTTATCCAATTTGGATGAAACTCGGCATATGGGGGTTTTCGGACATGCTGATTACCAATACCACACCTACTTTTACCTTGGTCTTATAGTTTATGAGGGATAAGTCGTTTGTATGACACTTAAAACCTAATAACTCAAAAACGTCACCACATATTGAGATGGTGTTTCCAAATCTAGTAACTCGTCATCAACTACTACAAGTTTCAAAATAATGATCATCGAGGTCAAAGGTCAACATACTTAAAACCTAATAACACGAAAACAGAGCCACATATTGAGATGGTGTTTCCAAATCTAGTAATTGGTCATCAGGTACTACAAGTTCCAAAATAATGACAATCGAGGTCAAAGGTCAACATACTTAAAACCTAATCACTCGAAAACGTCACCACATATTGAGATGGTATTTCCAAATCTAGTAATTGGTCATCAGGTATTACATGCTCCAAAATAATGACCATCGAGGTCAAAGGTCAACATACTTAAAATCTAATCACTCGAAAACGGAACCACATATTGAGGTGGTGTTTCCACATTTAGTAATTGGTCATCAGGTACTACAAGTTCCAAAATAATGACCATCGAGGTCAAAGGTCAACATACTTAAAACCTAATCACTCGAAAACAGACCCACATATTTGTATCTAGCAAAATAAGAAAAAGAAGTGAAGAACGAATAAAATTTGGATGGACTATTTTTCTTATGTACCAACAAAAAATAGAGCACCGGCGACAAAAAAGAAACCGAAGGAGGAATAAATTTGGGTGACCTAACCAGTTTTGTACTAAGCAGAAAAAAGCGAAGAAGGTAAAATTTAAATAGCTCAGTATTTATGTACATTTTTGTACTACTAAAATAAACGAAGGAATAAATTTGGGTGTTCTACAGAAGAAAACGGGGAAGGGCCATTTTATTTAATTTTGTAGTACTCAAAATATACAAAGATATAAATCTGTGTGACCCATCCAGTTTTGTACTAAGCAGAAAATTTGTTGGCTTTTTAGAAAGACCATTTTATCTTTTTGTGCTCTACAAATAAACGGAGGAAAAGCAAAGAGAGACCATTTTATGTGCCTTTTGTAATTTGAAAGGAGGTTCATTTTAACTAATTCTGCTGCGAGTAGATCGCTTAGTACATAGTAAAAAAATAAAACAATATGGTATTATTGCGACTTTCATTTTCGAATACATACGAATTAGGCCACTATGGCAAAAAAATTCTACTCTCTCCTTATGCTTATTTGGAGCAGACTTAAGAGGACCAAGCATTAGAAACCCGCTAGTAGGGCGTCGATTCAGTAATCAATATTGGAGTATACCTTTTATAAACAAACAAGCTTCTTACCCCCACTCCAGAAATTAGAAAACAAATTCTTTCTTCTACGCTCTTCGGCACGCATTTTAGACCAAGGGCAGCAAGACACTATATTAAATAACACTTCTGCTGGATAGAAATTCGATTCTCTCGATCTTCTGCTTTACTTGGAAATTATCCACATCTTAGAATTTATCAGGTTACATCTAGTAAAAGAAAACGAATAGATAATTTTGAGACAGTTCCATATGGGTAAATACAGTATTAGTAGAAACGATAGTTTTTAATTAAGTAGAGATAAGGAGAGAGTGAAAAAAAATGGAAAATTAAATTTTAAATCATTATTATTATTATTTTAGAGGTCAAGAGGAAGAATAAATGAATTTGAGTGGCATATGTACGGAATTTAGTTTTGTAAAGGGCAAAAAAATTTGAATGGAATATTTTATTTTGTACCAGCTGGGAATTTAGTGTTTTTCCATTGTATCAATTTAAGTATTTTGTACTATTTAGTACCACCGAGAAGGTGTAGAATATTTAGTTTTGTACCAAGCAGAAATTTGTTGGCTTCTTTATTTTGTATTAACGACTAAAACCTTTAACACATACTTGGTTGTGTGCATTACAATGGCCGAAGTTTTTCATATCCCTGTGGTACAACGTAATGGTCGCCCCGCTTATTCTAGGTCTACAGTTAGATATTTTCGATTGGATAATGGTATAAAGCCACGTTTTGTTGAGCACAATGCCCACTATAACGATGTGGTAGACAATTATTTGATGGATAGATATTTGTTTAATAGTCGCTATAACAAATGGTATATGGTAGAATTTGTTAAGGATTTATCGCAGGTAGATATTAAGATAGACTTTTTGTCGTTGGTTACTCGTTTAACTGCACACAGTTCTCTTTTCCAATCAGCTACCTTTTTTGCCATGAAAACTAAGGGTAATAGTTATACTGTGACAGCTTTCTTTCGCTATGGGGGAACGCAGGACACTTTGGATGAGTTATTAAAGTTTTGGAATCATGTGTGCGAGTTCAGGCCAAGTATCCAGATTGCAGATTTACTTGGTTGCTTTACACGATGTGGTAAAACTGGCCTTTTTGCGGTATCTCCTGATACCTATCTGTTGGACCTCGTGGTATTTGGAAACTTGGTGAAAAAGAATAACAAATGTTTTTTCTCACAATAAAGCTATACATACAGAATAATCCATTATGGCAAAAAAATACTACTTTCTCCTTATGCTTAGTTGGAGTAGACTTCGATAACAAGAACGATACATTGTGTAAGAATTTCCAATTAATAGCGGTATTGCACTGTACTTATAATAGTCTGTAATAGTGCAGTTTATTGTAGTCTACCAGCAATAATGATCTCTAAGAGAGTTATTAGGTAAAGATAACAATTACACCGTCATTCGATCGAACACTTTTATACGATCCAATTTCTCAGATTTAAACAAAGAAAGACCATATTCTGCTACTCAAACAAACGAAGGAATAAGCTCTGAATTTCTATTCCTTTTTGTGCTATTCAAATAAACGAAGGAATAAAACTATTTACTTTTATATCAGCTTTTAGTTTTGTACCAACCGCAAAAAAGGGAAGAAGGACCATTATAACAAGCTCACTGTTTTTATACCATTTAGTATTACTGTAATAAATTTTGGAGGTCTATTTTGATTTTTGTAACAACCAGAATAAAAGTGAAGATGATACATTTTATACCTTTGTGACGGGTTAAAAAAACGAGTGGTTCATTTAGTTGTGGTGCTACATTTTGTAAATTTTTGTGTCACCCAGATCAGTTTCTTTATTTCTTTTAAAGAAAACAATATACTACTTTCACTGACAATCCGGTTGCCAGTGTCCAATGTTTATAACCTATTAAATTCTTAATATTACAATAGTTCAAATTGATCCATTTAACAGTTCAATTCTCAGTAACCCTTTGTACTTTTAGCCCTAAAATGTTCTATTCTTACACAATCAAATACATATGCTACAGTGGGCTCAGTGTTCATTTACAGAATTAAATAATTGTTTATCTTTTTCTAAAAACATTTCTACTATTTTGTTGATATAATAATCACACTCTGTAATGTATTCATATACCAGATTAAATTTTTTCTCCAAAGTATAAGTGTTCTTAATATTACAACCTTTAAAATGCTTCTTTATATAAAGTTTATAGATTTTTTCTCTCATTTCACGTTTAATTAAGATCGTCCACACCTTTTGCAATAATTCGTAATCATGCTGCAGTAAACAGTTGTGATCTTTTTCATTCTCATCATGTTTAGAACATGCTTCACATAATAATACTGAATTTGGTGTATACTCATTAAATAATTGTATAACACATGTACGACTAATACTTTCACTAGTACACTCGCACTCATTAGCTTCCAGTTCAAAACAGGTAATATTTGAAACACTGTCATCATCACTTTCCGGGAGTATTTCATCATTATATCTATTATAGCGTCTAAAATAATACACTTCTTTTATTTCTTGTGTTGGATATATGATTCTCACTTTATCACATAATTCATCTGGCAAATCGGGGTCAGCCGGATGGATTAACAGTATTGGTTTCTCGTTTTCACGCTGAATTTCTTTTTCTCTAGGTGAAACATAAGCAATTTCCATGCTAGTCATTTTTCTGCTCTTCAGCAAAAAACAAATCAAATAAATAATTTTATATATCTACAATACAAGCATTACATTCTCCGTGTTTAATAATATGTTTCAAGGCAATGCAAAATAATTCGTTAATGTAACGTCATGATGTATGTTCTATTATTTCCAAATATACTCCATAATCTTATATTCCATTATAATAAAATACATAAATGCAAAAACATATTTGTCTTTTTAGACTTAGACGAGGAAAGATAGTTTAAAAAATAATTGAATCGTTGAGCAATAGGCAGTACCTTTGCAATACAAGTGTTAGGTAACGCATTCGTAACGCTGCTTAAATATCTGCAGCAACAGAATGATTAATTTCGCACTCTTTATAGATGGTGTGGAACATGAAACTTTTGTTTTCCTTGATGAGCTGATTCCTTCTGCTTTTTTCCTCTATCACCACTCTGATCAAAAATGGTCATGCATGCTGTTATGATTCGTCGTCCTTCATTAGTACGCTAATTGCTATGGATTAAGTTATAATTGAATTATGACACAACTCCGGTTTGTTAAATCTCATGCTCAAATATTTAGTTAGTGACCGGGAAACTTTGGACTTTAGCGTCGCCGTTAGTATTTTGTAAACCTAATTCGCTAAACACACGTCAATACCCATATAGTGACGGGAGAGGCAATTTAAATTGTTCTCTGGATGCCACAAAAATATACAAAATGTAGCACCACAACTAAATGAACCACTCGTTTTTTTTAACCCGTCACAAAGGTATAAAATGTATCATCTTCACTTTTATTCTGGTTGTTACAAAAATCAAAATAGACCTCCAAAATTTATTTCAGTAATACTAAATGGTATAAAAATAGTGAGCTTGTTATAATGGTCCTTCTTCCCTTTTTTGCGGTTGGTACAAAACTAAAAGGTAGTATAAAAGTAAATAGGTTTATTCCTTCGTTTATTTGAATAGCACAAAAAGGAATAGAAATTCAGAGCTTATTCCTTCGTTTGTTTGAGTAGCAGAATATGGTCTTTCTTTGTTTAAATCTGAGAAATTGGATCGTATAAAAGTGTTCGATCGAATGACGGTGTAATTGTTATCTTTACCTAATAACTCTCTTAGAGATCATTATTGCTGGTAGACTACAATAAACTGCACTATTACAGACTATTATAAGTACAGTGCAATACCGCTATTAATTGGAAATTCTTACACAATGTATCGTTCTTGTTATCGAAGTCTACTCCAACTAAGCATAAGGAGAAAGTAGTATTTTTTTGCCATAATGGATTATTCTGTATGTATAGCTTTATTGTGAGAAAAAACATTTGTTATTCTTTTTCACCAAGTTTCCAAATACCGCGAGGTCCAACAGATAGGTATCAGGAGATACCGCAAAAAGGCCAGTTTTACCACATCGTGTAAAGCAACCAAGTAAATCTGCAATCTGGATACTTGGCCTGAACTCGCACACATGATTCCAAAACTTTAATAACTCATCCAAAGTGTCCTGCGTTCCCCCATAGCGAAAGAAAGCTGTCACAGTATAACTATTACCCTTAGTTTTCATGGCAAAAAAGGTAGCTGATTGGAAAAGAGAACTGTGTGCAGTTAAACGAGTAACCAACGACAAAAAGTCTATCTTAATATCTACCTGCGATAAATGCTTAACAAATTCTACCATATACCATTTGTTATAACGACTATTAAACAAATATCTATCCATCAAATAATTGTCTACCACATCGTTATAGTGGGCATTGTGCTCAACAAAACGTGGCTTTATACCATTATCCAATCGAAAATATCTAACTGTAGACCTAGAATAAGCGGATCGACCATTACGTTGTACCACAGGGATATGAAAAACTTCGGCCATTGTAATGCACACAACCAAGTATGTGTTAAAGGTTTTAGTCGTTAATACAAAATAAAGAAGCCAACAAATTTCTGCTTGGTACAAAACTAAATGTTCTACACCTTCTCGGTGGTACTAAATAGTACAAAATACTTAAATTGATACAATGGAAAAACACTAAATTCCCAGCTGGTACAAAATAAAATATTCCATTCAAATTTTTTTGCCCTTTACAAAACTAAATTCCGTACATATGCCACTCAAATTCATTTATTCTTCCTCTTGACCTCTAAAATAATAATAATAATGATTTAAAATTTAATTTTCCATTTTTTTTCACTCTCTCCTTATCTCTACTTAATTAAAAACTATCGTTTCTACTAATACTGTATTTACCCATATGGAACTGTCTCAAAATTATCTATTCGTTTTCTTTTACTAGATGTAACCTGATAAATTCTAAGATGTGGATAATTTCCAAGTAAAGCAGAAGATCGAGAGAATCGAATTTCTATCCAGCAGAAGTGTTATTTAATATAGTGTCTTGCTGCCCTTGGTCTAAAATGCGTGCCGAAGAGCGTAGAAGAAAGAATTTGTTTTCTAATTTCTGGAGTGGGGGTAAGAAGCTTGTTTGTTTATAAAAGGTATACTCCAATATTGATTACTGAATCGACGCCCTACTAGCGGGTTTCTAATGCTTGGTCCTCTTAAGTCTGCTCCAAACAAGCATAAGGAGAGAGTAGAATTTTTTGCCATAGTGGCCTAATTCGTATGTATTCGAAAATGAAAGTCGCAATAATACCATATTGTTTTATTTTTTACTATGTACTAAGCGATCTACTCGCAGCAGAATTAGTTAAAATGAACCTCCTTTCAAATTACAAAAGGCACATAAAATGGTCTCTCTTTGCTTTTCCTCCGTTTATTTGTAGAGCACAAAAAGATAAAATGGTCTTTCTAAAAAGCCAACAAATTTTCTGCTTAGTACAAAACTGGATGGGTCACACAGATTTATATCTTTGTATATTTTGAGTACTACAAAATTAAATAAAATGGCCCTTCCCCGTTTTCTTCTGTAGAACACCCAAATTTATTCCTTCGTTTATTTTAGTAGTACAAAAATGTACATAAATACTGAGCTATTTAAATTTTACCTTCTTCGCTTTTTTCTGCTTAGTACAAAACTGGTTAGGTCACCCAAATTTATTCCTCCTTCGGTTTCTTTTTTGTCGCCGGTGCTCTATTTTTTGTTGGTACATAAGAAAAATAGTCCATCCAAATTTTATTCGTTCTTCACTTCTTTTTCTTATTTTGCTAGATACAAATATGTGGGTCTGTTTTCGAGTGATTAGGTTTTAAGTATGTTGACCTTTGACCTCGATGGTCATTATTTTGGAACTTGTAGTACCTGATGACCAATTACTAAATGTGGAAACAGCATCTCAATATGTTGTTCCGTTTTCGAGTGATTAGGTTTTAAGTATGTTGACCTTTGACATCGATGGTCATTATTTTGGAACTTGTAGTACCTGATGACCGATTACTAGATTTGGAAACACCATCTCAATATGTGGTGACGTTTTCGAGTGATTAGGTTTTAAGTATGTTGACCTTTGACCTCGATTGTCATTATTTTGGAACTTGTAGTACCTGATGACCGATTACTAAATGTGGAAACAGCATCTCAATATGTGGCTCAGTTTTCGTGTTATTAGGTTTTAAGTATGTTGACCTTTGACATCGATGGTCATTACTTTGGAACTTGTAGTACCTGATGACCAGTTACTAGATTTGGAAACACCATCTCAATATGTGGTGACGTTTTCGAGTGATTAGGTTTTAAGTATGTTGACCTTTGACCTCGATGGTCATTATTTTGGAGCATGTATTACCTGCTGACCAATTACTAGATTTGGAAATACCATCTCAATATGTGGTGACGTTTTCGAGTGATTAGGTTTTAAGTATGTTGACCTTTGACCTCGATTGTCATTATTTTGGAGCGTGTAGTACCTGATGACCAATTACCAGATTTGGAAACACCATCTCAATATGTGGCTCCGTTTTCGTGTTATTGGGTTTTAAGTATGTTGACCTTTGACCTCGATGATCATTATTTTGGAACTTGTAGTAGTTGATGACCAGTTACTAGATTTGGAAACACCATCTCAATATGTGGATCCGTTTTTGAGTTATTAGGTTTTAAGTGTCATACAAACGACGTATCCCTCATAAACTATAAGGTAAAAGTAGGTGTGGTATTGGTAATCAGCATGTCCGAAAACCCCCATATGCCGAGTTTCATCCAAATTGGATAAAATTGTCATAGAAAGGGCGTATGCCACAAAAACTATAGGACCCAGTTAAAAAATAAGTATCATATTCGTACTCAGCACGGCCGGAAACCCCCATATGCCGAGTTTCATCCAAATCGGTTAAAATTATCATAGAAAGGGCGTATGCCACAAAAACTATAGGACCCAGTTAAAATAAGTATGATATTCGTAATCAGCATGTTCGAAAACCCTCATATACCGAGTTTAATCCAAATCGGTTAAAATCGTCATAGAAAGGGCGTATCCCACATAAACTATAAGACCCAGGTAAAAGTAGGTGTGGTATTGGTAATCAGCATGTCCGAAAACCCACATATGCCGAGTTTCATCCAAATTGGATAAAATTGTCATAGAAAGGGCGTATGCCACAAAAACTATAGGACCCAGTTAAAAATAAGTATGATATTCGTACTCAGCATGGTCGAAAACCACCATATGCCGAGTTTCATCCAAATCGGTTAAAATTATCATAGAAAGGGCGTATCCCACATGAACCATAAGACCCAGGTAAAAATAAGTATGATATTCGTAATCAGCATGTTCGAAAACTCTCATATACCGAGTTTCATCCAAATCGGTTAAAATTGTCATAGAAAGGGCGTATCCCACATAAACTATAAGACCCTGGTAGAAATAAGTGTGGTATTCTTTACCAGCATGGTCGATCCGGAAATGTAAATGTTTCTGCGCATGCGTGTTATTTGTACTAAATCGGATTTGGTATACGCAACCAAGTGTGTGTGTATACTATGTTATTTAGGAGATGAAAAATAGGTCATAGTTTTTTATGACCTGCTTGTTGCACGTAGTCTGCTCTATTGAACCGGAACCAGCACTGCAACTGGAACAGTCTGTAGTCTAGTGTAATTTTTCTGCGCATGCGTGCAATGTGTAATTAATTGGAAATTTAATTTTACTGCGCATAAGCAATCAAGTGAGTGTGTGTGTGTGTTGTTATTTTTTTATTCTCTGCTCTATTATGTTGCTATAAAGTGCTCGTAAAAGAGAACGGGGGTGTTATGTCTTATTTTATGTTTCTGCGCATAGCCGTAATCTGTCCCCGAACCGGAACAGTCTGCGGTCTGCTGTGTGTGTGTGTGTGTGTGTGTGTTGTTATTTTTTATTCTCTGCTCTATTATGTTGCTATAAAGTGCTCGTAAAAGAGAACGGGGGTGTTATGTCTTATTTTGTGTTTCTGCGCATAGCCGTAATTTGTCCATGAACCGGAACAGTCTGCGGTCTGCTGTGTGTGTGTGTGCGTGTTCTGGTACCATTGATATAAAGAGCGGCAGTTCTGCTCCGGCGGAATCGGAACAGTTTTGCACATATGCGCAGTAGGTCAAAAATTGGTCTCCATTCTCTGCTGTGTTGAAAAAACGTGCTCATAAAAGGGAACGAGCGCACCCCTGCTATGTTAGATAGTCTTATGCTATATGCGCTATGTTATGTGTTCGTAGTCTCTGTGTAATTTCTGCTATGTTAAAAGTGCTCATAAAAGGGAACGGGTCTTATGTAATATGTGCTATGTTATGTGTTCGTAAAGCACTCATAAAAGGGAACGAATCTTATGTGGCATATGCGCGGACGGGGATCCGGCTCCGGCCAATCAGCGCGGTACTCCTAAAAGACCGTGCGCGTGGTCCGCCAATCGGCGTTCAGGGGGCGGGGTCCGGTGTAAGCCAATCGGCGTAAAGCGGGAGGGTCCTGCGCCAGTCAATCGGCGGAGGTCCCGCGCCAGCCAATCGGCGCAGTAGATAGGAGGTCGTAAAAGAGCGTGACCAATCAGCGTCAGGGGGTGTAACTGCGCCAGCCAATCAGCGTCAAGGGGCGTGGCCGGGGGCGTGGCCGGCACCGACCAATCAGCGTCAAGGGGCGTGGCGGGGTCACGTGACCTGCGCCAGCCAATCAGCGTCAAGGGTTTGCGCATGCGCAGTAGGAAAAAAACTGCGCCAAGTGACCCCTACCTACTGACGTCAATGTCAAGAATAAAGTTATTGAAATAATAGTTCAACGGCTACAGAAAAAGTATTCTGATGTTAGTTCTTTTAGCGATCAGGATAGTACGTTCAATGGAGAGAAAGAATTATTTTCAAGTAATGTTGAAAATTCTCCGGAAATTGCTTTTGGTGGTATCAAATCTATCCTCAAAAAACATAACAAGGATACTAACGTATATACCATGTCAGGTAATGTGGGTCAAACCGAAAAGGAAAATAAAATTCCGAAAAAGGTTAAATTTGCAGATGAATTTAATGTGGACCCGTTAGCATATGTTCGTCATAGTTATCCTTCTGAGGTTAGAGGTAGAAATTGTAAAAGGAAATTGGAAAATGTTGCCGATGATACTAATCCTTATCCAAATCCTGTTAAAAAAGGTAGGTTATCTGAAGTCCAAGAGTCGCATTTTGTTCAAATTAATGAAAGTGAAAATGTTAGGTGGAATGAGTTGTTTCAATTGTTGGGTAATAATTCTGTACAATTACAAAGCATTAAAACCAAGTTGGAAAATATTTCTGTTTTACAGAGTAATAATGTATTTTCTCAGGGGAATGAAATAAGTGATAAATCAGCCAGTGTAAATACAAACACCGTGCAGGTTGACTTCATGGGGGTTACCTCCAACACTAGTACGAGTGTGGTTAATGTAACCACCACTAGGGAAATAAAAAGTGATACTGTTGTAGTATTTCTAGACGAAAATAAAGTCTGCACTTGTCCCTTATGTGAAAGGAAGTGGGTGGATCAGCTGTTTCCCCCCTCCGGCTCAATGCTACTTGTTCATAAGAAATGTTTGTCTATAAGTCCTGTATTTTTGTGGTGTACACACGGCATAGTTAAAGTCACCCTAGAGTAAGATACATTAGGCAACCAGTTCAGATTGATGAGTCGCATTATTTTTCCATTGGTAATATATCTTTAGTGTTGTTAGAAGGTACAATATGTACACTTGTAATTGTATGTTTTAGTAGAAATGAAACCATTCCATGTTCGACTGGCATACATCGTGCAACTTGTAAATCCATGAAATTTAGATTCAGAAAAGTAAGGAAAAGTGTATTGAACTAAGTCAGAACGTTCAGATTGACTATCCACCAACCAACACTTTGTACTCAACTCGAAATGTTATTGAGAAATTTAGAAACAGAAATTTTTGTTTGGAAAGCAAAAAAGATAAGCAAAGGTTTTTCCACCGTGCGAAAATGAAAAGTAACCTGAAAATCTGCAAAAAAAGTGCGTAAATTAAGTAAGGTATTACGCCCACGTAGAAAGTGTAAATTCTTTGCTGCCAACATTTGCAATGACACTCAAATAGTAAATGTCCCGAGTGTACAAACAATTCGTAAGGTAACTGCTAATTCTCATGTTAAGGTAGCACATAAAGTTAGTGCTTGTAGAATGTTGCGTTTTCATATTAACAAAAATCAACAACGGATGCCCATTATGGAAGTTAAAAGCAAAATTCTTGAATGCATGACAATTTTACTTTACGATGTTGTAATAAATCCAATACGAAAAGGAATTGGGTAAACGACATTAACACATAGCCGGATTGCCCATTTTCCATATTTTGACCTTGCAATGAAAAATAAATCTTGGTTACATTGCAGAAATTTTTGTACGAAATTTGTTGCTGTTAGTATTTCAGAAAATTTTGAATGTTCTAACAAAATTAATAACATTTTATTGTATGTATCACGTTAATGGCTATATGTTTAGTTTGTGTTACCTATATTTTACTGTACATTGTTAAATATGGCATTGAATACGATACCTCATTGAATACAATACCTCATTGAATACAATACCTTACCAAATCTAATATTTCATTGAATATGTTTTATTGAATACATTATTGCATTGAATATATTAATATGTTTGTGTAATTTGGTTTGAATTTTGAAAAACATTATGAAGTACAATGCTGAATAGTATTTTGAATTACTAGTAATTATTGATTTATATTCAAATATTGAAATTATATTTGTGTTTACATTTCAAAGAATAATTGAAATAAATGGAAAATATAAACCAATAATAAAAATAAAAGGACTCAAAAGACATTTACGAAATGGCCCTCGCGTTATCGTAAATGGCCCTCGCGTTCGTTATTCTTCGAATTTCGCGACCATGTGTGTCTGAGTGAACTTACAAATTGTTCTTCTTCAGTGTGAACGAACTTAAAATGACATTAACCCTCTATGGACTAATGGAGTGCTGTGATTGCTGTTGTGTTGCAGTGTGATTAGGAAGACTTGGATTCCAGGGTTCTTGCCCACTTCTGTGATACCTTCAGTGGACAGTCCGTTGGCCGCCATTTGTAACAAGATGGATTGGCATGAACTTTTAAATCAACCCTCGTATTATTTCAACATCAATTCTGGGAAATGAAACGCAACCAGTTAATAGTTGGAGGAGAACAATGCTCAGGAATTTGTCACCCAAAAGGTGCCTCACTTTTCCAGACAGCCCTGCTTCCTCCCGTCAGCCTATATTAGGAAGAGGAATTTAGATACTCTCGTGCTGAACGCCCACGCAGCAAATCCTCATGATGATGACAGAATTTTACGTGACACTGTAAAAATCTATCAATAATCGTTAATCGTACAATTTATTGGAACAATCAGTGTTTTAATGTGATTTCTATTAACCTATGAACCATTCATTATATATAATTAGCAATATTACAAAGCAAAAACTTAATGTTTTCTACAAACTATATTTTAATTTTGTTAGTGTATTCTTGCGCTGTTAACTGGCAACTATGTGACGCATGAAGAGAAGCGCTAGTGTGTCCTGCTATCCGTCATGTGAGTTGAATGTACTAAGTTTCTGACTTCACGAAGACCATTGAAGTATGTAAAGTTTTAGTGTTTAACTACCAAAAATAATATAAGATGATTTGAGCAACACAATACTCAAATCTAAGTGAACAAATCATTACCTTTTCATCTATCAGTGAATGATGAAAACAACATAATAATATAATGGAAATTCACAATTCGCAATGCCAAGGAGAGCGCCGACTTCTACTAAGCAACGAAGACATATTCAACAGTCGTAGTTGACATTTTCGAATGAGGAAACTTATGGAAGAGGTTTAATGCGTTCTAAAATTGAAGACGACGCAAAAACCCATCTTTATTCAACAGTACACTAGTGAATTTTATTCCGTATGTTCGCCGGAATCGTCGTGCGCGTTTACATATCGTCCCGAAATCTTTTACAAGTTCCAGTTTATTTTTGAGTGAAATGCTAATCATAATGTGCAAATGTTAGCATTGTTTTAAATCATATGTATTTCATCTAACGAAAGTGAATATTAATACAGAGTTACCCACAATTCTTGTTATTTTTCCTAAAAGTGAAGATAATGCTAACCAGATGTGTTTAATAAGTTATGCTTTTCTTTTAGCGGTTGAAATGTGTACAAGTTGAAGCGTATGTCACAAGGTAAGGTACTTCTAAGCAGTGGAGGGCAAACATTACTTTCGTCTCCCACTACCCATCTGGTGTAAATTTCACATGACTGCCCCACCTTGTATTCTTTTACAGGTATTGACCAGTATATTGTGAGCTGACGTACCAGCGACGGACCATTCACGCAAAATAATGAATAAATAAATAAAATACGAAAGAAAAAAGGACAATTCAATATTTTCTACTTTGTTAAAGTTAGAATTCCAGTGGAAAGGTGTCATATTTTGTGTTATTCCAGAATTTTCGGAAAAGGCAAATCGAGCAGCCGCACCCCCCTTTAAATTTTCGAACACCCCTCCGATTTTGAAATCCTGGCGGAAACTCTGCTAACGTGAGAAGCACCAATGTTCGCTGATTCAATAAACCAGTTCTACTACAGAATGAAATAATACAGCAGCAAATAAACGACAAAATGAGAACGAATGTGCAGAAATTCTTGTCAGCAGGTGCAAACAAGATCCAACAACTGATTAGTGACTACAGCGCCGTCAAAACATAAACGGTACTTCCAGAAAACTGGCGCACCAACGCGGTAAATTTGAAAATGCGCTCTGAAATCCATGCTGGAAAAAAATATATATATATGTATATATATCGATCGTTGGATTTTTGAACGTCAACTTGTACAAAGAAAGTAAACTGTCTATCCTACATGTGTTCTGCTGATCTAATGACTCCACGTTAGGGCAAGTGGACTAGAACCTCCCTTTCGGCAGAACACTCAGACAAAACAAGACCATAGAGCACATTGGCTGAATATGTTGCTTCTGAGGTGTAGTCGAGGCGTTAAGTTGAAATACTGGAGGTTCGAATCTCTCTGCCAGAGCGTGGCTGCATTTTTTTATGCTTAAAACATGGTACAGCGCTCACCTTTGGAGATAGGGATCTCTGGTTCGATCCCAGGACCAGTGAGATTATGGCGAACAACATCACGATCGTGGGTTTAATCGACGTTCTCCTATTCCCTCGCACTTTTTCATTCAACTAATTTTTCCATGATCATTTATTTTTATTAAACGTCAGTCATTTTTAGTTTGAAGATAATAAGCGTGAGACATAAAATTAAAGAGTTCAGTGGAAGTATATCAATAGCGCTACTGCAAGATTTGCCTATCTACTTATATAGTTTCACGTCTTTTTATTGAAATATTGCTAAATTATTAAATAAAATGTCTACCCTCTGCCCGCTTAAATGATGTCCTTGAAGTATATACAGGACTACATTTAGAAGGTATATATACAGGACCAGAACCATCCCTAGGCGTTTTTGACGTCCAAGTCTCATCCAATGATTCTCCACCTCCCTTAGCCTTCGTTCCCATATTAAAAGTTTAACTTTACTAAATGAAGCTCAATTAGTGAATAAACAGTTTATTACAGTTAATTGAGTTGATTTTAACGTCCCGTTCAGTAGCGAGACTATATGAGACGTGGACCTACTGATTAACGTGGAATTCGAACCATATGAGCTCCTGCCGGGAATCGAACCCGGGTCTCCAGCATCAAAGGCTCGTACGCTAACCACTTAGCCAAGGAGGAGCTCTTTATTACAGTTAGATATGTACTATGTACTTACGAGATGCTACATGCTATGTCAGCGTTTTTTGTTTCTCTATTTGTTAACTGCATAAATTCAAAGTGAATGACGTTTCTATCACACATGAAATAATATTTCCCATGCCTTGCTTCCTTTTTTAAGTTTTTACACATTTTTTTAAAAATTTGCGCCCTTAAAAATATTTGTGCTTTAGGCACAGGCCTAGTTGCTATAATGGAAAATGGGACATATACAAAGCCAGGGGCGGATCCAGGACGGACTTCTGGGGGGGCGGTGGGTTATAATACTGCTACTTAGAGCTACTTTTAAGAGCTCAAAAACTCTGGGATGGGTTTTATTTATATATAAAATAAGAAAGTTTCCTCTTCTGTGAGGTGGGCGATTGCCCTCCTGGATCCACCCCTGTACAAAGCAAAACTGGGTAAGATGCTATGGTAGCTCGGAGATAGAGCGCTCACCTCTAATACGTGTAGTTCCTGGTTTGACCCTAATCCCCGCCAAATAAATGTTGTGGTGGACAAACACTGAGTGCGTGGGTTTTCTCGGGATTCTCCTGCTTCCTCCCACTTTCTTCATTCCACCATTATACTCCATCTCATTATCGCTCTCTTTCTTACGGTCAGTTCATAATCGTGGGACTTTTAACTCAAAAAAAAAAAAAAAAACGAATGAGAGCTCCTCCGTGGCTTAGCGGTTAGTGTACGCGCCTTTGGCGTGGGGGATCCGGATCCAATTCCCAGTGGGAGCTCATGTGGTTCTGATTCCACGTTAATCAACAGGTTCACGTCTCATATAGCCTCGATGCTGAAAGGGACGTTAAACTTAAACTGAATGAATGAAGAAGATGGGAGAAAACGTGAAATTAAATGCCATAGAAGGAAATTGATAAATTTAGGGACATCTTGGAAAAACTGGAGGCAACATTTCCTTACGGACGCGAAATAAACTAGAGAATCCATTTTTAGAATACGGGAACGTCTGATAGCCTTACTTTAAAGTGAACATTCGTGACAACAAAAATATTGTAATAACATACATAACACACTTAATGTACGTCAAATTTTGTACATGTAATTAATACACATTAGACATGAAAAAATGCGTCTGACATAGTGCTTCCCTTCTTCGACAGGACTTAAGTTATTTCAGTAACGATCTTTATATTTTTACTGTAGAAATAATCTGTTCATTGAAACGCATAACCTTGCAACACTGCCAAAGGGAATTGAATACCGGTTTTTATTGCTTATACAAATGGCTTTGTTTTGTGTGTGTGTGTGTGTTCTTTTCTTAGTTAATTTCGTTGTTGTAATTTTATGATTCTCTTCTTGTTAGTTTTATTATTTTTTTACTATTATTATTGTTATTACTTGTAGGTTTTTCCACCTTACAAACTCGGTACGTCACACTTCTCAAGAAACGTGTTAATCAGAAGTGTTATTCGCATTTGAACACAAATGAAGTAATGATTCAAAAGGGAAAAAAAATCCAGTATAAAAATTTAATTTTGTGGCGGATGTGGTAAGTTCCTCTTTGGGATCAGGCTTCCTTCTGGAAAGTGATGTCCGGGAGGGCGTTAAAATCAAAATATGAAGGGACTATCTTGGAACACTATTTGCTAGAGGCATTCCCACACAAAAGTAACATTGGGACACTATTTGGTAGAAGCATCCCTATACAAAAGTGACATTGGGACACTATCTGCTAGAGTCATTCCCATATAAAAATGATACTGGGACACTATTTACTTGAGGCTTCCCTACTCAAAAGTGACATTTGGACACTATTTTGCTAGAGGCTTCCCTACTCAAAAGTGACATTTGGACACTATTTTGCTAGAGACATCCCTACACAACAGTGACATTGGGACAGTATTTGGTAGACACAACCTTATACAAAAGTGACATTGGGACATTATTTGCTAGAGGTATCCCTATACAAAAGTGACATTAGGACATTATTTGCTAGAGGCATTCCCACACAAAACTAACATTGAGACTCTATTTGGTAGAAGCATCCCTATACAAAAGTGGCATTGGGACAATATATGCTAGAGGCATCCTTACATAAAAGTAACATTGGGACACTATTTGCTAGAGTCAACCCTACATAAAAGTGACATTGGGACACTATCTGCTAGTCATTCCCATATAAAAATGATATTGGGACACTATTTACTAGAGACATCTCTATACAAAAGTGACATTTGGACACTATTTTGCTAGAGGCTTCTCTACTCAAAAGTGACATTGAGACACTATTTGCTAGAGTCATTCCTACACAAAAGTGACATTGGGACACTATTTGCTAGAGGTATCCCTACAAAAAAGTGACATTGGGACACTATTTACTAGAGGCATCCCTATACAAAAGTGACATTTGGACACTATTTTGCTAGAGGCTTCCCTAGTCAAAAGTGACATTGGGACACTATTTGCAAGTCATTCCTACTCAAAAGTGACATTGGGACACTATTTGCTAGAGATATCCCTACACAAAAGTGACATTTGGACACTATTTGCTCGAGGCATTTCTACACAAAAGTAGCATGTAGTTTCGATTTAATTTATGTTAGTATCAGTTGGCTCACTCTGCGGGTACAAAGTTTCCCTCCTTCTTCCGGAAGTATGCATGGAAGAAATATTATTTATGAATAAAAGGGAAAAAAACTGTAAGTTAAATATTTCCTGATAATTCCCATGGCCATAGCTCCTTGACAGAATTTTCTGTACGATATTTGAAAGAAAATAAATTTTTAGAAACTATTCTAATTTTCATAAAATTGAATAACAGGCTATCTCTTGCTATCATATTCCAATAATAATAATAATAACCCACCCAACACAAGTACATACTGATCATGTGTAAAGAATGTTCCTCGAGGTACATTGGAATGTACATGATAGGTACGTGAATAGAGCAATCATGTGAAATACACATGTAAGGAATAAGGTTACTTCCGCCCAAAAGTACGTGCATGACACATACCGAGGAATGTATCTATTATGTGTATATCACGTACCGTGTATGTACTTGACACATTTACTTGGCATTGGCATGTGCCAGGAATGTACTAGGCATGTCAGTAATGTTCCTTAGGGCAGTGCTATGCAACTGGGGGTGCGAGTACTTAAATACTAAAACCTTAACGCTTCATTTTTACGTTCGAATTTAGAAGCTTGTACTTTTAAAAAAAGCCAAGCAACTAACTCTCAAAATATATGCCCTCCTCCGGCATCTGTGAGGCAATTTAACTATCTATTAAAATACTACGGTAACATTTACGAGCGACCGAGCTCTAACCTATAATCTTAGCATTCAAACCTTTGATTTACGGTTATTTGTGATTTCACGTTTATAACAAAGACAAATATTTTTAAAAGAGTGTAGTTTAAATAAATTACTGAAATAAATATTTTTCACAAAGTTTATCCTTTTAAATTATTGTTCAAAGGCCTTTGCCTTTAGTAAGCCTTCTCCGAAATACATGCAAATGAATTGTGCTGCCATCTTTGGAGCTCTTTTAAAATACACATATATGTTTCTCGACAATGAGATCTCAGAAACTACAGGCTCTAGAAAGATGACGTTTTCACTGATCGATTGCAAATTTCATGTAGATTGTCCAGTTCTAATTGAATATTTAAACAACATGGGCACTATTTCTTTAGTACATTTTTACGGGTACATTGGAAGTGTTGAAATTTCAAACAAATAAAATAAAACATCACATCCTAATCATTACACATTCCAACACCACACTGTTGTATATAGCGGTTGTATATGTCTCCGGCATTTGTTTCATAGCCAAATAATAATGGAAAAGGAAGGATAACCATTTCTCCAGTCTAAGATGAACTTTTTTGGGGAGTGTTTTTCCCAATAAGCACCATATATAGAACTGACAATATATTAATTTTGTATGTAATGTATTTGCTTATTACATACTGCATGCAAGAAGAAAGAAAACACTGGTCGTACATGAATTAGAAACTCCAACCGGAAGTAGGCTCAAATCTTGCAAACGGTGCGAGATATTCAGAAAAATAATCGAAAAATTCCCCTTTATGATACCCCTTGGCTATTTTTAAATCAATACGTCTTTAACTTGTGTCTGTAAAGAGACATGTACAGATGTTGTAAGGAATGATAAGGCGATATATGCTCATATGCGAATAATGCGCTGTGTAGAGAGCGCAGGTTCAGCTAGTTTCTTGCAAAAATTCTTCAATCGAAGATTTATAATCGCCACTGATTTTCAATTTTGTCGATATTATCTTCAAATTCCACAGAAGGTGAAAGAAGAAGCTAAATCAGTAAAAGATGTTTCACCGGTTTCAAGCTTATTGCCACTGAAAAGCGATATTTCCTGAAGGATGTCTATATTATCAGGCTGAATTTCTTTAAGGAGTTAGTTTATACTTAAACTTACGTCTTCCCGAAAATTTTATTTAACGTCTAGTTTTAACGTACAGGTTTTGAACTAATTCTCTGCTGTGTAACGTCACAATATAACCATCAATGCTAATTTTATGAGGACAATTCTGACAGTGGGGTTTAGAATGTTACAACCTAGAGAACGCATCAAACGTCAGAAAATTGCAAAATGACACACACAATATATTACAATGTGGCTAAACTCAGAAAGTGGCTATAGAAGTGAAAAGCATATGGCTAAAAAGCCACTATTGGCTCTTTGGAAATTATGTGACTAACGACGTTCTCAAAATGGCCAGATCTCGTCACAAAGTGGCTAAATTGGCAACCCTAGTCGCAATACGAAGCAACTTACGCACAACCATGCCATGGTACATGGGGTATGTGCCATTCACATTCCTCACATTCCAGTGAAGCATGTAAAAGTACCTTTCAAGTGTCAGAAATTCCTCGAAAGGCACGTACCTAGCGACACGTGCTATGCATATGAAATGTACATTTTTCAAGTACCAGGTACGTAAACGGTACATATGGAACTTAAATGGCACGTTCCTAGAATGTACCTGGTTGGGTGGGAATAATAATAATAATAATAATAATAATAATAATAATAATAATAATAATAATAATAATAATAATAATAATAATAGAAGAAGAAGAAGAAGAAGAAGAAGAAGAGTGTTTCTTCCACTCATGCTTCCGGATCCCGCAGAGGGAAATTTAATTGTAATTACAGGTCACTGTTATGCATCCTCTAGTAAATGTTGCAGCTGTGGAACCGCTTCACATTTTGATTTAGTACCTGTTTCCCGGACAAAGTTTTCTGGAAGAAAGTCTGAATGAACTAAAAGGAAACGAACTGTTCTGGGACATTCAAATAAACATACCGAATGGAAAAACAACCTATGAAAAGGTTACAAATTCTTGGCTTCTGAATTTCACACATATCATTCGCACCATTTCAATCGCATCAATCCGAATAAACAAACAAAATGGTGGAACATAATTCTACATGTGAATTTTAGATTTAGGAATAATAGCCATGGTTATACATGCATGGTACTGTCAGTGGTCGAACATGTTATAGTACTAGTGCGCAGTTTTTTTTTTATGGGGGAAGGGTTGGATCACTTCTTGGGAGGGAAGACCTTCCCTATTGATTGGGCGGTGTATCGTGCGATTTCAGATTTCTTTCGATATCGAATCCAGTCGATTCGATTCGAGCCGATTTTAGATTTACTTTGAAAAATAAATCGTTACCTACGCAACACTGCAATTTAACAAATTCCTTCCAATCTCTTCAGAGAAAAAAAAAATAAAACTTGGGAAATAGAATCTATAGAAGAACCGCAAGTAGTTAACGTATCTAAAATTTGGTTTTAGTTTGGCATCCCATTCAGCACCGAGGTTATATGAGACATGGGCCTACAGCTTAATGTGGTATCCAAACCATATGAACTCCCTCTGGGAATCGAACCCGAGTATCCCACGCCGAAGACGCGCACGCAAACCGATTAGCCACTAGGGAGCTAATCTCCAATTTAAAGTAAGCCTACTACGATCATGACGTACGAGAGCTTTTTCTTCATTCACGTATATCCATGTCCCTGCTGGCTGGGGTTAGGGCTGTTATGCACTTCTTTCTTTGCCCTCATACATATTATCTATCAGATTAACCTTATCATCACAAGCTATAACCTGCTCTGTGCCATTTAACTCTGGGCCCTGGTTGCTATCTTTAATTTTCCGTACAACGTATTACAGTACAAAATCTCAAGATAAATTAGTACAGGGAGAAACAAGCCGTTCTCGCAACCACTCTAGCTTCCAATCTTTCAAATCGTATCTAGTGTTGTAAATAAATAAAAAAAAAAAACTTTCGTATTTTTTTCAGAAATGTACGCTTTTTTTAAAAAAAACATTGCCTCTCGTTTTTTTTCTAAATTTCGTTTTTTTTAAATAGTCATTTGTAATGCATCTTACGTCTATTTAAGTATAAAATATTTTTATGTAGGTGTAATCACCGTAAAATGCAACATAAATTAAACGCTAGATACTGATACGCTACAAATATTTTACAATTTACATGAATACCATACCTATTAACAATTCGGGTTTCAGCAGTTTTCATAAATATCAACTAAGAAATAAAAGTAGAAATGAAATTTTGTTTTCTCGTGAAAGCAGGCCTCTAATAAGTACGAAAATAATGTCACGAACACTATAAAATTCAAATAACTTGTCTAAAGGTAAAAACTTATGCTAATTTGCCTAATAGTATTTTTCTAAATACCATATATAAATAATTTGTCGACCAGATATATATTATATGCAGAGCCGGCTGTACCATATATGCAACACGTGCATTTACATGGAGCGGCAAGTTTGGAGGGTACGGCAAAATCTGTCATAAGTATATTATTTAAATTAAATATTTCTTGTTGGAAACATACTTCATGATGATGGTAGTTACATTTACTAAGCTGACCTATTCGAATACTACATTCATAAATTATGTTTAGGTTGCATTAGTTTAAGATCACATGGACAATGCTAAAGCAAATGGTCGAATAAATTCGAGCACAAATTGTTTGATTGTTGTCAAATGCAAGAATTCAATTCTCGAATAGCAGCGAATATCTGTTCCATTTAGTAAGTTATCACAGTTTTGATATGACAACTAGTCATGTTTTTGTCAGAAACAAGTTCCTTATCATTGAAGATAGAAACAAGTTTTTTTTTTATGTTAACAGATGTAGAAGAAAAATCAAGAAATAAAGATGAAAGAGCTAGTTGCACTGGAATTGAAAACTGATACATTAAGATTGAAGCTCGATATTGAATTCTATAAAAAGAATTACCATCTTTCCTCTGCAGGTGTGTTTACTTTATCTTTCACCACATAATAGATTAATATTTAAAAAAAAAAACAGACACAACGAGATTGCGTTTTTAGTAAGTATTTAAGCCTTTCTGAGTGCGACTGCACTTACCCTCCCCTTCGTTATTCATGCTGGAGTAGCATACTTAAAATCATTACTTTTAAGGTTTGTTCTTTCTGGAGAAAGGGGGAGGCGGCAAATTATGCCATTGCACGGGGCGACAAATTGCCTAGGGCCGGCTCTGATATGTATATCACTTCGGGGATCCGGGCTTTTTTGGGTTATTTTTTAGACTTTCAGTCAAGCAGCTACTGCATCGTCACTATTTATCCTAGGATCATGGTTCATACCTCATTCTCTTCAGAATGGAGGTGGCTTTCAAATGGTCTCACTTGCATGCCCATATCACATACAAGGAGAGGGAAAAGTGATGTCAAAGGGAAAATTTCGGGGATTTTTTTCACACTTTGGGCCCCTCTGGAGCGGCTTTGTGTGAACGTAGAGATCTCAAAAAAAAAAAAATCTGATAAATAGTACTTGGTAGACTGAATGTGTGTGCCAAATTTCAAGTTTCTATCTTGAATAGTAAGGGCGGGAGATATTTTATCAAGAATCCCCACAATGCCCCAAATTACCGCAAAAGACCATGATCTCAGGTAAAAAATTTCCTGAGACATCCCTAATTACCCTAGAATTATAATCCGCCCGTCATTCTCTTCAGAATAGAACGGCCTTTCAGACGGTATGACTCACATGTCTCCATCATGTATGTAAGGCGGGAAAATCCCAAAGAAAGGGATTTTTAGTCTAAAAATCCTTTTTTTCAATTTTTGCCCCTCTGGACCCCCCTGTTTTAACGCAGAAATCTGAAAAAAACTGGTAAATACTACTCGGTGGACTGAATGTTTGTGCAAAATTTCAATCTCCTAGTGCAAAAATAAGTCCGCAAAAAAAATATATATATATAGAAAAATGTCCAATATTCCCCTATACAGAAGTATATTTTGATAAAAAAATTCCCTGAGACATCCCTAATTACCCTAGGATTATAATCCGCCCATCATTCTCTTCAGAATAGAACGGCCTTTTAGACGGTACAATTCACATGTCTCCATCATGTATGTAAGGCGGGAAAATCCCAAAGAAAGAGATTTTTTGGTAAAAGTATCCCTTTTTTCAACCCTTTACCTCTCTGGATCCCCCCCTGTTTTAACGCAGAAATCTGAAAAAAATCTGGTAAATACTACTCGGTGGACTGAATGTTTGTGCAAAATTTCAATCTTCTACGTGCAAAAATAAGCCCGCAAAAAAATAATGAACAAAGGCTTAATAAGAGAAAATATATATTTTAAAATTATGATGTCATCACCTCCTATGTCTGGACGCAGGAAGGTGTGAAACCATACGTAAGGTCTTCTACAATGCCTCTGGACTTGAAAAAAAAGAAAAAGAAAAGAAAGAAAGAAAGAAAAACCGGACGAAAAAGCTCAAATAGAAGAGTTATAACGCAGTGTGCCATGAAACACCAGTATGGTACAAATTGTACCATAGAATCCCCAAAGGGATATACAAGACATGAATATAGGATGACACAATTTGAAGTAATGCAGGGTCTTTCAAAATTAATATTAGGGTTTTGAAACTTCGTAGTATTTATTACAATTAACTTACAATTATAAATATAATATCAAATGAAAAAGCAACTCAAGTGGTTTTGTACGCACGCATGCACATGATTTGTTTCTTCTGTCTGTCGTTAGAAAGAGAAGTAGTAAAGATGGAGACTAGAGAGCAGAAAGTTTTTTGTGTTTTAATAAAGACTGAATCTGTACAGTGCAACAGTCTGTGTGAAGAATATTAAGGAGACGCTTGCAACTACGTCCTTATCGTTTGCAGTTGCTACAGGTCTAAAGCCTACAGACTACGGTTTACGTGCCAATTTCGCAAGTGAAATATTGCTGCATAACAATGAATATTTTCTGGATCGTGTCGTCTTCAGTGATAAATCGACATTTCACTTAAGAGCTAATGTGAACACTCATAATGTTTGTATCTGGCCGTCAGCAAATCCTCAGGAGATATTACAATTGAAACGAGACTCCCCTAAATTGAATGTGTTTTGTGCCGTATGGCGGAAAGTTTATGGGCCTTTCTTGCCTATCGACTAGATGTGTGCCGTGTGACGAATAGATCTCACATTGAACACTTGTAGCAAAGACTGTTTGAGGTGCTCTTTTACTTGATGCATTGCTTATAATTGTACGTAAAATGTAATAAGTACTACGAAGACTTAAAAACCCAAAATTTATTTTGAAACACCCTGCATTTCTCACCAACAGTGCTGGAACTAAGATGTAAAAAGGAGAGAAAATTTTCCTTATAAAGTTATTGTTTACAACAACGATATTATTATTAGTCGAGACTATAACTACAACAACACGGGTTAGTAGTCAAAAAATGTAATCAAATGTACACTCGGTGGCCCAGTTGGCCAAGGTGGCTCACACGGGTGTGTCACATTTTTAATCCGCTCCTGTGTGGACACTAATTAAGATATCGGGATATTATTCTCGCCAAATATCGTTGGACCATAGTTTATCATATTAATTTATTTTTCTTCTGGTGTCGAATTTTCTTCTCAAATTTTAGCCTAGTCAAAAATTCGAAAACTTTCTACTTTCGAATTTCCTTTACTTCTTTTTTACCTGTAGCTTCCTTCTTTGTAGAAAGACCTCCTTAAGACTTGCCAGGTAGATACCTCGGATGGATACCTAACTGTTGACACCAATTGGACGGGCATGCGCGCAGTGTTGCCAATTAGGGAAATTAAAATTTCCCTAAATTTGGGCAAAAATTCGAAATTTGTGTTTATAAATCCGTACCTATACGTCCGAGTGCAAGTCAACTTACCCCAATCGAACATTTGTTCTTACTTAACAAACGCAAGTACAGATCATTACAATGGGGTAATTAGGGGGCGCACGAAAAATTCGTATTTAGGCTCTAACCCTTGATTTCTCTAGTTTTTCCCTACTTTTCTGTTTACCGTAATATATTTTTAGAATATAAGCTTTATTCCTTAAATATCGCCATAATACTTGTAGAATATATTAGTGGTGTATCAGTGTTTAATTTAAGATAGTTTGCGTATGTTTGGTAGCAGTTTTGCCAGCTACAGAAAATTTTAATTCCAGATTTTAGGGGGAAATTTTGGGAAAATAATTTGTTTTGTCTCTATTATTTCCCTCTTGTTGGCTACATCGGAACAAACGTACCAGTATCTGGAAGTATCGTTTTTGCGCTACACAATGCACTATAGACAGTTTCAAGGCGATAATTAGGGGAAGTACAGTTGAGGTTTACAGTAGACCTTGTTCTCTAATTGGAAAGATAGCTTGTGATTTTTAAAGGTAGAATGAGATATTTTTTATTTACATGTTTACTTTATTAGATATCGTCACAATACTTGTAGGATATATTAGAGGGATACCAAAGCTTATTTTAAGATAGTTTGTGTTTATCTGATAGCAGTGTTGCTAGCTACATAAAATTTTAATTCCAGATTTTAGGGGCAAATTTTGGAAAAATTCAATTTTTTGTTTCTATTTTTCCCCTTTTGTTGGCTACACTCGAACAAACATACCTGTGTATAAAATCCTCATCCTTTTCCTATACGGCGCACCATAAGAAGTTTCACTAGAATAATTAGGGGAAGTACAGTTGAGGTTTATAATAAACTATGTTCTGGAAATGGTAAGAAAATGGTGACTTTCTGAGGTAGAATGAGATATATTTTTTTTTTAAATTTCATGCTTACTTTATTAGATATCGCCATGATACTTGTAGGATACATTCTTGGAGTACTAAGGTTTATTTTCAGATAGTTTTCGTCTGTCTGATGGCAGTGCTTCCAGCCAAAACAATTAAGTTTTGATTTTAGGTAAAAAAAAAAAAAAATCGGAAAATTTCCCTTTCCCCCTCTATTATTACCCTCTTGCTAGCTACATTGAAACAAACGTACCACTACCTGAAAGCTTCCTCTTTGCCCTAAAGAACGCACCATAAAAAGTTTCAATAGGATAATTAGAGAAGCTGTAGCCCCGGTATATCTGCTGATTTTTGAATCTGAGGCGTAAAAAGTGTCAAAATTTCATGTGTATGATGACAGAGAATTTTTTCTTTCCCACTTTGAATGGAAGCCAGCGACTTCAGGATTTCACTGTACCTTGTCAACACACCAAAGATGTTTTTTAGGTGACTTGAACCCATATAGCAGCAGTGGTGCTAGATACAAAAAATTTTGAATTTCGGTTAGGGTTTTGTGAATTTTCATTCCTACATTTCCCTCAATAATTTCCCAGCCGTTAACAACACTGGAATGCAACTTACACCAAAACATAGCCACATCCATTTTCTAAAAAAGCAATTCATTAATCATATCAATCGAATGAATGGTTTTTGAGCAATACGTCACTAAATGAAAATGTAGGAAAACGCCAAAAATGACCTGGGTCCGAAAGGAATAATCACATAATTTTGCTCGTATAGGTACAAAGAAACAAACGATTTGTAAGTTACGAGGGCTTTGACTCAAGTTCTGTTGATTATTTCAATAATCTGCAACATAAATCAATAAATAATAGCTGCCAGAAAAAAACAGACATTTGAAAAAAAACATGAAAAAGAACGATGTTTTTTATTGAAAAAATTTCACATAAAAAAACTGGTTTTTTACAACACTAATCATATCTAATTGAACGAGTACCTGATTACTTTCTGAACATTGTCCTGAGATGGCGGTCAGTTACCATACATTTTCTTGATTTTATTATCCTTGTCTGGGCAGTGTCCTCAATATAAAAGTAATCTTTCTGTACATAATATTTAAAACAAATATTTTCCTTTTAAAGTTCAATTGCATGTGTAGATATGTATTGGACTTTCAAAAAAAAAAAAAAAAAAAAAAAACATATATATTTATTTCAGTCTTCAAACAAGAACAAAGAACGTACGTACTCTTTGAATTTCGACAGAATTATATTGTCTACTCTTTGTATATTTGTATTTCAGATCGATATTTGTTTATTTGCCTACTTGATCACAGTTCAATAATCATTTCAACAGAAACAATAATCTCTACTGAATGTGGTCAAACAAGATAGATATATGATTTATTTGTTGTCAAAAGTAACAAAGAACATTGTTTAAAGAAAAGCATCATTATAAATCAATCACCTTCTATTCTTGACATATTCAAATGAAAACGTCATTCTCACTTTCACTAGATATGTCAATAATGTACATGTACGATAAGATAAAAATATACAATCAATTTTAAAGAAAAAGTTATAACTAACTACATAAAACTAACTCTATGGACTACAGAACCTGGAGGTTCAATGCCGCCTTCAGAAAACCTCTCCATTGGCTTCTGCCCTTAGCCAACTGGATCTAGTGTCTACTTTGTATTCCTATTTTTGCGAGATCCATCTTAATATTGTCCTCCCACCTGCGCCTAGGTCTTCCTAATGGTCTTTTTCCGATTGGATTTTCAGTTAAGAATTTTAAAGCGTTCTTACTCCCCCCCCCCCCTTTCTGGCTGCATGACCTGTCTACCTTAGCCTCCTAGACTTGATGACCCTAACAATGTTGGGTAAACCGTATAAATTATGCAGTTCCTCGTTATGAAGTTTCGGCCATTTCTCCATTCCCGTTCCTCATGGGTCTGAATATTCGTCTCAGGATGTTATTCACAAACACTTTCAGTCTACGTTCTTCCCTCAGAGTACGTTTCGCAACCCATACAGAACAACAGGCATGATTATCGTTTTATATATTTTAATCTTTAAATTCCTCGACACAATTCGCGACGACAAGAGATTTTGAACTGAATAGTAACACGAATTCCCTGCTTTTAGTCGACATTCAATTTCTTCGTGAATATGGTTTTGGTCTGTTAATGTTGATTCTAAATATTTAAAAGTATCCATTTTGTCAAAAACTCATTAGCTGAAAAATTTAGTGACGTTAAACTCTCGGTTCTATTGGATGATTTTGAGCATAAACTTTATGTTCAAGAAGTTACCCACTGCATTTTGAAATATTTAGAAATAAAAACAGAATGTTATTATTCACTAAGTAAAATATATGTATAAATCTTCTCAAAGGAAACCATTTTCTCTCAAAATCTGTAAAAAGATAGTTAATCATTTTTCCTTAAGAGTCTTCATCCCGGCGAAATTAAAATTCCGCTAATTTTACAGTAATTATGTGATATATTCAAATAGATAAAAAATAATTGAAATATGGAACAAAAGCGCCCTAGACAATATTATTTTGCGTGATGTACCGTTATCACAAGTCACCTAGTGGCTTTCCGTCTTCAGCTGTTTAGAAACGCGAAAATAAATGCCGATTTTCAAAATGGCTCGAAATCGAAAGCAGATAAGTGAGTCGTGATAACGGTTTCTCATGTAAAATAATATTGTCTAGGGCGCTCTTGTTCCACATTTCGATTATCTTTTATCTATTTGAAGATATCACATAATTACTGTAAAATTAGCGGTATTTTAATTTCGCCGGGATGAAGACTCTTAACCTTTATTTGGCACTGTTGCTCTCAAACAACATCGCATTCTATTGCGCTATACACACGAATTATAACTTCAGTGATCATTTAATTGGCATCATTGCTTTCATACAATATTCATGTACATGATTTGCGGGTCACTTGTTTTGATTTTTCTAATCTTCAACAGGGAACAGTAAAATTTATTATTGTAGAATCTTTATCTCCTACGTGCCGCGAAATTTATTTTTTCATTTTTTTTTTATTTGTGGTTTCTTGCTCTGTAGGGAGATATTTCAACGAAACTGCTGTTAATTGCTGAAAATATTCTTATGATATCTTACCGTAATAGGACAATGCTGCTCAGTAGTTACACATAACACCTATTTTATGGCAATGTTGCTTTGAAATAAACACCCTGTATTTTGTCACCAAAGTACAAAAATACTTTTTTAAAAAAAAATTACGAAATTATGATCAGGAAGACATGGTTCAACCATAAAAGCAAACTAAATATTTTAATGGTAATGCTAGCAATGCTTGCCCATTAAAGGGTTAAAATAAACGTATATTATACATGAATATAAACTTTCTTTTTTTTTTTTTTAACTTTTGAGTGACGATAGAGAAGAAGAAATTATTATGATCGTGAAAGGTTAGAATACGAGGTTTCAGTGGGTTCAGAAGATTCATGTTTTCATTCTCAGTGGTGTGATTCAGCCAGCTTGCACTAAAGCCTGTGACAAACATCTTGGCATTTCAGCTAAACGAATAAAACGCAAGCTCTGACGCGACGTTGCCGAGTGTTAAAGGGGTGTGGCTATGGCCCAGGTGGCAGAGGATGGACGTGGATGTGTACAAAATAAACGTGGCAATACTGCTGGACTCTCATTTGCTAGCAGCATTTAAAGGGAACTTGGAGCGCCGCCTTCAAATGCCAAGATGTTTGTCACGCCGTTTAGTTCGACTGAATCAGCTTTAAAATTTCTAATCACCAGTGTTATTTCAGATTTTGCTTGTACCAGGAGGGGCAAGATTGTCACCGACCTAAAACATTCAATTTTTTTTTCGTTAATATATTATTATACAGTTGATTAAAAATCATTGTATGTATTTCTTAAACTCGGGGTGGGAAAGAAGTGATTGCTCCCCTGCCCTGCCCAAATGAAGCCCCTGTTTATGTCCTGGAGACCAAGACAAAATAGGAACTATTCTTCGGAGCTAGGAAAATTGAAAGCAAATAGATAAATGAAAATAAAAACATACAGCGATGGTAATTTAAGACTATCATGTTTGTATTCTATTTTGTGAATCTGTTCTCTTCTATGTATTCTGCGTCTATTTTTATGTCTAGCCTAGTCGAATTAGGAGTCTGAGTAACGCACATTTGAAATTAACTGGATTAAGACTGGAAATTGAGTTGCAACAGAATTACAAATTAAAAAGTAGTTTCTAAAGGCCAACGTCCAAGCAGAACTGCAATACAACTTATCGTGATGTTATCTTATAAAATATATATCTACAAATCTGTTTAATTTTTCATAAGTAGGTTAGATTATCAATTGTTGGCAGAATCTATATCAAGTATAATACACACAAACAAGAAATAAGTTATTTACAAATGAGTGTAACACAACCATCCTATACTGACCTCTTCTCTATTTAGATGTATACTTACTTCTCATACAGCATTCCATAACTAAATACATATACTCCTCTATCATTCTTTACTGATATCTACAGAGAGCCAACTCCCGCTCTTCGCGAACTATGTCATAATCATCATCATCATAGGTATTCTGCCATTACTGGTAGGTCTCTTGCCACAACTGGGAAGTTTCCAGGCTCAACGATCTTCAGCTAATCTCTTCCTCTTCATGTACGATTTTTTTTTTTTTTGCTCTGATATCGTCCATAAATTATAGTCTCCTTATCTCCCTTTCCTGCCACCATACCCTTTAATTACGTTCCTCATGATACAGTTCCTTCTTAGCAAATGTTTCAAACAGTTTATCTTTCTTTTTTAAATAATAAATAAAACTGTTCTTTTCTTCTCCACCATTTCTAATACTTTCTCATTCGTTTCCAGCGCGACCCAAATAATTCTCCCCATTCTTCTCCACACCCACATTTCGACAGATTCCAATCTTTTTTCATTATTTTTGCGTACTGTCCATGTTTCCGCCCTATACAGTACAATACTCCATACGAAGCATTTTATGAGTCTTTTACTTAAATCTTTTTATTCAATGTCCCACAAAACAGGTTTTCCTTCTTTCTAAAGGCTTCTTTCACCATTCCTATCCTTGTTTTTACTTCACGTTCACACTTTATATCATCACTAATAATGCTACTCAGGTATCGGAACTGTTCAATTTTATTCACTCCTATTTCTATATTTGACACCCACAGTTTCGTTCCAATCACTATGGCTTTTGTCTTTCTAACGTTTTATTTTCGTCCCATGTTCTTCAAGTTTTCTAACATCTTATCGATTTTCTTTTCAAATTCTGTCACAAGTACCATGTCATTTGTATACATCTAATCATTCTTTCCCCTACCGAAATGCTGTCTTCATTTTTTCACTATCCCCTCTAGACAGATATTAAATAATGTTGCCGAGAGAGCGTATTCCTGTCGAACTTCCCTCCCAATTGCACTCTCCTCTATTGCTATCAACTTGTTTTAAAATTACTAATCATTTTTAATCAACGTCACGGGGGCCGCCGTGGCTCAGTTGTAGAGCGTTCACCTCTCGTGCAGGGGGTCCCGGGTTCAAACTCTGCTCCTGCCAAATGAACCTTGTGGTGGACAAACACCGTGTGCATTAGGGATGGTCACATTTTCCGGAAAAACGGAAAACGGAATTTTTTCCGGAAACCGGAAAATTGAAAACGGAAGACGAAAAATTTTTCGGAAAAACGGAAGACGGAAAATGTTATTTCCGGAAACCGGAAAACTCTTTTTCCGGAAATGGCCATCCCTAGTGTGCATATGTTTCCTCGGGGTTCTCCCGTTTCCTCCCACTTTCTTCATTCCTTCTCATCATCACCGTCTCCTTTAGCCTAGCCGGCATAAACGTGGGACGTAAAACATTCATTTCATTTCATTTCAATCAACGTCACAGAATATATATCAATCGAATGCCACTTCAGGTATATTGCATGATATAAAACACTTACTACCCAACACGTGACATCAACGAAGGCAGTCAGTGCCAGTTTTGGTCAGAAGGAATATGAGTAACCGTTCGTACTCACTAAATGGTGTTGGCATCGCGGCATCCACCCAGCATCGTGAGGACAATTGGGAAGCTACTTGAAATAAAGAATTAGCGAACTTCCATTATTGGTGAGGGAACCCGATGCGCTAATGCACATCACCCCACAAGCCAACTGGGTAGTCCCAGGCCACCCCAAAAACAGTAACGCCAGGGCCGTGCCGTGGGGGGGCGAGCGGGGCGACGGCCCCGATTGCCGAAGTAAGGGGGGCGAAAAATTCGGGAGAAAAAAGGAAAAAGGTAGGAAAATTGCTTGGAATATATATATGGGGGCGCTATCGTATACTCTCGCCCCGGGCGCTGATTTTCCACGGCACGGCCCTGAGTAACGCCAGGAGTTTACTTCTATTCTAGCACAAGATTCCTCTATGGTTTTTGTATGCAGTTTCTAACACGAAAAAAAAAAATAGCACAGTACAAGAAAAATATTGTTACGAATGTGGTTATTACTCTGACACTTTAACCAACGCCCATGCAAACCCACGTGGTTTTAAACACTTTTCGCCAATAAATTACTAGACTTTTTTTCTCCCCTTCTCTTTGCAAAAAAACAACAAAAAAAGTAGGTAGTTTCTGTTCGATTTCTTATTTTGATAATTCTTTAAAGGGTCGTATTTCATCTCCTACTCAGACTCATTCGTGGTCACTGTTTAATAGCCTTTCGAAGTGAATGATGGGTAAAAAGTGGAATTATGGGCAATATTCCAGCAAGTCAATGTTACCAGGCAAGACTGGTAGATACGATTGGTAAGTTAGTTAATTGCAGAAAATTGTCTTTTGTGGGTGCATCCATTTAAAGATTTACGGAGGGGGGGGGGCGAGTAGAAGAAGTATTGCTCTTATATTTGGCTGAGAACAATTTATATATCAGAGTGTGTGTGTGTGATGACTGCTACCCACTTGTTACGTTATTTTTAACCGCTTCTGTAAGGACTGCCTGATAGTAAAAAAGGTCAAAGATCTTGCAGAAGCGATTTTTATTGCCCATTTATAAAATAGCCAGAAAATAAAACGCGCATAAGAATTTCGGAATATATTAACGCATTAAATTGTGTTTGCAACTAGTTCTAAGATTTTGAAGTCATCCCTAAAGTGTCTTGACATATCAAGGACATTCTTTCATTCTTAATAATAATAATAATAATAATAATAATAATAATAATAATAATAATAATAATAATAATAATAATAATAATAATAATAATAATAATTTGCAGTTGAATTTGAATTTATTGATAATAAAGAACACAGCCGAAGCCAAAATGGTCATAATATACAATAATATACAATGAAGGATTACAACACCAAATCATCTCGACCAAATACAAAGTAAAACACTAGCACATGAGTTTGATACAAGCTAAATTGTGAAGTAAAGCTACGACATAAGCTCGATTAAATAACTATGGAATCGACCATGATGTACAACACTTACACTCACTAGACACTCCAGTTATCTTATATATAAAAGAGAACGTACAAATCCTTTGTTCCCTCATCACGCTAATACGGCTGAACCAATTTCTTTTATTTTTGGGGGGTTATTAGGATTTGGACCCTAGATGGTTTTTATCATATCACTTTAATTTTTAATTACCAGTGTCTTGAGATAATTGACCATTCAAGTGTCCATAACGTACAAATCCTTTGTTAGTTCATCATAGGTATAAAAATAAACGTATTTATATGCAACCCGCATGACCGTGTCACTCGGCGGGTTAACATAAATGACAGGCGCTATAATGTTAACATTTACTGCAATTTGAAAGCGAAAAAGTAAAAATTATCTAAGTAACAAAGTTTATTGCGTTCCGGGGTGACCGCAGCGAAGCGGGGTGAACGCTGCTAGTTAAGAAATAAAATATAATGAACATAATAAAAATGAACAAATTACAAAGAAAATATATAATAACACACATAAATAGGTATAAACAATGTACACAAAACAAAGACAATAAGAATTCAATAGACAATATATCAAACCATGGTGAATTTTATATATTTACTAAATAAAACATTCCAAATATTGTTTTTTAAGTAAAGAAAAATTCGGATCAAACAGATCATTTTTGAGAGATTTTTTATTTTATATTGTCAACACTTATAAATAGTGGATAACCAACCAATTTATTGTTACATAGTATAGATCGGTAAACCCTAGAATTATACGGGGGAACTTTAATACATAAATATTCAATTAAATTCACTTTAGCATGTATTATATCATGAATAAATATTATTTGCCTTAAATTTCTCCTAACTTCAAGAACTAGTAAACCAAGCTTAGCAAGAATCTCCCTATTAGTCATCTCGTGTAATTTAAATTTATATTTTAACCAAGCCAAGAAAGAAATCTGGACTGACTCAAGAATTTGAGTGATACTTTTAAGATTACGATTCCAAATTAAACTAGCAAACTCCAAATGGGATCGAACGTAAGCACAATATAAGATTTTACATGTTAAAATGTCTTTAAAATCTTTGGCAACCCATTTGATAAGTCCCAGATTCTTTCTAGTTTTAGATACCATGGTAGAAACATGATGATCAAATAATAACTTGTAATCCATCATAACACCTAGGTCTTTGTTGATTGAAACAGATTGAATAATAATAATAATAATAATAATAATAATAATAATAATAATAATAATAATAATAATAATAATAATAATAATAATAATAATAATAATAATAATCAGTAGCTTCTCATGACTTGTAAGATTAAAGTAAGAAGTGCTGAAATAATCAACAGGCAATTAATATTGTCATCAACACAACAGGCCCAATTATAGTGTTGGTGTATTACAAAATAAATTTACAATAGAATTCTTAAACATATAATTCTCATTACAGATGTCAATTTCTTCGTGTGATATATATATATATATATATATATATATATATATATATATATATATATATATATATATATTATAAGAAGAACATGTTTTCCAGATTGGTGATTTCAATAATACCTTGGCCCTTGCATTTTTGCAATATAACAGACCAGAGTTATCAGCAAGTGTCGGGACATGAAAATTTAGTGGCGACATCAGATAAGTTCAATTAAACTCAGTGTTCGAAACAGGGGCGGATCCAGGGGGGAGGGCTTTCTCCCCGTCCAGAAAAGGAAACTTTCTTATTTTATATATATAAATAAAACCCATCCCAGAGTTTGGAGCCCTTAAAAGAAGCAGTATGACAAAACACCGCCCCCCCCCAGAAGTCGGTCCTGGATCCGCCCCTGGTTCGAAGTGAAAAAAAAAAAACAAAACAGAGGCGGTATGTTTTATTCTAATTTTGACTCGACATACCGCCTGTCTAAATGTTGGAATACAGTGAAGGTATGTTACCTAAAATGTTGCATTTATATTTTCATAATGACTCAAAATCATAGAGAAGAGCTTTTCCGTAGTTACGGGAATCGGGTACATTAAGAGGCTCAACTTTCTGAGATTTTTTTTTAAATGTTGTATTATAGAGAATTATACATGAAAATGCTTAAAAACCGAGTAGACCCTATATATGAACAATTTTTAAACAATTTCTCGCAAGAGAACTCCCGGCCCCCCCGCTCGACTGAGGGGTATTCCACAGCCGCTGAAGGTCCGCCATCCTTCAAAGCAGACAACATCTAAATACGCCCATGGTCAAATTTTCAGATTTGAATGCGCCCAAGTTCCATTCGCCTTGTATATACACAACAACCAAATTCACCATTACTGCATGACAGCCACGTATGTTCTTTAAATTTCCCTCCCATTGTGCTTTAGTAAGATAATCAGAAAATGCAGTGAGGTTCATATTATGAGGATTAACTTCCTGATAAATAAATTTATTGGAGAAGCATGTAAGAGAGTTGTTTTTCTGATTTTTTACTAAAAACTATATTTTTTTCCTTGTAAAAATAACGGGCTCAGTTATTATGTCTTTATCATTGTAGGCACAAAAGAAGTCCCGACGAACTCATAACGATACTTTTCCGATTTCAGTTTAAAAGAGTCGTCTCAATACACTACTTCTTTGTTTGGTTTGAGTTCATGATTCATTCCTTTCTGTATTGTGACCCTTATCTGCAACCAATACAAGCAACACGAGTTCTTGTGTAGGAACAAGAGGTGAATTTCTTCGTACACACCTTATTTTAAAAACAAAAGGTAAGAAAAATAACAAACATGTCGGTGTTGGCAACTTATAAATTATTTCTAAATAAGAAATTAAGTCTTTGACGTGTAATGCTACTCGTCAATTAGTGTGCATAAAAATGAATTTATTCAAGGTATATTAGCATTCACTTTCCAGTGATGATATGTCTTGATCACTGAAAAACCAGAGGTGGTATGGCATACCACCGCGTACCGTCTCACTTCGACCATTGTTTAAACTCGTTTTCTACTATTTTATGGAGAAAAATGATTTCTCCTTTATTCAAGTGTAGGGATACAGAAGTTGCCTATTAATGTTAGATAGATTTCATAAGATGGGTAGATGCCAGTTCTCTTGTATGTCAAGTATTTGATAAATTTTAGATTGGACTTTTTCCTGTTGGTATCGGTATTGCTGTTGCTATGGTTTCCAGAACACAGCAGCATATTCCAGTTTTTGATCGGACATAGGACATTTTTGTTAGTGTAGTAATGTTAAATTCATTTCCAGTTCTAATTATGGACCCTATGATCTTAAGAGATTCGTTAACTATGTTCTCGATATGGTTATTAAATGTTGCTTTCGTATCAAATGTAACTCCAAGATCTTTGATTAAATTTCATCTATTTAATAAAAGCTGATTCATTGAATAATTAAACTCTATTTGATTTTTGTGTAGTAAACGATAAAATGTTACATTTGTTTATGTTTACACTAAGTTTGTTAAGAAAATACCAGTTAGCAATATTTTTCATGTCGTGTTGTAAATTGAGACAGTCATGGATGGATGGTCTTTATCCTACCTGAATAGAAATGTATTGCATTTTCAAGTTAGCATACTATTCTGAGATGAAATACGAAATGACCCTCAGTCTTAAGCCACACGTAGAATTAAAATTATTACCTGAATACATATTTATTGTTGTTGAGCTGAGATCTGGAATAAATTAAATATTTTCGTGATGGAATGTGTTGTTGAATCGTGTAGTCAAAAAGAGTTGGTTTTTATGACTTTGCTTCCTGTTTGTGCCTAGATTACAATATTTGGCTTAAACTATATTTCCAACTGAATGATTTGTCACGTCACAGCTTCTGCAACCCTTCACAGTAAACCTCGTGGAAAGGAGGAGAAGGAAATAAAGTCCTTTGTACACAATGTAGATTTTTATGTTAAAATTTAATACAGTAAAGATATTCGTAGGATATTACTCAATACAAATAACTTGTATCTTGTTCATTATAGCTCTGGAAATATTTACAACATTAATAAAATAAAACTGACCAATGCATCAAATATAGTGTGTGTTTTGATCAGTGGCGGCGGGTGGACGTTAAAAGTGGGGGGCCAAGACATTATCTGAATATTTACATATAAATGTTAGTTTTCCTGCTTGTTTCTAATATTTTGTTTGACAAAAGGTTGTATAGCTAATAGGATACTATCTTTTTTCAGTTAAAAATACCATATATAGTATTTCATATTTTATTAAGTACATTGACAAGAGCAAGAACAACGCCAGTAAGTAGTAACTAGCCCTTTGTACTCTTAAACAACAAAAATGTAAGAAGAGATTTGATTCCTTGCTCATGAACACCTTAAAATTCTGTCTGGAAAACTGTGTGATCACATTATTGAATAACAAATTTGCAAAACAAATAAATACAAAGGATAATATTAATCATAGTAATAAATAATGATGCTTGTTTCGCAAAAGTCATATTGAAACAAGGATTAATGAACAATTTAATTTTTAATTCCACACATGCTATTAAATGTATGTTATTACTCTTAGAAAATGAAAGACAGTAAATACTACAAGCATATGCTACGACATTTAAAGAAATATTTGCTTTTGAAACTTCCCGAAACATGTTCGTTGCCATTAGGTGCAGTTTTCACTTTCAGGGAGCAGATCAAAACACAACAATGCTTAACCCGTAAGTGCTCGCGTGGGGGTCTCCTGGACCCCCAGCAAGTTTCCTTAGTGATTTTCTTGAAAATGGAGTTCGTTATACTGCTGTCACTTACAGTACCTTCCTAAAATAGAACAAACATTCTATCAAGGCCCGAAAAGAAAGGTTATAAGGAATGTCTCTAGCAATTCTCACCGCAATATTTTAATTAACAGCTAAAAAAAAAAAAAAAAAAAAAAAATGGGATCTGTGGCACCCCCACGCGAGTACTTACGTTACAAAAAATGGCGCAACTACTTACGGGTTAAAATCACTCCATACTCCAGTTATACAAAATAACACTAAAACCTAGAATTATGTTGAATTCACTAAATCTAATTGTATATACACTCCTACACCCCTAACACACAAATTCACTCATATATTGCACTGCAAAACAATGGAAAAGATAGAAATTGTTTCTTATTACGCTTTTCCCCCTTACTTTAGAAAGAAGAAAAGACATTTTAGGAACTGTCAATTTTTGTGCAATTAAAAAATAACTTGTGAAAGTGTTTTTTTTTTTTTTTCGTGAAATGCTCTCTGAATTAGTTTCAAAGCGGCTGATTAATATATCGAGCCCTTGTAAGAAGTGAAAGTATGCTGAAATTGTTGTGCTCCAATAGGTTAATTTTGGGATTATAATCTGTGGCAATTAAAAGACGCAATTCCTGTAGTTTTCTTTACTCCATGGGAAGACAACCAATACCTACTCACTGAACGGCAAATATATGGCACCATTTTTTCTATGATACATACACCAGTAAATACATACAAAAACTTTACTTTTCTAAATGAAACTATATACATTAATGGGTTACATCAAAAAACTGCTGGGGCAACTGCCCCCCTTTGCCCCCCTAATCGCCGCCCATGGTTTTGATATATATTGCATAGGTATTTTTTTGTTTGTTTGTTTGTCTTCATTTGAAGATGCAGAAACTTTACCTTCTGATGCATTACAACTTTACGACTATTTGTCGAATGTTGAAAAGAAATGATAACTCGAAAGAAAATGTTAAGATAATAAGAGACAACAATGGTACATTTAAAGAAAAATACCGTTATTTCTTTACAATATGCTTCTATGTGTTTCGTTGCATCATGTCAAGCAGTAAAAAAATATTGAAAGATAATAATGCAACGTAAATGTATGCATGCACGTCTTCCCTGTATACATGAAACATTTGTGTACCGGCAAAATGGCACACTTCGTGACAACAGAATTAGACATCCAGTTAACACGCCTTCATCACAAAGAACAGTAATATGCAAACAGCATAAACTGGCTACATTGAAAGGAAGCGCTCGAACATCAGTGTCCTCCCTTTTCTTCTACCTACACATATATTCTACTTGTTTGTGTTCTTTTTCGACAATCAATGTGTAAATTAAATCAAGGACTTCAAACGGTAAACGGAACTTTTAAATCATATATTACAGTTAGTAACATTCTGTATGGAATCATGGTGACTTTTACTTCGGTGTACACCAGGAACTTACGCAGGGGTTGAGTCCTGGAGGTTCGGAATCCTCCTCCTCCGAAGTCCCGACTTTTCTGTAAATTCAATGTAATTTGAGGGGGATTTTTAGAAATTTTGATGTTACTTATCCTGGTATTGAATTTGGACATGCACACACCTCAAAAGCTTTGAATCCCTTCTGAAATAAATTCCTGTGTACGTGGCTGGTGTACGCGTTTCATCCAAGAAAAAATAATAACAAAATTAACCCTTTCCGGATCCTGGCTTTTTGGGCTATTTTTTAGACTTTCAGTCAAGCAGCTACTGTATCCTAGGATCACTATTTATCCTAGGATCATGGTTCATACCTCATTCTCTTCAGATTAGAGCTGGCTTTCGAATGGTACCACTTGCATGCTCATACCATATACCAGAAGCGGGAAAAAATTTCAAAGTGAAAATTTCGGAGGGAAATTTTTTTCTCGAACTTTCGCCCCCCTGGACCCCCCCCTGTGTGATCGTAGCCATCAAAAAAATCTGATAAATAGTACTTGGTATACTGAATGTGTGTGCCAAATTTCAAGTTTCTATCTTGAATAGTAAGGACGGGAGAATTTTTATCAAAAATTCCCACAATGCCCCAAAGTACCATAAAACACTATGATCTCAGGGAAAAAATTCCTGAGACATCCCTAATTACCCTAGGACTATAATCCGCCAATCATTCTCTTCAGAATAGAACTGTCTTTCAGGCGGTACCATTCACATGTCTCCATCATGTATCTAAGGCGGGAAATTCCTGAAAAAAGGGATTTTTTGTGGGCACAATTTCCCCTTTTTTCAACTTTTGCCCCTCTGGACCCCTGTTTTTACGCAGAAATCGGAAAAAAACTTCTGGTAAATACTACTCGGTGGACTGAATGTTTGTGCAAAATTTCAATCTTCTACGTGAAAAAATAGGCCCGCCAGAAAAAATTTCCCTACCATGCCCCACTTTTACCGTATACAGAAGTATATTTGGATAAAAATTCACTGAGACGGCCCTAATTACCCTAGAATAATAATTCGACCGTCGTTCTCTTCAGAATGGAACTGCCTTTCAGACGGTAATATGCAAACACGCCTTCATGATGTTACTTATCCTGATATTGAATTTGGACATGATGGTGGTCCTATCATCAGACGGACCTTTCAGACGGTATGACTCACGTGGTCCTATCATGTATGTAAGGCGGGAAAATGACGAAAAACGGGATTTTTGGGGTAAAAATCCCTATTTTTACCCATTTGCCCCTCTGCCCCCCCCCCCTTCTGTTTTAGCACTGACATCGGAACAAAAAATCTGGTAAATACTGCTCCGTGGACTGAATGTTTGTGCAAAATTTCAATCTTCTACGTAGAAAAATAAGCCCGCCAAAAAATATTGAACATATGCTTAGAAAATGAGTAAAGAAATTTTTGACTTATGACGTCATCACCTCCTATGTCTGGACGCAGGACGGTCTGAAACCATACGTAATGTCTTCTGCAAGGCCTCTGAACTTGGAAAACAAACAAACAAAAAAAAAACGGACGAAAAAGCTCAAATAGAAGAGAAATAACGCAATGTACCATGAAAAGTGCATATGGTACAAATTGTACCATAGGATCCCGAATGGGTTAATAGATATGACGAGAAATTCCAAGGAATACACCGCTGGACATTAAAAATACAGCATAAAAATCAAGAAGATTTAACAGCCCTAAATGTGGACATTTCTCAACACGAATAGCTTGCGAAATCAGATGAATCTGGAAATCATAGGATAATGTTTGGACATATTGCTTGTATTATGGACATGCACAATATACTTGCAAAATATTAGACAAATAGTTTATTAGATAGATAACAATATTTCTCAAACGCGAGGGAAAAGGGGTAAATACTTTAAAAAAATGAGTAAGGCTTTAATTAATTTTAAGGAATGTATTTTAAGTATAAAGGTTTATAATTAAAAAAAGACAAAGATTTTCAACTGATTTTTCATCTCATTTGCAAAGAATAATTTTAACGTCATCATATATTATAATGGCCAAGAAGCTGTTTGCAGTTTAAGATACTCTCCACGCCCCATTTTTCTAGCAACGCCTCTGATGATAACAAGAAATAAGTAGAACTATATGCAAGGGCGGTTCTATCTGAGCTTCAATACGTACATTTTTTAAAGGCGTAGGACTAGATCAGGCAATTATAAACGCAGCATTGCAAAGTGCAGTATAATGCATCCAGCTTTAAAAATGCACTTAATGTTTTTCTTTTTTTTAATTTTGTGTTTTACATGCCTGCTATTAGAGTACACATTAATTTGTATTTAATCTTTCTTTTTTCTTTTCTTTTCTTTTAAAACAACATGAAGAAATGCAGCTTAGAAGAGGCGGTGTTCCATTAGCGACAAAGAAGTATCATCGGCAATCACGTGACATGTGGACAAAACCTGTTTCTAGGCAAAGCAAATTACTTCACTTTGTATGCTCGTACGGTGAATTAACACGTTTAGAAAAGGAAAAAAAACAGAAGAATGCAAAAATTCAACATTGGCATCGTAGGCAAAGTGCATCGTATGCATAATAAACAGATCTTACTTACTCCCCTCTTCCCCGAATCCTCTTTGCCACTTTTGTTCACGTATTAAGTGATGTTGACACTAAACTAAACTTCAATGCGTTGTTTGCTTTTTGTCGTGTTTCGTTTGTTTGAATTTGTTTTTGAGTACTATATATGTAGTGTCAGTCTTAAGTCTTTACAAAAAGAAAAAAAAGAAAGAAATAGCTTCTATTTATTTTAAAGCACATAAAAATAACTTCAGTTTTTAATATGAACACTGGTTCCATTAGATCGTTTCCCCGTTGAAGGTAGCTATGATCTCAGCACGTTCCTCTGATCAAGCATAAGTTGAAAAATAAGGTTAGAAATAGATAGAGAAATCAGATATCGGTACAAATTCAAAATTATGTTTAGAAATAGATTGATAACTAGGATTAGAAATAGACTGAGAATTAGGAGAGGCCCAGGCTCGATTCCCAATGGGAGGTTATATCGTTCCGATCCTATGTTAAACTGTAGTCTTATGTCTCATATATAAAGAGTGTCCCATAAAGGACGTAACTTTTGAAATGCCCCTGATCCTATGTTAAACTGTAGTCTTATGTCTCATATATAAAGAGTGTCCCATAAAGGACGTAACTTTTGAAATGCCCCCGATCCTATGTTAAACTGTAGTCTTATGTCTCACATATAAAGAGTGTCCCATAAAGGACGTAACTTTTGAAATGACCCCGATCCTATGTTAAACTGTAGTCTTATGTCTCATATATAAAGAGCAGGGTTGATATGTTTAAAACAAAACGTTTAAAACAAGTGTTTAAAACATGTTTAAAACGAGGGCTGTTGTTTTATTCAGTTTGTTTTAAACGTTTTAAACAAATTGTTTTAAACGTGTTTTTTTTCGATGCTGGTTGGACATGTTTAAAACAACTAAAAATATCAGATTGAAGAAGCTAATTTAATTTTCTAACAAACAACCCATCCTCCGCAGGGCTTGTGCATAGAGTAAATTACAAGCAGAGTTATATTCTTATTATAACAGTAATTACTGAACGAAATTCTGCACACCAGTGTGCTTATAACTAAACCAACAGAAATTCAATTGAAGTATTTGAACATTTCATGAGTTATACACCATTGGAAAGCTTATAGACCACAAATTCCAACGAGATAATATGCGTGAAATTCCCGCCGTATTCGTAGAAAAAGAACAGACATAAAAAAATCATTAAAAATGTGAAAATATTGACTTTGCGGGGCCCTGGCAACCCTTGCAGTTACCTGCGCTGACAAAATGATGCTAATGTGTAGGCCACATACTTGTGACAATAATATAAGAAATGGTAACCATTGCTGCCATTGCGTAATGCATTCGTTTTATGTAGGAAATATTTAAAAAAAAAAAAAATATGCACAGAAAAACATTCATTGAATTAGACATTCTCTCCCCTCCCCCACTATAGTACCATGTCCATATGCAAATCATTTTTGCTGCACACATCATGTATACGAACAAGAATTATGCTTCTAGACCACTTCAGTGAAATACATCTTGTGTTATATGGGATCGTCCCGAAAATAAATGTAAATTAACCAAATTTGACCCCTTCTTCCTCTATAAACAACAAGTACACATACAGGGTACTATCATGTAGGGGACTACTTCATTGCTTCACATACCAATTTTTATGGATGTACCACACAGAGGGGAGGAATACCCGTCAAAACCTGATGAAAAAAAAATTGATGAAAAAAAAAACTTCATCCTCCCTCTCTCGGCCGTACATACGTACCCCGTATATACATAAAATGCAACTGACGGAAAGCTTTATCTCTCAAAAATACTTTGGTACCAAATCACCTTTCTAGCTTAATTAAAGACTGAGCTATTGATGTTTGTTGTAAAAATAAATGTAATTTACGTCAAAAAACTGAAACTCCGAAAATTGGCTAACTTTGCCCCCTTCCTGCTCCCCATAATAAGCAAGAAGTACAAATCAGGGTTGGCAAAAACCATAGTTTTTATTGAAAAAACAAAAAACCGGTTTTTTGGTTTAAACCAGGTTTTTTTGGTTTAAATAATTTGCTCTATATATTCATATCATATATGGACAGAAATAAGTTTGTTTCGCCTTGATGTTATTATGCAACTACCGGGTTATACTGGAAGGGATCACATAAGCTTAAAGCGGAATAAAAACCGTTCCTCGAGTTACATCCGAGAGAAATTGTCCTCCATTTGAACTCGGAACCAGGACTAATTGGCCACAAATGCGATACGTCTGCCGAATAACTCACGAAGGAATCCTGATAAAAATACGTTGTACTGATCTTTACATGCTTCTTAATATAACTGTCAAGAGTCATTTCAGAAGGACAAAAAGATAAACAGTTGCACAAGTTAAACCATTATACAGAATTACATATGGACAATTTCAAAGTACTACGGAGTACAGAAGAACTAATTTAGTTCGAGTTAGTTAATAGCGACTTTTATTGGTCCAAATTAAAGAAATACGACGACTTAATTTGCATATTAGTAAGAAAAGTGAATAAAGATACGAATTATTTGAGTCCACTTTGGCTCAGACTCACTCATTTATACATAAATAAATACCAAAGAGACTTCTCATTTCACTAAATGTCTCTCGTGGGGTCTGACCCCCCCTCCCCCCCACACAGAAAGTACGGCATTTCGATGTATTTTATCAATAGTAAACATTGAAACGAAACAACATTTAGAATTTTTCTTTGATTGCAATTAAATAAAAACAATAATAACAACTACAAAAAAATCACAAAACAAACATTTATATATATATATATATATATATAAAGTTGCTTTTGTAGTATAATCTTTTTGAGTAATGAATGGGGAATTTAGGTCTGAATATAATACGAATAATATACGGGAGTGAAACGTGATAACCCACAAACGTGTGCTCATCAAGATTTTACAAACACACACTTTTACGAACATTTTTCGTTTTTTGGTTTAAACCAGCCAACCCTGGTACAAATACACGATATTACCATGTAGTAACCTACTTCATTGCTTCATGTAACAATTTTTATGATCTATCCCCCAAGAGGGGGAACGGCCTCCAAAAAACTGTTGAAAAAACAAAACAAAAAAAAAAACACGATATTTACCCTCCTCCCACATACATAAAATGCACACCAGGAAAGTTGCATCTTTCAGGAATAAATTGGTACCAAAACCATCTTCCAGCCTTAATTTGAGGTTTAAGACTGAGCAATTGAGGTTTAAAGCCCTGACACAGCAGTTGCGTCAATGGGAGTTTAAAGATGAAGAATGCAGACGACCAGAAGAACGTAACACAAAGAAACTAAACTACATATTCTGTGAACGGAGATCGGGAAAATCCCGATTTTTTTTTCTCCGGAATTGAACATTTGGGCGGATCGAGATTAGGGAAGTTCCCGAAATTTGATCTAGCGGTTGAATATAGATGGCAAGCAGTACGTAAGAGTGTAAAAATTTAATATATATGCTTATGTAGATTATTGTTTTAAACAAAATAAACGTTTTAAACATGTTTTTTTTTGTTTAAAACAAGGTACTTTGTTTTAAACGTTAAAAACGTTTTAAACAAAAAAAAACATGTTTTAAACATAAAAAACGTTTTTTATGTTCTTTTTAAAAAAAACATGTTTTTTTTTCAACCCTGATAAAGAGTGTCCCACAAAGGACGTAACTTTTGAAATGCCCCCGATCCTATGTTAAACTGTAGTCTTATGTCTCATATATAAAGAGTGTCCCATAAAGGACGTAACTTTTGAAATGCGCGCCATTTCTGTTCTAGTAAGTTGGCAGCACTGACAGTTAAACGATTTTCGTCTGTTGTCTTTGTGTGTTAGTAGTCACGTAGCACCGAACAGCACATGATTGTCATCTGCTTCCTGTACGGGTGGGAATGGGGCGCTTTACGACGGACAAACTATGTCGGTCACTATGACAAGACACTGTTCGTTCGTCGTGAAGCGTTCCACAGGGCTGGATCTACGGGGGAAGGGGGCATTAGCCCCGGGGCGTGGCTGGTTGAGAGCATGTAGGGGGCGCCATTTCGAGGCAAGGTTAATGCTGGCAAGTTTGGAAGGTCGTATGCGATGATGGGATGGTTGGTGGAATTGAGAAAGTGGGAGGAAATCTGAGCTGAAAACTGGTCTCGCAGAATTTGATGAAATTATAAACTTCCTCTAATTCAGAAGTCAAATCAGTTACCAAATACTTAATGGAATCAATCAAAAATCTGAAATTTGTAATTAATTCAGTATTTTGGGACTCAGTTTTGCATGAAATGTTTCTTGATTTGTTATCTGATCTTTTGAACATAATCTCCAGATTCAGAATTATGGATTTGACAGATGGCTGTCGGAAACGAAGGTTACTGTTAATTTGATAGATGTGGAAGATCAGTTCAGAGAATAGTGTATCTGGAAGAAGAACAGAATGTCGGGAGAGGATGAAGCAAGACTTTTTACTGAAGAGGATCGCTTTAGACAATCTTTCTTCAGAATTCTTGACCTCTTACTGGAAGAAATCTTTAGTACAATGGACAGGCTCAAAGAAGTAAGCAAGAATTTCAGCTTCTTCAGAGGAAATTGATTGTGTGAAATGTCTTCGGAGGACCTGAAAAAATTTGTGCACTGATCTCGCTTTAAAATACCAAGACGATTTGAACGCTGTAGAATTATGTGTAAAAACTGAGAGCCTTAATGAACAGGCAGTTGTATTCTTGCCGGACCTCAAGAAGTCCACCTCAAAGAACATACTCGACATGATTACCGAAACTGGCCTTCAAAGTGTCTGTCCAAACGCCTCAGTGACTTTTAGAATTTTTCTTATCCTTCCATACAGTGCGGCAACTCGTGAAAGAAGTTTCAGCAAACTAAAACATTAAAACATACTTACGTTCATCCATGGGACAGGAAAGGCTCTCAGATTTGGCAACATTAGTTATAGATGTGACAGTTGCTACTACGACTCAATTAATTAGTAAATCATTTATTAGTATATTCTTTAGTGCATATTTTGAAACATCATTTTTCGTTTAAAATGAAGAATCTGTATTTCTGTTTTCTTTCAAACGCGTATTTTTTTATTTGCTTTCCAACGGTATCCAGCCTTTCAGCGGTAAATGAGACACCTGAGCAACGGAACTCTTTAAAAGTCTTTATTCACCACGACCACCCACAGCCAGTAGACACACTCAAGTTCCATTGTAAAGCTAGACAGTTTGTCTAGAAAGAGAATCTTCACAATAGCTATCGTAGAAAAGAGGTATATTCGCAAGCGCATGATAAAACCGAAGGAACCACACCGGCACGATATTGCAAGCTAGAAGTCCATTAGCACATTTTAACATTTTAGGAAGAAAGAAAGAACAACGCACAAACAACAACCTATTTTGGCAATTTTAAAATTTTAAAACTGGAATTGGGAGAACATACGTTATTTTTTTTTTTAAATAGAAAGACGGTTGCAAGACACTAAAAGAAAGGCCAGTTAAGTTTGAGAAGTGACACCGACAACACGTATACAGAGCTCACACACACACACACACATACTTTATTAATTATTTTTATCGTGTTGAGCAACTATAGACAATGAAGTGCTAAACACACAGTAGTGCCGCAACGAGTTCACTCATAAAAACACTGATACAATTAAATCAAATTCCGAACGTTCTCCCAATCATACACTATTTTGCATTTATATCTACTTATAACAGAGTGCAACTAAAGTTTGATTTGTGACTGTGACCAATTGTGATAATTGTGATCAACATGTATATACGGATACATTATTTGTTAATCAGTGTATCAGTTGGATTCACCAATATTGGACTTCTATAATCACTTTGACCGAGACAACCTATGAAGAGACGCCGAGACGCCTAGATATGAGGAGGAATTTGGATGCTTCAGTTCGATGATGACGTCCTAAACATCCAGAGAGAGCCAAAGTCCTAAGGAGGAGAGAGTCAGAGATCGGCGGGTGACCATACACATCTCGGGAGTCGAACGGGATGCTGCAGTCACATGAACACAGGAACTTAAGTGTTGTAAGTGGTCATTTCGTGGTGAATAAAAGTGGTAGCTTCAACATGGGAATCGACGGGAAGGTAGGACAAAACCTTTATATTAAATTTTCAATTTGGAATTTGTTGCCACATTACCGTGGGCGAGCGCATCCTCTTACCTTGGCCAAATTCACTAATGTATCGAAACGAGAATTGAATCATGGTAATCCGGCCTTGACGGACTGAACAGTTATCTTTTATTATTATTTTTTAAAAGAAACTATAACTGAAATCGATATTTTAAAATTTATTTGTGATTAACTTTTGTCATTTTAACCATTTATATTCACACAGCTAATTAGTGTTAGATTCTGAAAATTATCTCCTTATATTCTAAATGTTAGTGTTGTTTGCTCATTTAAAGATATTATATGTAGAAAATTTTGTGACATAAAAAGTTAGGTTATTACACGACGAGATTAATGTGTCAGAAAAGCATTACTATTCAAGTATTAATTGGATGGATGATCTTTATGTTTTCATGTATTTCTATCAAAAGATTTTTTTTTATTTACCAAATATATACCCAGAAAACTCGTATTTGTCAGTTAGAAGACGAATGTAATCTGTTTGATAGATATGGGTATTTTCATTTGTATTAACAGGGTGTACCTAAATTGAAAGGCATAGAGAATAATTCTTGCCCTAAGCATGTAAATAGAGAAAAATATCATTAGAACAAAATTAACTCGTAAATAAGCAACTAAACATAAAAAAAAGACATCTGTCTGCGCAAACGCCGCACAGACAAATCTTCATAATTATGAAGTAAAATATTGCGCAAAGTAAAATAAACAAATATAAGGTACCGACATTTAGAAAGAAATATTGGCCAAGTTAAGTATAAACTCTGATATCTATATATGTGTTCTAGTAATCATTGTGTATATATCATGTGACTATCTAGTATATGTGTCCAAGTATATATGTTTGTTTGTTTTCATATTACGAAGTATTTTATTATTATTATTGAATGTTATTAGTATCTTAGATCTATACACATGTGTTGAGAATTTTCAATTTAAAGTAGACAGTTAAAGTCAAATCAGTGCACTGCTCAAATCAAAGCTTTCACTATCTTTTCATCTTTAATTAATCTAAATAATAGTCATCTTGCTAGCATTCAGAATCATCTAATTTTCCCACCTTCGTCAATGATCTATTTCTCAAGCATACTTTTTTTTTTACTTTCTCCTTCTGTGCTTGATGAATAAAATATTGTCTTCTGGACTAAATAAATCACACATGAAAGGTTATATCAGAAAGATAAAACAATGATATCATGTACATTTATTTTTTTGGAATATATAGAATATTCATCTTTAAAAAGTGGAAAATAGAAAATATTGTTTGTAATTTATATAACAAGCAATTACAAAAAAAGGTAAACTGCTCACTGAATTCAAATCTTTGTAATTTGAAAGTTTTGCCTAAGACCTATTTTTAAACAACATAAAGAAAATAAGAATCCTTCAGATTCTTCAGTCAACGTATTCCATATTTCATCTTTTATTTTATTTTAGTGACATTTGTCTCAATTCATTTCAACTTAATATGATCATGTCATTTCATTTTTTTAATTGTTGTTCAATTTAAATTTTTATTGCAAGTTTGGATAATTAAAATTTTATTACTGTTGCCTAAATTTTGTTAAATTGTCATTACAAAAACAATTCGATTTCCCAACCTATTCTAGGCCAATTAGAGAATTTTCTTATATTATTTCGAAACAATTGGGAACCTAGCTGAGCTGACCCTCACAGATACAGTTATTAGTATTTATAGTAAATTTTTCCATTCTACATTTACATAATTTTTTTTTTTAGCCTGATAACTAAATTAATTTATGCAACAATTTTATTTGCTTAGAGAAGTGACGGCCAGTACAGCTGTTTCCCAATAAAACTGCAATAGTGATTTTATTTCAGCCATGCAGCAAGTGAATATTCTTTTGAAATATGTTTCTAATTAACTACGCACCTATTTTCCTAGCACTCTGGAGTACCGTATGGGGAAAATAGGATTATAAGAATCGAGGCTCGTGCGGTGTACATCAGGCTTTCATGGATCAACGCACGTACCTTCAGCTTTCTGTTTATTAGGCATGTTATAACTTGCCAGGGCGGCGAGTAAATATGCAAAAACAATTTGCATATTCATAAATAGTATTAGGCGAACCCGAACATAATTTTTGTAAAATTATTCAAATTAATTTACAGAACCAAGACTGGAAATCAAATTTATCTTGTTATAAATTTGATTCCCCCAGCATTACAAATTCCGCCCCCGAACTAGGACTCGAACACCGTTACAAACAAATGGCGCCCGAACAGGGACCCGAAGCGTAGTTAATTAGTTCCGAACAATTAACTGATACATTAATAGAAATCACGAGTCAATATCCGTTATTATTTTTGGTAATCGGTATTTAAAAAAAAAGATAGGACCCAATATAGAACGAGACACGTTCTATTCCCCCTCTCCAATTTAATTTCTCTTTCAGGGTGTACGACAGAAAGATTACATCTATAGTAGTGTAGCAAGAAAGGAAGTTACAAAGCGTAGAATAGAGTAAATATTCCGAGAGGATAGAACAAAATAATTGACAAACATATTCGGCGACGATGTCACCTTAAAAAAAAAAAAATCTTGAAAAGCGAAACAGTTCAAGTTAAAGCGCTTCACTATTCAGAAACTTTCGTGAGAAATGATGATTGTTAAAAAAAAAATCTTTTGACGTTTCTGTCAATTCATAACCAGGAGAAATAAAATTTGGTACGTTTTCTTAATTAAAAAGAAGAAGAAGACGAAAATGTCAATGGTTCATTTGTTCATTGTGTGAAATGAAAGTGAGAAGAAATAGATGACGATTAAATCACAGGTAAGAACAGGAAAGCCAATAAGGTAAATTGGATAAAGTAAGTATATATTTTTCTGGTACTAGCATATATGTATATTGTATTCTTTTTCTTTGTTTTAGCATAGTGATATTCAATCTTAGTTAATAGGAAATTAATATTTTAATTCGTAATTATATTCAGTGATTTATGTGACTTGATATTAAGCAGATTTATTTTAATTTCCCGAGTAAAGTAAATAAGTGCGTTATACATATATCTATACATGTTTATAATTGTTATTATTAGTATTAATATAGTGAGCATAAGGAACGAGATTGAATTGGATTAGTGTTTGAATGAGTGACTCCGAGCTAGGCACTATACTTTTAATGAAAGAATAAATAAACAAACAAGTGTGTGTAAGTTGAGTTTCAAAGTTGTCTTGTGGATCAAAGTAATTTTATGCATGTTAGCGTAATAGACTGTGTTAGAATTAGAATCGGATGCTTTATATTCATTTCTTTTCCAATTGAAAGGGATATAATCTATCACAATAGCTGACTTTTTAAGTTTCAGATGCCGAAACTGCGCTCCGCATCGAAAGAAGAGCGAAGAAAACTGATGCTAGGAGAACAGCATTGTTCTGAATGTCAGCGTGATTTGTGGGAAGAGGATTCAGAGGCCACTGAACATAGTTTTGAATGCGTTATTTGTGGCGATATAAGAAAACGACGAAGTCAAAGAAAATCGCCAACAGAAGAAAATTCGGCAGTCCTGGTCAGAGATCAAAGAAGGAACGCAATGAATACAGGGAACATGTCCGAAGAAGGTGTCACGCCAACCAACAGTGTAGACAGCAGCACGGAACCGCCAATATGGTTCCGATTGTACGTAGAGGAGCAACAGAAAAAGGAAGAAGAGCGGCAGAAAAAGGAAGAAGAGCGGGAGAAAAAGGAAGAAGAAGAACGAGAACAGCGAAAGAAAGAACGTGAGGAGCAACAGAAAGAATTACAAAGACTGTTTAAAGAACAACAAAAAGAACAAAATGAAATGTTGGAAAAAAAGCTGAAAGAGCTAGAAGATGGATTGACCAAGAAAGCTAGAGAAATGGAAGAAAGTGTAGTGCAGCAAATTGAAAGAAAACAAGAACAGTTGTTGCAAGATGTACGGCAAATCTGTGCGAACCTAGAGGCGCAGACCAAGACTGACAAATTAGAACTACAGACTCGAATGGAGAACTTAGAGGAGTCTATGCGACAGGGACAGGTGGAAATAACAGGACAAGTAACCGCTCAATTGAACAGAATAGAAAACTTTGAAGACTCCGTGCGGCATTCGCATGAACAACTTGTGGAACAAATGACCTCACAATCAAACCTAATTGATGCACTGCGATTACGTCAGCAAGAAGATCGGGAGAAAACTGAGGCCATTCAAGATCAAGTGGATCAGTTGGCTACTTCGCTGACAACACAAATAAGTCAGTTAGTGGAACAGAGAGTGACAGATACAGAGAGAACAGCGCCTTCCACTTCTCAAGTAGCAACCGAGCCGCCACGTAGGACGCCAACGCCTCCTCCATCCAACCCATTCTTGCAGGGTTTAGGTCAGGAGAAGCAAACGTCAAATAGATCTGCTGACTCGAATGTCAGTATGAGAAGTTTCTTGCGAGCCCCTAAGATCGAAGAGTTACCTACGTTCGACCCTGACAGCGATATGGGTCTACCGTCCACATTTCTAGATAGACTGTCAGATGACTGTCGACTATATGGGATTGCACAGGAAGAACTTCTACCCATTCTGCCGCGCATCTTACGAGGCGCAGCCAAGATGTGGGTAGATAATCATTTGAATCAATTCAGATCGTTTGACGATTTCAGAAACGCGTTCCTAAGAAATTTCCAGAGTGAGGCTATAGTCCAGAGAAAACTCACTCGATTGAGGAACACCAGGTATAGGGCAGACTCCAAGAAAACGCTCCGAGAATTCTTCTGGGAGCAGGTGAAGTCGTTCCGTGAACTGAGTCCCAGCATGTCAGAGACGGAAATCCTGTCGAACGTCAAGAACATGTTACCTATCAGAGTACAAAGGCAGCTCATAGGAGTTCATCTAGAGGACACGGAACAGCTCTCTATGATCCTTTGGGATAGTGAAGAGCTGGACCGTATTGAAGTGCAGCAGAGGGACCGGAACGCCCAAAGAAATCAGAGAGGAGGAGCCACCCAGGGCCAAAAGAGAGTGCAACAAGTACAAGGACAGCGCCACAGGAACCAGGACTTTGCAAACCACCGAGAGAGACGACATAGAAATCATCCTTACAGAAGAGAATGTGGTGAACGCACTACAGGACAACAGTCGGCAAGTAGTGACGAGGATGATGGTGGCTTGAGAAGACAAGGACAACTTTCTTCGAGAGGCCAACAATCGCGACGGTTCCAGGGAAGTCCAAGAAACAGAGGTAGACGATGTGAGACACAGACCAGACGAGTTAGCCAAGTGGATAATCAGGAAGTGGCTACTCGAAATCAGAGAGGAAATTCGAGACCGTACAGCCGTGGCACACGAGGCAGGCAAAATATGAATAATGATAATATGAATGTTTCCGACAGTGCGACCCAGCCAACCGGTCAGCAGTCGGAAAACTAGAATCGGACTAGTGGTCCAGGGTTCGAGATTATGGTCAGAAAAAGCATGCCAGGAAGCAGCTTAATGTCAATGATGACGGCATGGAAGCAACTCATATTAATTGCCATGAAAATTGTGCTTAAAAAAAATACAGCATTTGAAGCGAGGATAGAAGAACCTAACAATTGCATAAAGGACTACTGCAAGAAATGAAACGAGAAATTTTTAGTATGGCATACCTCACTTGAATAACTCACCCTAGTAAAAGATGAAGGACAAACACCATGATGCTAAAGAAAATTTTATTAATCAGCGTATTCTTAAGGCAAATGTCGGACGTTGGGAAGTGAAGTCAATATGGATACAGAGGACAGATGGAAAAAGATATCCTCCAAAAGTGCGATACTTATTATTGAAACCGGCGTAGGAGACACGATTTTTGAAATGCACCAGAATGTGCCTAGAGATACAGATATGTATTGATAGAGAGCCATCGGAAGAGAAAAATTCCCGATTCGAGCTCTGGAGTGGAGTTTGCGTTTGGAGCAAGAGACTCAACGCACCCCTTCCCCTTGGTGACGATAGCTGTGATGAACGCGCCGAGCTAAAGGTTAATCAGCTCTGAGCTGCGAGCAGCCACCAAAAATTTAGCAAGTTTTAGTATATTGATGCATGCAATATGAAACATTGTCCTCAAGAGATAGTGCTCCTAATATTAAGACGTTTTATAGAAGTTTTAAAGCGCAGCCGGATAACGAACACTCAAGTGCGAGCAATGGCTTTGCCCTCGCCTGAGGAGGAAATCTGCCTCCAGAAAATTCTCTGAAAACTAATGCCACTCTTTCCTGTAGTCCAAGACGCTGAGGAATGTATAAAAAGGGATATTGTTTTGCCACCTAGAGCAGCCAAAATTCTTGCAGAAGCAGTAGTATAAGCGCCCAAATAAAATGAAAGAACAATTCCACAAGAGAATTAAAGATAATGTCATCAGATTTTCTTGAAGCATGCCCCGAAAGCTTGTGTTTGGCAGCTTGAAACTGACCAGAAACTCGACACCTGAGACTTCGCATAAAAAAAATGTAAGAATTTTCACCAAAAGTCATTAGGGATAGGATTTTCATGTAATTTCATTTTCATGTAAACTTTGAATATTTTAGGGTTAGGATTTTTATGTAATGCTATTTTTGTACTTAGAATTTGTAACACAATGCGCAACGTCACTTACACACTTTCTCTTAGGATGGAGATCTGCTTCAACTACGTTGCATCATCTGCTCCATCTTAGGAGGGGGGTAATTGTGACAGTTGCTACTACGACTCAATTAATTAGTAAATCATTTATTAGTATATTCTTTAGTGCATATTTTGAAACATCATTTTTCGTTTAAAATGAAGAATCTGTATTTCTGTTTTCTTTCAAACGCGTATTTTTTATTTGCTTTCCAACGGTATCCAGCCTTTCAGCGGTAAATGAGACACCTGAGCAACGGAACTCTTTAAAAGTCTTTATTCACCACGACCACCCACAGCCAGTAGACACACTCAAGTTCCATTGTAAAGCTAGACAGTTTGTCTAGAAAGAGAATCTTCACAATAGCTATCGTAGAAAAGAGGTATATTCGCAAGCGCATGATAAAACCGAAGGAACCACACCGGCACGATATTGCAAGCTAGAAGTCCATTAGCACATTTTAACATTTTAGGAAGAAAGAAAGAACAACGCACAAACAACAACCTATTTTGGCAATTTTAAAATTTTAAAACTGGAATTGGGAGAACATACGTTATTTTTTTTTTTTAAATAGAAAGACGGTTGCAAGATACTAAAAGAAAGGGCAGTTAAGTTTGAGAAGTGACACCGACAACACGTATACAGAGCTCACACACACACACACACACACACATACTTTATTAATTATTTTTATCGTGTTGAGCAACTATAGACAATGAAGTGCTAAACACACAGTAGTGCCGCAACGAGTTCACTCATAAAAACACTGATACAATTAAATCAAATTCCGAACGTTCTCCCAATCATACACTATTTTGCATTTATATCTACTTATAACAGAGTGCAACTAAAGTTTGATTTGTGACTGTGACCAATTGTGATAATTGTGATCAACATGTATATACGGATACATTATTTGTTAATCAGTGTATCAGTTGGATTCACCAATATTGGACTTCTATAATCACTTTGACCGAGACAACCTATGAAGAGACGCCGAGACGCCTAGATATGAGGAGGAATTTGGATGCTTCAGTTCGATGATGACGTCCTAAACATCCAGAGAGAGCCAAAGGCCTAAGGAGGAGAGAGTCAGAGATCGGCGGGTGACCATACACATCTCGGGAGTCGAACGGGATGCTGCAGTCACATGAACACAGGAACTTAAGTGTTGTAAGTGGTCATTTCGTGGTGAATAAAAGTGGTAGCTTCAACATGGGAATCGACGGGAAGGTAGGACAAAACCTTTATATTAAATTTTCAATTTGGAATTTGTTGCCACATTACCGTGGGCGAGCGCATCCTCTTACCTTGGCCAAATTCACTAATGTATCGAAACGAGAATTGAATCATGGTAATCCGGCCTTGACGGACTGAACAGTTATCTTTTATTATTATTTTTTAAAAGAAACTATAACTGAAATCGATATTTTAAAATTTATTTGTGATTAACTTTTGTCATTTTAACCATTTATATTCACACAGCTAATTAGTGTTAGATTCTGAAAATTATCTCCTTATATTCTAAATGTTAGTGTTGTTTGCTCATTTAAAGATAATATATGTAGAAAATTTTGTGACATAAAAAGTTAGGTTATTACACGACGAGATTAATGTGTCAGAAAAGCATTACTATTCAAGTATTAATTGGATGGATGATCTTTATGTTTTCATGTATTTCTATCAAAAGATTTTTTTTTATTTACCAAATATATACCCAGAAAACTCGTATTTGTCAGTTAGAAGACGAATGTAATCTGTTTGATAGATATGGGTATTTTCATTTGTATTAACAGGGTGTACCTAAATTGAAAGGCATAGAGAATAATTCTTGCCCTAAGCATGTAAATAGAGAAAAATATCATTAGAACAAAATTAACTCGTAAATAAGCAACTAAACATAAAAAAAGACATCTGTCTGCGCAAACGCCGCACAGACAGATCTTCATAATTATGAAGTAAAATATTGCGCAAAGTAAAATAAACAAATATAAGGTACCGACATTTAGAAAGAAATATTGGCCAAGTTAAGTATAAACTCTGATATCTATATATGTGTTCTAGTAATCATTGTGTATATATCATGTGACTATCTAGTATATGTGTCCAAGTATATATGTTTGTTTGTTTTCATATTACGAAGTATTTTATTATTATTATTGAATGTTATTAGTATCTTAGATCTATACACATGTGTTGAGAATTTTCAATTTAAAGTAGACAGTTAAAGTCAAATCAGTGCACTGCTCAAATCAAAGCTTTCACTATCTTTTCATCTTTAATTAATCTAAATAATAGTCATCTTGCTAGCATTCAGAATCATCTAATTTTCCCACCTTCGTCAATGATCTATTTCTCAAGCATACTTTTTTTTTTTTACTTTCTCCTTCTGTGCTTGATGAATAAAATATTGTCTTCTGGACTAAATAAATCACACATGAAAGGTTATATCAGAAAGATAAAACAATGATATCATGTACATTTATTTTTTTGGAATATATAGAATATTCATCTTTAAAAAGTGGAAAATAGAAAATATTGTTTGTAATTTATATAACAAGCAATTACAAAAAAAGGTAAACTGCTCACTGAATTCAAATCTTTGTAATTTGAAAGTATTGCCTAAGACCTATTTTTAAACAACATAAAGAAAATAAGAATCCTTCAGATTCTTCAGTCAACGTATTCCATATTTCATCTTTTATTTTATTTTAGTGACATTTGTCTCAATTCATTTCAACTTAATATGATCATGTCATTTCATTTTTTTAATTGTTGTTCAATTTAAATTTTTATTGCAAGTTTGGATAATTAAAATTTTATTACTGTTGCCTAAATTTTGTTAAATTGTCATTACAAAAACAATTCGATTTCCCAACCTATTCTAGGCCAATTAGAGAATTTTCTTATATTATTTCGAAACAATTGGGAACCTAGCTGAGCTGACCCTCACAGATACAGTTATTAGTATTTATAGTAAATTTTTCCATTCTACATTTACATAAATTTTTTTTAGCCTGATAACTAAATTAATTTATGTAACAATTTTATTTGCTTAGAGAAGTGACGGCCAGTACAGCTGTTTCCCAATAAAACTGCAATAGTGATTTTATTTCAGCCATGCAGCAAGTGAATATTCTTTTGAAATATGTTTCTAATTAACTACGCACCTATTTTCCTAGCACTCTGGAGTACCGTATGGGGAAAATAGGATTATAAGAATCGAGGCTCGTGCGGTGTACATCAGGCTTTCATGGATCAACGCACGTACCTTCAGCTTTCTGTTTATTAGGCATGTTATAACTTGCCAGGGCGGCGAGTAAATATGCAAAAACAATTTGCATATTCATAAATAGTATTAGGCGAACCCGAACATAATTTTTGTAAAATTATTCAAATTAATTTACAGAACCAAGACTGGAAATCAAATTTATCTTGTTATAAATTTGATTCCCCCAGCATTACAAATTCCGCCCCCGAACTAGGACTCGAACACCGTTACATAGAGAACAAGCTTGCTCAATCAACATCTTATGAAAAAACTTATTGAGGACTTTGCATAAAAGAAAGCCAAAAAACTATTTTTGTGAGCTCATGTTACAAAACGAGAAGGGAATTACATAGAATACCGTTATTAATAGATACTATAAATAAAAGTACTTGTTTTCTATATTTAATGTTACAAATAAATGGATGTGAAACGTGTGTAACTATCACCTTAAACTTAAATATATTACTAGAAGAATTATTTACACACAGGTGGAAGGCCCACACATAGAGTGAAGCCAATTTACATATGCGAGGGAAAGGCAATATAGACATGCGGAAAGCCAATATACACATGAGAAAAGCCAATATATACATGAGAAACGCCAATATTGCATGAGAAAAGCCAATATCACTTGAGAAAAGTCAATATACTTAATTATCTACATACAGGTGGAAGGCCCGCACAAAAAGTGAAGCCAAGCATACAACTGAAAAGACAATACACACACACAGGAGGAATCATAAAGTAAGTCAATGAAGAGGAATTTCCTTAGCCAACAGAAGAAGAGGAAGCTACAGGTTATCAAGTTAAGGGTCCGTATTTATAGAAATATTTCTAAATATGAAAGTGCCCAAGGAAGTTCTGTCGCTTTTTCACCCAGCACATTCGAATATCAATATGTCACCTAAGACGTACCTGAAAGATCAAAAATAGTCCCCATCAGCATCGATGACCTTCTGCCAACATTCTGGAAGGCCATGGATTCCATCGAGGTAGAACTTCGTAAGCCGTGAAGCGAAGAAGTTATCAAGTGCATTTTGCATCTCTTCTAGGGATTTGAACTGGCATCCTCTAACGTGATTGTACAAGGAATGGAACAGGTAATAATTAGACGTTGCAATGCCCGGGGTAGGTGTAAAAGTGTTTCCCATCCAAGACGTAGAAAGGTGTCCCGGGTCATCCTAGCCACGTGGGGATTTGCGTTGTCCTCAACAGGAGGATCCCTTTGCGATTCAGAAGTGCTAGCTCCAGAGTTTTCAGTTTTGCTTGAACACGGCTCAACTGCTGACAGTACACAGTTGCATTGATGCTCTGACCAGCTGATAGCAGTTTCCGATACACGATAGCGCGAACAGTGCACCAAACACACAGGAGGATCTTGTTCTGGTACAATGCTGGTTTCAGCTGTTTTGGAACCGGTTCATGGGATGCTAACCAATGATGCCGGCGCCGTGGACAGGACCCACTTCTCATCACATGTCAACACCCTGTCCCGAAATGGCTCCTTCCTCAGACGAGAGAGCAAAGAAACACAGGTGTCTGCTCGCGTTGCCTTCTGGCCCGAAGTCAAATCATGTTGGACCCATCGACCCAACTTGTAGTACTTCCCAAGTTGATGGAGGTGTTGCCGAATGGTTTCTCCACTCACACTGAATTGTAGTCCCAGTTCCTCAAATGTCTAGCCACTGGTCGCCTTAATTGCTGCCTGAAGATCTTTATTTTGTACACGTGTTTCTCTTCCGGCACGTGGTGGGTCTTGGAGTGTTCGTCCTTAAACTTGTTAAATCACCGCTGCAGTGTCCGCGTAGTCACGACACCCTCACCAAAGACCTGACATATCTTCCGCCCCGCTGAAGCGGCATTTGATTCCAGTTTGAACTCGTACAGCATACACGCCCTTATGACGCTCTGTGGAGATCCCTTGTAAACTCTGTTCTTACGCAAGTTCACGGTGTAACTGAACTGCCACAACCAGGTAGTATGTTGGATATACCCACACCAACAACTGACCTTTGGTTTATTTTTATTCGCATCCAACTCACGGTGTGAGGACCAATGGAACACAAACCTCCACAAAAGCGACAGAACTTTCTTGGTTACCTTTATAGCTTGTTTGAATTGTTATGTATTTGTTTTGTTTTTTCTATTACAACACTAATATTTCTTTGTTAAAATCTTAAGGACATTTCACAATAGGTCGCAATACACGTATATAACAAAGTTGTATCTTCTACAACTATGGATTTCTTACGAGGAAAATCTTGAGAATCTTGTTTTCAGTATAAGAGAGTATTTTATTTTCTAAATAAATGAGCTTCAACAACAACAACAACAACAACAAAGGTTTGAAAATTTAAGTTTTAATAAGTATTATAAATATTTAATATAAATAAAACGTAAACATTAGATTATGTTTCGATTTGTGTTTCAATTAAACGATAAAATGATTTTTAATACTTCTCACTTTGTAACTTTTGGATATGCTTCAAGTTCGTATGTTTACACAAATTTCAGTAAAAGTTATAAAATGGTGAAATATGACAAATAGTTTAAACTTTTTAAAATATATACTTTAACCTAAGATTTGTTCCAATTCCTAACATAAAGTATTTAGACTTGGGAGGAAGGGGGCGCCAGAAAAACTTCTTTGCCCCGGGCGCAATATTTCGTAGATCCGGCCCTGGCGTTCCATTCCCATCCGTACAGAAAACAGATGACGATCATTGGCTCTCCATGAATACTAACCACAAAGACAAGACATGAAAATCGTTTAACGTTCAGTGCTACCAATCTCATTAGAACAGAAATGGCGGGCATTTCAAAAGTCACGTGTTTTTAATGAGACACTCTTTAGCTTCGGTTCTGAACGAAACATTAAACTCAAATTGTGGCGTCAGCTCATTTAATTAAAAGGATCATAGACTAACATCCGGAATTAAAGGATCTGGGGACCAACAAACCCTCACAACAAGTGAAAATTTCACCTGTTGTAGGCCAAGGTAGCAAACAGGAGTAAATGCGCTTCCTCGTAACTCGTTCAAAAACAGAGATAAACCACGTGCAAGGAAAGCTAGCAACTAACGGCATGCAACAATAAACCAAATGGATGATTCAAAACCACCGAATTAGATATCACAAGATTTATTACGTTGATGCCCAATACTCATTAATAAGTACAAAATTTATTATAATATAAAATTGATTGAATAAATATTCGTCCAATGATTTCACAAAATAATGAAACATAATTTTATCACGCCGTGAAACACACGTTTCCCCTTCTTTCTTCTGTGGAAGCCCACTACGTGCTTCGTCCAGCGTTGAATAGACTGGAATAGTGATGTCGTCATTTCCTTCCCGTTACCATGGTGATCACAATGATTTTTTCTACACAAACGCGCGAAGTTAATGAAACTAAAGAGCTTATTTCTAAAAGCTCCAGATCCCTAAGTAATAAGGTAGAAATCGAAAAGTTAATGTAAGCACAATTATCATGCAATCCACTTTAAGAACAATTATAAGCAATATAAAATCCCTGACGTGTAGATTGACAAACTGTCGGCACAGAGAAAGCTGTAAAAATATATGAGTTTTAGAAAAGAGAAAAGTCTTTTAGAATAATGTTAATTCTATTGTGGCATTTACACTTCTAATGTCTACTGTTTATAATGAGAGTGCACAATATTATTTCTAAGTATATATTACAAAAGAAAGAAAAGGCTAGCCTTTAGAAATATTCAATCCAGACCATCAGTGGATATAGATAACATCTTTTGTTATATTCTCTGTCAACTTCTTCTTTTTTTTTAAGCATTTAGAAAACTACAATAATTACACATCCAATTATGAATGGTTCAGTATATATTTTAAATAACTGTTAAACAATAATCCTGTTCAAATTTGCAATAGTATATCATACTCATATTATTGAATCAAAAATTTTCCGGAATTATTTAAAGTTAATATCTGATTATGAACAGGGTGAGTACACTTTAAAGTTTAATTTAACCTAAAAAAAAAAAATGGAAATTCTCATAATATACGATATCAGAGGGAAAATTTCACAAGACATGTGAACTCGCTGATTTCAGTTTCAATGCTTGTCATGCACATAACATTATTTAACATATTTCTTTTCTAATTACCTTTTCTTCTTTTTTTTTCATTTTCAATCATAGAAATATTTAAAAAGAAACATAAGTATTTGTTCCACTCAAATGTTTGCAGTTCCGAAATATTTCATCACTGTTTTCGTTTTGCACATAGGTTCTTTAGATATTTAGGCTACTTGTTTAGAAAATAAAATGGCGATCGCCATGGCAACGAAAAGGATGTGACGTCACACTATTTCAGTCTATTCCAAGTGGACGATTCCTCTTGTTGCTTATAGATTATAGCCGCTACGTAGGCTCGCCGAATAGGTAGCAGTGTTGCCAGTTTGTATGGTGACGTCACTCGGGGTGTCTGTGTACGTCACTTGGAGAGTTCTGTAGATGAAACTACCACAAAATGAACCAACGAAGAGCACAGCTTCGTCACACATACATTAATTAACACACACCAATTGACATTCCTCTGATATAAAATAATATAAGGATTCATACAGCGACAAAAAAAAAAAAAAAAAAAAAATCCTTCACCGTGGGTGGATAAACTAATATAATGTCACATAGCCAGTAACTGATGATAAAGCTAACTATTATGGATGATTACAATGCCAATTTTTAAATTTACAAGTAGTAGGCCTATGCATAGCACTTTAGGAAAGTCTGTATCACTGTAGGCAGAAATCCAACAACGTTGGATATAATTTGCTACTTAAGATTGTAAATTTTCCATACACAGTACATAATAGGGTTGGCCACATTTTTTTGAAAAATACCTTTTCTAAAAATGAATTTTTCGAAAAAAACGATTTTTTCCGAAAAATGAAAAAAATTCGAAAAAATAAAAATCGAAAAATGACATTTTCGAAAATCGAAAAACTAATTTTTCGAAAAAAAAAAAAAGCCATCCCTAGTATACATAAGTAATAAAATAATGTGTTCTAGCAGAATACTCGTAAAGTGCATCAGATTGGCAACGAACAATAATGTATTTTTATACATCATAAAAATTAGCTTTTCTCGAATTAAAAAATAGAAAACTACGCATGTGAATTTACCTTCAAGCATGTAAATTTGTTCCACTGGAGGTGTGAGCTATCGATTGATTTTTTAAAAACAATTTTATGAACAAACAAACATTAACCTTTCAATGTTAATTTACAATTTTGGTCTGTATCTCATTTTTAAGCATATTGCATACTGTCATCTTCCTAGTGTCAGAATGAAAAAGTGTGATTAGTGTATTCCTTCCAGTGTCAGTTTCAATTTGATAGGTAAGGAAGTTATCGTACAGCGTCAATATTTAGGATTACAAAAATATAATCATTTTCTCTAAAACTATATATACAGGATGTTTCAAATTAACACCGACAACATTTGGGAGCTAATTTCTGACACCAAGATAAGACAAAAAATACAGACCAATCTCCTGGGTGCACTTATGCTTCCTTTCGTAGTTATAGGCTATCGAAAGCATGAAAAAAAAAAACGAACTTTAAAGATCCATAGCTCCAAAGCTATGGGACATATCGTAGTCGGGTCAAGACTTCACTTAGGAACTAAAATGTAACTTATCCAAAAATCCAAGTTTCAGAATCCTAAGGTACTGACGCAACAATTTTTGTAGAGGGAGTTTGAGTTGAGTTGATTTTGACTACGGTAGATCTCATAGTTTTGGAGCAACGGACCTTTAAACTTAATTTTTTTTTCGGCAGCCTACAACTCCGAAAGGAAGCATTTGTTCACCCAGGTTGGTCTATACTTTTTGCCTTATCTTGGTGTCAGAAATCACTTCCGAAACGTTGTCGGTGTTGTTTTGAAACACCCTGTATAGGTGCTCCCCAGAATTTTTTGTTGGGATGAGTCCAAGTTTCGGGGGTGGTGGAGGATGTTCAATACTACAAGGATACGTCTATAATATTGAATGGGTATTTTTCTACACCCGAAAAGACAATAAGTAATTGTAAAATACTTCTACCCATATAATGAGAAAAAAGTGTACAAATGTATCTTTAGTTAGGAAATTTTCGGGGGTCGGACTCAGTGGACTCCCAAGGGCGCCCATCAGGAGGAGCAAAGTGGTGCGCTTGCCCCCCTAGAGGAAATTGTACTTCAGAATATCAAAAATCCAATAGAATTTTTACATTAGTTACAGCAAAATTTGAAACTATTTTTGAAACGTCGCTTATACTTGCCCCCCCCCCCTTGGAAACCACAACATGGGCGCCCTTGTCTTTGGACAATTCTGTTCCCGTTACACACTAATAATATTGTAGAACTTTTACGAGTCTTTTTTTTTTGTGTGTGTGTGTGTGTTCTGTATACAGCTTAAGCCATCACCATATTTGCTTATGGTTGTCCTTAGTACATTGATCTACCTACTTGATAACAAGTACACTTGAAAGATACTATATAATTGCAAGTTAAATAAATGAAATCTCTCCTTGGAAAGTTCTAGAACTTTAAATTCCTGTTAATCTTTTTCGCTTGCATCAGATTATAAGGAATCATGATAATCCAAAACAAAATGAAAGAAAAGATTGCAGAAGAAAATATGACTCAGATCAAAATTCTCGTTACCTAGTTGCTTTGACTGACAACTTCCTTCTTAAGGCTTAACTTCGACTTTAAGATTTAAAAGGTTAAAAAAAAAAATGGTGGTATGGTGACGTCAAAATAATGAAATACAGTTCTTACAATAGTCGTTGTTAAGAGTTACTAGTAATTGTTGCAAAATATATTAACTTCAATGTTGCCGGCATTTCATCATACAGGAAAAAAATTATTTGGTTTAAGGGTGTATTAGAAGCTTATTTATCTTCAGTTATTAACGGTAAATATTAGTTGCGATATGATTGTATATGTGTGCAATGTTCTAGATTTTAGAAACAAGTAAATTCGTTTCACGTTGTAAAAATTCGACAGACTCCTAAACCATGGCGGATTTAATATTAAAAGCAGAAGCAGTGTTCCCAGATTGGGCTACAAGTAGTGGATTAGACGATTTTTTAAATGTCCTCGCTACCAAAATTTCAAATTGGGCGACACGTTACTTTTGGGCTACCTTTAATTATTTGCAGGCTATAACTCTTAAGAATACGCTACTCTTATTTTTTATACATGAAATCACAAATTACTATTTTTATATAATAAATAAGTTTTGTTTTTTGAATATTCTATTCACAATAGTTTTACTAAAACTAACATGTTTGATGCTAGTTCAATTCTGGTTTTAATAGTTTTTAATCTCTAGATCTGACCAAGGATGCTATAAATAGAGGATCTGCCCATATGTATCTTCATCCTATTAAATCGATGAAGCCAAAAAACAACCGAGCATCGGCACGTCTGATTGGCTACTTTCGTTTCCGCCATGATTGTTGGCTCAAAACATTGCGATCTTATTGGGCGGAGTGGGCAGAGTAGGGGTGGCGAAACTATGACGTATGGCTTCAAGATTTTGTTGTAAGGGCAGATCCTCTATTTTATAAGATTTTGGATCTGACAATAGTAGACTTAAGTCTGCGCTGTTGCAATATCACTGACTCTGTTGTTGTCTCAGTTAATGCCTGGGCCAGCGACGCAACTAGACTAATTGTCGCCCGGGGCAAGAACTCGCCTTAGCACTCCCCACTGACCAACAAAACCAAAACGGTTCTCGACTACACTTGATATTGGCATCATACATACCTTTCAATTTTTCTTCAAGTAGTAAAGATTGATTTCAAAATTGCAGTACATAATTTAATTTTTAGTACAACATAAAACATTAAACTAATTAGTATTTCATTGACAAATAATCTGAGAGTAGTATGCTTGATATATTCTTACAGTCTTATCATAACTGCATATCACATTTTTTAAAATTATATCGGAATGTGCATATGTAATGAAATGAATCTTTAAGTTTTACGTCCCATGGTTATGCCAGCTAGGCTAAAGGAGACTGTGATGATGAGAAATGAATGAAATGGTGGAATGAAGAAAGTTGAAGCAAACGGAAGAATCCTGAGGAAACCCACGCCCACGCTGTGTGTCTACCACAAAGGTAACTTGGCGCGAGCTGAGATAGAACCCAGGATCACATGCACCAAAAGTTAATACTCTAACACTGAGCCACCGCGGCCCTCTGTGCATATGTGTAGAATGAATCAACAGTCTGTTGTTTTAAATATAATATATAATTATGACAAACAGTCAACCTGTTGTCTCGAGTATTATACTCGAACATTTTGCAAATCTCTTAAATCGATGTAAGCAGTGTTTCTTCCAGACATGTTTTTGGGGCGGCACTGCTAACCTCCCCCCCCCCCCGGAGGTGACCGAAATAATATGTCTATAGTGTAATAATAAATAGAATAGTACCAGTAAGAGTGCTCCCCAGAATTATTTTTTCTGAAAGAACGACTGGATGTAAGTTAAATGAAAACACAAATAGCTGGAACTAAAATTAACTTTTCCGGATCTTTTGATTGCAAAGATTTTTACAATGTCCTCAAAAGATAGCTTTCAGGGTAATTTGTGATACGATCCTAAGGTTGGTGAGTCGTTCTTGTCCTGCTGTTTCTGAGGTAGTTTTTTTTTTATGATCTTTAGTTTGGAAAAACTCCTTTCCTTGTTTTACAGTGAAAATAAATATTTCCCCAGTTTTGCGTTCCCCAATCCGGTGCCCGGGGCACAATTCCTGTTTACCCTCCTGTTAGTTACGTCACTGGACATAACTAATACTTATGCGGAGCTGTGTAAACATGAACATTGCATATTTAATTGTGATACTGTATTGTCCATATTAAGATAATCTGTAAGTGGACTTACAATAACTTCGAAAACTATGCCTTCCAGAAAACGAATTTAGCAAATAAATTAAAGAAGTGAAGAATAACAATGACTGCACATACCGTAAACGTTGTAAAATGTATTTCAGTGTCCACAAAACTGACTTAAGAAAACATGTCTCATTGAAAATCAGAAAAAAAATGCCCATTTTATATTATCACCGTCTGCCCAATTCACTGTATACTACAGTTCTACAGCAGTTGGCGTAGTATGAAGTCCAAAACTGCGATCGCCGCCTGACCATTGCCAATCCAAACATCTGACATCTAATATGTTATGTCTGTGCTACAAATAGTTCAAATCCTCTACTTTTGGGGCACAACCTTGCTACTTTTTAATTTTCAAATCTGGCAACACTGACCAGAAGTACTACATACTCTTCTTGCTGATTTAATGGCTGGCACGCATCCCTTCGGTGCACATGGTTCCGAGTTCAACTCTCGGTCAGAGAGTGGTTTGAAATTTTAAAGGGATTGCGGTGGCTCGGATTTCACTGTAAACTACCTAGGTATAGGTCCACATCTCAGACAGTCTCGGTGCTGAAAAGGAATTATAAATTTCAAACCAATCAATCAAGTAGCAGATCTATCACTTCCGGTTCCAATAGGGCGATATTTACTACTTATTACCCTTTCCGGTTTCAATAAGCTAGAATAAAAGCTAGGATGGAATCTATTTTCGAGATCCTTATCGGAAAAAAACTGCCGCCTTCTTTTTACCGTTTTCACTCCCTATAAGAACCGGAAGTGGCAGTAGATTTCAACTACTTCCGATTTTAGTAGTTAGATAACAATTGAAGCCGGAACCCTATTCTTTGTATGATGAATCCATTGTAGAAAACCGGTTCTTGCTATATACTAACCGTCCTATCTCTTTATTTATAATGACCAACATTGAAAACCGGAAAGGGTTGAGATCTACCACTTCCGGTTTGACTAGAGAATTTAAGAGAGGAGACGAAACTTATTCTTAGGACACTGAATCCATTTTTTTAAGAATATTTCTCGCGGTTTATTACCTTTTTTTTCCCTTTGATACCTGTCGACAGACAGACGAACCGACGGACGCAACCGTTCTATGAGATTTCCTTTTTCTCACTTACAGCAGATTTTGGAAGTCTATAAACAATCTCCTGCATCTCACGGTGATGAATAGAAAACACATCACTGAAATATTACGGGAAAATGGTAAGGAAATATTATGCCTTAAATCTGTTACTAAATAAGGGGGAAATTATGCCTTAAATCAGTTAGTAACTAAGGGAAAAAATATGCCTTAAATTAGTACCTAGGGGGAAAATTATGCCTTAAATGAGTTAGTAACTTAGGGGAAAACTGTGCCTTAAATCAGTTATTAACTAAGCGGAAAATTATGCCTTAAATCAGTAATTAAGGGGAAATTATGCCTTTAATCAGTTAGTAACTAAAGGAAAAAATATACCTTAAATTAGTTAGTAACAAAGAGAAAAAATATGCCTTAAATCAGTTAGTAATTAAGGGGAAAATTATGCCTTAAATCAGTTAGTAACTAAGGAGAAAATATGCCTTAAGTGTTAGTAACTAAGAGGAAAATTATGCCTTAAATCAGTTAGTAACTAAAGGGAAAATTATAACTTAAATTAGTTAGTAACTAAGAGGAAAATTATGCCTTAAATCAGTTAGTAACTAAGAGGGGAAAATTATGCCTTAAATCAGTTACTAACTAAGGGAAAAAATATGCCTTAACTGTTAGTAACTAAGAGGGAAATTATATCTTAAATCAGTTAATACCTAAGGGAGAAATTATACCTTAAATCAAATAGTAACTAAAGTTTGTTGAAGTTTAACAACTCTTTCCAGCACTGAGGCTATATCAGAAGTGGATCTGCAGTTTAAGGTGGAATCTGAAGGAGAAAAAAACATTATCATCGAAGAATAAACTATCGTCTGCGGTTTTCGCATTTATCAACAAAAATCACACCCCACATTGTAAGGTTCTTAATTAAATTATTTATTTATGAAAATGAACATTTTTGTTTCATTTTTCTTTTCTTTTCTTTCTTTCTTTTTTCCAGAAAATGGCGGCAAAACCTCACCTTCAAGAGTGATTACCTACTTCTGTGGACCTTTCCGTGAGGAATAATTTATGCCACATTGCTAATGAAATATTTTTTTTATGAAATTCAAAGAAAAATCTTATGAAGTCGTTTTTGAGAAAGTCGTAAAAAAAAGATAGTATCCATTATGAAGTTTTTCGAGAAGAATGACTTATTCCATACTGTAATGTTGATAATTAAAAAATGTTTATTTATAAAATATGAACAAAATCATTTGCAGTGGCGGCTTTAGCGGGTAGGCTGGGTAGGCACGTGTCTATCCAAAAATTTTGAAAAATATATAAACTCTAAAAGATACAATAAAAAATACATATATTTTCCACTATTTACATTAATGGTAGATAATTATTTAACAAATAGCATCAACCACTACTGTAAAAGTAATTTCCTACTGCCGTTAATAAATCGAATGTGTATATGTATCCATAAGCGAGGGAGCGAGTCTACCCAAAATTAAAATCCTAAAGCCTCCTCTGATCACTTGTATTGTTGTCTCGGAAAATACAAGGAGAGAGAAAGACGAATTCATCTTTAAAAGTAAACTGAAGTCTAGACTTTCCTCCATTAAAATAATTTATACAATGTCCGGATTGTTAATGAGATATTAATAGATGAAATACAAACAAAGCTTTTAGATCCATTTTTACACGTTAATGTTCTTTTCTCTCTCTCTCCCCCCCCTTTTTTTTTTTTTTACAATGAACATGTTTTGCTTAGTGTGTAGTTTAAATCAAATTGAAGAAAATAGCAGTTTATATTATTATTATTATTATTATTATTATTATTATTATTATTATTATTATTATTATTATTATTATTATTATTATTACTGATCATGCGCTCTCTACACAGCCCATCATTCATATATTAGAATGAATCTCCTTGTCATTCCTCACAACATCTGTACATGTCCCTTTACAGACACAAATGAAAGACATCTTGATAAAAATCGGCAAGAGATACCATAAAGGGGAGCTTAATGTCTCGCACCGTCTGCAAAATTTGAGTCAACTTCCAATTGGAGTTTCTAATTCAAGTACCATCAGTGTTTTCTTTCTTCCTACAAGCAGTATGTAATTAGCAAATACATTACACACACAATTAATTATAATGTCAGTGATATATGGTGTTCATTGGGCAAAACACACCAAACCAGTAGCGTAGCCAGGATGTGTGTTTGGGGAAGGGGAATGCTGTTATAGGTACATATAGAAAAATTACAAACAAAAAATATATAAACATAAAAATATATTAAAAATTACAAACATCAAAGTACCAAAGTACATTGTCGGACCTCTTTGGGGGGCGGGCCCTCTGCCCCCCTTGCTTACGCCACTGCTCCAAACAATAAAGATTCATTTTAGACTGGAGAAATGGTTATCTTTAGGTTTTCATTATCATTTGGGCATGAAGCAAACGCCTGAAAGATACACTACTCCCTTATACAATAATGTGATGTTGGAATGTATAACTCGTAGGATGATACTTTTAAAAAAAAAATTCAACAATTCCAGTGTACCCCTAAAAAAATGTAATAAAGAAATAACGGCGATTAGAACGGGACAATCTACACAAAATTTGGAATCGAGCAATAAAAACGGCACGTTTCTAGCATTTGTGGTTTTCTCGAAAAGATTGGAGACAAACATATAAACTTTTCTTTGGAGACAAACATATAAACCTAGCATTTTAATATATAGACTAGCTCAATCTGCGCTGTCTACTGAGCGCATTGTTCTGTTATGACCATGAATCTTGTTCTCACTGTGCATGTCTTCTTACTCACACAAGTAAAGGATAGAAGACTCACAAAGGAAGTGAATTGCTATGTATAGATGTTGGAGTGAGTTTGTAGCAAATTTGTAGAAGTAACACGATATCAAGTGGAAGTATTTGTTTCTAATAAATCCATATCTGTCCGAGTATGCACCATTGCGTCTCTTGAGGCCTTTGAAGTTGCCAGCAAGCAATAGGTTTTGCCATTTAGATTTAAGCCATGCGCCTGTAATGTCCGTCAACCCGCCATACGTAACTTCTCTACTGGTTGCCTAATACCGTAGTTTCAGCCTGCAACAATGTTAATCTTATGGGTTCAAAACGGCCCCTAAAATGTTGAATAGAACAATAACGGCACGGTTTTTGAAAATTTGAATGAACACTTTACAATCTACACAAATTTGGAATGGACCAGTGAAAACGGCATGTTTCTAGTACTTGTGGTTTTCGAGATCTCATTGTCGAAAGAATTGGATTCAAACATATAAACCTAGCATTTTAATATACCTACTAACTGAACCTGCTCTTTCTACACAGCGCATCATTCGCATATAAACATAAATCTCCTTCTCATTCCTCACAACATATGTACATGTCCCTTTACAGACACATGTGAAAGACGTCTTGATTTTAAAAAAAAAATCGGCAAGGGGTATCATAAAGGGGAGATTTTTTCGATTATTTTTTCTCAATATCTCGCACCGTTTGCAAGACTTGAGCCTAGTTCCGTTTGGAGTTTCTAATTCATGTATGACCAGTGTTTTCTTTCTTCTTGCATGTAGTATGTAATAAGCAAATACATTACATATACAATTAATTATAATGTCAGTTATATATGATGTTCATTGGGCAAAATACTCAAAAAATAAAGATTTATCTTAAGACTCGAGAAATGGTTATCCTTCCTTTTTCACTATTATTTGGCCATGGAACAAACGCCTGTGACATATACAACTCCAATATACAACATTGTGGTGTTGGAATGTATAATACATAGGATATGATGCTTTTTTTTTATTTCAACGCTTCCAACGTACCCTTAAAAATGTAATAAAGAAATAATGGCCATGTTTCTTTAATATTCAATTAGAACAGGACAATCTACGCAAAATTTCCAATCGATCAGTAAAAACGTCATATTTCTAGAGCCTGTAGTTTCCGAAATCTAATTGTTGAAAGGAAGGCCACAAACATATAAACATATTTTAAAAGAACTCGGAAGATGGAAGCACAACTCACGGGTCACATGCATTAAGTTTACAGAAGGCTTCTTAAAATACAAAGGCTTTGAACAATAATTTTATATCATAAACTTTATGAAAAAGATATAGTTAACTAATTTAGACTATTTAAAGTACAAATACTTAAAATGTTTCTCTCTGTTAAACGTGAAATCACACATAACCGTAAATGAAAGATTTCAAAGCTAAAGTTATAGGTTGGAGCTCAGGCGCTTTTAATTGCTATTATAGCATTTTAATAGATAGATGTATAGATTAATAATAATAATAATAATAATAATAATAATAATAATAATAATAATCCATCCCTTATTTTTGGAAACAAGAAAATTTGAAAGTCCCTCTGGATAATCTCATAAAATATTACTTTAAAATTTAAAGTTACGACCCTTAAGCGTTTGTGTACATATATCGGAACAAATATGTGTATGAATAAACATCCACTTTTTATTTTATTTATTTATTTATTTATTGCATGTAGAAATCATGAGACACCTAAATTCGGCGAAACCTTCATGATCACAACAATTCCTTCTCTCTTATCGTAGCTCGAAAGTTTACAAGAAAAAAACTGAAATTAAAAACATGAAAGTGTCTAGTGGAAATATTTAATGTTTAAAAGGGCGTTCGTTATCTTTTTTTTTTTTTTTTTTTTAAAAAAAAACATGTTTCGAGTTATCATCTTTAGATAAGACAGTGTAAATCTTGTATATTCTGTCTTTTTTTTTTCATTTTTTTTTTAAATGCTGTTATCACTCATTATCTAGCACTCAATGATACACGTTGTTAGGTTTTAGACTGTCTTTTTACAGAGCTATTAGTGCGGTTGACGGAGGAAGAAGCAAAATCACCTGAATCATTCACTTGATTCACAAAGAAGAGACTCTGATTCTACAGGTAAACTTATTCTTGGTAATTAGTGAATGAGATCGAAAAAAGAGCCATGTTGAAGTCTCTGTCATCAATCAAGGACAATATCCATTTTAAATCATCAATTACTGTAGACAATGGAATCTTTAAGTTACATTACAGAGCGACAACAATATTTCTGTTAGTAGCCACGATTCTTGTTTGCAGCCGAGAGTACGTTGGTGAACATATCCAATGCATTCATGACAAAGGAATCGCCGAAAATGTCCTCAAAACGTTTTGTTTTTTCACAAGTACATACACCGTACCCAAACACTTCAATAAGTCGTCTGAGCAAGTAGTTCCTCACCCTGGAGTTGGGCCATACACAGAGGAAGATGAAATCACCCATCATGCCTATTACCAGTGGGTTCCATTTGTGCTCTTTTTGCAAGCCATTATGTTCTACGCACCTCACTACATTTGGCGGAAACTAGAAGATGGGCAAGTGGGACATTACGTTGGTGGATTAGAATACGTTGTTATGTCTTCGTTGGACAAAGAATTCAAGTTTAAGAAAGATTCAAAAGATAAAGATGACACTGTTATTCCATCCAAGAAAGGCCGAGACGAAAAACTGCAGCTTCTAACGAAAGTATTTGTTGAAAGGTTACACGACTATCGTAAATGGGCGTTGTGTTTGGTGTTCTGTGAAATTTTAAATTTTATCAATGTAATCGGTAATATCTATTTCACAAACGTCTTCCTCGGTGGGGTGTTTTTACAATACGGTCCTGAAGTAGTCCGATTCATTGAAAAGAACCCTGAGGATCGATCTGACCCAATGGACGTTGCTTTCCCCAAAGTTACCAAATGCATCTTCCATAAATTCGGTCCTTCTGGAACTCTTCAGAAGCATGACGCCATATGTATCATGGCTCTGAATATTATCAACGAAAAGATATACGTTTTCTTGTGGTTTTGGTTTGTAATTCTCTCTGTTTTAACAGGTCTAGGGCTACTTTGGAGGTTCAGTTCCTTGATTTTAATGTGTTTCAGTGATCGGTACAAGAAACTGTTTCTACGTAGAATAAATCCAATGGATTATAATTCCAGAAACATTGAAAGTGTGGTAAGTCACTGTGATTTTGGTGATTTGATGTTTCTAAGTTACGTCACACGCAATATGCATAGTTTGGTTGCTCGTAAATTCTTCAAAGCTTTGAACACTGAATTGTCAGGCGACACCACTGATTCATTGCTAAAGAGGAAACCAGAAGATGACGATGATGATATATAAACAAACTAATTTATTGATTTTGGGTTTAAAAATAAATAATGTTTTAAGGTGTTTAATATAAAAGTATGTGTAACATAAGCTTTTTTTTTTTTTTTTTTTTTAAGGTTAGTTACGGAAGTATTTCAAGTGCATTTTCTTTCTTGTGTGAAACGATGGGGAACTCAAGACAGTATATTATTGCACTATTTTACTGGGAAACCTTAATTTCTTTATACATGTAAGGAATGTTTGCTGTTTGTCTCGAGTTGCTGGCATTTAAACTGAAAAATTTCCCACTTAGATAGGAGATGGTTCCAGTGGCGTGTCATGAGGGCGAGCGGGACGACGGCCCCGTGCGCTGAAGTAAGGTGCTGCAAAATTCGGGAGGAAAAAAGAAAAGAAAAGAATGAAAAAAGAGAGAAAAAATACTTGGAATATTCTAGATCAACACAAGTATTTTTCAATCTAATATTTGATTTGCATGTGAACATATATAAAATTGAAGGAAAAAGGTAATGAAAAGTGCTGAAAATCAAGGAAAAGTAGGGTTTAATTTTTGAAAATTTTCTTACGCTTCGTGCCAACCATTGTGGCGGACCGCGGCTACTCTGTCGATCTCACTCATATGTACAAGGGCGCCATCGTATTCTCTCGCCCTGAGCGCTAATTTTCCACGGCACGGCACTGGATGGTTCAAACTTTAAAAGTTCTTCTAGCACAGACGCTAATGATGGAGGTGAAGAGGCTGTAAGCGAAAGTAGGGTTCATCTCTTGTGTGAGGCTGGGCCCGGTTTCATTCTCGAGAACAAGCAGTCAATACTATAATTATCTTCAACCGTTCAACATAAATACAAGGAAATATATAAATAACTTATACAGTCATACAAATTCCAACGAAACAATAGAAAAGTTTCTAATAACCTTTTCTTGTGATAGCACACTTTGTACTGAATTAGAAAAATATGAATGTAAACATACGTATATTAAGAGATATTACAGTGATTGTTACAATATAGGAAATTGTGTCAAATGCATTGTTATCACACCGATAGCATTGCTGTTGCACCAACTATCTCTACAATAAGGAAAAGAACTATAAAGAATCGTATAATGACATAATAGGTGGGTTCTGGAGATCAAAAGATACAGCGCTATTTACGCAAAGAAATGAGAGTTATATACTTGTATTTATCTTTCGAAGATTCACTTGCAGACGAAAAGACCTCTAAATCTAATCTATTTTTAAAGTAAGGAAATGACTACAAACATACATACTTTAAGACTGCATCTTACCTTGGAAGTAAGTATTTTATTGTTTTAATATCAATTGATCTAAAACTAAGATAATTACATTATTACTAACATTACGATAAGGGAAACGTGTCAAGAAGAAAACGTTCATTTTTATTGCGGTAAATAGTAATAACAATAATGATTTTAAAAAAGCAGGGTGGGATCAACGTGAAATTGACATAAAATTGAATTGCATGGAAAACGTTACTCGTGTGTATACAATAGCTGCCTTGAGCGCCATTTTGAATCTTGAATACAACTATTGAATGCATCATGTTACATGTAATAGAATTGTCAATTTAAGAGAGGAGACCATTAGCAAAAGATTTTTATCTTGAAGCACTAAAAATTTGAAAGACAATTGTGCTAATGTAATGATTTTTTCTCTTATCCATTTCTCCTATTTTTTTAAAAAAATATGAAGATTCAAAATGGCGGTCATAATAACCGTATACTTCAGAAAATTAAACCCTTCTCTTCAGGGTATTCCAAAAATATGGCACAATAATAGGAAGAGTTATGTAGAACATGTTTAAAATTCATAAAGCTGAGATTCAGCCGCCATTGCTAGTAACCTATTAACTCTTGGTTACCAATGGTGAAATCCATATTTTGAAACCATGTCAGACTCTAAAAAAAAAAAAAAAAAAAAAAAAAAAAAAAAAAAAAAAAAAAAAAAGCACAAGCCGTAGAATATCTGCTTCATTATATGGTTCCAGAATTTCACGAAACCACGTATTTAGTATCAGTAAGCAGGGGGTTATTTATCCAGGATGCAACGTGGGCCGAAACTCGGGATAGTAATGTTTGGGGAGGCCGGAAGTTTTCTTGGACCACTTTGTTCTTTATATTTCCGTTCCCGAAAACTGGAGAAATTTGGCGGTAAAAATTGATATACAGGAGCAACATTTTCTAATGCCCCAGGGAAATAAAAATGTTAAATACAGTCTTGTCAGTAAGTATTTATTTGGAAAACATAACTCTATGTAACTTTTTAAAAAATATTGAGCCTAACATTCGCCATGCTTATTCAGAATTAAGTTATGAATTACATCTCAGTTAGATGATATATGATTAATATCTAACCGAACACTGGAAGGTTGGTGATTAATGCTATATAAATAGTACGAGCTGAAATCCATTTCACTGATTAATTTGACAGAGAATTTACACGATTTTTCCCTCCATTCCATAAGGAAATGTCGGAATCGTATCTATTGATCGTAGCCAACTTCATTCTGCTATTATTATTATTATTATTATTATTATTATTATTATTATTATTATTATTATAGAAATCAAAGTACTTTCACAAACCAATCTGCAAGTTTGCTCGAAACAGAATAAAACGTGTTAAAAAAAATGAAATGAAATCTTTGAGTTTTACGTCCCACGATTATGCTGGTTAGGCTAAAGGAGAAATGGTGGAATGAAGAAAGTGGGAGGAAACGGGAGAAACCCGAGAAAACCCACGCACACGGTGTTTGTCCAGTACAAAGTTCACTTAGCGGGGGCTGGGATCGAATCCAGGACTCCAAGCACCAGAGGTGAACGCTCTGCCACTGAGCCACCGCGCCCCCCCCCCCAAAAAAAGTGTTAAAATGAAAGGTATTTATGTATTTCTAGAATAATATACCGGTACTATACAAAAAAATATGCAGTGGCTAAGCGAACTATAATTCTTTTTGTGCTAATTTAAGAAATCGGCAAGACATTACGGCGTATGCAGCTTACTTTAGTTCCTTCCTGCCTGGTGTAGTGACTAGTACATTTGGCTTTAGCTCACAAATTCATGGCTTTCATTCTGGGTGGGAGAGCATCAAACAATACATTGGTTCAAACCCCTCTTTAAACTGTAATTCGCGTCGTAATGTTTGTCTCCTAATGTAAAAAAACATAAATTGTAAAAAAATCGATTCAATTCTTTCACTGTATAAGCTTTGCTTTAGTAGACTTAAATCCGACTTAAACAACTCGCTGAGCAATACAGTACGTTTATTGTAAAAATTATCTATTTTCTATTTAGTAATAGACCAACTATAATCTATTTACTAATAGATCAACCATAATATATTTCGAAGTCGGCATTTAATGTTATGGAGCATGGTAAATATATGGTGTAGATTCAGTTTAGGTCTGCATAAGTTTTGTATTTTTACCGTTCAAAGTAGATACTTCAAATGAAAGATAAATATCTTAAGTGATCTACTATTCAGAAACCTACAACTGATGTGTTATCTAAGATAAAGTTTCATCTAATGAGAAGATGGAGAAAGTAGTTTGACTCTTGTTTTATGTGATTTTATGTTCCACAGATGATAGAGACATTCTTCAATAGAACACAATCTTGTAATGTTATCTAAAAAGCAGACCGAGGTCTTTCTTTTTTAAAAGATATCTGTACTCAAAAACTTTCTATCTAAAATCAATATTTCGAGAGAATTGTCCTTCAAGATGTCTAAACACAAGTGGTTGTAAACTTATTGTTTTTTTGAATGGAAGATGGACAGAACGACTATAGTGACCAGTGGCGTAGTTAATTTTGTTTGGAAGGGTGTATGAGTGAAACTATTCATTATTTTTTTTGTAAAAAGAAATTAAAAATGTTATTTTGATTATTTTTCATGATAAAAAATACATGTAGCAATGTCTATTGTGATATGTTGAATATATTTGTCGTTATTCCAGTAAAGCTAGCATGCAACCTTTTTGTACTACACAAAAATTGTTATAATGTTTTCTTAATAAAAATATTTATTTTTTGTACACATTACTGCTTTTATTGCAGGGGTGCTCACAAAGGGGGGCTATGACGCAAACTGCGTCATTGAAATATTTTAGAGGGTTAAAAATCTATATAAATATGTTTGAGGGGGTGTAAAAATTAATCGAAAAGATGATTTTTTCATGGAAGAACACCTACGGATAGACAATTGGTGGGGGCGTTATGGACATAAGGGGAGATGGGCACCACTGTTTATTGTAAAGGATGTCCCATAGAGAACGCAACTTTTGAAATGCCCTCCATTTCTGTTCTAGTGAGATGGCAACACTGAACGTTACACGATTTTCATCTGTTGTCTTCGTGGCTAAATAGCAAGGATGTTATAAAATAGAGGATCTGCCCATTCGTATCTTTAACTTATGAACTCAATGAAGCCAAAAAAAACAACCGAACATCGTCTGAGCCTTCACGTCTGATTGGCTACTCTCGTTTCCGCCATGATTGTTGGCTCGAAACATTGCGATCTTGGTGGCGCGGAGCGGGCAGAGTAGGTGTGGCGAAGCTGTGATGTATGGCTTCACGATTTTGTTGTATGGGCAGATCCTCTATTTTATAACATCCTTGCTAAATAGCGCATCATGATCGTCATCTGTTTTCTGTTATAGGTAGGACTGAAGCGCCTCACGACGAGGGAATCAGTATGTTGTCATAGTGAAAACTTATTTACAAATGTGGTGAACGTTGTGCAGAGATTGGTTAATGTTTGATGATGACGCGCCATTCGTTGCTTCGTGACTACTAACCACAAATAAGACAACAGATGAAAATCGCGTAACGTTCAGTGTTGCCAAATTACTAGAACAGAAATGGCAGTCATTTCAAAAGTTGCAAAAGTTCTTAATGGGATACCCTTTATCATCCTTAATATTATTTTTCCATTCGTTTTAAATTAATTAATTATATGTCCTATTAGTGTTGCCAGAAATTTTAAAGAGAAAAATGATTTTTCTCTTTATTTTTAGGGAGAAAATGGAAGAAATGTAATCATGAGAATTTACATATGACAAAAGTATGTGCTTTCACATATTAAGGCACAATAATTTTGATCGAATTCTGGGACAGTTTGACTAAAAACAACTGCAACACATAAAACACCAAAAGTATATTACAAGTTCCTCTGGGAGTCCATGTGACTCTGAGTCCACGTTAAGCCATAGGTCCTCGTCTTACATAACCTCGGTTTTGAAAGAGACCTTATACTCAAATTAAGGACGGTTAAATGTTAGGTAAAGGAACTACATACGTAAAATAAAGATTTGCTAAAATCAATAAAGGACGGTTAAACATTAAGTAAATGAAGTATATAGTTATAATAAAGATTTCCTAACATCAATAAAGACGGTTGAACGTTAAACAAATTAAGTGTGTACTTATAATAAAGATTTCCAAAAATCAATAAAGGACGGTTAAACATTAAACAAATTATAAGTGCGTATTTATAATAAAGATTTGCTAGAACCAACAAAATAACGGTTAAACTTTTAAGTAAATGAAGTATGTACTTATAATAAAGATTTGCTAAAATCAATAAAGGACGTTAAACATTAAGTAAATGAAGTATGTACTTATAATAAAGATTTCCTAACATCAATAAAGACGATTCAACGTTAAACAAATGAAGTGTGTACTTACAATAAAGATTTGCTAAATCAATAAAGGACGGTTAAACATTAAGTAAATGAAGTATGTACTTATAATAAAGATTTGCTAAAATCAATAAAGGACGGTTAAACATTAAGTAAATGAAGTATGTACTTATAATAAAGATTTGCTAAAATAAATAAAGGACTTAATCAAATTTTGGTTTATTAAACATTACTAATATTCAGTGTTTCTTTTATATTAAGTTTTCGAATCCAAAGTAAAATTCCCTGTTCATTTTAGATCAATTAGAGAAGCTACAGGAATATAAGTATTCATTCTTAGGGACACGGCTAAGCGAACCATCACTACTATGATAAAATCTGTGTTTATTTTGAATTTCTGCAATTAATTTATCTTATTGGATTTATTTGTATCAATGAAAGTTTATTCATACTTGAGTGACAGTTAGCTTAGTCGTTCCCGGTAATTGAAACTTAGAGCAAGATATTTCATTTACAGCCTTGCAGCATATCAGTTGTCACATCCCAGGGATTAATTTACATACTAAATAACTTAGTCACTATCCTCCTAAAGACCTGGAGTACTGTGGAAAGATGGGTCTTCACGCATCAACTTTGTGGTGGACAACATTGTGACCGTGGGTTTTCTCGGGGTACTCTTGTTTCCTTTTGCATTATTCCACAAATTATTCCATCATCATTCACTTCCCTTCCTCCCACCAGTCTCCCTTACCCTAACAAGCATAATCGTGGGACATTAAACTGTAAGGTTTGGTTTTCCTTTACTACTTCCGGTTTGTAACACACTTCCATCATTGAACTCGATTTTTCCTAACCTTTCACCCGTTTACATTTTGGTCAAACTTGCTGGTGATCCATCAAGTAATTCTTGAGTTTTTTTATCACCCGGACGGATGGACAGATAGACAGATAAGGTAAATATATAAAGGAATGTGGATAAACCAAAATTCTTTAAAATAAACTTCTTTCCGGAAAAAAATTTGCAAATTTTCCAGAATTTCTCTTCAATCTACGAAATGTAATATGCAGGAAAAATTTTTGCAAATTTTCCAGAATTTCTACCCAATTTACGAATTGTGACTTGCCGGAAAATTTTTTGCAAACTTTCCAGAATTTGTCCTTAATTTATGAATTGTGATATACAGGGAAAAAAATTGCAAATTTTCCAGAATTTCTACCCAATTTACGAATTGTAACTTACCGGAAAAATTGTGCAAACTTTCCAGAATTTCTCCTTAATTTACGAATTGTGATATATAGGAAAAATTTTGATAACTTTCCAGATTTTCTCCTTAAATTACAAATTGTGATATATATATAGGAAAATTTTGCAAATTTTCCAGAATTTCTCCTTAACTTACGAATTGTAATATACAGGAAAAAATTTGCAATTTTCCAGGATTTCTCCTTAATTTACGAATTCTTATATACAGAAAAAAAATTGCAAATTTTCCAGAATTGCTCCCCAAATTACGAATTGTGATACGTATGTGTATGATATGATTCAACAGTCTGATTCATTGTTGAATTCAATGAAAAATGAACTATAAATATGAGATAATTATAGTATACAAGCATGAGCTTCCGAAATGAATTTATTTTTTTTTAATATTTCAAAAATGGCTAATACTTCTATCTTCATAAGCATTAATCATACGACAGTGAAATTTGGGAAATCTATCTAACTATATATCTATGTGGATATACAGTATATTAATGATAACAAATACGAACAGGTAATATTTTAAGGGAAACTTTCGTCTAAGTACAGGCAGGCGATGCCCCAGTAAGGGCGCTCTAGAAAAGATACAGTGTTTTCGGGAAAATTCTCAGGTTTCTCCCGAATTGCTCCAAATTTTGCCTTCGTGATACGTGTGTGTAGTATCATTCAAAATTTTAATTCAATGTGAATAAAATTACGTACGAATTACCAAAGTAAGATAATTAGGATATGAGCAGAGCTTTCTAAAGTGCATTTCACATTGTTTTTCACCAAGTTCACACTACACTTCACTTCATACATACTACCCGTATTTCAATAATACGAATAATTTCACGAGGCAAGGGCATATGTTATTTTTAGCTTCCGTATGCTTACGCCGGAAATACCGGTAAAAGAAGGGCTGCAGTGGACATAGTTCAGAAAGAGAGAAATATACTGTACTAGTTAGAGCATTATTTTAGAGACACTGCCTTATTCGTCATGGTAGAGGGTAAATGAGGAAAGAGAAGAAGCAGATTAGAGGAAATAAGTGGCCATCTTTACATCATAACGAAAAGATTGGTTGAGGAGCGTATGAATGCATGGTTTATTTCTTTACATGTACAGTTCAAGATACACCACTTTCGCCATTTTACACTGAAACGTGTAACAATAACAAAAACGCCTGGAATACCGCTTGTCGTGAGATCAACGAAGTTAAGCAGTGCAGGGTTTGGACTAAGAAAAGATGGATGACCGTTCGTACTCATCAGGTGAGGCGCCCACCCAGTGTCGTGAGGACAATTGAGGAACTGCTTTAAAAAGGCAGAAACTTAGCAATAACGCCGAGAGAAGACGATATGCTTACCACATATTGCTCAAACACATGAGTGCCAAAATCCTGCTAATGCAACCTGGTTCTTTTTATACTTGTTGCGCCAGGAGTTAAGTTTTTTTTCTTCTAAAATATAACATAATACAGAGCGTTCAAAAAGTCTCTATACACCTGAATCGTGGGGGTGGGGGACATTTGGAGGCTCATGGGAGACATTTCCAACATTTGCTGTGAAAATGTGTGTTAAAATGTGTGTGTATATGCTACGCCCTGTACACAGTGCTTTTATGCCATAAAATATAATAATTTTGAGTAAAATAATTTTCTCGTTGCTTTGAATATGTGACAATTCATGTGTATAGAGACTTTTTGAACGCTTTGTATGAACAAAAACGTATTCAGTATAATTTGCTACAATGCAGATCGGAAAACTCTTTCAGGGGTTTATGGTAAGTGGAAGTCTGTTGAATTCAGAAGGAAGTCTGAGTAGAAGCAACTTTTGAAATATTGCAAATCTGAACATGGAATATAGACTGGTTGTCTACGAGAAAAGGGTTGAGACGTGTTTCGTCTTGAAACCATGTAGTGTAAATATGATGTCTCATGTCGGAAAGTGTATATTTTTCTATTGTAAGAGCTGTCTCTCGTCTTGTCTTTGTTGCGTGGTGCTCCGGGCTCGATTCTCGGCAGAAGTCTTGAGATCTGAATACATCACGGTGGTTCGGACTCCACCTTAAATTGAAGGTCAACATCCCATATAGCCTGCATGCTGAAGAGAAACGCTATATTAAATTTCAACAAAGCGTCTCGTCTTGTAGGTATCCCTACTACTTGCAAAAGGTTTTCAATTTGCTTCAATTCACCAGCCAGAAGCAGCAGGTTGATGATGATGATGATGGTGGTGATGATGAAATGATTAGGTAACAATTTCACTTCAAGGAGTAACTATTGAGAACAGTGCTGAGCTGGCAATAATTTTTATCATTACTTCAAATACCTCACACAAGAATCTTACGCATTAAACCCTTTCAAAAACATTATCTTTTAAAACTTTTTTTTTTTTAAATTATCGGATGTTATTAGCGAAGGAAGGTTACTTGTAATTAAAAAAAGCATGCACTAAAAAACATTAACACTTCAGATTGGATTACGTAACTCAAAGCTCTCATAAATCACTCTAAAACACTGCGTATAAGCGTGAAATGACAAATCAAAGATTAAGTAAATATATATATCAAGTTAAAACAAGAAATAAAGAAAGAAAACAAAAAAAATCGAGAACGTTCTATTAAAACTTAACACGTAGATCCACTTCCAAATATCCAATGAAATACAATGTAGAACATAGGACATAGTTCAACAACGAATGTGAAAGTCGCTTGCGATTGGTTGAAGTAGACAAGTAGGTATTGCATCTGAGAGTCCACCAACTAAATAGTATTAAATTTTAATACTTCGTTCATCAAAAGATAGCAGGCAGATATGCGAAGTTAAGGAGAAGGTCACTCAAAAGCAATGGTGCAAAACATTGGTCGCTTTGTACTTAAACGACGCGATATTGGTCGGAAAGAAGAAGAGATCGGTTTCCATCGATGCAATCCAAAATTTGCACTTTGGTTTTTGATATTCGGTGTTATACAAGGGTAAAAGTAAAGGGGAACGCGGGGGGACGTCTTCCCCACACCTCGAAAAAATATGTAGTCGTCCCCCCAGTTCCTAAAAAAATTACAATGGGCAAAGATATGCAGGGGAATAGCGTGGTGCGATGCCGCTATCTACCTTTCCCCATCTTTTCAGATCAACTTTTACCCCTGCTATTACATATTGATTTTGCGATATGACGTCGCTGACAAATTTTGCGCTTTGGAATAAAGCATCCTCCGCATTCCTCCTCCCTTCCCCCTCCTCAGACTCACCAGAAAAAGTTCTTGACGGATTTAACGTTCTGCAAATTTTGAAAGTTTGATATGGAATGAAGCCCAGCAAGGTTGTAAGTTTTATAGTCAGGATTAGAAGTTTACACCCTAGCTGCTAAAGGTGCTAGCTGTTGTATAAATACGAGAAGAGACTGAAAAGAAACCAAATTAAAAGCGCGTGACCGTTCCTAGGCGTAGTAGAGAGTTCTTCCGCTAGGTAGATCTAAGGCATGTACCGAATTAAATCTGCCATTTTTAAATTGATGTAGTACCTTTATTACGCACTGTACAAGTTTCTGTTTTACATTTATTGAGAGCAAGGACATTGACTTAAAGTATGCTCAAAGAAACAATGCAAGAAGTTCATTTATTTTATTCATGGCGCAGCTTCTTGCGGATTTCCTTCACGAGGATTTCGACAGACACTTTCTTGATCGTCCTGGCAGTAGCAATCCACTTTCGATGAAACTCTTGAATGGTTTTCGTAGCCTCACCTGTCTTCCCAAACAAGAATCTTATAAAATAGAGGATCTGCCCTTACAACAAAATCTTGAAGCCATACGACACAGTTTCGCAACCCCTATTCTGCCCACTCCGCCCAATAAGATCGCAATGTTTTCAGCCAACAATCATGGCGGAAACGAAAGCAGCCGATCAGACATGACGGAAACGATTGTAACTAATCAAACGTACCGATGCTTGGTTGGTTTTTTGGCTTCATTGATTTAATAGGATGAAGATACATACGGACAGATCCTCTATTTTCTAACATCCTTGTTACCAAATGTCAGTTGTCGAAGCAGCGTCTGTCTGTTAGTATTAGAAGGTTGACGTTTGATTGTAGTGTTTATCTCAACTGTTCTCGTTTGCCGGCCACAAAAATTGTTATGGCAGATTTAAACGAGCAAAATGTGTGTTTGAAATTTTGCTACCTGCTTGACAAATCGGCAACGGAAGCTTACCAAATGCTTCAACAGGCTTTCAAGAAGGATGTTATAAGCCAGAGACAAGTTTTCGTACCGTAGTTTGTACGCTTTAAACATGGTTAGATGAGTGTTGAAGATCATGCATGTTCTAGGCGCCCTTCATCATCTCGAAACGACGAAAACATTGAAACAAAACGCCAATTTTAGAACAGACAGGAAACATTGGTAGTCTTTACCATATGCGGTTTTAATCTTCTGGGATTGATAGGAAATTTCGATTTAACATTCTTTTGCTTTACCGAGACTAGAGGACATATATATATATGACATATTTTAATTTGATTTGATTAGATTTTTGAGTTTAGCACCCCTTTCAGCAACGAGGCTATACGAGACGTTGATCTACAGTTTAATGTGGAATCCGAACCACACGAATCCCCCACGCAAAAGGCGCGTACGCTAACTACTTAGTCATGAGGAAGCTCTATATATGACATAGACCTAGAGCTTAGTCATAGATTCGAATCACATGACCTCCCACCGGGAATCGAACCCGAGTCTTCTCCACGGAAAGTGTGTACGCTACCCATATAGCTGCGAGGAATTACGATTAATATTTCATGCTATCAAATATTCAAAACTAATGCATAATACCTAAAGTATCAAACTTTGAGTTGATCACTTAAAAAAAAAAGTCCTATAACGAAGTCTGGGCTATGATGTTCGTTATAAAACAAACTATATTGTGAATATTGTAGTTATATATATTTTCCTATTTTCTGATGAAAGGTGTTTTCACTTTGTTTAAAACAGTGGCAAGCTACTAGTAGCTCGGGAATATTTTTGATAGATCGCGTTAACTCTTCGGTTCCCTAACCTTGATTCCTCCACGTAATAGGCAATAAACAATATATATATATATATATATATATATATATATATATATATATATATATATATATATATATATATATATATATATATATATATATATATATATATATATATATATATATATATATAGTAAGTTGATAGTTCTTTTGGTTGGTAGCTCACAGTAGGATTTCAAAACTATTCGGTAGCTCAGAAGCTTCCTCAGTTTGGTGACCACTGGTTTAAAAGAAGTGAAGTAAACGATCGTTTCAGATTTTACATTATAAGAAAGAACAAAGAAACTGGCTATATGATATAATGGAACTTCCCCACTTTGTCTGAAAAAAACTGGGAAAAACTTCAGTAAGAATCATGGCTGAGTTTCGATCCCAGGACTTCCCTAATGCGAGGACAATGTACCAACTGAACCACTACCTCTTAAAATATAGACCTATATATATGCGCGGTAGCTCAGTGATAGAGCGTTCACCTCTGGTGAATGGGGTTCGGGTTCAAACTCTGATCCTGTCAAGTGAAGATGTATATATATATAATCTTGAATTCAATATTTTCATAATGGCAAAAAAACTACTGAATTGTCATAGCTGGAAAACTTTAAAAATAAATCAATAGCGGCGAATCGGTTAGGAAGATCAAACCGATCATAGAAAAGAAACTACATTCTGTATTTCCCATTACTAAATATGTCACAAGACATTTCAAATGAACCTCGAACATTTTGAAGTCTTATTTTCCACGAGAAAAAGAAAGCAAAAAAAAAAAAAAAAAAAAAAAAACCGGAGACTTCAGGTGTTCTGCATTGGCAAACTAAGCATTGCAAAATTATGTTTAACCACTTATCTGCTCGAATTCCGCTTGAAGCTTGACCTAATTTCACATGGCTGCATTTTTGCATTCACATGATAGATTTTTTTAAAAAGTTTCTTACAGATTAAATAATGATAAAAATTAAAAGGTTTCTTATCACAAGTCAATCAATTATTTCTGAAAGGCCTTGTTTTTGCAACAAATAGCACAATATATGTCGGAATTAAAAGCTTAGAGGAAACAACAGGAATTGAGCACAAATGGTGATATTCAGCTCCAAGACTGCTAAAAAAAAAAAAAAAAAAAAAAAAAAAAAAAAAAAAAAAAAAAAAAAAAGAAGCGAAGTTAAAATTTATTACTCCTATAGCTGTCAATGTGTTAATAAAATGTACTGAATCTGTTAAATAAAGTATGTAGGTTTGATTTGTTACTGCGCAATTACGGTAGACTTTCAAACTACAGGGTTTGACTTTCAAAAATTGGGCAATCGATAATCCAGTTCCTTCAGATTTCCGGCATGAATTATCACGAGCATATTTTCAAATTTACCGCGTTGGCTGGAATACTGTTTTCTGGAAGCATCGTTAATGACAAGTTGGCGCTGTAATCAATAATCAGTTGTTAGATCTTGCTTGCACCTGCTAACAGGAATTCCTACTAATTCTTTCTTATTTTGTCAGTTATTTTCTGTTGCATAACCTCATTAACAGAAATAATATACTGTATAACTATTTTATTTAGTCGTTGAACACTAAACTCCTATTTGCTCTTCATTTAGTGTTCATTTTTTTTCTTTTACAAGGGACTGTAAAAGCAGTTATTTTCTGTTAAATATATATACCGTAATCAAGTCCGGCACTCCTTAGGACCAGAGGTTACTTGAGTTTTGAATGTGAACATTTGCGGGAATCACGGCCAGCAAGTATATCTTAGGGGACTCAAGGCTGTTTTAGAGAGACCAGACTTTTACATACTAAAATAAATCAAAAGTTCTGTCTCAGAATATGAAAGCATTAATAAGTCATCATGCATAGATGACATATATATATTACATATATCTTTATTATTTGCAGTTGAAACATGAATTCTGATACGGAGCAAAATTAGAAAATTCAGTTTAACGTCCCACGATTATGTGTTAAGGAAGACGATAATTAAAGCAAGTGAATGATGATAGAAGAATTGGTGGAATGAAATGTGGGAGAAAACTGGAGTACTCCTAGGAAACCCACCGACACAATGTTTTTCATCACAAACTTACTTGGCCGGGGATTGAATCTTTGACCCCACACACCAGAAGTAAGCTCTCTCTCTCTACCACTGAGCCACTGTGCCTACCTTGAGCAAAATTACAATCACAGCTTGTAGGAAATGTGCGAATATCATAGGAAAAAATAAATTATGTTACGAAGTCCATTTGTTTGACTTCGCCTTTATGTATGTAAATAAACGATACGGCCCACCAGGCCCGTATCCACGGGGGGGCTAGCGGGCCGGGCCCCTTTCAATTTTCACTGCCCCCTAAAAGTTTCATGGTAGGCTTGCAAATGAACTATAATATGGTGATGAACTATAATATGGTTGGGTCAGGCCCCCCTAACTTCTTCCGGGCCCTCCTACATTTTGGGGCTGGCTACGTGCCTGCGGCCCACCACATTTATCTTGCTCACTCTGATTTCATAAACTAAATCATGTGGTGTTGCTATTACTGAAACATTCTTGTTAAATGAAATACGAACAAAATTACGTTTTCGGAAAACTTGGATCGAAGAAAACTCAGCCTCAAAAGTAAACTACCGTTTGTGGATTTTGTAATGAAAATGGCTATCATGTACTAGGCTTATTTATGATAGATTACATTTGCTTATAGGATATCGGTAAAATCGCATGAGTTGTATTTGAGGAAAGAGTAAATAATAATAATAATAATAATAATAATAATAATAATAATAATAATAATAATAATAATAATAATAATAATAATAATAAGCTCTTTAAATTTCAATTAAATGACTAAATATTTCCCACTTTAAGTAAAATATTAGTATTAGATCTACCGTGATCCTTTCTTGTTGGGCATTGGATTAGCATACACGCCTTCAGAGGGAGGGACCCGGCTTCATTCCCGGTGGGACCTCATGTAGTTCAGGAGACGTCTTGACTCCGTCTACATCCACGTTTCATATAGCTTGGATGCTCACAAAAATGGAATGAAATGAAATACAGTGGAACCTGGATAATTCGAACTTCTGTAATTTGAAAACTTCTTTATTTCGAATTTTTCTCTTGGTCCCTAGAATTTTATATACAAACAATGCTTTAAAAAAATGATGGTTAATTCGAATTATAATCTGGATAATTCGAATTTTTTGCCGTGTAAATCTAAAAGAAGGTCAAGTCATCGGGTCGGATTTTCCAAGAAACAGATGAAGATACGTACTGTAGCAGGCTTTCCGCCCCGCCCGCAGTCTACTCAGCTTGAAGGTCATCAATGTTCATGCATAATTCAGTGCTAGTGTATGTACGTACGTATTACAGTACAGTATTTTACTTCATATTGTATTAACCTATGATTTTTTCTAGTTTTATAATGAGTGTATGGCACTTAAAACACTTATTATTAGCTCCAATAATGGTCTTTATGTTAAAACGTGAAGTTTGATTGCTTATTTCAACCATTTACAAAAACTTTTCTAGTTCGAATTTTTGTATAATTCGAATTTTTCTACTGGTCCCTTGAGGTTCGAATTATCTAGGTTCCACTGTATTTCAGTTTATACTCCCACGATTATGTCTTTTAGGCTAAGGGAGACGATGATTTAGCAAGTGAATGATGATGGAAGAATTGATTCAATGAAATGTGAGAATACCGCTAGAAAACCCATGGACATGACGTTGTCTACCACAAATTTACTTGGCTGGCTGGGGATCGAAACACACTGGTCCCATGCACGAAAGTAAGCACTCTACTACTGTGTCACCACCGTGCCCCTTCCAGAGTTGGAGTGGGTCAGTGGGTCAAGTGGGTCAAGTTTTCTGAGTGGGTCAGTGGGTCGTGGGTCAACAGCATGTGACCCACTGTGACCCACCACCCACCGTGACCCACTGTGACCCACCACCCACCATGACCCACTGCGACCCACCACCCACCGTGACCCACTGCGACCCACCGACTCAGTATGGTCTACCGACCCTTTCTGCTCACTGCATTGTAGACAGTAGGGCCTATCTTCTGAAGACTGGTAAATTTGTCTCCGTTTTACTTTCAAGACCTTCATTTTCCTTTCTTTTCCACTTGTTTCTGTCTACCTACCTGAGGTGAGTATATCTAACCAAGTGAAAAAAGAACTTCAAGCGCTTTTGGATATTGATATTTTAATTGTAACTAGCAGCGTTCACCCCGCTTCGCTGGGGTCACCCCGGAACGCAATAAACTTTGTTACTTAGATAATTTTTACTTTTTCGCTTTCAAGTGATATGATAAAAACCATAGAAGATTGCAGTAAATGTTAACATTATATCGCCTGTCATTTATGTTAACCCGCCGAGTGACACGGTCATGTGGGTTGCATATAAATACGGTTAGATTTAGCTATGATGAGCTAACAAAGGATTTCTACGTTATGGACACTTGAATGGTCAATTATCTCAAGACACTGGTAATTGAAAATTAAAGTGATATGATAAAAACCATCTAGGGTCCAAATCTTAATAACCCCCCAAAAATGAAAGAAATTGGTTCAGCCGTATTAGCGTGATGAGCTAACAAAGGATTTGTACGTTCTCTTTTATATATATAGATGATAAGATATTCAGAAAAGTGATCAATTTTGAATTATCCCTTTTATTAATCATTCCATTTCAACACAGCTATACACAGTCACATATATAAAGACAAGGAGATGTAAAATATTGGAAAATATGGTAAATTTTACGTATTAATTAATTAATTACGAGTATTCATAACGTGAGAGCTGCTTCAACGCGGCTATAGCATAAAGGTGTATACCAGGAGATAAATTGATGCCCACATCAATTTGATTACAGAGGGGTTACATGAGACACATCATGTATAGGCCTATATCCATCTTAGAATACCCTGGCAACCCTGTTTTTTTTTTCTGTTCTGGAGTTAGCAGTTATCTGAATCACCGCGGTGCTCCGCCCGTATTTAGGGTTGTCAACGGATCGAGTGGCTCGGCTCACAGCTCATCTACTATCGAGCCGAACCGAGAAATGAACCGAGTCAACACCTCACCTAACCGAGACGGCAAAAACCGATGGCTCACCAGGGCCGAACCGAACCGATTCGATGGCTCATCCCGAATGAGTCGGCTCAGGCCATCGGCTCAATTGAGCCGAGCCGATGGCTCATTCCAACCGAGCCGGCTCGAGCTGTTTGCTCAGTTGAACCGAGCCGAGCCGGTTGACATCACTACCCGGGTTGGGCTTCTGCTTAAGTTCAGAAATACGACCGTGCAGGTCTCATCCTTGATGGTAAAAACTACAGTATATACATATATTGGTGCTCACGATATTTGAGGCTGTCCTTTTATTTAAAAAAAATCTATTGTGCTCTCGTTATCGAGACGAAATGAGATGCAAGCAGTGTCCCCTCTCGTGAGCAACACTAAAAGTATTCCACAGTACGGCTTACATTTCTCATGGCTTTCGCTTTACAGTTTAATCAGGCCATGATTTCAAATCGAGCTAAAACGAGCGAGCCATGTACCAAACTTGACTCGACTCGAAACTCGATCTCAAAAACAGTAACTCAGCTCGAAACTCGACTCGAGAAAACAACCTTTCACACGGCTCGAAACTCGACTCCAATTCGAGTCGAGTTTCGAGTCGAGTCGAGTTTCAACTCGACTCGTGCCCACCTCTAGTAAAAATGATCGAAAACGATCGATGTTATTTAAGAAAAAAAATCAGAAACAAAAAATACAGTGCTTGGCTTCATATATCCATTGCTTTCTGTTATAATAATTGCTGAAGCTTATGTTTATTATATGGAGCGCTTACAGCACAGGGCAATCAACCCATAAAGTTGTGAGAAAAATAGGCATAAAATTTGTACTGTAAGCTTAATTACACGGAAATTTTAAGTTTGGATTGTACGCATAATTGTATGGAAAATTTTACACTTTTTTTCCTTTATGTTGGTCTACTTACTTTGATTTGGAACTTTGAAATTTCATCCTTTTTTCCACTGAAAAGTATTGATAATTCAACAAGGAAATAATTATATTATGATAATTTAATTGAAATTCATCGTAAGTTGGCACATGGCAAACAGCAGTGTGGTAATTGAAGGGGAAGGAGGGAAATTCCCATTCACCTCTGAACACTTTCCAGGAACCTCGTTCCCTTTCGCTTTCTAGACGGGGGAGGAAACTTGGTAATGGTATCAAACCTTCATGTGTAACTACAAAAATTAAATTTATAAACAAATAAGAAATCATCAGTTTACCAGGCTTTAATTGATAATTTATTCACAAGATTCCCTATCAAAGGTGTGGTAGATGAAGTTTCTGTTCTACATGGGTCGACATTGCCAACTGACATGGTCGATATGGAAAAGATGTTGTATGGTGATGGAGAGATGATACTTCTTGCTGAGTATTTCAAACCTGACCAAGAAAAATCGTTATCAGACTTGAGTCTAACAAGTAGATTGTCGATGAGAAGTTGCAGAAATCGGGTAGAAGTATTATCAATTTCCACGACAGAGTGCAAACGGGGATTTCTCCTTATGAATTTACAGATGACTGATATTAGAAATAGACTAAGTGCTCAAACAATGTCTAACTTGTTGCTCATCAATGTTAATGACCCACCGCTAGACAAGCTCGAAATAGACGAGCTAGTTATTTCTTGGCTGAAGGATGGACATCATTCCGCTGCGGACGATTTACCACGAAAAAGTTACCAACAGGAAATAAATCCGATTTCAGATTTGTTTTAAGGTGGAAAATTACGAGTTACGGAAAATGTATACTTGTATTACTAATGGCTAATTACTTATGTTATTCAACTTTGTACCTAATTTTTAGTAAGTCTTTTCTTTGCTTTAGGTAAACTACTTTGAATAAATATTCATAATAATTGCAATTATGCATATTTGTAACTTATATTTAACGTGGTGTTTTAGTGATTACACAAATTACAATTATGAGCATGCTTTATGGAAATGCTCTCACATAGGGTACTAGACCACCTTTATACACTATGAAAAACTGATTTTTCAAGTTTTTTGTGAGAAAAATACTGTGAACTGAGAAACCATAACCTTTTCCATATTGTACAGGGATATTTTCCTGCGAGTAGAAGTTTCTTGGGGAATGCGTTCAGAAATTAACACTTGCAAGAATACTCTCTTAGTACAAGTATATTTTAGGCACACACTAATTTCCCCCCACCCCGAACTGCTTCAATTTCCTCACTGACAAACACTTTACCATTTTATATCATAAAGGTCAGATCCACCGTTATTGTAACAGAGTTGTGCTTGAGCGATTGACTAGAAATTCAAACTCCGATTAGTGATAATTTCGCACTCTTGTTTTATTACAAGTGTAAACTCTTTAGTCAGTTCAGAAGAGGCCGTGGATCGTGTTCAGAGTTGGTGACGATGGATTTTGGTGAGTCAGAGTAGGTCAAAGTGGATGAGAGTAGTTCATGGTGGGTGATGGGTCAGAGTGGGTCACCGTGGGTGGTGGGTCACGGTGGGTGGTGGATCAGAGTGGGTCACCGTGGATGGTGGATCACAGTGGGTCACCGTGGGTGGTGGGTCATGGTGGGTCACAGTGGGTCATGGTGGGTGGTGGGTCAGAGTGGGTCACGGTGGGTGGTGGGTCAGTGGGTCGTGGGTCAAGTTTTCATTGACCCACGCCAACTCTGGCCCCTTCCCTTGCTCAAAAAGAACATTACACTTCAAACCAACTACATAATATATGAAAATGTCTACTTAATTATGAAAGCAACTGGTAATCATACACTAAAAAGAAAACCCCGGTGGGGGCACTCGGTCGAGAAAGTGTAAAACTCTTTTTCAGGCCAGCCACCCTGAAATGAGGTTTTCCTGGGTTTCCCTCATTCACACCAGGAAAATGCCGGGGTGGTACCTAACTTATAGGTCCCAGGCCGTTTCCTTCCTTCCCTTTCCCCGAATAGTGTGCTCGCTGAGGAACGTCATCTTTTAAAACGTGACGGCTAAATGGCCTTAGATGCCGAAAGCCCAGAAATCTAAATCCTAAAATCCACTAAAAAGAAAACCTAAAGCTTACTTTAAAAGCTAATAAAAACTCGAGGCGACTCATTTGCTATATTGAGGCATTTCAGAATTACAATATGTTTCTTCCAACACATTTTGAAATGAATTGAAATACAGGGTAACTTTTGATATATATGCTGAACGAAAAGGATAATTAATATGTAAATGCTTGATCGAAGTACTGTATTCTAAGTTAAACTTGGTTTTCTATTTTGTACGCTGAGTTACCTACGTTTTCTTCGTGATTACATCTAAAATCAGCAAAATTTTGCTCTACTGGAAACACGAAAGCATGTGAAAATTTGAAATCTATATATATAAAAGAGAACGTACAAATCCTTTGTTAGCTCATCACGCTAATACGGCTGAACCAATTTCTTTCATTTTTGGGGGGTTATTAAGATTTGGACCCTAGATGGTTTTTATCATATCACTTTAATTTTCAATTACCAGTGTCTTGAGATAATTGACCATTCAAGTGTCCATAACGTACAAATCCTTTGTTAGCTCATCATAGCTAAATCTAACCGTATTTATATGCAACCCACATGACCGTGTCACTCGGCGGGTTAACATAAATGACAGGCGATATAATGTTAACATTTACTGCAATCTTCTATGGTTTTTATCATATCACTTGAAAGCGAAAAAGTAAAAATTATCTAAGTAACAAAGTTTATTGCGTTCCGGGGTGACCCCAGCGAAGCGGGGTGAACGCTGCTAGTTCTCCATATCATTAGATGGAAGAAGAAAATCACGACATACTATATAACTATTAAATTAGAAAAGCGAAATATTGTACATTTAAAGTCGGATACGAATTACGCGAGATGTGAGAGTTGGAATCTAAACCGTTCAGGGATCCATAACTACACAGCAAAGTTGACTGTGTAGTTATGAGACTATAGAGAATTAAGCTAACCATAAAGTTGCAGGATATCTATGTTAAAAAGTGTCAATTAAATTCAGAAAACTAAAAGGGTAAGAAAGTATTTTATCATTTTGAATATATATATTATAGTAGTAATTTATTATTCTAGTTCGTAGTGATATTTGTTAAGATAATGCGTGTGGCCTTCTGGTAGTGAAGCAAAGAATAATATGATGAGTAATAACTGAAATCTGTAAAACTTGTATTATAATTTAATTAAATACAATTTTAGTGTTATCTACTGTGTTATCTGGCATGTGGTATTGAATTGAACCACCAAGTTGAAGTTGATTGATTACAGTTTATTGTCCCTCTTTACTACCAAGACTATATTAGGCAAGATCTGTTGCCTAAAGTGAGATATGAACCATTATTTGAATTACCAAAGGTTTGATAAACTGAGAGATATATTTGATAAACAATATTCAACGTGGCTTAAATCAATGAATACACATACAGAAGCAGGGCCGTGCTGTGGAAAATCAGCGCCTGGGGCGAGAGTATACGACGGCGCCCCCATACATATATTCCAAGCATTTTTTCCTATCTTTTTTCCTTTTTTCTCCCCAATTTTTCGCCCCCTTACTTCGGCGCCCGGGGGCCGTCGCCCCGCTCGCCCCCCACGGTAAGGCCCTGTACAGAAGAAACAATCATAAGACACTTACACTGTAAAAAAAATTCATAGGAAAATTTACAAAAAAACGGTGATAATCTGGGAGGCTTGGCCAACATGTTGGCCAAGCCTCCATGTAAGTCAATTTACACCTATAAAGTAAAATTACTAATAAAGAATGGTGTAGAATTACATTTTTATCAATAAAAAACATATTTTCTTGTAAATTTAGTGTAAATTTGTGAAAAGAAAAGCAAATTTTGTAATTTAATCTAAGGAGATGTAAATCAACTTACAGAATGAAGGTTAAATGATTTTACATTGATATTTTGCAATTTAAATAGAAATATTATTTCCAGTGAAGCTACGAAGAAATACGCGGTCTACAGTCAAGAATGAAGTGGAAGAATAATGAGGAAATTAGAGGCTGTAAGATGATACTAGAGGCTTTTTATTTTAACTGTGCCCTTGCTGGCGCTGCTGTCGATGTGTGTTTTCCCATACTTCCTCAAAAGAGGAGGGACAAGTTGCCTTGGCCGAGATCCTTTAATAGTTGAATGCGTTTCCACAATGAATTATTTCACGGACCTCCCTGTGCACTGTCTTGTTAGCCATTCTAAGTGGCCTACGATCTTCACTCACCAAGACCAAATGACTGAATGACAAATTGGCAACACAACTGAGGTCATTTCATTTCTTTCCCCAAAGCAAAGGAAAGGTTTCCTCCCTAAGAAGGTGGCGGGGGTGGAGCCGAAGTATGTTTCACATATTTTCGGAGGGCACATTTGACATAGAAAGGTTCTATTTATACAGTTTTTTTTATTGCATATAATTTATCTCGATTTTATCGAGACGAGATCGAAACTTGGCTCTCGAGACCGAGACAATCATTTGTTTATCGAGACGAGACTGAAGTCTGAATTTAATTTTTTTTACTTCAGCTGGGACCGAGACTGAGACCACCATGTTGTCGATCGAGATGAGACCGAAACTGTATGAAGTCTCGTCTCGTCTCGTCTCAATATCATTCCTAGTAGTAAGTTCTCTCCATGCTTTTCTTTTTAGCCATGAGTAGATAGATTTTTTTAAAAATAATTTTATTAAAAACAGATCGATATTTTTAGAATGATTTGAATTTTTATTACTTTCCAATGCAACTTGACTTTCTTAAAAAGGAAACTGTTTTTTTTTTAAATATTTTAAAATGATTTTAGTTTACGTATCGTATTTTATTTATAGTGTACTTTAAGTAACATTTTTGTTTCATACATAATATAATATAAAATTTTGTCCCATGCTGTGTTCTTAATTAATTAATTAATTAACCTTCTGTTAACTACTGTTGACGTAATAGCAATGTTATTAATTCCCGTTACTCACCTCCAATTCAGTCATTTGTTTCCGCGTGATTTGGTGGAGATAATTGTGCTGACTTATCATTAATAAAAAAAAACTGAGTAATTTTTAATTGAAAGTGACAATGTTTTAAAAGTTTTAATGAAATGAGACACCAAGAAAAAAGTAACATTTATTGAACTAATGCAATTAAACATTTTTAACAACAGTAAAGTTTAAATATAGAAAATAAATAATTGTCAGTGAATTTACCAAAGTAAACAAAATTCACAATTAATTTAAACTTTTTTTTGTAAGAAATACTAACAGTAGAAAAACATTTCTGATAGTTTTAAAAACTAGAACATAAGTCAAAACTATCTATTTGTGTAAGAAACTTTTGCTTTCTAAAAGAAAAAATAAGAAAAAAAAAGAAAGAAAGGATTTTTGAGTACATTTCATCTCCTTCCAATTACTCACACTTCCTTGATTAATATTGAATTTTGGGTACAAAGATGTATATAAAAAGTATTTTTTTTAATTCCTCCGCCATTTTTCATCATCATTATCAATCATTTTCTTCTATGTTCATACTGAATTTACTATGTTACAAAATAATTATAGCGTTAATATCAAAACTCAGTGATACAGGTGACTGGGATATAAATCTGCATCTAAATATACAAGAACTCAATTGAAATTATGAAAGAAAATTATCTTTTCTTCCTTCAATGAGATAAAAAGGATGTTTTAATATTGTAATTTCATTTCTATCTGGTTACTTAAAATATCACTTACCTAACGAAAGTTGTTTTATTTTGTGTGTATACAAAGTTAGTATTTATTAAGTTTTACTAAATCAAGGTATTTGAGATGTAAAATTGAAGTGAATGGGATCAACAACTATTTGTTGACAGTTTATGGAATTAATCCAATATCAATGGATATTTTATTGGTGTCAAGTTCGAAAAATAAATTTATTTCTAGAGTATATGGTATCTTAAATTCTCTTAACTTTCATTAAAATCAATGTTCATTCTCTTCTCTACATTTCGCAGGATCGCAATGGCTCAGTGGTAGAACTTTCAGCTCTGGTCCATGGGGTCTCTAGTTCGAATGTATGTGTGGGTTTTCTTGGGGTTCTCTCGTTTCCTCCCACTTTCTTCATTCTACCGTTTCATTCATTTCTCATCATCACCCTAACCTAGTCGGCATAATCGTGGGGCGTAACACTGAAATATTTCATTTCATTTTTTCTTCTCTACATTTCAGTTTCAAAATTTTCCATCTTTTGAGATGCCTTATATGTATATACACAGAGACAGAGAGAAAGAGAGAGAGAGAGAGAGAGAGAGAGAGAGAAAGAGAGTTTGCTCCTCACTATAAAGCAATTAAAAAAGACTTATCCGACTAGAGCTACCTCGTGGCTATATGGGTAGCATATTTGCTTCTGGTACAGGAGACTCAGGTTTGATTCCCAGTGGAAGCTCATATGGTTCGGATTCTACTTGTTTCTGTCTCATACAGTCTCTGTCCTGAAAAGGGACGCTAACTCGGATCAATCCAATAAAGTAGCAGTGACATCTTGCGTTGAATATAAAAACTATTTCTGATTCATTGACAAAAAGTATACGTAATTTTTAAATCATTAAGATGTACAGAGTGAGCCATAAATTGCTTGATATTAATAGTAATCATAGTTCTTAACTGACTAGAGTAGAGAAAGCTTGACGTAAACAACATGTTATGGTGTTGTTCCTGACAGTACGTATTTCACAAAATATACGTTGTAAGAACTGATTTCTTAGTGTGGAAAATGGCAAGTGATTCATTATAGTTGAATTTGGTGAAGCGACTTATGATGTATCCTGTACATCATGATTGATTTGTAACTGGTAAAAGTTATTGCATTGTTGTCGAAGATATACAATAACGATTCAAAAAAGTATGCATTAAAAAAAAACGGAATTTGGTTGCATGAAAATTTGTGAAAATTTTCATTTCAAAATTTGATCCTAACGACGGGTAGACAAAGTAATACGAATTTAGTCGTCTGCAAAAGAAATAATCCGTCTGAACCTATATTAGTGATGGGTACAAAAAGTTTTTCGGTTATCAGTTCTCAGAAAAAACAGAAACCAATTTTTGAAAACTAAAGAAAGATCTCTTGTTCAAAACCGGTTCGTTTTCCTATCAAAAACCTATTTCGGTTTTCTAACAGAAACTTTTTGCTCTTTCGTTAACTTGTTTGTAAGTGAGCACCACAGGAACAAGAACAAGCTTCGGGCTTCGGCGAAAATTGCCTTGATTTCAGTAAAACCCCAAAGTTATTGGGGAAAAATGAAAATGGTGTCGTTGAAAATCCGAAACCAGCTTTAAAGGAAATCAAGATATCGACTTGTTTTAGTTATATCTAGAAACCAGTTTCCAGCTTTTACGAAAACCGATTTTGCTCGTCCCTAGAACTTATACTAACTCTATACAGCCCTATAAGAGGAACCAAGTGTACTTTAAATCCACAATGCTTCATAAACAAGAGAAGAAACACTTTGACAACATTCTACGATCTACTATATTATTTCTTACTTGTCCCTTTCCTTTTCATCTTCTTCTGTTTCAAGATTAAAATAAACATACAAAGTTCAGAAATAATTTTTCCGACCATACTGAATTCTTTCAGCAAGTTTCGACAAGAAGTTCTTATACACGAAAGAATCCATATTTTTATCAATGTACCGCAGTAGCAGCCAATCACTATACGAACATCTTCTTGTGACAACAGACACATCATATGGATCTGGGCTTACCGATCGACAACAACCAATGAACATCATGGGAGCACACGCACCGCCAACCGAGTGGAAAAGAAAACCAATAACACGCATCAGAATTACCAGAGCAGAAAAAATTGAAAGTATGAGGAACCAAAACCACAGAAATACATATATCTTCTCATTAATAATATTCAAAGCCAGAACACACATTGCATCAAAGTCTTGCACTCCACCAGAAGGACCATATTGCTTGAAAACACATTTTGCAACTTTGGGAAACACTTTGTTCATAGGGTCAACTCGATCTTCCGGGTCTTCTTGCAAGAACCTGAAGACATCAAGACCATATGTCGTGAACTCTTTACCGAGGAATACATTGGTGAAAAACATGTTTCCAACAACATTTATCAAGTTTAGCAATTCACAAAACACTAACCTACGAGCCCAGCTTCTGTTGTCGTCTAACCTTCTGTAAAATATGTTCGCCATTTTTTCTACATTTGAACTTCTTTTGTCCTTTGATGGTACAAAAACAGGTAACTTCTTTTTGGCCTTCTCATTGTAAAGCTGAACGGTCACATCACTGTCAGCCTGGAAAATGTAATAAGTTAATCCATAAACGTATTCTTGAATTCCAAATCCTTGCCAGCTTTTCCAGAAGTAGTGTGGCAAATAGAATAAAATGGCCTGGAAAAGAAGCACAAATGGTACCCACTGGTAATATCGATGACGTATTATGTCATCATCAGGATTATTAGGACCAACACCCGGATGAAGCACTGTTTGTCCAACTGTCCCATTGAGATGTTTGGTGACCGTGTAAGTTGCTGTGATGAAGCAATATGTGTTAAACACTTTATCTGGTATTGGACCATTACTAATACAATGGATATGTTCCCCAATATATTGTCTACTACAAACCAACACTGTGCTAATAAGAAGAACCAAAGTCGTGAATCGGTAATGCAGTTTGAACACGATATTGTCAATTTTGATTGGTTTTAGTTTGACAAATTTGGAGACATCTTTGAATTGTCCCAACATGTTTGCACTTCAGTAAAGAAACCACGAAACGATTACACCGTCTTCAACTCATTTGTCACAGCTACTAGCTTACACACAAATGGACACTATAAGATTTTCAACCTCTAACGATTGCATTATCTTATCATAAACCAGCTGATACGGTTATCAGATTTTTCAGTTCAACTACAAAGATAATCTATCTATTTCTCTTCCTAAGAAGTTACTTTTCCTTTTTTTAAGATAAGATGTTATTCATTATTGGAGTGAATATATATTTAAATCTTAAAAATCAAATGTATTACCCACATAACAAGCGCGATAACTCTACTTTTGTGGCAACTGTAGGGGCAGCGATAAAGCACGTATCTTTAGTAGGTGTTAAGGGTGCACGGTAGCTCCTTCACCAATTGATCTTACCTTCATTTGTGTTCTTTCTCTTCTAAAAATAATCTAATCTAATATTTCAAGGATCTTATAAAATAGAGGATCTGCCCTTACAACAAAATCTTGAAGCCATACGTCACAGTTTTGCCATCCCTACTCTGCCCACTCCGCCCAATAGGATCGCAATGTTTTTAGCCAACAATCATGGCGGAAACGAAAGTAGCCAATTAGACGATGGAGGAAATTAGAGTAGCCAATCAGAGTTGGCGATGCTCGGTTGTTTTTTTCTTTGAAGATACGTATGGGCATATCCTCTATTTATAACATCCTTGTAATATTCCCTCCTGAAAAGATATTTTTTTTCTGATAGATATTTTACAATTACTTATCGTCTTTTCTGGTGCAGACTCAGTGGTAGAGCGTTCACCTCTGGTGCTTGGGGTCCCGGGTTCGATCCCAGCCCCCGCCAAGTGGACTTTGTGGTGGACAAACACCGTGCTCGTGGGTTTTCTCGGGGTTCTCCCGTTTCCTCCCACTTTCTTCATTCCACCATTTCACTCATCTCTCATCATCACCGTCTCCTTTAGCCTAACCGGCATAACCGTGGGACGTAAAACTTAAAGCTTTCATTTCATTTCATTTTCTGGTGCAGAATAATGTCTGTTCAATACTATGTTGACGTAGTGGCTTATGGTATTGAACCCTCCCTCACAAAGCTTGGAACTTCTCCAACAAAAACTTGTGGGTGCGCGTATGGTGTATTTCCAAGATTAAACAAAATTTTAAGCCAGAAAGAATCGTTTGTAAAATGGGGTTAAGTTCCAAAGTTGGGCGTCCGTTTCCAGCACAATTTTTAAAATTTACAGGAAAGATATGGACAATTTGATCGTTTGTGTGCTTGATAATATATAAGGGTCTCGAAAAATCTGTTTATTTGTTATATATAAGCGGTTATAAACATGGGACTATACGCCGAGAAGAGGGAACTACTTGGCGCAAGGTAACCGAACAGTTGCATTGTGGGAAAGTAACGAGCATTTATGTTATTAACATGGCGAATGTACAAGGGCAATGAACTAACAGTTTTAACATTTGTGAAGCAATACGTTGATAACGAGCAAAATCTTTTAAAAGTTTGTGAAGAGCACGGATTAAGGAACCTAATAACAAATTGCAGAAAATGTGGAAAGGAGATAAGAGCGAAAAAACGTGGCAAAAGCGGACGCCCAACTTCGGAATAAATGCCGTAAAATGCAATAAAAGAGGAATGAAAATTATGAAAGAAAACTGCAAATTGAAGTGCAAGTAAAATACAAATATAAGAAAACCTACATATTGAAGTACAAAGGTTAATCAAAAATTATTTTGACACAATTTTGACACAACTCTGCTTACATTGTTCTACTGACCTCTGTACTTGTTTATTTTATCGTTATGCTGTTGTGGTCATGCTCTGAAAGTTTGATGCTAATTCCTTCATTTGTCTTCCTTTTGTTCCAGATAGATCATGGCTCGCTCCATTAGAAGTTTGTACCAAAGAGGAACAACGAGCAGTGATCCGGTTTTTCAGGTCGGAAGGTGTATCAGGGGCCGCAATGCATCAAAGACTTTCAGCACAAACGGGGACAGTGTCTTGCTGCAACAGAATGTCTACGAATAGATTGAATAATTCAAAAATGTTCGCACAGGTAGTAAGCCACGTTTCCACTTTACATGAATCTTGTAGCTGTCATAAAAAAGAACTTGCTACCTGATCTTTCTATCTACTGTTTAGATTTTTACAACTTCTTGTAAGCAAGAAAGATATCACCACCCATGCAGCACTGCACTCTAGTGGACAAACAATTAACCTTCTCATTAAAAACGTGTATTTTGGCGCACTCCCCCTCCCTGTCCAGAAGAATCCATTGTTTCGGAAGCGGCGAAACTGTTTTTTCCTTTATGTCAGCGGGAGGGCGATAGCAGGTAGCAAGCAAGACGTCCCAGAAAGTTGGACACTGTTCGACTCCTTGCAAGATGGAAAAAAATGTTTTATGACCCTTTCAAGACTATGTGTACACGGTGAAATATGATAGGGTTTCAAGTTGTTTTTTTTTTTTTTATGACAGCTACAAGTTCTTCTAACGTGCCAACCCACGCACGAGGAAGGAGCCAGACGACCATCTACGGCCACAAATGATGGCAACTTTGAGCGTGCACGTGAGATGGTTCTGTTAAGCCACATTGTCACGTTAGAAGAACTTGTATCTGTCATAAAAAAAAATTTAAAAAATCTTGAAACCTTACCATATTTCATCGTGTACACACAGTCTTGAAAGGGTCTTAAAACATTTTTTCCATTTTGCAAGGAGTTGAACGATGCGCAACTTTCTGGGACATCTTGCTTGCTACTTGCTATCTCCCTCCCGCTGACATAAAAGAGAAAAACAGTTTCGCCGCTTCCGAAACAACGGATTCTTTTGGATAAGGAGGGGAAGTGCACCAAAATACACGTTTTTAATGAGGAGGTTCACTGTTTGTCTACTAGAGTGCAGTGCTGCATGTGTGGAGAAACTTTTCTTGCTTTCAAGAAGTTGTGACATGTAAAGAGTAAATAGAAAGATCGGGTTGCAAGGTTTTTTCTTTTTTATGACAGTTACAAGATTCATTTTCAGTCGCAATGTGGCTTTAGACAGACGAGTGACTATTGATGAAATGGCACATCGACTGGAAATTAGTCATGATTCCTGATACAGCCTCCGACCACAAAAAACGGATCACTGCTCGTTGTTCCTCTTTGGTACAAACTTCTAATGGAGCGGCTATGACCTCTCTGCAACAAAAGGAAAATAAATGGAGGAATTAGGATCGAACTTTCATAGCATGACCACAACAGCATAACAATAAAATAAACGAGGGCAGAGGTCAGCATGAATAACATAAGCAAAGTTATAGCTATATTATGGATAAATTTTTGACTTACCCTCGTATTACAATTCAAAATGAAAACTAGAGTGAAAGATATGTGATTTCACTATAATAATCAAGAAACTTATTACAAGTTGTAAACTGCATATGGAGGTTGCTGGTAAGAGCGTATGATCAAAGGAAGGGGGGTCATGATATGAAGAAATAGGTTGAGAAAGCTTAAATTAAAGAATTCATTTTACTATTTTCAGTGGACAATTATATGCCAGTGTAGTTTTCTGGATTTCATTCTCTGAGGACTTTTATAAAAGAATGTTATGCCTTATTTCTAATAAGGAATTAGTAAGTATCGAGGAAATTTAACAGGACAAGCACATGAGTAAAAACAACGGAAAATATTTATTTAAACAATATGTTGAAACTCTTTACATATTGTCGTTTAACAGAATAAATAAATAAAAATAAAATTATCCAAGGATGAGATGAGATGTGTTTTAAAAGAAACCGAACTTTAGCTATAACATCTTTATTGTTCATTGTACAACATTTTAAGCACTGTCCCCACCAAAGTTGTCTCTTCTACTGGCAATACATTGTTCCCAATATTTCTGTCATTTTTGGAAAACCTCTTGGAAAACACTTTCTGTGCCGATGCTCAGATCGCTTCTTGAATTGTTCTGAATCTCCTATATATGGCTTTTAAACAACGTCCTTTCAAAGTGATTTTAAGTTTGGAAAACCTGAAATAATCTGATGGGGTTAGGTCTGGAGAATATGGTGGATGCGAGACAACGGGAGTCTGATGTTCTGCTAGATAATTGCGGATGAGAAGCGAAGCGTGTGTAGGCACATTGGCACGGTGTACTATCTAAGTCTGGTTTACATACAAGTCAGGCCTCTTCATCCATAACATCCCTCAACTTCGTTAAAATGTCCTGGTAAAACTGTTTGTTTACCATCTGATACAAATTCATGATGGGCAATGCCTCTCCAATCAAACAATACAACCACCACCTTGATCTTTGACTGACTTATGCTATTTTTTAATATGAAGAGACGCTGAATGAATTGAAAAGCAATTGAAATATCTCTGTAAATGTTTTGCCAAATTTGTAGCAAAATTTCACACACGCATTGTTCTTCAAGCTCTTTCATTGTCATGGTATCATTAATACAACGAACAGCTTGTGCACGTACTCACGTCAGCAGCTGTAGCTCCAGAACTAAGCGTATGGCTATTTGAGAATGCGTTTTCGAAGCGTTAACCCCTGTAGCGAACGCGACCTAGGTGGCTATTCGGTAATTTTACTTTCGCCAGAGTTATAAATCATACTGTGAGCCAGTCAGGGTTTCCAGGTCGTTTTTATCAGGTCCAGGTCTATAACAGCAGAGTTCCAATACTCTACACGAAGCATCTTCCAAGCAGCTGTTTCTTTCTAAAAATCCCCTTGCCTGGCAACACGTCTTTCCTTTTTTTCCCCTTCCTTTAGACATCTTTTAAACAGCAGGCGGTGTATTGTTCCGAAACGCGCCAAATACGCTCGAGCTGGCGTTTTCTCCGCGTTTTTATTGCTTTCGCGTTTGTGATTAGCCATCCACATTTAAATACATGGTCAACGTATTCCAAGCGTACGCATGAACAATGAAAACGCTTTGCGAACGCTATGAATAGCCACGGCATAACGGTCATAGCGAAACGAGATAAATGACGGTTTGTTGTCTAAACCTGCTGCTAGATGCGATCAGTAGCCGCACAGCGCTTTCTCTGCCGGTTTGCGTGCTATTTCAAAAGTTCGGTTACCTTTTGAACACACCTCGTTTACCAATTAATAGGTATCATTGAGCTGAACGAAATGAAATAAATGAATATAAATCCTCATGTGTAGTTTTTGAGAAAAACGAGAAAAATATCTATAAATTTAAAAGGAAATGTTATACAATAAGCACGCAACTCATTAAAAGATGAAACTGATACTGACATATACTACCAACAAGAGTTTCAATATGACACCATCAAAACACCAGGATACAGCACGGATCATGAGATATATGCTGAACTCTGAAACTTTAATTTATGTTCAATATATGTCAACTATAATGTTCAGGTTCAGGAGAGGTAAGGGCACAGGAGATGCAAGTGATATGCTAATAATAGCAGAATACCTATTATGATGACGACGATAATGTTATCCAAAGAAAACGTATATAACAGTTGATAGATTATTTCGAGCTTAATAAAATGACACGTTTCGGAGTAAATTCTTATGTGTATTTTTTTGAGAAAATTGAAAAAAAGCAAATTTTTGTGGCGTTAAAAAGTATGTAATTCTTTGTCAATAACAATTGACAAATGTATACCGTGAAACACAGCGTTGTCTTCTTCTAACAGGAGAGTCTGGGTCCGGGGGCATAGGCTCCACAGTTTTTTTAGTGAAAAAATAATTGAAGCTACTATTTATATATTTTTGGAAATGTATAATAAACTCATGATATACCTACCATAGTCTGGGTTCTGACTGGTCCCTTAGTTTTTACTTTCTTGATCCGCCCCTGACTGACGGTGACACATTTATCTCTAAGAGTCACACAGGTACTCCAAACACTTACTCACATACATCATTAAAATTTATAAAAAAACTGTTACCGGTTAATTTCATCAGATTCTCATTTCAAAGCTTCTTTTGAAATTCCAGATTTTTTTTTAAAAAAAAGAAAGAAGTCCCCGGCACCTTCATAATTTTTCTGGTTTGGATGTTCCTAAAATTCCAGCAACGACTTTTTAAACCAGCATTTCCCAACCGATGTGCCGCGGCACACTACTGTGCCGCGAATAGACCGCTGGTGTGCCGCGAGGAAATGGAAACAAAATTATTAATTCTATAGCAACGAAATTGCAAGACATAGGAAAGAATGTATATTTTTGTATTTCACATTACTATGAATTTCTACAATGGAAAAAATACTGTAATTGTAATATATTATTCTACATTTATTACTGTGTAGCAGACAGTATTTCGGCTCGTACACATTTCCACGGTTAGCTGCTATGTTACGCTTCAATTGAGAGTCATACTAACACTGAGAAATAGAAGCACTTGTACGGTATGCGTCAAGTGAACGTTCGTAGAACACTCATTCGCACGTGAATGACAGAACAACACTTTGTTCAATAGCTGTGTTTTGACTTTGACGCATCACGACCTGTGTGATTGCAATAATATGCACTGATTTTGGTTAAGACAGCAAAGTTAAAAGTACAAGACCTTTGTTTGTTAGTTCGTTATTTAGTGATCTTCGTTCTTAGTGAAAGGTTGGATACAGTTTTCGAAAAAGAAAGCGTATTTTTAAAAATCTGAGTCCTATATTTCATTGCAATTGTTTTTTATTATAAAATTAGAAGAAAAATAAGCATAATGAATTAGCATAGGGGAAACCAGTGATCGAGCTTTCATCTCTGTGAAAAGATGATCAGTAATCACAGAAAAAAAAATACCATGGTATTTTAAATTTGCAAATAATAATAATAATAATAATATCTATGAGTGTACCGCGAGAATTCAAGTTACACGCGTTATTGCCGCAAGTTGAAAAATGTTGGGAAACGCTGCTTTAAACCTAGGCCATAATCAAAGAACTGTTCTGCATCACGTGTGATACCATCGGAAGATTTCGGTACGATTCGTGGAACGCTGCGCCTTCCGAATGCACACTTCCGAAAACAAAAAATCAACAATGTTGCAAAACTTCAAAGACATTGTGAACGACTGGAGGAAAGATAGGAATTAAAGAAAGAATTATAACATGAACAGTAACAATTAATTGAAATAAAACAACAACAATAATAGCAAAAGTAGAAAACGAAAGTTAATTGCAATCTGACAACACTGTACTCTCACAAGATGTCTTCCGTAAGCCGCGAGAGATGAGAGTGACAAAAGTTCATAGATAAGGATTAATAACCGGAACATACTGTCGCGTTCTATTGGATGATAAAATCGATAGAACTAGATCAAGCTTCACGACCCCTTGCGTTCACTATAGATTTAGGGAAAGGAAAGCAATATTGCCATCCTTGGATTATATTAGAAGCAGACTCTCTTCCTAGAATTTTAGGTCAGTAAGTTAGGAAAAGAGTTTACTTCATGATAAATATATAAACTACAAAAAAAAAAAAAAAAAAAAAAAGTAAAGGAAAGGAAAGAAAGAGAAAACTTGTAAAATTGAAAAAATGAAATGAAATCTTTGAGTTTTACGTCCCATGTTTATGCCGGTTAGGCTACAGGAGACGGTGATTATGAGAAATGAATGAAATGGAGGAATGAAGAAAGTGGGAGGAAACGGGAGAACCCCGAGAAAACCCACGAGCACGGTGTTTGTCCAACACAAAGTCTACATGGCGCGAGCTGGGATGGAACCATGGACCCCAAGTACCGGAGGTGAACGCTCTAACTCTGAGCCACCGTGCCCCCAGTTGTAAAATTGAATTATAGTGTACAAACAATAGTAAATTGTTGCTCACGAGTGAAATTCAAACAAATAGCTGTAAAATTTAATTACTTGTCTTAAAAGGAATTAACGAAATTTAATTTACTGTACTGGTTAGTTTGCGAAAGGCATTGATAGTACGTCAAAGAAAACGAGAGTTCAGATCAGGCTACCATTGAGGCTAACGCTCATCACAAACTTCTTGTATATGATTTCTAGTCTCGCAAACAAAGAGTATTCGCACTCTTTTAATGATTAAGTAGCAAAGACGAGAAATAAATAAATTAAAAATGAAAACAATATTAATTTCCAATGCTTTGGTGGAGTAGGAAAAAAAAATAATGGAGCAACAGCCATTGTGTGAACCGGGAGCTTAATTTATTCTGACCAATAATAGGCTACAAAGAGATAAAAACACTTCCATTTGACTGATGGGCGTTAATCATACCCATAAAACAAAAAAAAGAAAGAAAAAACACAGGAAGAAAACTGCCCCCGGGAAGCAATATTATATATAATAACGCGAAAATTAATGCAATGAAAAAAATGTACATCTATTGAATCTAGTACGGGTTAAGTCATTTCTGCCGTTGGCCAAAATATCTGTCTGCTTATATGTTAACAGCATACTTAAAGGCAATAAGCATTTGCGTCTGTTCTTTCTTTCTTTTTTCGTTTGTGTGGCGGTATTCTTCTTCATTTTCTTTATTTCTTCTTTTGTTCTTTTCTTCAGCCTTGCCTCTTCCTTCTTCATAATTCTAATGATCCTCGTATAGCTACCGGACTGGATAGCGGCCACCGGAGGTACGCAAATATCGGCAACTTGCCAACTAACGTTCTTCTGGTCAGTATGCATACTTTTCCAAGCCTATACCTTCTCTTCAGATTTAATACGTTGGAAAAAATAGCGTTAGTAAGGCATACTGAGAAAGGAGGCATGCAATAATAATAATAATAATAATAATAATAATAATAATAATAATAATAATAATAATAATAATAATAATAATAATAATAATAATAATAATAGCGATGCTGTTCATTGTAAGAGCCAGTGGAAGTTATTAAAAGAGATACAACTTCCAGCAATAAAATATTCTGCTGCATATTAAAGTGGATCACTAGGTGTTCCCAGTGCTATGCTAAACGCTGCTTAAATAGTGTGTCGTTGCCAGATAGTGTCGAGTGTTTGCTTATGTCAGATAATAAAGGAAGTAATCATGGAATTCTGCTTCGATACTTACTGGAGAAATTAGTTTTCAACTCTTACCGCAATTCCGCTTCTCAAACTGCAACGCTAGAATCCAGGAATTTTTTTATTGTGACTACTACAGTAAACGTACAAATTTGGCAAGAACGCATTATGGCGTACTGCGCAAGTTTCGTCTCAAAATCTATTTCCTTAAATGTAAATTAATATTTAAATAAAATATGAAATATAACACGAAAAACGGTCAAACAATATGTCTATTTCGTAATAAGATCATTACTTTAAAATACTTTACACAATCAAATAAACATTTCGTAAAACTGAGCACTTCTTGTAAGATCTTAATGCAAGTTCCATGTTGTGTGGTCATTGTAAAACGAATCAAATATTTTCTTTTATTTCTTATATTTTTTGATATCAGGAAACACAACCAAATGAATCAGTGTCTTGGGCTATAACTGAAACATTACTCTATCTTATAGTACAATATTTATACTATATAACGTTTCATTACGCAGTAGCTAAGGCAATGAGCTAAAATATGTACTGACTTCCGGGTGGTGATCCACCTTAAGTGCATAAATAAACTACAACTTCCTAAAGCAAAATAAAATATGTTTAGTATTATTGACAATTGACAACATTCTTTTCTTGTGCCATAAAAGTTCAAATTTTCATTTTCTCGAAAATCACACTTGGCAATGTACTCTCGCGTATATTACAATAAACCTGTCTTTAGCGGAATCGAACGAGACTCACAGAAATTTCCATTCAAGATAGGTTTCCAGTTATGGAAGTAAATTTATGAAAAAAAAAAAGTGCATGCCTATAATGGGCATACTGAGATAAAATAGAATGCTGTACGTACCATAGTTAATTTCCAGTATTTTTTTTTTTCTACAACGAATTAGTACACGCAAAACTTACAATGAACAGAAAAAATACTGTACACACGTTAACTTAATTTTTCTAATAGTCAAGGAAAATTTTCTGTACACAACATTGCTTGTCTGCTCAATTTTCCACAAAGACTTTAGCCTGAGAAACCACAAGGGTGTAGCTACGGGAGGACCCATCGGGGTCAGGCGCCCAAATGATTTCCTGGATCCCCTCAAATGACCAGCTTTTACAATCATCGTAAAGATTACCTCGCTTTAGTCATTTAAAGTTTACACATAATTAATAATTTATAGTAATTTTTGTGACAGTAGATTACACAATTTATTGTGATTTATATTGGATGGTTTGAAGACAAACGTTTTAACAAGGTACTATAAAGACTGCCATAGAATAATGATACCAAACTGATTTGTAAGTCCATTATATTTTTTATATATTGTAACTAGTGTTTAAAAAACATTTTTATCATATGGAAAATTTGATGAAAAACTTTTTTTTTTTCAGTTTTCAGCTTGGATTTTATTCGGTTTTTTGCTACTTGATGTAAAACAGGAAGTGAAATATAGCTGTTAATAAAATAATTATGGTATTTTTTTAGTCACGAATAATAAATAAATATTTTTGTCAGGAAATCTTAAAGAAATTAAGTGAAATTTCAAAGAAAATCAGTCTTATGTAGATAGATTCTGTATACAAGGGCTTAACTCGAAATAGTTATGCACAAAGGTAGAACGTTTGGTCCTGGGCAGTAGTTCTTGGCTAAGCATAATAAAAATTACTGATACATAATATTTATGTAGAAAAAGCAAAAAGAAAAAAGCTAAAGAAAACAGTGTTTTTGGTTTTCCGGACGGAAACCAAAATTTTCCGTTTTCTCCAGGCCTCAAAATCACTAGCTGTAACACATTTTGTGCTTGTCTTTTTTGTACATTGTAGCTGCCCTCCTCAAAAACGACGGGCCCCTCCTAGGTAAACCTGCTGGCTACACTCCTTAAAATATATCTAATCTCTCAAAATATGTCTAAAAATTTTCTAAATGCTGCACCCCGAAACTTGAAATTTTCCGTTAAGAGACTTATTTTGATTTCTGTTGTCCGCGTAATACAGTTTCTGATTAATGAAGGGAATTTAACATGATTTTCGTCAGTAAATTCATGGGACTATGAAGTATTTCTGTTTAACACAAGTTTACGTTTAATAAAGGATCCGTTGAGGACAAGTTTTACTGGAAGAAATTCTATTGTGGGTGACTTGATAGAGGCTATGGTAGAAGCAAAATACCATACAAGGAACTCCTTGAGTGTGAGGTCGCAAGTGCAATCTCTAGTAAGGCTCATTCGAAAGTGTAGTGTGAACAATGATGACAAGAAAAATATTAGCTGCTAATGACTTGCCATATACAAAATCATGAGGGCGACAGAAAATACGTGTCTGGGAGGTGCAGAGATCAAACTTTTATGGGATATACAAGTATACTGTATATACTGTATAATTTACACTTCACAAAATTGACATTCACGAAGTGCTCAAAACAAACCATTAACTTTCACCATGAACACCGAATGAAAAACGACGCGCAACAGTGATCACAAATGTTCTCACCATGAAGATGGAAGGCGAACTTCTTGGGAGTTACAAAAATCGTTCAGGACGTTCAACTAGGTATCCACTGTTAAAGAATACATATAGAATCATATTGATATAACGGGGAGATAAGAACTGATGGAATGTGATGGCATCCGTTACACTAATATGATTCTATATGTATTCTTTATAACTGGATACCAAGGTATTATAGTATTATATTATACTGTATTATTATTATTATTATTATTATTATTATTATTATTATTATTATTATTATTATTATTATTATTATTATTATTATTATTATTATTATTATTACTTTCCGTAATTTACGTTCACCCCACGTCCCACAAACCAACAGGACGGTCCTGTATTTCCTTGACGAATAAAGATGAAGTAGTAATCGGAATATATTACTATTCACGAGTCGCCACTGAAACTTTTTTTTTTTTTTTTTTTTTTGCCGTCTTCGTGTTTTCACTTTTTTTCTGACTCGGCGCGAATTCGTCACATGCATAAACCGAAAGCAAGGTCAAATATTGTGTAATGCAATGGTAATAATTACTCTACTATGACTAGTATGATATGGTCGCGTTTTATAGTTAAAAAAATAGTTTAACGTTATTGTTTCGTCTTCAAAATTTAAAGGCAGAATTTACCGTGAACGGGATTCCAACACGTTCCCACATGCATTTGTAAAGAAGAAAGAGGGAAAGAAAGAGAGAGACGAATATAAAAGGAAGAAAAAGAAATTGAAAAATAAAAAATGCAGAATAAAAACATGGCGAGAGAGGAACGCGATTTGTCATGCACAACGAGACTTCTCTATTGTGTTCTGTGAATCTATTGTATCCTGAGAGACGTTGTGATGAGGGTGCAAAATGCCGGCTATAAAACTTTCGGATATCGTCCAATGAAAACACATGATTATTCTTTCTCCATGACGATTCACGGATGCCATTCCACCCATACATCACCAGGGATAGGATCTTAGAAGTTTCTCTCTCTCTCTCTCTCTCTCTCTCTCTTTTTTTTTTTTAATAAATTAGTTATTGATTAAATTATTAAAAAAATAGGAGTTAGAATGTAAATCAATACTAAAGCGAAAGACTTTAAAAGAGGCAATCTCTCTTTATCTCATGACTGTATGGTTATAGTATGGGCCTTCCGAGCGGTAGACCCTTCTTCGATTCCTGGTGTTATCTCATATGGTTCAAATTTCATGTTAAGCTGTATATCCATGTCTCATGGAGCCTCGGTTCTGAACGGAACGCTAAACTCCACATTGAGCAACCAATCACAAAGAATTAATTATATTCTGCTTTATAACGTAGAAACAGTAATTGGAGTCCACCACTGAAAACTGGACTTATCATTTTTGTCTAATGTCTTGGAATTTAATATAGTATGATCGTGCTCTATTTCATTTATAGTTTAACATACCTGTAGAATTAATAGTGCATTGAATATTTCATTAGTTACTTCTTGTACATAGATTCGGAGGTGTGAATCTGTTATATGTCACATATTTTCATGTTTAGGTTAAAATTATTTATACATGTTTTGTATACATGTATATAATTTATATTAGTTTGACGAAAATAAAATGTCGAAAAATGATTTAGATTTGATTTTTTTTAAAGTTTAGCGTCCCTTTCAGTACTGAGGCTATATGAGACGTGGACCTAGAGCTTAACGTGGGATCCGAACCAAATGAGCTCCTGCCGGGAATCGAAGCCGGGTCTCCCATGGTAAAGGCGTGCGTGCTAACTGCTTAGCCACGAAGAAACTCTATGTCCAAAAATGAGATATAGACCAATTGACGGATGTTAATGAGAGAACCGTGTGAATGGATTTTCTCGGAGTTCTCCCGTTTCCTCCCACTTTGTGCATTCCACCTTTTCATTCATTTACATCATCACCAGTCTCCTTTTGTCTAGCCGGCATAACCGTAGGACATAAAATTTAAGGATTTCATTTCATTTTGTAATAAGAGAAACAAAAAAATATGGGAGAGTTGTAAAATCCTTGTACCGAGGAAAAATTAATATTTCTGGAAACGTAAAACTTAATGTTGTATGATATAATTACTGCAATCTAGAATACTTAATTGACCAGTAGACTGTTGTATTCTTCTTTAAATAACTAAACATATCCTTATTAAAATTAAGCTGGTACCGAAGTTTACATTAATGATTCTTTATCCTTATACCGAGGAAAAATTAATATTTCTACAAACGTAAAACTTAATGTTGTATGATATAATTACTACAATCTAGAATACTATAATTGACCAGTAGACTGTTGTATTCTTCTTCAAATAAATGAACCTATCCTTATTAAAATTAAGCTGGTACCGAAGTATACATTAATGATTCTTTATCCTTATACCAAGGAAAAATTAATATTTCTGGAAACGTAATACTTAATGTTGTATGATATAATTACTGCAACCTAGAATACTATAATTGACCAGTAGACTGTTGTATTCTTCTTTAAATAAATGATCATATCCCTATTAAAATTAAGCTGGTACCGAAGTATACATTAATGATTCTTTTCATTATGATATCATAGCAAGATGATAATATTCAGTGTTGTTAATAAGTTATAATGCAAAATCATGGTTAACCCTTTAAATTTTAATTTTTGAGTTGATTTTGAATTTAACGTTCCTTGCAGCAGCGAGGTTATATGAGAGAAACCTATTGATTAACTTAGAATCCGAACCACATGATCTCCCGCCGGAAATCGAAGCCGGGTTTCTCACGCCAAAGGCTCGTACGCTAACCGCTTAGCCACGGAGGAGTTCAAAATTTTAATTCTTGTTTAAATACAGGACAAGTAAAAATGCTGGACTCGATTTCAGAAATTTAATAAATATATGTTATTGTGAGACGTGCTAAGAAAGGTGAACTATCATGTTTGCTTCAAACATATCATAAGTGTTCCATTATATGTGAGCAGTGCAGTATTTAAGGGGGGTGCTTCCGGGTTTAAGCCCGCCCCGAAATCTTATTTACTATAGTAAAGTATATGAAATATCTTGCAGAATTTTCATATTTTCAGGCAAAGCCCCCCCCCCCGAAAGTTAGTAAAGCCCCTCCCGAAACAAAATCGTAGGGTTGCCAGACATCCCGGTTTTCCGGAACAGTCCCGGCTTTCAATGAAAGAATTAACTGTCCCGAAAAAAGTTTTCGAGACGCCTGTTTGTCTCGGTTTTCATACTTCAGATTGGAAAAATTCAACCTGTAAAACGGAAAGTTTTCGAAAGTTTTGTGCAGCCTATTAATTTTATTAAACAAACAACAAGGGGTTTGAAAATGACGTCCATTCTTTCGTCCTATGGGTTGTTTAGTTTCCACAGGGAAAGAAAAGGATTTAGAAAATATTCAAAAACTTTTTTTTTTATCGTTCTGAATTTAGCGTAAATGTATGTTTTCTTGCTAAATGCTAAATTTGTATTTCTTTTAGGATAATGTTTCTGACAGATGATGACGCAGCAAAGAAAAAGTCTCTCTTCAATCATCATAAATGGGAGGGTGTGTCGTAATTGGCGCAACATTTAGGACTTGTTAAAAACAACAAATAGGAATTCGGAATAATACACATCAGGCAACTCTTCTTATGTTATCTTTTCATATTCTTTATACATCACTTGTGTCAACCGTGTTAACCGTCTCTTGTGTTAACCGTGTATAGAACAAGCTGGAAAATTGAAAATAGTAACCTTGAAAAGACAGAAGGAATTGATCAAATGTGTAGGGACGTGAAGTTTTCTGAATGCCACTCATTCTAGATTTGGAACTTCTTGTATAAAATAACAGACAAATTCTGACCAAAGCGTATATTAACTAATAAATAATAGCGTTACAGTTTCGGCAAATTAACTTTGCCTTCATCAGACACATTATGAAATACAATTTCTAAGATTACAGCTTATATACTTCTTAAAGTGAGAGGAGATATTCCATGAACCAATCATATTCGTCCTTTCCTTTAACAATTTTTAATTAATACAAATGCAACTTTTAATGATCAACTTTCACTTAAGAGCTAAACTTTTAATTGGCACACCTGTGTATGAATAACTTTCACTTTTGAAAAACATAAACTTTTAATTGTATATCCGTTGTTCAATACACCTGTTTTAACCTCTTCTTTCTTCTCTGTTTTATCCAATATCTTTCTCCATACATCATGTATATTTAGTCCGCTATTCCAATTCATAAGTTTCTCGCTTCCTTCCTTTCTTATCCATTCTGCGTCTTTCCATTTTCTTATAATGCTTCTTTTCTCCTTTTCCAGCCCCTCTACGCCTTCCCAGTCTATTTCATGTCCTGTCTCCCTTACATGTTTATATATAGCGTTACTATCTCTCTTCAATCGAACGTCGTCCCTGTGCTGTTTAATCCTTTCTTGTAACCTCTTTCCTGTTTCCCCTATATAACTCATTAAAAACACCAAAAACGGCCTTGTGTCATATATTTAGGTATATCTATATACTTTGCGTTTTTCAAGTTTTCGACGTTATCGAAAACTTCACGTCCCTACAAATGAGTAAGAATCCTGGTTTTATACAGTGTGTTTTAAAACAACACCGACAACGTTTGGAAGGTGATTCCTGACACCAAGATAAGACAAAAAAAAAAAAAAAAAAAAAAAATAGACCATCCTGGGTCTACAAGTGCTTCCTTTCGGAGTTATAGGCTGCCGAAAACATTTTTTTAAAAGTGAAGTTTAAAGGTCCATAACTTCAAAACTATGGAACTTACCGTACTCCGGTCAAGACTTCACTTAGGAACTAATATGTGGACTATCCAAAAATACATGTTTCAGAATCCTAAGATACTCACGAAGAAATTTTTATAGAGGGAGTTTGGCTACGAGCATAGGCTATAATTTGAAGTACTTACCAACTGCCTCTATTAAAATTGTTGCGGAAATGTCCTAAGATTCTGAAACATGTATTTTTGGATAACGCACATATTAGTTCCTAAGTGAAGTCTTGTTCCAACTACGGTAGGACCCATAGTATTGGAGCTATGGGCTTTTAAAGTTCACTTTTTCTTGTTTTGGGCAGCCTATAACAACGAAAGAAAGCATTTGTGCACCCAGGATGGTCTATACTTTTTTTTGTCTTATCTTGGTGTCAAGAATCACCTCCTAAGAAACACCCTGTATATAGGCTAAGATTGGTGTCCCGGTTTTTCGTTTACAAAATCTAGCAACCCTATGTGAGCATCTCGCGTAACATAGCACACATCAAGCCAATAGTCAAACCTTTTGTGGCATGTTGCGGTCAATACCAATCTAATCGATTTTCGTTTACAAATGTAGCCTGAATCTCTGAAATCTTCATATTATACTACTTACGAATGGCCTTCTCCGTAAGTACGTCCCTCCTATATTTGGTATACGGAAATGCCGTCGCATACTAATTACACGCTTGTTTACATGATAATTAAGCACACAGAAACATGTCTGTTGTCCAGTCAACGCCATTTTCTTTAACTGCTTGCTGCTGACTCTTAGCGGCAAAAAGTAGAAACACTGCGTGGAAACTAAACTTCAAAAGTTAACTTTTCGTTAGCGCATCTTACAATAACATATGTTTATTAAGATTTCACAGAATAAATTTCGCAAAGGGGTCCATCATTTTGACTTGCCCTGTATAATAATGCCCCATGATAGAACATTATATCAGTCGGTATGAAAAAAATGAGATGCTTGAGACATGCGTAGTTTTTGAGGGAAAAATATATAATTTTTATCGCGTTAAAAACAAGTTTCATTACCAATCTGATCCAGCTGATATATTTTATGTTGTTGCAACGGATCATTTATTTCTTTTTTGTAATGTTTATGAAAAATATGCATTGCTAAAGGTAATTTGTATCTATTTTTAGTTTGACTTCTTGTAACCAAGGACATGAAATGGCGCTGTATGGGGTGTGGTGGCTTTATCTATAATACTTTTTTTTTTCTTTCTTAAGTTCAGAATTGAATTTTGGTAAGATTAGCATCCACAACGGAATACAAATCTAGACAACTTCTTCAGCAAAGCCTGAAGTAGGCATAGTAGCGCTTATGAATACCCTTTTAGTTAAATCTCATTACTTGAATGGAAAGTTAGAAACACTGCTTGGAAGTCTGTTCCATTTTCTATGGCAGCTTCCGAATGGACATTGACGCATTTTTAATTACACAGGCGTATACTTCAAAGAAGGTTACAACTCTTCCTGACGACAGGGTAATGATAAACCCTCTAATTATCCAGTTACGCCGTGAATTAGCTTCTGCAAACATGTCGACTCACAGAGTTTATTCATGTCCATTTTTGTCTGTTTTCGCTTTAGTTTATATACGTACTTCACGCTATATTTCCATCGCATATCTAAATGAAACGTTCATTTCTATAGCGAATAATAAAAAAAAAGAAGCGATAATTAATGATCGTGTAAAACCCGGCTCAGATTTCATCTCAAGTCGTTTCAGAGAATAAAGCGACCACCCATTGTGTTTGTATGTACAGGTACCACTACCAGGCACAATGCAAAAAGTAATTGTAATTTTAATCAGTGGCGGTTCCCACATGTACTAAGATTAGAAGACAAAATCCTATTTAAAAATGGCAAAAAGTCTCAGGTTGTCTCGCTAATTTCTAATAATTAAACATCGGATTTTTATGCAAATGCATATTTTGTTGACTTATGTGCATCTCTATTAAACTCGGTAGGAGTTGCTAACAACAATAAGAAAGTTTAAGTTTTATAGTGCATATAAATGCATATTTCAAAGATTATTATAACATATATTAGTGCTTAACCCTTTCGGGATTTTATGGTACAATTTGTACCATACGTGTGTTTCATGGTACATTGCGTTATAACTCTCCTATTTGAGCTTTTTCGTCCGTTTTTTTCTTTCTTTTTCTTTTCTTTTTTTTTCTTTTTTTTTTCAAGTCCATAGACATTATAGAAGACCTTACGTATGGTTTCACACCTTCCTACGTCGAGACATAGGAGGTGGTAACGTCATAATTTTAAAATATATATATTTTTTCTTTTATTAAGCCTATGTTCATCATTTTTTGGTGGGCTTATTTTTGCACCTAGAAGATTGAAATTATGCACAAACATTCAGTCCACCGAGTAGTATTTACCAGATTTTTTTCAGATTTCTGTGTTAAAACAGGGGGGTCCAGAGGGGCAAAAAGTTGAAAAAAGGGATATTTTGACCAAAAAAATCCTTTTCTTCGGAATTTTCCCGCCTAAGATACATGATGGAGACATGTGAATGTTACCGCCTGAAAGGCAGTTCTATTCTGAAGAGAATGATTGGTAGATTATAATCCTAGGGTAAATAGAGATGTCTCAGGATTTTTTTTAGCTGAGATTATGGTCTTTTGTGGTAATTTGGGTCATTGTGGGGATTCTTGATAAATATTTCTCCCGCCCTAACTACTCAAGATAGAAACTTGAAATTTGGCACACACATTCATATTACCAAGTGCTATTTATCAGATTTCTTTTAAGATCTCTATGTTCACACAGGGCCGTTCCAGAGGGGCCCAAAGCGTGAAAAAAGTTTCCTCCGAAATTTTCCCTTTGACATCACTTTTCCCTCTCCTGGTATATGGTAGGGGCATGCAAGTAGTACCATTTGAAAGCCTGCTCCATTCTGAAGAGAATGAGGTATGAACCATGATCCTAGGATAAATAGTGACGATGCAGTAGCTGCTTAACTAAAAGTCTAAAAAATACCCCAAAAACCCAAAATCCCGAAAGGATTAAGAGCATAATATTCAGCATATTCTATAAGTTTTTATTTCAGATAGCATGAAATAAATCCAGTTTTAGTTTGTATTCTCAATGCATTTACATGTCTATGTAAACAGAACGGTTTTTTGCGTGGGAGGATGGAAAAATGCCTATTTTGTGGAGGACCAATAATGTTAGCAACCGATCAGCAGAGCAAAGATACTTACAATGGCCAAGACTTTAAGAGAAATCTGGTAAAGACATTGTAATATGTGCCACTAATCGATTGTGAATTCCGTTTAGTCTGTACCCTTCTTTCCACAGAAACCAACTTGTCTGATCACCTTCCATGTCCGTTCACGTACTTACAGCAGGGGCGGATCCAGGGGGGGGGGATTGCCCTCCAGAAGAGGAAACTTTCTTATTTTTATACATAAATAAAACCCATCCCAAAATTTGAAAGCTCTAAGTAGCAGTATTACCCCCCCCCCTCCCGAGAAGTCCGTCCTGGATCCGCCCCTGACTTACAGTTGTTGCTTGAATGTGCTATAGTTTCCAGGAATTACACTTCTCTGTATTGTTCTTCCACCTGAAGGCAGACCTAAATACTATTTCCTTGCAGCTGTCATCAAGAACTGAATGATAGACCCTGAAAGAAAGAAAAAAAACGAGTGTAAATCAATATGGAACACTCCTCGTACTTCAAAATAGGAGAAGTACACTACCCATATTTAGATTTCAGCAGCAATATTTCTGTAACTTCATGTTACCAGACTAAAAACTAATAATAATAAATAAATATATTAAATTTATACAATTAAGCATGATTTTTCTATATATTGTGTAGCAGCCCGAAGGCTCAAGCGCAACTGGTACAAATTGAAACAGACGTAAAACTTATCTTTCAACTTTTTGTTTTGATATGCTCAGATCATCACTAAAGGCAATCAAAATTGCTATGGCGCATCCAGGGATATATATATACAGTGGCGTATTTAGGGGGGCTTCCGGGCTTAAGCCCCCCGAAATCTTACTATAGTAAAGTATATGAAATATCTTGCAGAATTTTCATATTTTCAAGCAAGGCCCCCCCTTCCCCGAAACAAAATCGTAAATACGCTACTGTATATATATATATATATGTAGAGCCACCACCTGTCTTGATTTTGTGCAGACGGTCTCGATTTAGGATAATCTCTCTGAAATGTGAGGTATTATGTATTAATAATTGCATCCTGTTGGGAGATTAAATAATAAGTGGAATAATTATGACAAGTTAATTAAGATTGACAAATAAACACTGACAGGTAATTAGATAATTATGTGAAGATGATTTTTTTTTTTTTTTTTTTTTTTTTTTGAGGTGAGTAGGTGCAAGTAATACTTTATTTCTTTATTCAGAAGTTGAGGGGCATCAATTAGTGGAAAAGCATTCTTTGTAATATACCAATCGAGTAACAAAGGAGATTATTACAATCTGCCACTAGAGGGTTTCGCCCTCTCTCTTGGCCAAAAGATGAAAGAATGTTTACTGAATTTATTGTGTAGCCGAAGTGACTAAGCAGAGGGTTCGAGGCTTCCAGATTGTGTGGAGGGCTGTGTGGACTTTGTGTAGTGTGGTTTTTAACAATTTTTAATTTTTTAATTAATTATTCATTTAATTATGTCGTATTTTATCGTATCATCGTGCATCATCTTTAATAGTTAAATAATAATAATTAAAAAGTTTTCACGAACTGTTTTTTTAACTGTGTCACTCTTACATAATAGATACTTATTTGAAAAGAATGGAAACCTACTTTTTTCTATCTACTAAAAGAATTAAAGATTTAAATATTTTCTTTTTTCAAATATTCATTAATATTATTAAAGTTTTTCTTGGAGCAGGGAAATGCAAAAATTCAAACTTCTATTTTAACATTGTGTAATCTGCAACAAACCAAATTCTTTCAAAAGTGTGTACACTCAGAAACAATGTTAAGTATAGGCTGGAACTCAGGGACGTACGGAAGGGGGGGACACGGGGGTCCGGACCCCCCCCCCCGAAATTTCGACTTTTAAAAAATTTAGCCTAATTTTAGGGGCAATTTTAGCAATTTTAATATAAAATAGCTTCATATTTAGTTTGAACCCCCCCCCGAAATAAATTCCTGGGTACGCTACTGCTGGAACTATCATTTCTTATACCTCCAACCTATACTTAATATTTTTTCTGACTGTACACTGTGACTAGGAACGTATGCAGGGAATGGATTCTGGGGTCCACACTCTCTCCGAAATCCCGACTTTTATGTAAATTTAATCTAATTTTAGGGATGATTTTTAGAAATTTCAATACAATTTATCTTCATACTAAAAGCTTTGGACCCCTCCCGAAATAAATTCCTGCCTGCCTGCTTACGGCTGTAAAACTTCTATTTTTTCTTTAGTAACAATACATCAAAGACTGGATGTTTAGTAACATGTTTTAACAGTACAAAAATATTAACATTAACTAATTTTAAGGGTTTGTCATTCTTTTACGATTATTTATAACTTCTTTAAAGCAATACATTTTACGTACATTAATTTAATTCCATTTTCTTGAAACAGAAGGTTTTCAGTATGGTCCAAACATATTCTCTTCATGTTGGACATTTACTGGACCACTCTTTCTTTGTTGCAGATACGAATGAAGCTTGAAAAGGTCTCCCATGACCTCGTGATCCCTACATAATGTTTCAAAAACCCATATTCTGTCCTCCTCTGACGATAAATCTTATGGCGTAGCCTCTGGATAAAAAAAAAAAAAAAAAAAAAAAAAAAAAAGACGAACATTAAACGACCACGTTGTGTGTGACTCTTGCCATCTTACATTCATGTACTCTGCAGTTATGGAAGCGTTTACACACACGATACTCGACCCATATGTCAAGAAGTTATCGTGTGGTTTTCTGAAAATAATGTAATACTTAGTGAAGAGTTGGGTGTTGGTACCTATGTCAAAGGCATTTTAGAAATAATAAAAAAAAGAAAGAAAAAGAAAAGTAAACGCACACACATACACATCGAGTTGGCTTCTTTTGCAGTTCGCAGGGCAAAGTAACATTGAGTATTCTGGTCTTCTTCAAACATGTCTTCGTACGTTCTGCATCCATATAAGATGAGCGGGTAATGACCTTATATGTTCGTCAACACGATCTTTTATATTAGTACAGTATATATACTGTATATAGAAATGAAAGCCACTGTGTTCGGGATTTCGTACGTCTTGAACCATCCGACCGATCTCGTTTAAATTTTCAACATAGTTGAGGTTCGGGTCTGGGTTGGTTTTTATCCTTTCATTTTGACGGTGCAACTTAGGAGAGGCGAGGAGGAGATATTTAAACATCAACGAAAATAACTTATATTAGTGTCGAATCCATAATTTTCGGAATCGCTGAGATGAAGAGTGACACTTCCGAAATAGGCCTATATACAGGCGCGGATCCAGGGGGAGCTGCAAACTATGGTTTAGACCCTCCCTAGATCATATCCTGGATCCGCCATTATGTATATATTGTGACATTGAACAGTGACATTTCCAATGCTTTTTAAATTCAAATTGAGCCCTTTACGTATGTCCAAAACAAAACGCATTCTACCCGTGCGAAGAACGGGTATTCTGCCAGTAAATGAATATAGAAAAAAATGCTCGTACGACCAAAATATGTATTCCATGAAAGTCTCCATTTTTATACTACCCTGTACTAGAATTGCCCATCTCGTCTCATTTCATTTTTTTTTAAAAAAAAGTCTCAGTTCGTCAGGATTGTCAAAAAATTATTTCTCGTTTCGTCTCGATTCTGAAAAAAAAATATATCTCATCTCGTCTCATTCCGAAATTTTTCTCGTCTTATTTTGTAAAATTACGTACAAACTTTACGTGTTCTGAATTTTATCTCTTAATTTCATCTGAAAGTTAACATAATCCTTCCGTATCATGACAGATTCACAAAGGGTGTGATATAACAGCATTTAAATCATATTTATTATTGGAGTATATTTTGCAGTGACTTTCTTATCTTTAAACATTGGAAAATGCCAGGGGCGGATCAAGGGCCGGGCAACCCGTGCGACTGCCCGGAGCGTCAGAGTCAGAGGGGCGCCAAAACGAGCCTCAAAAAACAAATTTTATAATGTGTTTTCTACTGTCTTTTTTGGTTTATATTCTTGTAAAGTAGCGGCAATTACATAATCTTTTTCCATTTCACCATGGAAGAAGAGAGTTTCATAGTACTAAGGGGACTGTATCGACAAATGGGGAGATGGCATGTAGAATAAAGAGTGGAGGGGGAGTAAGTATTGTTTGTTTGTTTGCTTGAGTTTAGCGTTATGTCTTAATGGCCAAAGATGTGGATACTAATTATAGTGGAATCCTTATCAATTTTATCCTTCAACAGTAACCCGCCGGGAATTGGACCCGGGACCACGGAAGACAGGCGTGCTAGCCACTAGACCAAGCGGGGGCGGAGTTCGTATTGTTTATAGCGGGCCATATTCTTTGTGAAGGTTTCCTAGGTAATGAATGTCTTTTTGAAAAATGGGTTTAAAATATTAAAAACACTATGATAAAATGTAAAATATAGGCTAGTACTAAGGGGGACGGCGCCAAAAAGTCACTTTGCTCGGGTTAAAATTTGGCCTGGTCCGCCCCTGGTAAATGCTATTCATTCTGCCCGTACAACTCTTGATTAATTTATAACTCCTCGTCTCGTCTCATCTCAAAATCAAAGTGAGAATAGTCATGTTTTCATCTCTTCTCGTCTCCGTTTTTTTCGAGGTGTGACGAAAAATGTATTGTTTCGTGGACAATACTATCTACTTCGTTTCTGGAATAATTAAAGAATATCCAGTTCTGGCTGAGTCCCCGTTCTTCGCACGGAAAGAATAGATTTACGGAAAACAAACATTTTTTTTCCCCTAACACACATATTTAAATAAAAGTTAAATCTTTAAAACTTATATCTATTCAAGTCAGTAGCGTAACTAAAGGTTTGGCGGCCCTCCCGCAGACAGCGTGGAGTGGGGCCCCTTCTCCACTTCTCACTTCACGATTTGGGGGTCCCCTGATGGCTTGAGGCCCCACCCCCGCAATACGGGGCTCTTATTTACGCCCCTGATTCAAGTATTCTAACTATATTCTCAAAATGCATTTCAAGCAATGCAGCAGTTATTCTTTGTGAAAAACTGGAGTGTTCACTTCCCTTTCCTGTTAGGATATGCATTTGAATCAAAATGAAATAAAGAAAATCAAAGTTGACGGAAATGCTGTGATCAAAAAATCATTTTAAACGGTTAAAAAACATTCCTCACTTTAGCTATTTTATGAATACAAAATGGTAAATTCACATGATTTAGAAGTTATCCCCTCTCTGCCCTAAACCCGAAATATTCTAAAACGCTGGAACTACTTATTTTTAATACAGTGTATTCGGATGAAAATATACCAATAAGAAATTTGAATAACTCGAAAATCGTCCGGTTTCTTTTATCGCAAAGAGGAAAGAATGGAATTTTATATCCAACACAAAAGAGTCACTCAACTCACCACAGTACAGCTCCATGTGTGCTCATTTTGTTTATATCTTGAGTTTCGTCTTCTTAATATGAAAGTTTCATGAGATATTCGTTTGTAATGAATTTTTAAGCGTAGAATCTAGAAAATCGCAAATTTTGATTTTCAGTCTTCAGTAAACTACCCTTATTTTTAGGAGTAGGCAGAAAATGTGAAACACTCCCGTGGATAATCACAAAAATCTTAAGTTTAAAATTTGGTCTCGATAGGTTGAACGATATTAGTCCTCTATAGGTGAGTGTACATCAGGGCTAGTGGCGTATTTAGAATATTCTTTCGGAGGATGCTTGAGAACCAGTAAGAAGCATTTGTGTTGTACGTATAATACGAAAAAATAAATAATGAAATTATTTCGGGAGGGGGGCCTTGAGCCCGATAGACACCTGCCTAAATACGCCACTGATCAGGACGAACGGACTAACAGATAGACAATGTCGAAAAACACTTTTCCTGTATCTACGAAGCATGCACTTCCAACATTGAATCCATGACTGAATGCATTTCTGGAAGGCTTCTTTTGGAAGGGCGTTCAGCTTCTCTGTCATGGCCCTCTCAATGTTAGGAATGGTATCAAAAAATTTTTCCTTTTGGGAAGCACGGTTCTTATTTTTGGGAAGAGCCAGAAATTGCATGGTGCTATATCTGGAGAACACAGCGAATGTGGACAGACAGAAACATTTTTTTCGAACAAAAGCTCGCGGATCAAAAGCAAAGTAGGTGTGGCACAGCGCGTTTTCGTGGCAAAGTAGAAGCCATTTGCCCATTTAATCGGCGGTTAAAATGCTTTCCACGGACCCATACGAGTTGTTTAGTTCTTCGGAAAGCACTCGAATAGTCATTAGTCTGTTTGAACAAATTATTTGTGGCACTTTTTCTACGTTTTCATCTGTGTCTGACGATAAAGAACGTCTCGATCGTTGCTCGTTTCCAACCGACTCCTTTCTGCTTTTGAATCGCTCATACCACTTGTAAGCAGTCTCTTCAATGCCACCCCTTTATCGCCAAGCACTGATTTTGACATTTCGTAAGCTTCTTTGTCATTCTTTGTAGCTTAGAACAAAACTTAATGTTGGCACGAGACAGACATTCTTATATAAGGTAACCAAGAAAGTTCTGTCGCTTTTTGTGGAGGTCTGTGTTCAATTGGCTCTCACACCGTGAGTTGTATGCAAATGGAGATAAGGCGAAGATTAGTTGTTGGTGTGGGTATATCCAACATACTATCTAGTTGTGGCAGTTCAGTTACATTACGAACTTGCATAAGGACAAAGTGAACATGGGACCTCCACACAGCGTCAAAAGGGCATGTATGCTGTATGATTTCAAACTGAGGTCAAACGCCGCTAGAGCGGAGCGGAAGATATGCAAGGCCTTTGTTGAGGGTGTCGTGAATACGCGGACAGTGCAGCGGTGGTTTAACAAGTTGAAGGTCGGTGATGAAACACTCAAAGACGCACAACGTACCGGAAGATCAACACATGTACAAAACAAAGATCTTCAGGCAGTAATTGAGGCGAACAGTGACCAGACATGTGAGGAACTGGGACTACAGTTCAGTGTGAGTAGAGAATGTATTCGGCAGCACTTCCATGAGCTTGGGAAGCACTACAAGTTGGGTTGATGGGTCCCACACGATTCGACTTTGGGCCGAAAGGCAACGCGAGCAGACACATTTCTTTCTTAGCTGTCTCGTTTGAGGAAGGTGTCATTTTTGGACAGGGTGTTAACATGTGATGAGAAGTGGGTCCTGTACGAATCTCCACTGAGCCGTCATCATTAGTTAGCGCCCCATCCAAAACAGCCGAAACCAGCACCGCACCAGTAGAAGGTAATCCTGTGTGTTTGGTGGACTGCTCGCGGCATCTTGCATTGCGAACTACTACCAGCTGGTCAGAGCATCAGTGCTGCTGTGTACTGTCAGCAGTTGAGCCGTGTTCAAGAAAAACTCAAAACTCTGGAGCCAGCACTTCTAAATCGCAAAGGGGTCCTCTTGTTACAGGACAACGCTAAGCCCCACGTGGCTAGGATGACCTGGGACACCATTCTACGCCTTGGATGGGAAACAGTGGCATCCGCCATACTCACCGGACATTGCACCGTCTGATTATCACCTGTTCCATTCCTTGGACAATAACTTTAGATGACACCAGTTCAAATGCACAGTAGAGGTGCAAAATGTACTTCATACCTTCTTCACTTGATGGCCGACCAAGTTCTACTGCGATAGAATCCATGGCCTTCCAGAACTTTGGCAGAAGGTCGTCTATGTTGATGGGGACTATTTTTGATCTTTCAGGTACGTGTTAGGTGATATATCGATGTTCGAAGCAGAGTTGGAGTGGGTCAGTGGGTCGGTGGGTCAGTGGGTCAAGTTTTCTGAGTGGGTCAGTGGGTCGTGGCTCAACGGCATGTGACCCACCACCCACCATGACCCACTGTGACCCACCACCCACCGTGACCCACTGTGACCCACCCCCACCATGACCCACTGTGACCCACTGCGACCCACCACCCACCGTGACCCACTGCGATCCACCGACTCAGTATGATCTACCGACCCTCTCTGCTCACTGCATTGTAGACAGTATCTTCTGAAGACTGGTAAATTTGTCTTCGTTTTACTTCCAAGACCTTCATTTCCCTTCCTTTTCCACTTGTTTCTGTCTACTTACCAGAGGTGAGTATATCTAACCAAGTGAAAAAAGAACTTCAGACGCTTTTGGATATTGATATTTTTAATTGTAAGAATAACAATAAGACTTATACTACTACTTGGCTTTCGAGATCTGTGAGTTTTTAGAGGAGCTAACTACTGGAAAAATACATTTTTGAATCACTGTAATATATAAATTATTATATAAAAAATTGAATGTAACTATATGTGCCTGATCATCACGGCCGAATTGCAAAGTCAAATGAAATTACTTTTGGTATGTAGTTAGGCCTTAATCCAAATTGGGATGTTGTATTGCTTTCATTATAATAGCTACATATCCTAAGGAGGGTGAGGATCCGAATTTTTGCGAAAAAAAAAATAGTATCTCACAAGCCGTTAAACTTACTGAGCTGAAATTCAGTGTATTAACTCTTTATTGAAAATAAACAAAATGTGTAATAGCATATTTTTAAATTCTCTTTTATGGAGGGGGCACTCTATATATGGAAAATTGGTAGTGAGTTGGTTTGTAAAAATGATCGAAAACGATCGATGTTATTTAAGAAAAAAAATCAGAAACAAAAAATTACAGTGCTTGGCTTCATATATCCATTGCTTTCTACTATAATAATTGCTGAAGCTTATGTTTATTATATGCAGCGCTTACAGCACAGGGCAATCAACCCAAAATCTTGTGACTAAAATAGGCATAAAATTTGTACTGTAAGCTTAATTACACGGAAATTTTAAGTTTGGATTGTACGCATAATTATATGGAAAATTTTACACTTTTTTTCCTTTACGTTGGTCTACTTACCTTGATTTGGAACTTTCAAATTTCATTCTTTTTTCCACTGAAAAGTATTGATAATTCAACAAGGAAATAATTATACTATGATAATTTAATTGAAATTCATCGTAATTTGGCACATGGCAAACAGCAGTGTGGTAATTGAAGGGGAAGAAGGAGAGAAATTCCCATTCACCTCTGAACACTTTCCAGGAACCACGTTCTCTTTCGCTTTCTAGACGGGAGAGGAAACTTCGTAATGGCATCAAACCTTCATGTGTAATTACAAAAATTAAATTTATAAACAAATAAGAAATCTTCAGTTCATCAGGCTTTAATTGATAATTTATTCACAAGATTCCCTATCGAAGGCGTGGTAGGTGAAGTTTCTGTTCTCCATGAGTCGACATTGCCAACTGACATGGTCGATATGGAAAAGATGTTGTATGGTGATAGAGAGATGATACTTCTTGCTGAGTATTTCAAAACTGACCAAGGAAAATCGTTATCAGACTTAAGTCTAACAAGCAGATTGTCGATGAGGAGTTGCAGAAATCGGGTAGAAGTATTATCAATTTCCACGACAGAGTGCGAACGGGGACTTCCCCTTATGAATTTACAGATGACTGATATTAGAAATTGACTAATGCTCAAACATTGTCTAACTTGTTGTTCATCAATGTTAATGGCCCACCGCTAGACAAGCTCAAAGTAGACAAGCTATTTATTTCTTGGCTGAAGGATGGACACCATTCCGCTGCGGATAATTTACCACGAAAATGTTACCAACAGGAAATAAACCCGATTTCAGGTTTGTTTTAAAGTGGAAAATTACGAGCTATGGAAAATGTATAGGCCTCCTTGTATTACTAATGGCTTATTTGTGCTATTCAACTTTGTACCTATTTTTTAGTAAGTCTCTTCTTTGCTTTTGGTAAACTACTTCGAATAAATATTCATAATAATTGCAATTATGCATATTTGTAACTTAAATTTAACGTGGTGTTTAGTGATTACACAAATTACAATTATGAGCATACTTTATGGAGATGCTCTCACATAGGGTACCCGAGCACCTTTATACACTATGAAAAACTGATTTTTCAAGTCTTTTATGAGAAAAATACTGTGAACTGAGAAACCATAACTTTTTCCATATTGTACAGGGGTATTTTCCTGCGAATAGAAGTTTCTTTTGGAATGCGATGAGAAATTAACGCTTGCAAGAATACTCTCTTAGTGCAAGTATATTTTACACACACACTAATTTTCCCTCACCTCGAACTGTTTCAATTTCCTCACGAACAAACACTTTACCATTTTATATCATAAAGATCAGATCCACCGTTATTATGACAGAGCGGTGCTTGAGCGATTGACTAGAAATTCAAATTTCGATTAGTGACAATTTCACAGTCATGTTTTATTACAAGTGTAAACTCTTTAGTCAGTACAGAAGAGGCCGTGAATCGTGTTCAGAGTTGATGACGATGGATTTTGGTTAGTCAGAATAGGTTATAGTGGATGAGAGTGGTTCATGGTGGGTGGTGGGTCAGAGTGGGTCACCGTGGGTGGTGGGTCAGAGTGGGTCACCGTGGGTGGTGGGTCAGAGTGGGTCACGGTGGTCGTGGGTTATGGTGGGTCGTGGGTCAGAGTGGGTCACGGTGGGTCGTGGGTCAGTGGGTCGTGGGTCACGGTGGGTGGGTCGTGGGTCAAGTTTTCATTGACCCACGCCAACTCTGGTTCGAAGGTGGTTGGTGAAAGAGCGACAGATCTTTCTTGGTTACCTTTACAGTACATTCTTCTGCCTCTGGAAGCCAACTAACATGTCACAATTCGTTCAAACTCGACACTGACTGTATCAAAGGTATAGGCTAGCGGGTTTACTACTTAAAATGAATACAAGTTCGATAGATGGCACTGTGTTACTACCTTCACCGTTCTTTTTGATCACACCTATTTTCTAGAAAGTTATTCTTCTCATGCCAAGAACGGACATTTCATCTGGTATGTTCATAAAATAAAAATAATTAAAATTGATTTAAATCAAATACATATTTTTTTTTATGATTAATAACGCGTTTGGGATTAAGTTATTGTTAGTAACAATAATAATAAACCGAATGCTCTTTACTGAATGCCTCTCATATCATAAAAATTCAACGCAGTATGCATGCATGTAACACACATACATTACACAAATACATCTAGTATCATGTACGAAACATTCCAATGACGCCAACCTGTAGAAAAGTTTAGGTATGGTAGCACGTACCAAATAGGTGGGAGATGTGTCGACATGAATTCATGAAACTTTAAGCTTTGTCAGTATTATTTCACTGGCATTATGTCAGTTATATTAGATTTACGTCAACAGAAAGTGTTGATTGATAAGTATTGGATTTTTTCGTTTACTAAATATATATATATATAGGCCTATATATATATATATATATATATATATATATATATATATATATATATATATATATATATATATATATATATATATATATATATATATATTCAGTTTATTTTATACATATTTATGGGCATTATCGGCATTTAGAAAAAATATGGCCTTAAGCCCACCATGTATGAAGGATAACATCCCTCAGTGTGTACAGTCACGAAAGAAAGTATTCTTCAGTTGACAAAATTCTTTTCGTAATAACTCAACAATAACTTAACATATTGGAGTAACGATTTTAGCAAGTTATCAAATTATAATTATTCTAAGGATAACAACAAAAAGATCCAAATTAATTCATTTGTTCCCCGAGTTATTAGCAAAAGAAAATTTGTCAACTGTCATTTTTTATCTTTTCCGTGTGTACACTATCCAGTAAAGGGGGGAAGAAGAAACCGTTTGTGACCTTTATGTTAGATATTATCTAGCATTTGCCTGGTATGAATGAGGAAGAACCTTACTCTGGATGGCTGGAGTGATAAAAGCTGTTAGATCTTTTCGACGAGTGCCTTCGCCGGAAATCGAATCCGGAACCGCTCACTCCAAAAGCAAGAGCGTACCGCCTACACTATGCGCGGATACTTTACTGAAAGAAATACAACTCTTATGAAATTAATTATTTTTGTGCCCAATGCCTTAGCGCGTATGACTTTGGTACTGAGATCGATTCCTAATTATGCAGGGTTGCCATATTTCATACAGCTACAAAGAGGACGCCTCGTTCCAGCTATTCGTATTTGAAATAAAGTGCTCTGAGAAAGGATATTTTCAAATCAAATCCATCCATAATCAAAGTTTTAAATAAAACTTTGTGTCACATTGAGATCTGCTGAGACTTCGATCTGTTCTTCAATTACTTCCAACCGTTCGATCAGCGGCGCAAATCTGACTTCAACATTGGGAGGGGGGTAAGTTCGTACTTTTTTTTTTTAGCGATAATATTTATGAAGTTGAAAGACAATGCTATGGAGGATCAAGGGAGCAGAGTTGTCTTTAACATTGTGAGGCGGGCACATTTGAGGCTTATTTGGGGAACATCAATTTCATCTCACTTTTCTTTGTGGCAGTCGGACACAAATCATCTCATTTCTCCCGAAAAAGCACATTTCAATTTTAATTATTGGGGGGACTTGGGGAGATAGTCCCCTCCCCAGTTCCAAGACTAGAGGGGACATATCAGGGGCGTCATTTAGGGGGGGCAGGAGGGGGCAATTGCCCCCCCCAAGAGTTTGAGGAATACATATACTTTAATCGATTGCCTACTAATATACTAGTACAAAACGCGAAAGTCTTATGTTGGTGGTGCTCTTGCCCCCCCAAGCGAAGTCCGAAATGACGCCCCTGGGACATATCCCCCTCATCCCCTTCCGGGATTTGCGCCAGTGCGTTCGATGATGCTTCCCTTTAGAAAAGGGTTAAATTAAAGTTATTGTGTAATGTTCACACTGTACAGTACCTACTTTGTCAAGAGATTACCTTATCACAGGAAGAGGACAAGAAAGAACAAGACACTTTTGGTCTGAAACACCGTGTTTTCTTTAACTTTCGACTGCAAGTCCTTTGCCACTGGCAGTGCTCTTTCATATGCACTTTTATTTAAGTTTAGCATCCTTTCCAGCGGCACCGGCGAGACTATATGAGACGTGCTCCTCCAGGGGGAATCCGAACTACATGAGCTCCCGCTCAGAATCGAACCTGGGTCTTCAATGCCAAAGACACGTACACTAACTGCTTAGCCACAAACAAACTTTCCTGCGCACATAAAGTGAATCATATATCTTGATAAAAATTTATCATGATTTCGCAACCCTTTCTCTTCCATGTTCCTTTTTAGTTTTCTATCTCTATTTTTGGAGGCAAACAGTGGCGGGTCTAGACTGAGGTCATATCTATAAAAACTAAATATATACCACTACAAAATAAGGAAAGAAAACTTACCTAATGTAATAAATTTGGTGTACATTAGGTAAGGTTTCTTCCATTAATTTGTAGCAATAAAAATTTTAAGTTTTACCGACGTGTCATGTCAGGTTTTGCCAGCACTCCTCAAATGACTGGTGAGTTCCCTCAGTAGGTGCCACTGGATACAAGTTTACTTGCCAATGGAGTAAATCGAGTAATATTTAAGTTATTGGGAAGATCCGAATTACATACTCGCTGGGAATTCAAGTGATTCAAATCTCATATTAATCTGTATTTCCACGTCTCGTATAGGCTCGTTGCTGAAAGATACGTGGAACTCAAAGTGAACCAAGTAACGTTAAGTTATTATTAAATGGAATTGGAAATGAACTTCAAAACTATTAGAAGGGAGGACAATGGAAATGAAATGAAAAGTTTTTTTTTTAGTTTTACGTCCCGCGCTTATGCTGGATAGGCTAAAGGAGACGGTGATAATGAGAAATAAATGAAATGGTGGAATGAAGAAAGTGGGAGCAAACGGGTCACATTCCCATGTACCTGAGGGAACATGCCTGCAATGTAATTGTGCTGTTAGGGCTCTCAGATAATCATTCACTATCACAAATCGCCCGTCTCCTTTAGCCTGCAGGGCATAATCATGAGACGTTAACCGAAAGATGTGAATGTTCATTTTCTCAAGTATTGGTTAACTTACAAATGACTGTAAATCTTGTTTAATCGTTTGTCTATTTATTGAAATTTAGTCTCTTTTCAGCACCGAGGCTATATAAGACGTCAGTGGCGTGTTTTGTGGGCTACCGGGCCTACAGGCGGTAGCCCTGGAATATTACAATGTAAAGTTATTATAATAAAAGAACTAATTTATATTGATAATTTTATACTCTATCATTTTATTTCAATGATACAAGTTTCTGAGAACTTTAAGTATCCACTAGCTTCTTTACACGCAGCCTATCTCACTTCCTTAGGAGATCTTCGATTTAGCAACGTAGCAGAAACCACTTCTCTAGCTACTTACTGCAGCAACAATCGTGTAGTTATCAACACATTCTCCTTCGCTCTACCTCCAACCACAGCAGCACCAGTAATCGGTTGCCTATATAGTAATCGGTTTCTTGGGCATGCACCAAAGTTAAAGGGAAATGATACTAGTAATAACAGCGCATTTCTGGAGTCGCTCTGAATTGTCTCGGACATCTTGAGCCTCGTTTCGTCAACGCATTGCAAAATTTGTTTTACAGTATTTTTCCGATAGTCGGCATAGCCGTCATAATTACCTATTGCATTATTTGCGTTACGTTGCGAAGGCTCTTGAAGAGTGAGGCTCCTTCGTTGGCTAATCGCCTATTTCAGTGTTCTTTATTACTCGCACAACTTCCATTTACTCTGATGAGTAGAGTTATCGCCTTATCCGCCACCCAACACAAGTACATGCTAGGCATGTGTAAAGGATGTTCCTCAAGATACATTGGGATAAATATAGGTGCCTAAATAGAGAAATCATGTGAAATTCACATGAAGGAAATAAGGTTACTTCCATCCTGAAGAACGTGTCTGACACATATTGAGGAACCTACCTGCTATCACGTACCGGGTATGTACTTCACATATATACTGGCATGTGCCAATAACTGTACTAGGCATGCGTCAGGAATGTTGGTTATAATATTATTAGCCGCATGCAAATTATATTATAATCCATAATAATAGATAATTTGATATTTTCTTATAGTGAACATCTACTATAATATGCAAAAGTTTGAAGTATGGTATGGAGAACATGTGAAATGAAACTACGCTACGTACATACATTACCAAATGTACAAAGCAATAGTAATTGGACTTGGACTTTCATATGTAACTTACCTCGAAGAAACGGAAATTTTGTAGACGATATTACTCATTTATTTTATATTTATTGCACACAATCAGTACACCTTACGATGAACTACCGCCTTCTTTCAAACCCACCTTTTTCCTTGACTGGTTGCGTCTGCGCGGGCATAGACAAATGAATGTCGCAATACGAAGCAACGTAAGCGCGACCAGGCTGTGGTACATGAGGTATGTGCTATTCACGTTCCTCACATTCCAGTAAAGCATATAAAATACCTTTCAAGTATCAGAAATTCCTCGAAGAATACTTACCTAACGACACATGCTGGGATCATAAAAGGTACATTCTTCAAGTACCAGATACGTAAATGATTGGTATAGAAATTAAATGGTACGTGCCTAACGTGTACCTGGTTGGATGAGCCAAAGTAAAATGTAGGGTCACTTCACGAAGCACATGAAAGTAAAAAGGTACGATCGTTTTTCCAAAATAACTAATGAAATGAGTCGTTCTAGTGAAGAGCAAACCATATTGATCTACTTGATAAAAGGAAAGTATTTGTAAGGTTTTGTGTATTTTGAAGAATGTATAATAATAATTGCTTCTGTAAGACATGAACCCACAGTTTAATTGTAACCATCATAATACGTTACATTTTTTTCGACTCTCTCACCGGAAATCTAAGAAGCGCCCTTGTGCTCCAAACGCCACTAGACCGTAGAGAAAGCCAAACTTCAAGTTCCGTATCTTGCCCCGCCTTCCTCTAATATTTTCTAAGAAATAATAAAACAAGAATCCTAGTATAGGAAAAGTTTTGCAGAAAGTTGTTAATTGAAAAACGAGTTAGTAAACAATCTTAACAGCAGATTTATGCATTATTGTAGCATAGCATCAAGCCACTGAAATAAAAAAAAAAAAAATCTTTGCAACAACAACCATTAAAGGCTGCTTTGTTAACAAGAGAAAGAAAAATGTAAACATAAAAAAGAAACCTCGTATGAGTAGGCGTTCCGTATTCACAGATTCATGAAGAAAACTATTCTTCTTTGTCTTCTTCTTCTTGTTTTTCTCACAGCGCAAGAGGAATTCTGGTGAACAATACAATGAAATTGGTAGTTGCATGGTTGGGAGATTAATTGTAGGCGGGATAAAATTGTTAGATGGAAATTGTTCTACAATCAATAATCATCAGATGTATAATTAACTACGGTACTCCTTCTGTATTGTATATGCTGTGTGCTATATCATAAAAAGCTATTTAGAAGTGCTGATGAATTCTTTTGCATCATTAAATCTGTCAGTGCAATCAATTTTTATACTGTTATTTACAAAGTTTCTTACTAGAACAAGTACGTAGTTTAGATTTTACATGAAATGTTATTGCATCATTACTATTAAAATGACACAACTATTATTGTATCTTTCCTATAAATGTCTAACGCTTTTAATGGCATTGAATACCTGGATCATTTTTGTTTTCTTGTATCCCATAGATTTACATGTGGAACTATTTTAATGCTGTCTGTTTAATCAACTGAGATTCTAATGCTTTAATTAAATCAATTCTTTTACATTTCTTTGAACACACCTAAATCGTGAAAATTAAATTGTGGTATCAATTTTCCGTGCAGATTTACTTTCGGCACACCACTCGAAATCTGTTGAAAAATTAAATTATTTTCACTGATTTCCTTCTTATTGTCTTCAAATGATTTGGTGGCTGTGGAAGTAAATGCACGAAATATTTCACTTGGCATAGATAAAATTCTAGGGGGTCATCATCAGAAATAATGTTAAAAAATAAATTCTTTACGATTTGCATATAAATACTCGTTGATTAAGACATAAAATAGCACTGAAAAGGACAAGAAAACAACCTGTGGTGGGTGGTCACTAGAAAGCATGAATGCTACCTAACCGAGTTAGGGCAGGTCGAACTGGGGCGCCCACCGAGCAGCAGCAAGGACACAGACTACGATACATACAGGTGAGCAACTTCCTATATGCGCTATTGAAATCAGTTTCGATCGTCTACACAGCGAAAGAACCAATCAACGCTTTCGGTGGGCGGGATCAGTTCCGTTGTGTGTGGATGGCGCTGCCATCAGTCTTAGAACGTGACGTCATGGGTTGTCATAGTAGCCGGCAAGGATGTTATAAAATAGAGAATCTGCCCATACGTATCTTTATCATATGAACTCAGTGAAGCCAAAAAAACAACCGAGCATCGTCTGAGCCGGCAAGTCTGATTGGCTATTCTCGTTTCCGCCATGATTGTTGGCTCGAAACATTGCAATCTTAGTGGCGCGGAATGGGCAGAGTAGGTGTGGCGAAGCTGTGACGTATGGCTTCACGATTTTCTTGTATGGGCAGATCCTCTATTTTATAACATCATTGGTAGCCGGCGAATTGTTTTCGTCTGCTTCGCATCTCAGTATTAGATTTAGTGCAGAAACATCAAATAAGCTAATGTTCATTTTTTCTTGTGCTGTCTCTGGACTAGATGTTCCGTTCCAGCATTTGTTATATTAATAGACTTTTCTTTCTTTTAAAAAGTTCAGCTTGAAAATATCTAAGTTCCGCGAAGTACGTCAACAGAAAAAGGTGTTCCCCAAATGCAGCTAAAGGAGCGAAAATCTAGTCTGTAGTTACTTTCGAAATTTCCACGTAAATTACGTCAGATCGATTGGTTAGTTGCGTGTTAGAGGCGCTACTGTCCCCAAGTTTCCAGTTTTTCGCTGAGTTTGCGATCTGTATATTCTAATCTGTGCAGCAAGGAGTACATCCGAAAGGAGTAGACCCGTCAGCGACCGTGGGTATACTCGTAAGCGAGGGTAGTGAAAACAAGTGTCTTTTGACAATGATATTAGTTTTAGAACCATTTGTCATGGTTTCATACTACAGTGAAACCCCCCTTAACGGACACCTCTCAATAACGGACACCTCTATAATACGGACAGATTTTTTTGTCCCGGCAAAAATATATGCTCTCTTACGGAACAAAACCCTCCCTTTTACGGACGCGGACAGTCCTTTTCTCCCCAAACGTTTGAATAATCTCTTCATAACGGACAGGAATTGTTCTCGGTTCTGCGATATATTACAGTGTACAGAAAAGTCTTTTCCCCATAAGTGTATCTCTCGAGTCCAAACCTGGTGAACCATCAAACAGAACAGCTGAACTTATAATTTTTTCCGCAATAAACTGCTTTCTGGCGGAAATCCTAGAAAATTTTCAATAAGCAATAACACTCATGCAGGGTTAGTCGTAAGGCAGGAATTCTATGCGAAACTTCTCCTCTTCCCTAACAAATTTAATCCTTTTCGTCTCTACCGTGCATCTTTACCGACAATTTCATAGATAACGAAACAAACATTGTTTGTTTTACAATAACATTTTGAACGAGCAATGCTACCTCTCTTACTTTTTTTTTTTTTTTTTTTGGAAAAGAAACATTTTTCTTTTACTCATGATACTGGAACAAGTCTGGGTTGGAGTTTTCCCAGCTTCTTTTTTCATTTTCTCTAAAAGGATATTCTTTGTGATTGGGCCTGGGTCAATAAATATGCACCCCCAATAGCTTGCCTTTTCAACGAAGATGCCGCGCCAGTACACAAACATACACACACGTGTTTCTTCTGCAATCGTACTGAGGATTTTTAGAGGACACTTGCTAATGATTTTTATTACCGTTGTAGAGGAAAAAGCATGTCTTTTTCGTTAAACATTGCCCAGCAATAATAGGCTATGATTTATAGAAATGAATTTCTCCTTCATCCCTCCCAGTAATTCAAATTGTACTAAATAAGACTATTTTCATATTGAATTTTACGTATTTACGCCCATACATACTGTATTTACTGTATATTTGCATACAATTACCCTTATGAGAAATTAAATTTCTGTAACCTCTCTATAACGGACACCTCTCAGTAACGGACAAAACTTCATGTCCCATTGGTGTCCGCTATTGAGAGGTTTCACTGTAGTAGGGCCCCACTTGTAAACATAAAATACAGCTTCTGTACACTGTGCAGAAATACACCGCCCGTGGAAAATAGTATCTAATACAGTCATCTTACATATGAATGAAAGAGTCTTAGAATTGATAGGGAAGAACAGAACAATTTTAGATATTATTAAGAAGAGGAAGAGAAACTGGAACATTGGCTAAGAAGAAATTTTATCATGAGGGACATGCTAGATGGTATGGTGGCAGGAAAGAGAAGGAGGAGGCAAAGGAGACTACAATTAATGAACGATATCAAAACAAAGTCCTACGTGAAGACGAAGAGGTTAGTGGAAGATCGTGGAGCATGGAAGCTTCTCAGTTGCGGCAAGTGACCTGCCAATAATTGCAGAATAGCCAGGGGTGTAGCCAGCAGGTTTGTGTAGGGGGGGGCCGTCGCTTTTGAGGGGGGGCCAGCTACAATGTACAAACCCAAAAAGAAGTGTTGCTGCTAGTGTTTTTGAGGCCTGAAAGAAAGGAAAATTTTGGTTTTCTTCTGGAAAACTAAAAACACTATTTTAGCTTATTATTAGTATTATTATTATTATTATTATCCATAAATTATATTCAAGATAGTTTTTATTATGCTTAATCAAGAACTACTGCCCGGGACCAAACGCTATACTTTTGTGCATAACTATAAAGGTAACCAAGAAAGTTCTGTCCCTTTTCGTGGAAGTATGTGTTCAATTGGACCTCACACCGTGAGTTGAATGCGAGTGGAGATAAGGCGAACGTCAGTTGTTGGTGTGGATATATCCAACATACTACCTGGTTGTGGCAATTCAGACACACCGTGAACTTGCGTAAAGACAGACGGAACATGGGACATCCACAGAGCGTCATAAGAGCATGTATGCTGAACGAGTTCAAATGGAGGTCAAACGCCGCTGTAGCGGGACAGAAGATATTCCAGGCCTTTGATGAGGGTGTCGTGACGACGCGGACATTGCAGCGATGGTTTAACAACTTTAAGGATGATGACGAAACACCCGAAAAAATCACGTGCCGGAAGAACAACACATGTACAAAGAGGAACTGGGACTACAATTCAGTGTGTGGAGAAACCATTCGCTAGCACATCCATCAACTTGTGAAGCACTACAAGTTGGGTCAATGGGTCTCACATATTTTGACTCCGGGCCAGAAGGAAACGCGGCAGTCGCCTGTGTTTATTTACTGTTTCGGAGGCATTTTTGAACAGGGCGTTGACATGTGATAAAAAGTGTGTCCTATACGAAGCTCCACGGCGCCGTCATCATTGGTTAGCATCCCATGAACCGATTTCAAAACAACCGAAACCAGCACTGTACCAGGATAAGGTCCTTCTGTGTGTTTGGTGCATCGTGCATCGGGAACAGCTACCAGCTGCTCAGAGTATCAATGCAACTGTGTAGTGTCAGCAGTTGAGCTGTGCTCAACAAAAATCAAAACTCTGAAACCATCGCTTCTGAATTGCAAATGGGTCCTCGTTTACGGGACAACGCTAAGTCCCACGTGGTTAAGATGACTCAGGACACCATTTTCCGCCTTGGATGGGAAACAATATTGCAACCACTATATTCCCCGGGTATTGCACCGTCCGATTATCACCTGTTCCATTCTTTGAACAATCACCTTAGAGGACGCCAGTTCAAATCCCTAGTAAAAGTCCAAAATGCACCTGATACTTTCTTCGTTTCACGGCCCACCAAGTTCTACCGCGATGGATTCCATGGCCTTCCAGAACGTTTTCAGAAGGTCGTCGATGCTGATGGGGACTATTTTTGATCTTCCAGGTTAGGTGACATATCAATGTTCGAAGGTGGTGGGTGAAAAAGCAACAAACCTTTTCTTGGTTACCTTTAAATTCAAGACCTTGTATACAGAACCTATCTACACAAGATTGATTTTCTTTGAAATTTCACTTAATTTCTTTACGGTTTCCCGACAAAAATATTTATTAGAGGAAAGACGTCGGGTAATGTGAAATACCAGTGTTGCAGCGGTGGTAGTGGGTGACGTCTAGCGAAAATGTCCTGTACTACCCTGCCAAGGGCAATGTAGGCTGCCATGAAAATATGAGCTTGCTGTTGTTGCAAGCGTCATAGTACTAGAAGAAAATCTAATTTGTCAGAAATACTAAACTTTTGGAGGTATGTATATTTTATTTTGTAATGTAATTCTTGTGCGTGAGTGGACGTCATAATTATGGTGCTTAGTAAGGAAAGTGTGACGTAAGAATCGAATAATGTTTGATGTGGATTCTGCCAATTAGTTGAAAGTGAGGGATTGAAATACCAAAATGGCGACGGGCGGGTATAGTGGAATACCTGTACGGAGGATAATGTGGAATACTATTCCACAGTACCCGATAACTATTCCTTTCAGCACCGGGAGCGAATGTTTTGGCATTTTCAATTTGTACATGATTTATTTTATCGTTCTTTATGTAAATAAAGTAAAATCCATGAATTTGTGATTTATCTGGTAATAGTTTATTAATGGTGGCACCCTCACAAATAACTCAGATGACCCTTGAAAGAGTGGCAAAACAGCCGTCGAAGATTCACGCCAGTTTCCGACAATAATGTCTGGGGCCATTCCATCTACCTCAGGAACAGCTTCTTCTGCCATTCTATCTACGTCCCGAACAAAGTATCCTGCCATTTCATAAGTTCCTCTGTGTCAACACACACAGAGATACATCCAAGCGAGTTCTCTCAGTTTCGCCAGTTGTTGTTTCACCGTACCCTCATTAAGGAGACGCAGAGGGAGACCCAAGTCAGCAGCAGCAGTGATAACATAATCACCTTTCAGGAAGAAACTACAGACGAGTCTTAAGCCTTCAAACGTTCGTTGAGGGGCAAACGTCTGTTATCTACATCCGAACAGCAAGAAGTCTCATTTGCAACTCAGAATGGACAACCCGATGACTGTCATGACAGTGATGCTACCTAAAGGGCAAATGCTCAGTGCACCTGCTGCAATGGGAAAATTTCCGAAGACAATTCAGGTGAACAATGGATTTGGTGTCTCTCGTGTTATCAGTGGAGTCATACTGAGTGCACTGAAGGATACAGAGTGGACTTCATTTGTGATGACTGCTCGTAAATTTCATACATCGTGCAGTATTGTACGTGTTCTTCTTCACAATTTGTTTATTGTTTTGGATATTGTTTGCTTCTTATTTTAAGCTCTGTTTTTACATGGTATATTCATACGTACTCCTTAAGTTGAACAAACGTACCAGTTGACGTCCCATACTTTCTTTGTCGATTTTCTATTCCAGTAGTCATGAAAATATAAGTTGTAATATCAATATGTTATTTGGAACAGGCAGAGGATAATGTGGAATACTATTCCACATTACCCTTCAATTTTGCATGATCTCAAATTCTGTCAATTTTGAAAATGCTTGTCAAACTCAGAGAATGTAACGTGTATAGCTTCTTCAGTATTGTTTTCTTAAAGAGCATACATCACAGCATATTTTAGCATAAAACTCATTATTGTAAGTTCATTCACGTCTCTTGTATCGTTGAAAATAAAAACAGTATTCCACAATACCCGACTTTCCTCTATTCGTGACTAAAAAAAAAAACACTAAGTAGAAATAAAAGAGAGAGCGAATGAAATCCAAATTGAATAAAAGCATTGTTTCTCACCAAATTTACCATCCTCTATGTCTTTTAAAACACTTGTTAAAGCATATAAATCGCAGTAAATTGTGTAATCTGCTGTCACAAAAAAGTATCCTATTTTTCGATCGGTATAAGGAAGATATACTATACTATTTTTCGATCGGTATGGAAAAAAAAAACATTTCTCCTTACTATTTTACCATAAATTATTAATTGTCAATAAAATTTGTTACTTTTAAATGAATGAAGCGAGATAATTTTACTATGACGTTTTAAAAGCTGGTCATTTGGGGGGGGCCAGAAAACCATTTGGGGGGCCCGGCCCCGATGGGCCCCCCCCTTGGCTACACCCCTGAGAATAGCTATGATGACGCCAGGGCCGTGCTGGGATACTAATGAGGGCGGTGGACAAGTCTACTAAAAGGGCGCCCATACAAACGGGAATGAATATATATATATATATATATATATATATATATATATATATATATATATATATATATATATATATATATATATAGAGAGAGAGAGAGAGAGAGAGAGAGAGAGAGAGAGAGAGAGAGAGACTTTGAAAGAAATTATGGGTGCCATTTTATATCAAAATCACCACCAAATTTGTTTTAGTATTAACTTAAATAGCTAACGTCGAATCGAAATCCTCTTTACTACAGAAAAACTTTTTAGTTCCCGCAATAACATTTCTGTCAAATAAAAAGAAGCTAAATGTATCAACAACTTAATATAGCACGCCTATGGACGCAGGAGGCTCATTGCCGCGTTTAAAAAAGCTCTCCATTGATTTCTGTCCTTAGAAAACTGAGCCCAGTCTCTACTTTATATTTCAATCTCTGCGAGAACCATTTTAATATTGTCCTCCCATGTGTGCCTTGGTCTTCCTAATGGTCATTTTCCTATTTGGATTTCCAGTTACAACTTCGAAAGCGTTTCTAATTTCTTCCATTCTGGCTACATAACCTGACCATTTGAGCCTCCTAGACTTGATGACCCTAACAATGTTTGGTAAACGGTATAAAATTATGCACTTCCTCCTTATGAAGTTTCCGCCTTTCCCCATTCCCGTTCCTTTTGGAGTTCAAATATCGGTTTAAGAATCTTGTTTTCAAATACTTTCAGTCTGCGATATTCCCATGTTTCGCAACCATACAGCACAACAGGCATGATTATCGTTTTATATTTTGAGCTACAAATTCCTCAACAGAATTAGCGACAAAAAAAGATTTTTAACTGAATAATAGCACGGAATTCCTGCTTTCAGTTGACATCAATTTTTTTTAGTGATTATGGTTTTGGTCTGTTGATAATGATCCTAGATATTTGAAAGTATCCACTTTGTCGAAAGAAAATATTATTTGGTATTTTAACGCATTCATAAAATGCAGTATTACGATCCCGACAAACTTCCATTTATTTAGTTTTCTCTGCATTTACTTTTAAGCCTATATCCCTGCAAGCGGTAATTAAGATTTCTGCATTCTTTTCTATTATTCTATCATTACCTATTAAATTTACATCATCAGCATACGCCATAACCTGACAAATACAATTCAGCTCTAGGACTTGATTGCTGTCTTTGATTTTCCTTACCGTATTCTCCAGAAGAAAGTTAAGTAATAATGACGACAACGCATCTCCTTCTTTCAGGTCATTCTCAGCGTGGAAGCTCGTGAACAAGAATTTCTCTACTCGAACCTTACTTTGGGATTCATTTAAACATATCTTAATTAATCTACCTTTTCTGTAAGCATGTTGTACAATGTTCCCTCCTACTAGAGTCTAAAGTCAATAATTGATGCGCCAGAATGTTGTATTCTCTCATTTCTTTTCAAGTGTTAGTCGAATGGTAAATATCTGGTCGATAGTTGATAGATTTTACCTAAATCCGTTCTGATAATCTCCAATAATTTCATCTGGGTATGGAGTCAATCTTGCTAATACAATGTTTAAGAGGATTTATTGGATGTTGACAGAAGAGAAATGCCTCGATAATTATTAAATTTGTTTTGTTGCTTTTCTTCTGAACTGGAACAATGATTGATTCTCTTCACTCTTGTGGTAATTACTCCTTGTTCCAGATAATGAGAATGAGTTTGTGTATCTTGCTCTACAATTTTTCCCTCCAGCTAAAATTAAGTCAATCAGAATTTCGTCTACACCCGGAGATATGTGTTTATTTTTTTTAAATAGCGATTTCTGTTTCTGTCTGGTTAGGTTCTGGAATATACGGTTATGCTGCATGTATTTCACTTTCTCCACGCAAATTAGTTTTTGGCTATGTGTTAAGCAAATCGTCAAAGAAATCTTTCCATTTATTTAAGATGCTATCTGTATCAGTGAGAACTGTTCCTTTAGGTTTCTTTAATATACACTGTAAAAACTGTATAGTTGGAATAACCCAGAATTCTGGGTTGAAAAAGTGACAACCACGCCGTATTGTCTTAGAAATCAGAAAATATGGTTATAATAACAATACGAGAAGTCAAAACTAGTAAAAAATAAAAACCTCTAACATGACCTAGATTCGAACTCACACCGCGCGGCTGTTAAGCGCGTGCGTTATCCACCAGACCAACCGGAATCTTAGTTTAGGCTGTGTGATAACAAGAATTACAGCATACTTTGGAAGCAATTTTTAGTCACTTTGAATTTAAAACAAGTCAATTAAAAAAAACTAAACCAAACCAAACATCACCCGGAATATTGAATCAATGCCATTAAAAGCTAGTTTAGTACAGCAGCTATTTATCAATGTTAACGTATGTTTTGAGAGAAATTTTCTTCACTCTTGGCGAAGTGCACTGCAGTTCACTCAGTACACTTCGCCAAGAGTGAAGACAATTTCTCTCAAAACATACGTTAACATTGATAAATAGCTGCTGTACTAAACTAGCTTTTAATGGCATTGATTCAATATTCCGGGTGATGTTTGGTTTGGTTTAGTTTTTTTTAATTGACTTGTTTTAAATTCAAAGTGACTAAAAATTGCTTCCAAAGTATGCTGTAATTCTTGTTATCACACAGCCTAAACTAAGATTTCGGTTGGTCTGGTGGATAACGCACGCGCTTAACAGCCGCGCGGTGTGAGTTCGAATCCAGGTCATGCCAGAGGTTTTTATTTTTTACTAGTTTTGACTTCTCGTATTGTTATTATAACCATATTTTCTGATTTCTAAGACAATACGGCGTGGTTGTCACTTTTTCAACCCAGAATTCTGGGTTATTCCAACTATACAGTTTTTACAGTGTATAAGCACGAAGTTGATAGCCTTTCTTAAGTTCGTTGATACATTTATACATGCCCCGAATGTTTTTGTTTTCACTATTATCTTCAAGTTAATTAATTTTAAGTTTTGAAATGTCTCGTTTCTTTGTTCTAAAAATTTTAGAAGATTTCTGCCAGATGACAATGAAATTTTATTTAGTTATTTCGTTCGGATTTTGTAGCCAACGCAGTTTGTTCTGTTTTCTTCTACCCTGCTACTTTAGTACATTTCTGGTTGAACCATGGTTTGTTCCTACGTATTTCTGTGTGGTCCAATATTTCCTTTGCTGAAATTTTAATGTTATCTCTAATTTCAAACAAGTATCTTGAACACTAGTGCGCTCCGATCCTTCCAAAGCTGAGAATCTATTCGACACTTCAATCTGGCTCCACTCTCACCTGACTCTCTTCTATTAAAAAAATAAATAAATAAATAAATAAACCGCTCCGTTTTCAGATATTGAATATTTCCTTTATTCAACGATAGTCTCTCTCTTACTATCACAATCAACTCGTCTGAACGACCAAACATCAGTTGTGCTAGATTGTTCTTTTCTGTCTACTAAAACATGATCAGTTTGAATATGTGTTTTTCCATCTGATGAAGTCCAAGTATATTTATGAATGGCGCGATGTTGGAATTTTGTAATATTCACGATAAGGTTTCTGGATATTGCACAGTTCACGGGTCTAACGCCGTTGTCACAACCTTTCTTATGCAAACATTTATTCTCTATAATCAGTTTGAAAATACCCTCTGGTCCTACCTTCGCATTGAAACCGCTTAACAGTTTTCATATGGTATTGCAGGAGATGAATAAATACCGGTTCTATTCTTTCGTAAAAACTGTATTTTTTCAATGGCCATCCTTATTTTCTGTTGGGACATGTGCATTTAAAACAATAATATTACACCACCGACCCTTAAGAGAAGTAAAAGAAAATCTATCATTAACAAATTCAACCTATATAATTGCTGATATTATATTCATTTGTGAACTGTTTCTAGTTGGTAATTTTTAATTTGTTCCCGGTAAAAGAACGTAAAATTTTCCGACTTGACTCCTTCATTTCCTTCTCATCTAACTTCCTGATATCCTACTAGGTAAACCTCTATTTCTAAACTCATTTTTTTTTTTACAAATTTTAACACGCCTGCCCTATAGAGACTTCTTATATTCCCTGTTCCAAATCTCATGTCGATTTCACTTTGCTGAGTTCGTGCCAAGTCATCAGTTCTGATCCGAGGATTCTGCGAACTTATCTGAACAATCCTTTTTTTTACAGGATGAGGTTGTTAGCCTCACACCCAATTCTCAAGCTGGATTATCACCCCTTAACTGTCCGCGACTGCTTACTCAGTATATTCGCAGCTAACCTCTATATTCCAGAGGCCTTCTCGATCCACAACCTGAGGACGCGCCGTGCCGTGGTGACAGGAAGAGCACATTTTACGGAAATTAATATAGCTATATTTCAGAAATACAACAGGTACTGATTATCCGAACACTGCTTTAAAACACACAGGAACAATCAATATGCTCGGATATATGGATGCATATTAAGACTGTGAAAGCTTCGATGCCCTAAAAATCGTAAATTAGAGACTAGTGTCAGTGTAGTATTACATAAATGCATCATACGTTTGACTATCCGAACTATTCTTGATGTATCACATTGTTTCGCTTTATAGCTATATAACTTTATAATATTTTTGTAAGTGATTATACTCTTTACCTGTTCTCTGCCAATAGCAACTGTGTGAATTTATAATATAAAACTGAAATACAGAAGAATAAAATTAAGAAAATAATTTGATATTTCGCAGGGCATCTCATGTAAAGGGCGCCTTGTATTCTTCACAGGTTCTGTACTACCAGTCAGTATTTGAATTTATTAAACAAAGCTGGTATAAAGGATAACTAAAACCACTTATATATACTGTGATGTTTCGTAGGGCGCCTTATGTAAAGGGCGCACTTACCTTTTACGGGTTATTCGCCAACAGTAATTGTGTGTATTTATTGTACAGAACTGTGCTATGCAGAAGAGTAAATAAAATCGTTCATCTTTGATGTGGTCTCGGAAGGGCGCCTAATGTAAAGGGCGCACTGCACCTTTCACGGGTTCTTTACCAATAAAAACTATAAGAATTTATTACTAAAAACTTGTACCTTTATTTATACTGTGATATTTCGGAGGGCGCACCGGGACACGTCCCGGTGTCCCGGTGGGCCAGCACGGGCCTGGATGACGCTTATGGAGATGAAAAGTACTGGGAAAATACTGGTAATGTATATTGAGTTCGATCGGAGATACTTGTATTGCCTTGGGAGAAATTTGTTACCTCCGGGCCCAGTTCGAAAATCATTAGAGTTAGATGCAATGGTGAAAGGTTTTGTTTTGAGCACTATGATATTTAAAAAAAAAAAAATGATATACAAAACAAATAAGAGACGGAAAATATTGATGGGTATTCATTTTCTTCTCTCTCTCTTTTTAAATAATGACTGTATACCAGTAAGTAATATTCTGGTTTTAGCTCTCGTATTCAGGAAATGCAAAACAACAGGACCTCGAAAGGGAAAAAAACAAGTTGTACGTGAATCCAATAGAGAAAAGGCTTTCAACACACGGCACCGATACGCTGCAACTAATTACCTGAAATTAACACCATCAAAACAAGCATTGTCTTCACTCTTTTCAATCGAGAGAGAAACTGATTCACCGAGAAACAAAGTGTGAAGTACCTACCCAGTGTGTGAGATAAAGATTAACGAACTTTTAACACAATGTCATTCACACGGACATTACTTACTGTTCGTTCGGTCACTGGCATCAGCTCGGGTTTTTTTATTATACGCCAAACATCATCCTTCTCCGCTACGCGGCGTGCTTGTTGACTATATCACGAAATAAAGAACATATTCCTACAGTTTATTTCTCCTCTACCTTCCCCCCCCCCCCCCCCAAAGAAAAAAGACTTGTCTACGACACGGAAACATTAAATGTTGTTATTTTTGTTCTGTTGCTCCTGAGTAAACCAATTTGATTTGCTAGCTCCATTGGTAATACAGTCATAATTCGAGTGCTTAGCATAGTTACTGACAGGGACGCCCGCAGGATTTTTCCCAGGGTGGAGGGACGACACATACACAAACAACATGATGCACGCGTGCAGATAATAAGTTCAAGCAAGATACTAATTATTTCTGCACATTGCATAGCTTGATTAAGTACATACTATTTAACACAAATATATTAAATATTAAATGGGCCGCTGTTTAACATAAAAGGAAATTTCGTATGTACTTTCCTCTAGGCTTGAAAGATAGCCTACTGTTTGAGCTGACAAAGATTCGTTATGAACAAAAAGTATATAAAATGAACTCCATGTTTCAAGAAAAAAAAAAATAGTTTTACGTCCCAAGGTTGTGTCCTGTATGTTTAAAGTACTTCAAATGTGACTTTTTCCTATTCCTCTTTTTTTAACTATTTCCAATGTTATTATTTCCGATTCCTTTGTTTTAATACCAAAGTTAACTTTTGCTATTCCTCTTTTTTTATTTATTTCCAATGTTATTTCCTATTCCTCTTCTTAATTCACATGTAACTTTTCCTATTAATCTTTTAAATTACTTTCTAGGGCCCGTGGTGGCTCCTCTCTGGTTCGAATCCAGATCTCGCCAAGAGAAATTTGTGGTGAACAAACACCATGTGCGTGAGTTTTTTTTTTCGGGTTCTCCTATTTCCTGTTAGTTTCTACGTTACATCAATTCATTCATTCTCATCATTATCGTCTCCTTTAGCTAACACTGCATAACCGTGGGACGTACAACTGGAAGATTTAATTTCATTTTTTAATTACTTTCAATGTGTTTTTCCTTTTTCTGTTTTTAATTACTTCCAACGTTTTCTGTGGTCAGTGTAATCTTTAGTGACTAATGCCATCATGTCATCAATGAGCACTTGTAGCGATAAAATGGGGCCACGGTAGCTCAGTAGCAGAGAGTTCACCTCTGGCGCATGGGGTCCCTGGTTCGATCCGTGCTCGCGCCAAGTGAAACATTGTGCTGGACAGACACCGTGTGCGTGGATTTACTACGGGGCTCTGCCGTTTCCTCCCACTTTCTTCATTCCACCCATTTCATTCATTTCTCATCATCACCGTCTCCTTTAGCCTAACCGGCATAACCATGATACGTAAGACTAAAAGATTTCATTTCGTCGCGATAAAACTTAAATTCTTACCTATGCGACTTGGACAATTCAGATTGGACAACTCAGACAGGTTTCACCGTATATGCTTAAGTATCTTGACTATAAAAATATTAGATGGAATTTGATAGCGACAAAATTCATATTCTGTCTCCAATTCTTTTAAGAGATGAAAGCTTACATATCCATAACTCACTTTACCGACTCATGAACAGCGTTCCACACAGACACACACATACACACTCACATACATTATATATATGTGTAGAGAGAGAGAGAGACTAGCACAGACCCAAGACCAAACGAGAACAGGGTGTAATGAAGACTCGAGGCATGATTAGGGTCATTTCATGGTCATTCATGCAGAACTAATGAACCTTATCGTGCAAGTTTTCATGAAGTAACAAAACAAGGGGCAAAGAGGAAAGAATGCAAGAGCTAGGGATATGCAGCTGTTCTTTTCACGTTTTTATGCGAATATCTTAGAATAAGATTTGTGAAATCTTAAGAATATTATTTATTATATTTACGTGCTGGCAGATCAACTAAGGGAAGGGGGCTGGGAGGCTGTGGCTTCTTTTCTGAATAGAACATTTTGAACTTCGAACACGTGATTCAGGCGTTCATTCTGAGATTTTATTATACAATGTATTTCCCTGTATCATTTTTAACGAATTCGAATTTCTGGTACGTATGATTGATAAGCATCTTTAAAAGAAAATGTACAATCATTGTGTCAAAATTAAACATTTAAAAAAAATAAAAGTGATAGTGAGGGAACGTTTTATTGTCACATTACACACGTCACATCACATTGAAACATGGGAGGGGGCCGTATGATAATTCAGTGATAGATAGCTCACATTTGGCGCTAGGAGTTCCTGGTTGAATTCAAGGCCATATGAAGTGACCCTGCGTAGCGTAGGCGCTAACGCACTTGCCTACAGTGCGAGCGGTCCCGGGTTCGATTCACGGTGGGGCTACTCGGTCGAAAAAGTGTAAAACGTCGAAAAACGCTTTTTCAGGCCAGCCACCCTTAAAGGGTTTTTTTCTGGGTTTTTCTCATTCACACCAGGGGCTGCTACCTAACTTATAGATCCCAGCTCGCTCCCTTCCTTCTCCAATCCTTTCTTTCTTCCCTTTCCCCGGATAGTGTGCTCGCCGTGGGACGTCCTCCCTCATACGTGACGGGCTAAAAGGGTTATCGATACCGAAAGCCCAGAAATCTAAATCCATATGAGTCTGGAGTGGACAACATCTTGTATGTGGGCTTCCTCGCTTTGAGAGTCTTTCATCTCCTCCCACATTTTTATTCCGCTACTTCTCGCATAGTCGTTCATATTGCTAATCATCCACGTACTTAATCTTACATAGGGAGCACGTAGCTCAGTGGTACGTTCACCTCTGGTACATAAGTCCCTGGTTCGATCCCAGCTCGCTCCAAGTAGACTTTGTGGTGGGGAGACACTGTGTTCGTGTTTTTTCCGGGATTCTCTCGTTTCCTTCCACTTTATTCATTGCATTCATTTCTCATCATCATCGTCTTCTTTAGCCTAGCCAGCTTAAAACTTAAAGATTTCATTTCATTTAAACATACAGGGCATAATCTTGGGACGTAAAACTATTTTTTTTTCTTGAAAAATGGAGTTCATTTCACATACTCAATAAAAGGGAAAGAAATTAGTTAGAAGATTCTTTGATTTGAATTTAGTACCCCTTTCAGCAGCGAGGCTATACAAGACGTGAACTTACAGCTTAATGTAAGGTCTGAATCACATGAGCTCACGCAGAGAATCGAACTCGGGTCTCACACCAAAATCATCATGCATGCGAACCGCTTAGCCACGAGGGAGCACAAGGTATTCTTTGACAAGAAAATGTACCTGAGACGCGTAATATAAAGTAAGGTGAAGAAAAAGAGGAAGAGAAGAAAAGATTACAATATTAATCTAACAATATTAAAACGAACAATTGGACGCTTCTTAATTTGAGACAAGTAATCTACCCAATCTATACATCTTGAAAGCCTCGGGTTGTTTCTCCCATATTTGAGATAAGGATTAGGGAGAGCAGGACTCTGTACAGATATCAAGAAAAAAAAGTAGTTGAGAGTGCTCCAATAGCATTGCTAGAACAAACTTTAAAAGAACTCGTAATGTACCTATCCATTTATAATTTCCTTGAGTACTAAATTTTTTTTTCGCGTGTTTTGTTTCAGAGTTATGTTAAAACGTTCCACAATATATTGTTTTACGAAGACAAGTGCTCAAAATGGAGAGCTCAGAATTGAAAAATTTACAAAATATCATCTCTCTATGACTTATGGTTCCCGAGATATGACTCCTTAAATCTACCGAAATCCGAGGTTTTTTTTGGCCAAAATCTGGGGAACGGTGGCCAGTTGGCCAGCGACCATCGGTTAGTATTTGGTATCAAAATGTTCACGATTCTCTTAGGTATTGATCAACATCAATATGATCACCCTATAACTTACGGTTCCCGATTTATGGCTCCTTAAATCTCCCGAAATCGAAACTTTTTTTTTTTGGCCAATATTTTGGGAACGGTAGAGAGTGACGCGAAAAATTGTATCACGTTCTCATATAGTTATTGATGCTCCATCGAATGAGGGCTCAAAATTGAAAAATTCGCAAATAGCAGATACACAGACATAGAGAATTCAGTAACGAACTTTTTAAGCTCGTTGAAAATGTATATACTCATTATCGCTACCCTTTTAAATAGGAATGTCGATTGATCAATTTTGGTATAATCGATGAAGAGAGAGACAGAGAGAGAGAGATTTGAAAAAAAAAAATATACGCAAGGCAAAAGAACAGGTGACAAAACTTAAGAAAACGGCAGTTCGACAGTGCCGTGAGCGACATTACAAGTGACAAAATACAAATAACTTAAGAAAAGTTTTTGTTGCTGTGTTACTTGGAATAACCAAATACTGTAGTCTGTTTGCTGAACTTTCACTCTGATCTGATGAAAAACATATTTTTCACACTTCATGGCTAAATTTGTCATTCAAAATTCTGGAAGATTTCATTTGGTATAAGGGGAAGGAAGGAAGGAGAAATTCAAGAACTTCTACATCACAAATGTGTGCATAAAAGATAATACTGGAAATTTATACTAATGAAGAAAGTAATTCTGATGCGTGAGCATGAAATCGATATTTGAAAATACAGACAACTAAAGTTTTTCTTTCTTGAGTTTTGCGCCCTTATATGAGATCGCACTCGTAGGATCTGTCCATTTATTGGTTACATTAGAGAGGATGGTTTCCTACTAGACATAAATCGGGCATTTGAATCCCATCAATCGAATGGTAGAACTACTATATTTAAGTTGCAATAATTTTGCGAAGTATGCAATTGTAAAACTTATTAATAAGTCATATACCGATATCATAAGATTCCTATATTTATGAAATAGGGTCTAGTTTCCAAGAGACTTGGATTTGGAAGACGAATGACATTCTCCCAGTGGGGGTTCTGAGGAATGAACTAATGTCAGCAAATTTCAGAAACGTATTTTTAACGTGTCTGAGCCATTGTGATATATATGAAAATAAACTGAAAGAAGGGGGTGGGTCCTGGGGGTCCGGACTCCCCGAAATTTCGACTTTTGTGTTAATTTAGCCTAATTTTAGGAATTTTAATATAAAATAGCCTGATATTGAATTTGGACCCCTCCCGAAATAAATTCTTGCGTACGCTACTGACTGAAAGGTTTGATGTTTTAGACATACAAAGCTATTCATCATTAACCATAGTGTATTAACATGTTTTAATACTCTATAGATACTAACACGGGTGAATTTTCATCCATATAATTTTTTGGTGCATAATTTTGAATAAAACTAAGATTTTCAATGTGTGACGAATCTGTAAGATAATATAGTTCTTATGACATATTTTTATCGTAAAAAGTAAATTTTGTATTAAATGTTTTCTTGACAAAATAAGATTTTTTTCTTTTGATGCGTTCTAATGTCATTTTTTTTTAAAAAAAAAGTTTAAAAAATTCTAAATAGATACTTTAATCCAAAATTGCATACAATACTATTGAAAACATAATAAAAATAGTATATAAAAGTTTTTAACATAGTAAGTGTGCAATAATGTGTAAAAAATTATATATGAGATGTGAGAGATAGTAAAAAGTAAATTTTTCATTATGAGTTTTCTTGGCAAAATAAGATTTTTTCTTTTGATGCGGTCCGTTGTCATTTTTTATTTTTTTATTAATTTTTTCTTTGAAAAATCGAAATAAATACTTTAATATAAAATTGCATACCACACCACTATAGAAAAAATAATACAGATGTTACATAACCTAATCACATTTACAACTTCCGTCAATACTAACACAGGTGAATTTTCACCTACATCGCTTATACACAGAATAGCAAGTGCATATAGAACGAGGCTGGTACGCATGTCAACACAATTCACACTAAAGCAGGGGAGCATATCTGGAAGTTTAGACACCTACGATGCTTACCCATCTACTGACAACAATTTGAAATTTTCCATGGGTGAATTTTCGCCCATGTTAATACTCTACGGTTAAAGTTGCATTTTTACAGGTATTTAATATTTCTCCACCTATACTAGTATACAAGTGGGTAACAAAACTCGTTATTTTATTACTTTAGTCACTGACTGACTCAGCATATAATGCAGCTGGGTTTACTGTTAAAAGACATTCAGCAAAACACATCTCGTCTTGTAGCCATATATTACAAACCCACAACAAATTTGCAACATGATGACATCATTCGTTGAATTCCTTTGGAGTCACCTTATAGTCTACTCTGGAGATTACTGAATACCAGACACCTATCACCATTTATTTCCAGCTTTACTATCAGTAAGCATGTAAACTATATATTTGTATGTTTATGATTTTGAATGAGCATAAAAGAAGAAGAAGAAAAATGGCTGAACTTACGGTGAACACAGTGCGCCAGCAAGAAAACAGCAGATGGTCTAAAAGTGTTTATTGAAAGAGAAGATAAGAATGAAGTACGGAATTGTTTTAATGAGGAGACTTCAATACTTGCATGGAATGGTAGCCTTCAGCAAGAATAAGTGTCCAAGTGTTTTGATTACATGGTAATGTCTCTTTATGAATTTTGTTGTTGATTTAACCGTGGACAATATTAGCACACGTCTCTTTCTACATGTCTTATCAGTGGTGCCAGCGCATTGCACTAAAAAAATTTCCCGCACAGTATTTTTTTTTAAAGATGTTTTCTTTTAGAAGTCTCTGAGTTATTTTATATCGCATTTTGTAATTTATATTTCTACTAGGATTGATCAAAAATAAATTAATTAATTAATAAAAGTGACAAACTATGAGATCTTTGTTTTCAAGAAAATTGGATAATCCAAATATCGTTTTTGCCTGGCTCAGTGTTGACAATTGACAAGAAATTTCCCTTTTGAAAAGAAATGTGTAATTTTATGGCAACATGATGACCCACCAGGTACTTGTCACTACATGTACGTACTTAAGAATATATTGCCAAGAATATGTTCGGTGGTTAGTTTTGCTCTGTGATACATAAACACAATATTATTTGACAGATTATGAAATATCCTTCAGAAAAGTATACTAGAATTACTGATTATTGTTTGTTTTAATCATAGCAACAATTAAATTTGTTCTTGATAAGAGTACATGACCTATCTTTTGTGAAATTTAAAATTAATTTGTACGTAACAATTTTAAGACGATTTGGTTTCCATTTTATTATTTTAAAACGTATTGAACCGTACGCAGAGACATATTTACGTGTGATCAACATAAATACTAAGGGCTTGAGTAACACATGAACCTTGCTTTAGTCAAACTGTTAGTATGACGCTAATCACAAGTAAGAATGACTCTGAATGTGGACTATTAGGTCCGGGTAAACTATTAATAAACACAAATCTGATTATCTTTCGAAAACGCCATTAAGATTGAGGAGTTGCAGTGGGTGAAACTAGTATGGATTAAAAGCTTGGATTTAACATCGGCTATAAATTCTTTTCATTATATATCTGAGACCCTTGAAGTCTAGAGGGATAGGAGTGGATACAATTCGTATGGATTAAAAGCTTGGTTTTAACATGAGCCGTAAACATTTTCCATCTTATAGCTCTGATTTTTTTTTTTTTTTTTTTTTTTAATTGACACGATATTTGAATGTAAATGACAGATTATGTTAACGCAGCTGTACTGATGGAAGCTTCATAGGACTTGTTAAAGTTACAAGTTATTATAACTTCAATATACCGATTTCTTTATGGATTTCGATTTTCTTAATGGAGTATTGGTGTCCCAAAGTTGTAAGGGTTGATATTGGGTGATATCAATAAAAATAAGTAACTACTCCTGAGAAGTCCTGCTCGAGAATCGGAATAACTACGCCTGGAGTAATCTCCTCCCTCAATTTCGTATCAATAAAACAAGCCACTACTCAGGTCTAGTCTGCTCCAGATTTATGAACGTTTACTCGCGCTTCCTCTGCACGTAGCACTGAGTCGTATCAATAAAAGAAGTGATTACTCATTTCTCCCATTCATCGCGCAGTCATTTCGTTGTTTTTAACCTATGGCGTAGTATCTTAAAAGCCATGAAACGGGCAAGTAGCAACGATAGCTTCAACCAAAGTGCATTTGTGGATATTTTAAAAGAGTTTCTAGTCGTACTTTCAAAGTCACAGCTACCAGAAAGTAAACGAAGGAAAGCCGAAACTTTGAAGGTAATTACAGTGAAATGCAACGAAATATCAAATACATCTACGACTGAGACACAAATTCAAAAGAGAATCTTTAATATTCGAGCGAGAATAAAACAAAAATAAAAAAGAAGAAAAAATAAAAAAAAGGAAAGAAGAAAGTAATACTGAAACCATGGGAATGAACCTATTTGAGCTGATGGATGTTGATTGGAATCCAGCAATATCAAGATTAACACAAGCACATATCACGTGTTGTCCAAGGTCTTTGTAGATTGTTTGACTTTAAGAACGAAATCAGACACTTGGCTCCTTTGTTTTCTTTTTTAAAAAAGTCCAGCCACCCACGTCATAAATCACGTCCATCTGATTGCATTTTCCACACCATACGTGTCCCCTTTCGCCTTGACATAAACAAAATACCTTCTCATGTATACACCCTTTCTATCAACGTTGAGTTGAGTTGATTATTAGTTTAACGTCCTTTTCAGTAGCGTGCCTATATGAGACAGAACCCACTGATTAACGTGGAATCCAAACCACATGAGCTCCTGCCGGGAATCGAACGCGGGTCTCCTATGCCAAAGGCATGTACGCTAACCGCTTAGCCACGAAATAGCTCTTCCTATTAACGTATTACTCTCCAAAATACTAAGTTTCTTTAATGCCACTTGTATATAGTCAAGTGCTCCGATAGCACCCGGAAATGTATATTGTTCTTGCCACTCTGCCTTTGCTGTTTGTATATTACGCACACTTCCGGAAACAATCCATTTTCAGGTAGTCATAGACAGTACTTTGAGCCACACCAGAATCCCCTGACATTCCGATCTGGAATCCCGGATCACTCACGTAACGCAAGAAAACCAAGGGCACCGATTTCTCTGTAAATTTGGGGGGAGAGGGCATTCAGATGCAGAAGGTATATATATCGGGATTTTAAGACAAATTGCACTCTAATTATGCCAAATATTGTATATTCATAAATACAATAGTGGGCCCACATGAGCTTTGGGGGGCCCGGGCCCCCTGGCCCCCACAGGATCGGCGCCCTTGGAGAAAACCCGCATCTTTTCATCATTACGTAGTCCACTACCCCGAATTTCGGTTGATTCTCCTTAAAAAAATGTTGTGCTAATCACTACATTTTCTTTCATAAACTTATAATGTTTTTTGTAATCTCCATTTCCAACATTTCTATGCAGTTTATACATTTTTCTACGTAGTAAAACAATCATATACTCTGCCATATTTCGCACGGAGTCACCTATTTAGCTTGCTCCACAAATTTGGAGAAGTTACTAGCATCACAGAGGAGTCTTTGATTTTTATTGATATCAAACGCGTAGTAGTTACTCGGCTCGAGAATAGAGGTGTGGTTACTTCAAAAGGGCGGGGCTTCTCCGAGGTCAGCCGAGACGACTAGTGCTCAGTTCTCTTTTTATTGATACCAATGCGAGTAACTACTTCAAAATTGGGCGTAATGAGTAACTTCTCCGTTTTATTGATATCACCCATTGTCCATATTTCAATATATTTCGATTTATTGGTCGATTTTCGTTTTTATTTTTCTGTTTTTTCACAGTCCTACGTCTCATGCAAAATCAGTGCTTGAAAGCTACGTTAAAATCCAATCTAACCACCCAATCAGCTTACTTTATACAATTAAACCGTGTATCTCATATGAAAGATTATTATTTTGCACTGGGCTCTCTCGGCTTCAATGACGGCAGCGCTCACAAACTTCGTCAAGTTTTGCATTCTCTGAGGCTTACTTTCTTCAGTTGGACTTGCGCTCACAAACCTCGTTGGAGTTCGTACTTCCTCGGGATTTTACCCTTTATTTGGACCCACATTCACCACAAAGCTTATTCGAAGCTCACGCTCTCTCGGGCTTACTTCCCTCAGTTGAACTCGCATTCACAAACCTCTTTGGAACTTGCAGTTTCTCGGGTTTTCTTCCCTCATTAGAATTCGCGCTCATAAACCTCATTTGTAGCTTGCGGTCTCTCGGGTTTACTTCACTCAGTTGGACTCACGCTCATAAACCTTATTTGAGTCTCACGCTCTCTTGGGGCTCTCTCAGTTAAGGCTCGCGCTCATAAAGTTCTTTGGGTCTTGTGTTAAAACCTCATCTGTTGCTCGAGCACTCTTAAGCTCAATTTACTGAGTTGGGCTCGTGCTCATAAAACTCATTTGTAACTTCGTTCTCTCGGGTTTACTTCCCTTAGTTGGAATCGCGCTCACAAATCTTATTTGGGTCTCGCGGTCTCTTGGGGTTTACTTCTCTCAGTTAAGACTTGCGCTCACAAACTTCGTTAGAGCTTGTGTTCTATACTGTTATTGGGCCTCGGGCTCGCTACCTTGAGTATGGCTCAGGCTCACTCAGATTGTCGCTCAACTACTGAGCGCGAGTCCCAGATTCGCGAGTTTAAGCATCTCAGTTTCCATGTAACTTACTCTATATGCTCAAACGAAACAAATATAAAGCTCGAAGTTAACAAAGATCGTTTTTCTTTCGCGCACAAAATTTTGAGTATAAATTTTTTTGATCATTTTTTTTTAAAAATGGCTTTTGCTTGGAGAAAGGTTTCTCTCCAATAACATCAATACCTGTTTGTTCTTTTTTTTTCCTTTCTTTTTTTCTGAACTGATTGCTGCATGATACATATACACACATACACATGCTCTTTCATCTGAGTGAACCGGTCGATGGGATTCCTCTTTCTGGCCGCCATTCCATTCTATATCCTCCCACACTGCAGACGCTGACGGCAGATGACTGGTCGCACCCACCTTCACCTTGACCTCTTCCTCATACGAGTGTTCACAAGGTAAGTTAAGCCATACCCAAAGATAAAACTCCAGATTCGGGCGCTGATGCAGGCGGGGTCTCTGAAACAGAATGCAAACAGAAAAGAGAACGAAAGTATAGGATATACAGTATTTGTTTCAATATTTACATCTCTATTCAACATCTAACAGCAAAAAAATTCTTCGTTTTACTATCAATAAAAAATAATAATTGTTTGTACTGTATGCTTAAAAAAAGTGACTAACTTCTTCCTGCTATTATCTCAGGCTCTTAATGCAGCAACTTACAAATAGAATCAGTGGCGTAACTAAAAGTTTGGGGGTCCTTCCGCAGACAGCGTGGGGTGAGACCTCTTCTCTACGTCCCATTTCACGATTTCGGGGCCCCTGATTGGTTGGGGCCCTCCCGCAACGCGGGATCTGCTGGGCCCATATTTACGCCCCTGAATAGAATGTGCTTAAAGAGTAGAGATGTAATGGAGTGTATACGGCGTATCCCATGGAAATGCGCCCTTACGGTTCAGAGTAGAACAAAGAAAACTTAAAGATGTCCATCATTTCAAATATCTGGAAAGTATTTTGACGAAAGGCGCGTACTGCACCAAAGAGATCAGGTCGAGAATTGCCATAGCCAAAGAAGCATTCAACAAGAAATGGTCACTCTTAACTAGTAGCCTTAATATTGGACTAAGAAAGAAATTGGTCAAGTGCTATATATGGAGTATTGATCTGTATGTTTCAGAGACTTTACATTACGGAAGTTAGAGAAAAAATATTTAGAGAGCTTCGAAATGTGGTGTTGGAGGAAGATGGGGAAGATAAAATGGACAGAAGAAGTAACAAAAGAATACGTTTTAAAACGGATAGGAGAGAAGAGAACGCTTCTAGCCATCATACTTCCTAGAAAGGCCAATTGGATTGGATACATCTTGTAAAGAAATTGTCTTCTTCATACTGCCATAGAAGGAAAGATGGAAGGAAAGCGAGGAGTAGGAAGAAGAAGAACAAGATCGATGATTTGAAAAATAGAAGGAAATATTGAGTTAAAAGAGGAAGCTGAAACTCGAGAAAAAGAACCTCTCCAATCCCAGAATCTGTCAAAAGGCAATAATAATAATAATAATAATAATAATAATAATAATAATAATAATAATAATAATAATAATAATAATAATAATAATAATAATAATAATAATAATATCCACCTTATATTTTTATAATCCAGCATATATTCACTTTATATGTACGGAAAAGCAAATGTATTCGGGGGTGGACATATGCTAGATTTTGGAAAACGATCAGACAATACACAGTCATTGTTTCAGAATTTCTCAAATAATGGCTGTGTGTTATGGGTCTCGTTTTGTAAAATAAACAACGTTGTTTACATAAAGATACAAAAATACATGATCCTGCTTACATTGAGATACCTTTATTGAGGAAAACTGCTTTGCAGTAAACAGATAAAATAACAAAGAACACAACTAATGTCACGCTTTGTCCGGCAATGTATAGTTTTAACGACATCTATTGGTGTTTGGACGAACCCTTTATCACTAGTTACCTGTTGATTACAACGAACAGTTATGGGTGTGTACTATTTAATCCTGTTGTATGTAGATAAAGTGGGTCTGAATGTGTTGCATGCAGTCGTGCTGCTTTCACCCATATGAATATTAGAAAATTAGTGTAAAGAACGTGCTAAGTACTAAAAAATCGGAAGAAAAACTGTGAACTAGGTGTCGAATCACGTGCTCAAGTTCTTATTTTGCGAGGAAGAGAGCTATTTTGTGCGAAATATCATTCAGTGGTTGCAGATATCAGTCGGGGCAATGCGTTGGATTCGTGAAAGACAGCCACAAACTGCTGTAAATATTAAATGGAAACAAACTGGTCGTCTACGAGTAAAACTTCTCGTAAGGACAAGTTCATTAGAACTACATGTAAACGGAATAGACGTTTAGCCGCTCCGGAAGTAGCAATAGACTACAGAAGAGCCGTTCCAATCGGCATCGGACAGGACGATGGTTCGAAGCTTGCAGATTTATCGTCTTAGGGTGCGGTTGCAGCAAAGAAACCACTAATTCCAGCATGAAATATTGCAAAATGGTAGAGGAGGACACAATGACTCTACCGATTGATGTATGCCTGATCTTTAGACGACTGAAGAGCACAATGACTCTACCGATTGATGTATGCCTGAGCTTTAGACGACTGAAGGGCACAATGACTACCGATTGATGTATGCCTGATCTTTAGACGACTGAAGGGCACAATGACTCTACCGATTGATGTATGCCTGAGCTTTAGACGACTGAAGAGCACAATGACTACCGATTGATGTATGCCTGATCTTTAGACGACTGAAGGGCACAATGACTCTACCGATTGATGTATGCCTGATCTTTAGACGACTGAAGGGCACAATGACTCTACCGATTGATGTATGCCTGATCTTTAGACGACTGAAGGGCACAATGACTCTACCGATTGATGTATGCCTGATCTTTAGACGACTGAAGGGCACAATGACTCTACCGATTGATGTATGCCTTATCTTTGGACGACTGAAGGACACAATGACTCTACCGATTGATGTATGCCTGATCTTTGGACGACTGAAGGGCACAATGACTCTACCGATTGATATATGCCTGATCTTTAGACGACTGAAGGACACAATGACTCTACCGATTGATGTATGCCTTATCTTTGGACGACCGGAGTGCACAAGAGCTCAACAAGTGTAGTGTAGTCAAGCAGTCTGGAGCGTTAGACTGACGAAAACCATCGGGTGTACCAATCCTTCTTCATGAAATGGATGTTTCTAACTATCCTTCAAGTTTCTGTATCAGACTGGGTTATGTAAAATTTAGAATTGTAATGAATTAGTGCGTTTGCACACGGCAACGATAATATCGGTGGAAGCCCCGATAATATCGGTGTCGGTGTCGGCGTACTTTGCACACGTCGCAGACAATATCGGTGGATGCCCCGACAATATCGTTGCCGGTGATGAGCGAAGTAAGCGACACACATAAAAAAATCTTCTCCATATATGAAAACAAATATAAAAGAATAATGATTAAGAAAATTATTTTTTAAAACAAGGACTACAAAAACTGTTCTGAAGAGGTGTGGAGGACGGTACAAAACTTAGAAAAAATAGCCCTATGCCTAAACATGTTTAGATTTAACAGTGCCGTTTTAAATAGATGCTGTAAACATATTATTTTCGTTTCGATGAGAATTGATGCTGCTGTACATTGCAAACTATATTAGTTTTAATTTTTGTTGGAACACTGTTACATATTGTATGTATATTATTTTGTTTTCCATGCAATTAACATTAATGTCATAGTAGATTAAATGATAAGGTTCGAATTAGTAATTTTGTTTTACATTGCTCCATACATACACTGGCGCAAATCCCGGGGGAATGAAGGGGACATGTCCCCTCCAATCTTGGAAGTGGGGAGATTGCCCCCCCCCCAATAATCCGATTTGAAATGCGTTTTTTGGGAGAGAAATTTGATTGTGTCCGATCGCCAAAAAGGAAAGTGAGATGAAATTAATGTCCACTCAGAATAAGCCTCAAATCTGCCCGCCTCCCAATGTTGAAGACAACTCTGCTCCCCTGATCCTCCACAGCATTGTTTCTCGACTACAGAAATATTTTGAACATCGCTATATATATAATATGGGAACGATCTTACCCCCCCCCCCCAATGTTGAAGACAGATTTGCGCTGTTGCATACATACCTGTCGTTTCTCGTTTCTTTTTCTCCATGAACTCAAAATCCTGGGCAAGGCTTGCATAAACTTTTCGCCATGCTTTTTGCTTTTCAATTCTGTCCTTGAAAGAAAAATGAAATGAAATGAAATCTTTGAGTTTTACGTCCCACGGTTATGCCGGTTAGGCTAGGAGACGGTGATGATGAGTAATGAATGAAATGGGGGAATAAAGAAAGTGGGAGGAAACGGGAGAACCCCGAGGAAACCCACGCACACGGTGTTTGTCCACCACAAGGTTCACTTGGCGGGGGCTGGGATCGAACCCGGGACCCCAAGCACCAGAGGGGAACGCTCTACCACTTTTTATTATTATTATTATTATTATTTATTTAACTAACACAAATATAGTATACAGGTAACAGGAAATTATACATTTCAAAAGAGGACTCATAGAATAAGAAGAAAAAAAGCTATGGACCAGTACATCAGGGTGTTAATTGTTCATTTAAAACAACAAGAAAATTGCCAAAGTTCTTTTGCCGTACACTGGGAGAAAATTTCCATTTTTCTTTGAAAACATGATATTTGTAATTGTCCACTGTATATTCCTGATTTGTCAAAAGATATTGTATCGTAATTCCACAAAGCCAAATCACTGCATTGTGTTTTTGTGATGGAAAGTATTTAAAATCTGGAAATAACATAAAGTCTGGCGAAAACGTATCAATACTGCAACGACATATAATTCGTAAAATAGTTCCGAGAAGGAGCCAGATGGGACTAATTAGACTGCAAGTTCTTAGTCTATGTTGAAGGTTATCAAGTTGAGAGCAAGACACACAATTTGGGGATTGAGTGAGATTAATCTTGTGTAGTCTGTTTTTTGTTGGTACCAAATCATGCACTACTTTATACCAAAGAGATCGTTGTTTGGCGTTAAGAATTGTATTATTTATATTTTCCCAAATCTGATTCCAATTGTGATGTGGATGAAACTTGAGACTTCTGTACATCACTGTCTGTGTGAGTTGTAAGGATTGATACATATTTTTGACACTAAATCTTACTGGTACACTTGGATCGAGAACATTATAACCACTTTCAAAAATATTGTCCTGAATGTATCTGACACAGGAGGGAATCACCGTGAGGTTAAGAGGTGCTACAGTCCCTGTTTTCTCGATCCAGTATAAACTCCATACTTTCACAAATAACGATTTGTCTGAATGAAGAATGTAGAACCATTTAAGGAAATACAAAACTTTACACTTAATGTGAACATCAACTAAATTCAATCCTCCATTAGATTTGGGTTGTGTTACTACATACATAGGAGTTTTAAAGATGGACCCTTTCCACACAAACCAATAAAGTGCAGTCTGAATTTGCCTACTACAACGTAATGGCAAGGGCAAAAGTTGGCCAACGAACCAAATTTTCGCAGCTATATATGTATTAGAAATCCAAACTCTTTCCTCTAAACAGAAATTACGATCTTTCCAGTTGTGGCACGTAACTTTGATGTTTTGAATAATCACATTCCAGTTGTAAGTAATCATTTCATGTACAGACCTACAAACCCAGATTCCTAAGATCTTGAGATTGTCAACTTGGGAGATCGATATATTATGTTCATTATTCCAGTTTCCAAATTTAAGTAATTTTGTTTTCTCCATATTAAGTTGTGCACCACTATATTTTGCAAAGGCATGAATAGTAGCAATGACACTATCCAACTCAATTGTATCTTTAACAAGGACAGTTAAATCGTCGGCATAGGAAAAAAGTTTAAATTGTAAATCAGCGAATTGTATACCAGATATGTTTACTTCAAGTGTATAAAGCAAAGGCATCATATATATATTAAAAAGGATCATGGATAATGGACATCCTTGTCTCACTGATCGTTTAATAGCAAAGGATGGAGTAAAATATCCATTAACCTGCACTTTGGATCTCGCCATAGTATATAATGCTTTGACTTGTTGTATGACTTCCATTCGAAACCCAATATTACTCATCACGTGATATAAATAGTCACGATTTACTAAATCAAAAGCACCTTGAAAATCTACTGATAATATTCCATGTGGTTTTCTGCTGTAATCCAAATATGACACTGTGTCTCTTAAATCCATCAGCAAATCAATCATGTTCCGATCATTAAATCCAGCTTGCATTGGATGTAATATAGAGGGTATAACCTTCATTAGCCTATTGGCTAAGCATTTAGCAATGATTTTGTAATCCACACAAAGCATAGATAATGGACGATAATCTTTAATTTTACGTGAATATCTAGTTTTTGGAATTAGAATAATGACACCTTGGGAGAAATTCGGATGACTAACGTTACCGAAAAGAATTTCATTCACCATATGAGTGAATTCTGCTCCAATGGTGCCAAAAAATTTCTGGTAAAATTCTGCTATTAAACCATCTAACCCTGGCGTCTTGTTTCTTTTAAGATTTTTAATAACTTCCCATATTTCTTTCTCTGTATACAATTCCATTAACATATCATTAGCTGCAGGTGTAACTTGCGTCGCGTCAGAAATGTCTACAAGATGAGTTAGATCTGTTGTAAATTCTTTGTCAAATAAATTTTTGAAATGTTCATATATGCATAAGGAAATTGCAGACTGTGATGATAGTACATTGCCGGAATCAGTTTCCAGTTTTGTAATCAATTGTTTCTGTCTTCTTGCACGGTGTTTAATCAACTGGTATAATGTTAACTTTTCGTCAGGTAAAATATCAGTATTTCGACATGAAGTTCGAAGTTTTTCAATTTTCTTACATTGTAGCTGTAATATTTTACGTTTGAAATATTTCCCATCCCTGTAGGAAATCTCAGTATGACCGTGAGAAAGTTTGGTTGTTTCAGCTAAACATTTCATATAATAATTCATAGTATATTTATCTGTATTTTGTATTTCCCGAGCATATTGTATACAAAACCATTTTATATTTTTCTTAACATACGTTTGCCACCACTGGGTTGTTGTGGAATATCGCTGCTTGTATTGAACCCATAATTTCCATTCTTCAGAAAACAACTCATTGAATTCTTGGCGTTGTAAGAGCTGGGCATTCATTTTCCAATAACATTTCCCATAAGAGACAAAAGGCTTTCCAATGGCAAGCTCTAGTTTAATTGCAGAATGATCTGTGAAGGGCACAGCGTAGACATTATAATCAACTAATTGTGAAATGATAGTACGATTAACATAGCACCTATCTATTCTAGAACCAGCATTATTCCTGAGATATGTAAATAGCTGATCTCGTTTACACTGAATCGCACAATCAACTAAATGGAATTGATCGATGAGGAGTTGTAATGCTGCACTATACGAAGGCACACCCTGACAGTCTTGTGGTCGAAGGTGACAATTAGTATCACCTATTAAAATCATGTTATTGAAAGTGCCTGTAAACAGATATAAAATGTCGGCAATATAAAACATTTCTCGAGCTTCCCTGTTTTGATGCCCACTCGGAGCATATATATTTACAATAACAGTTTGATCCCAATATAAAGCAAAACCACGACCATCAACTAACATTTTAATATCGGAAATATGAATGCCATCTTTAATTAAGATCGCAGTACCAAAGTTCTTCTCCCCAAGATTTACATAACTAGTATAGCCAAAAATATATGAAAAATCATCAGTCGTAACCTCCTGAAGACACAGGAAGTCGACATCATGTTCATAAACAAACTGTTTGAATAGGGACTGTTTTACTTCAGCTTGTAGTTTGTTAATATTTAGTGAAATGCACCTAGTAACATATGGCATTCAAGTGAACATAAATAACTATTAAACTGCACAAATTGCTTAAAATGTATGTTATGACGTCAAAAACTATGTCTGTACACTTTGCTTGTCTGTTCTTTCAATTTGACTAATTTTTCGTCTTTTCTTCTTGTTTCTACTCTCATTCAAAATCTCAGGTGATGTGCTCTCCGTGTTTAAGTCATCGTTTATTCCTTCTGTCTCTGGTAAGCTCATTCCTTCGTCTGGGTCCGCAATATCATGGTTCTTGTCAGCTAAAACAGTACCATCTTCGTCTGCTGTCACAACAGAAGGTATAGTATCGTCTGATGGTTTGTCAACAGATACAGTCATACATATTTGCATTTGATTGTCATTTGTAAAAACTGGGCCAAGACTAACGTCATCAGGCTGTAAAGCACCTATGGGTTCCGCAATTTGAAGGGTAGCAGCACTCTTTTTAGGCACAGCTTGAACTAATGGAGGGAAACTGTGCTCGGAGAGAGTGAAGTCATCATTCTTGTTAATATGGGGATCGAGAGTCTTGTACCGCGCTGCTGATCTGGCAGTTGAAATATGTTCTCTTTCCTCTATTCGTTCAGCTATCTTTTGTTCTGTAGTTGGTGATTGAGTTTGTCCATCATCCTGTAATAATTCTGTTGGAAGGAAGTTTACTACCTGCCGTTGCAAAACACCTGAAGATGTGGATGGCAAATTTTGTTGCTGTGTCACTGTAGTTCTTCTTCTGTTTAAAGAACACCTATTAGCTACGTGTTCAACGGATCCACAAATAAAACACGTGGGGGGTTGTCCATAATAGATAATCGAGGCACGATAGCCACTTATGACAAGACGAGATGGGATATGTTGTTTTATTTCCATTTGTACTATACGATTGCCATTATTAACTTTATATTCAAATTTGTCTGACCACTGTTCATTTGATACTGTTTTGATTACACCATACTTGCCTAAGATCGCGACAATTTTTTTATTTTCCATCTCCAATGGAAGATTGACTACCTTCACTTTCGTTATTTGTTCAGTAGCATTTGACACTAGAACTTCACTGATCAGACCATCTTCATGTTGAAAATTGACAGACTGAGGCAGTGAGGACATAATCTGTTCAAAAGAACACTTAGAAATTAACTTTAAATATACACAATATTCTTCGCTATTTAATTGTATACCTTGCACCTGATCAGCATTGAGTTTGATCGTATCAGACAGCCATTTATGTATTGCATAAGGGCTAGGCCTATTTCGACTCGTCGACTTATCAAATGCAAATTTGATTGTATTTTCTCTTAAATTCTTTTCCATTTTCACAAAAACTCAGAAGCAAAAAAAAAAAAAAAAAAAGTTCGTCAAGTATCGTATATAATATATATATATATATATATATATATATATATATATATATATATATATATATATATATATATATATATATATATATATATATATATATATATATATATATATATATATATAATGTGTAGCAGTCTCAGGAAGAACATGCAAAATAACAGGCCACACTTTACCTACCACTCCGCAGTTCCATTTGATAGGCACTACACAAGTAAACACGTTAACTTCGCAGAGCACGCAGACACGTCCACACACTTCCACGGTCAACGAGAAAAAATCCCTACCACTGAGCCACCGCGGCCCCTGTCCTTGAAAGAGTCTGTTATCTTATCCCATATGCAAGGTCTACATTTCACAAGTTCAATAAGGATTAAAATATCGAATGGAAAAATTCCTGCCATCTCTAAAAATCTAAGCAAAACTAGAAAGATACGAATGCAATAATACACAACCTTTTCATTCAGTCACTGTAGCTAAACTGTAGAACTCTATCAGGGGGTCGATCCCGGTACATAGGGGAGAGGGAAAACTTGGATACATAGCTTTGGTCTTTGTTTTCAATTGCCATTCCACAAATTATTTTTAAAAAGGAGGGATTTGGGGTAGTTTTAGAAATGAGAGAAAAAATCTGCAACAAGTGAAGCATGAAGTCACATCCCTATTGTTGAGACCACAATCAAGAAAATGCCAAATGAGTAACTTGTCCTTGGATAGGGAGGCGCACAAGTCGAGTCGAGACAGAATTTTCTTGAGAAAATTCGAGTCGAGACACAGCTCTTCCAATAGAAAAATATACGTTTTTCGAGTCGAGACATCACTTTTACACCACATTTTCGAGACGAGACAGCCTCAAATCTTGTCTCGTGCGCATCCCTATCCTTGGAGCTTTGGAAAGAGTGTTTGATTGTGCTGGTTTCGTATCAAAATAATAATAATTATACTTTGACTTGTCATCGAATATTCTATTCAATCATTGCTTACTGAGTGGAAACGAGAAAAGTGATCTGCACACAATTCTGATGAAAATAAAAGAAAGTAATAATAATCAGAATTTTTTTTCATATGCTTATGTTCACAGTGTATCATACTTTGAAAATTACGCTTAAATTAATTTCCAGAATGTATTAAAATTTAAAAGCATTAATAGATTAAAAAATATATCATCAAAGAGTGTGTGTGTGTGAGAGAGAGAGAGAGAGAAAGAACAAAAATTAAAAAAAAGGAGTGGAAAATAATTAAGAAATTGGTTATCTAAATTTCCTATATTCTAGTTGGTAATAGCTATTTAGAGGGAAAACAGTACTCTTCAGACTTCCCACATTTTATATTTATTTAATAAAGAGAATTAGCTACTCCAAAACAGAGACTGTAAAAAATAATAAGCTGTTCCGAAGTTGTTTATAGGACAAGATAATAATAATAATATTATACAATTGTAATAGAAAAAATGGAAACAACAAAATTCCAAAGACAAGAAATGGAACAAAAATACACAGCGCCTTGTCACTCACTCTCTTCATCTAACCCGCTGGCCGGCCGACATTATCGGTGGCGTGTGCATCCAATCATAAGAAAACATTGCCCCCGACAAAATCGGTGTCGGCGGTACCGCCGACAGTATCGGGGGCTTGGCCGACAGCATCTGCGTGTCGGAGGATCGGCCGATAATATCGGTGGCGTGTGCAAGCTACGATTTGAATACATTGAAGTCGATTTCACCGCCGACATTATCGGTGGTTCCACCGATATTATCGTTGCCGTGTGCAAACGCACTTAAGAGGGACGATTAAGTGGAAAGAATCCCGGTTGAGGTGACCTTTTCTTTAAAAAAAAAAAATGTAGAGCGCTCATTTCTGAGGAGAGGTCCCTAGTTCGGCTCCAGACCATATGAATTTGTCAGGTTTTTCCCGTTTCTCACTCCACCAACTCTTTCATTTCACTTTCAGTAATCATTTGTTTCCTATATCCTAAACGGTAAACGTGAAAAGTTAAATTATAAATTTCATTCTTTCATTCTTGTACGACAGGAATATATGGATGAGATAAGCAACAAAAAGGAAAACTATTAGAATCCTTTGAAATGTAAATATGAAGAAGAATTTAGAAAATTTGCTGAATAAAACTGAAAAGAAAAAAGCAAACAGAAAGCGTTAGTGAAGGTGCCGAAAAGAATGATATGCAGACAAATGCAGAAGTACCGATGAAAATTACCGCCTTGCACGTTGGTCCAGTGTCTAGCGGATTCCGTCCCATATAACCTCTTGCTGCTGACAACTTGGCACATAAATGCAGACCAATCAATCAATCAATCAACAAGAAACACAGTGATGAAATCTGCCATCACTTTTTAATCACCGAGTAGCTTCCTCACTACCTTAATACTGAGTCTTCACCGAGCAATGTATGATACACCTACCGAGAATTGCACTCGGAACCACTTGAAAGGGGCATGGTAGCTCAGTGGTAAAGCGTACATGCGTGGGGTCCCTGGTTCGATCGCCATGCAAGTAAGTTTGTGGTGGACAACATCATGTCCGTGGCCTTTCTCGAGACACTATCGTTTCCTCCCACATGATTATTCTACCAATTCTTTCATCATCAATCAATTGCCTAAACCATTCGTCTCCCTTAGCCTAAAAGGCATAACCGTGGGACGTTAAACTGAAAGACTCGACCTAACCATTTGAATACATGGGACCACCATGTACTATTTTAAAGTATTTTATTGTTGTAATCACTAGGTCTTGTCCCATTTACCTAATACCTATCTGAGAGAAAAATAGAACTATTCCAGCTAGTATAATTGATAGCGCTTATGTCTTTTGGTGCATGGGGCTCGAGTTCCATTTCCAGTGGGGGCGCGGTGGCTCAGTGGTAGAGCGTTCACCTCCGATGCTTGAGGTCCCTGGTTTCGAACCAGGCTCGCGCCGTGTGGGCCTTTGTGATGGACAAACACTGTGCTCGTTGGTTTTCTCGGGATTCTACGGTTTCCTCCCACTTTCTTCATTCCACCGTTTCATTCATTCTCATCATCACCCTCTCCTTTAGCCTGCATTTCATTTTTCTATTCCCAGTTGGAGTATCCTTTAAATTTAAACTCATTCTGGTGGTTAGGTTGACGTCTTATATAGCCTTGGTGCTGGAAGCGGAACCTACATTTCAACAAACCATAAAGCTACTAGAGAAAAGGTAAAATGAGTACTGTCCTTTTTTTCCTCCGTGATTCGAAAAGGTGTATGGAAAGCTACAAGTAACGAATCTGGCATCATTTATTACAGAAATAAGTTATTATATCTTTATAACAGAGTCATTAATGAATATTCCTCGAACATAATATACTTTGGTCTATCATAATATTGAGGAACCAGATCTTTCACAAAACCAAGTCCTTAGTTTGATTGTATGACTAAAATTAACATCTTGGTTGTTAAAATCCTATTAAAGAACAAATAAACACGTATTTTATTGGTATTTTTCAATGTCAACGTTGCCTACGATTGACGTAACAGCTTTGGTCATCAGCCGTAGAATGTTTTTTTCCTTGTGCAGTATCTCTCTACTTGTGTTGCCTATAAATTACTTAATTCTTCTTGCATATAGCTTGTGCACACATCATAACAGCAACTGAAAGAGGAATTCGTGAGTGTTTAAGAGGTGTTAAAGTGATGCCAGTCGGCTTGTGGTCCGCATCTTCTCTCGCCGGGGCCCCTGAAGTAGCTTAGGCTCTCATCCGGTAGCAGCTCAAAAACTTAGCCTACTGCTCCCCTGGTGGATGTCGCGGGGATTACGTTGATCTCTGCACGGAGAAAGAAGAATTACACAGTGTTGCAACATAACCGGATGAAATGTGTCAAAATGAAATTATTTTTTATTAGTTCGTTTAGTTTAGTTAGTTATCTCAGTTTCACTTTACTAGTTAGTTTTTTCTGTTAATTTTTTTAGTTAAAAAACACATCTCTGGAATTGTGGCCCGACTGCCCTTACGGTTCAAGGCCTACCAGACGGTTTGTGGTACTCATGCCCTTCAATGATATGTGGTCAGCACATAGACTGGTCTCGCTGTTAATGTTGGCTTTCTAGATCGAACTTCGGTACTTCTTTCTTTCAAATTACTCCCCAATTGAGCTCACGACACTACGTGGACGCCGTAATGTCAAGACTATCTGGTGGGTACGAACGACAACTTGTCTTTCCTCTGATCCATACCAGACACTCCTTGACTTACTGATCTGATGGGAAACGATAGTCTATTCCAGTTAGTTTTATTAGTTAGGTTTTATTTTTATTTTTTTTATTTATGCGTATGACAGAATGCAAGAAACAAAGGTAATAATAAAACGATATTAATACTAGGGATGGCCAGAACCGGTTCCTGGTAAAACCGGTTTTCGGGTCTGAATGGATCCGGTTTTAGAAGATCCGGTTCTGGAACCGGGTCTTCGGAGCCAGGTCCGGAACCGGTTCTGAAAACCGGATCTCCGAGAACCGGTTCCTCGTGGAACCGGTTCCGCCGGAACCGGGACTTTGTGGCCATCCGTAATTAATACAAGGTGTGATCAAAAAGAACGGTGAATGTATCAGCGCATTTATCGATGTTGTATCCATTTCAACTAGTGAAGCCGGTAGCCTAAATCTTTGGTACAATCACTGTCGAGTTTGAACGAATTGTGACATGCTAGCTGCCCAAGCGGCACACCGACGTCGAAAAGACGTGTTTTCTTTGGTGTAAAACACCGTAAAATACACCGAACATGACGTGATTTACACGTCTTTTCCCACGTGGAAATGTCCAGGAATATGACGTGATTTTTATGACGTCTTTTGCACGTCATAGAATATGACGTGATTTCTATGACGTCTTTTACACGTCATAGAAATGACGTGTAAATCACGTCTTTTTTACGTGATTTTCACGTGTAAATCACGTCTTTTTTACGTGATTTTCACGTGTAAATCACGTCTTTTTCACACCCTTCATGTGAGTTGGAGGGGGGGGGGCGTTCTCGAAATGAGGCGGCGAGAAGCAAAGGGGTGTATGTGACATTTGCAATAAAGTATGGATGTCTCAAAAATGGATTCTGCACAGCTAAATATACAAACTGGATGGTGAAGCTCGTCGCAGTCCAATAGAAAGTCTACCCATGAATGCTCTACGCCGAACTTCATTATACAGTTTGTATATTTTGCTGTGCAGAATTCATTTTAGATACATACATACTCTACTGAAAATGTCACTTACACCCCTTTGCTTCTCGCTGCCTCAAATGTCATAGAAGTCTGACAGGATTGTTCAGTTCCAAATGTCAAAACCATTAGAAATTGATGTGCATCCGCAGTTTTGACATTAGGAATTTCAATCCCATGTACTACCTCGATTATTCGCCACACTTTTCAGGCTATTTATCAGCCCCTATTCAACCGATTTGCACCAAAGTTAGGGTTAGGCTACTAGGGCTACCTAGTTTTGGCCCCGTAAATTTTGAAATAGATCGGTTGAATAGTGGTTGAAACAAATAACCCTGAAACTGTGTCGGATAATCGAGATTCTACTATACATAGATTGAGATTCCTAATGTCAACACTGGATACACATCAATTTATGATTATTTGGACATATGGAACTGAATAATAATAATAATAATAATAATAATAATAATAATAATAATAATAATAATAATAATAATAATAATAATAATAATAATAATAATAATAATATCTATTCTAAAACACACAGCTTACAACACATTTTTTAAAGAAATGATAAAAAAGAAAATATCATACTTTTTCTTTCTTCTTAACTGCGTTTTTTTTTTTTTTTTTTGACAGTTCTGAACTGATCTCTGGCCGCAACACTTTCCTTGGGTTAAATAAAAAGTCTACGAATAACAACTGGACAACGTTTATTATAAGTAAAAACAATAATGAAAATAAATTTAGCCTCGTGGCTGCTGCTTGATTTTTCACCATTGTGTTGTAATTTGCATAATAATTTACAAGCTCCTATACCAGATAAGCAAGACCACTGGGTTATTGTAATAAATAACAGATCAGGATAGACCCTAAGAACCCTAGATCTTGCCACAGCGAAATGCATCACCACACTCTTTCGGAAGCACACATTGGGGAACGTCAAAGTATTGTGGTCTATTTGATTGGTCTGTACCAAGATTTTGGAAATTTCGCTTCTCCGAAGGTTCGTATTATCTATGGATTGGGGATTTCCATATCCAATTGACCACCTCTAGTGTTGTTGATTTCTATTTTTTTAGTATTTGGATACTAGCCTATTGAATAGTACACATTCGCCTCTTAATGTGTGGTATATTTACCTACACATTAAGAAACGAATATACAATAGCTGTCGAGGAATAATTATATACCTAATGCAACAGGAAAGAAACGGCAGCGCTTGCTCCACGAAAGGATAAATTTAAAGCCATACATTAAAAAGAAAACCGAGACGCATTCGATCGACTTGAAAAACATAAAAAAAATCCTCGAATGCAAGACTCACCCTTGGCGAAAAAAAAAAAAAGCCCTACATAACTTAAGAATGAGAAAAGACGAATAAACATGGTAAAAACAAAGCATGAAATGGAAAAATAAAGGAACATTGTACTTACAGTCCTAAGAAAATGAAATGAAATGAAATCTTTGAGTTTTACGTCCCACGATTATACCGGTTAGGCTAAAGGAAACGGTGATAATGAGAAATGAATGAAATGGTGGAATGAATAAAGTGGGAGGAAACGGGAGAACCCCGAGAAAACCCACGCACACGGTGTTTGTCCACTACAAAGTTCACTTGGCGGGGCTGGGATCGAACCCGGAACCCCAAGCAAAAGAGGTGAACGCTCTACCACTGAGCCACCGCGGCCCTTAATACTAAGAAGAATCCACTCATTTCGTCACTGGAATTTATTCATGTGCATTTACTAGTACCTTCTTCTTAATGAAATTATGGTACAACACGTGCTTCCTTAAATTTTATAGCTATCCATTATTACGCTAGTATGCGCACACATACACACAAACACAACCACCCACATCCAATACACACAAGAACAATGGGTTTTATTGACAGTGCAAAATTTAGGACTAAACTTTTATAACTCCAATTTAAGACACCTTCATTTTGGAGGTGAAAAATCGAAAAAGAAAGTACATCTTAAAATTAATTAATCTCTGAGGGATGAAAGCGAAAACACATAACCATTAATTTGAATTCTACATTTATTAGTTATATGTACAATGTGCACGTTTTGTCGTATAAAGTAATATTCATACGGTTTGTAATGCAACAAGAAACACTGATTGTCTATATTATTTGTAATACAAACAAGAAATATGTAGATAATGCATATCTGTTGGTTATAATCTAAAACTTACAGAGATCTTTTAATAATATAAAATAAAAAGAATTAAATTTTCCTATAAATTTCGTATGAAGGAAAACACCTTTCATAGTTATTGAAAGTACAGAAATGCAGCATCATATCAAAAAAGCCTCACGTGCTTAAGTAGGTTACAAATGGGGACTGCGGTAAGTATCCCATTTCTTTATCTATTATACCAGTAGCAGTTTCTTCCATCTTTTAGTTTTCAAAAGAGATGCCTTTACATTGATTTCCAAACAAAGCGAGGAGGAACAGGTCAACATGTTTCAAGCATGCCGAATCCTTTTCATCCTCAAACAACAAGGCAGATGGAAGTGAATATCTTTCTACTAACGTTTTGAAGATTTGTGGCATTTGTTCAATTGAAGATCATTATTTTTACTCACGAATGATAAGTGTCTTTAAGGCTAGTTTGCACAACGTGAACTTTGCTCTTTTTTCCGCGGGAGTTAAATTTCATCGCCAGCTCTTTGGAAACCAAGCATCATCCCTTTTCCTCCCAACGATGACAAATAGGAACACTGAAACAGAAAAAAAATCATGAACAATCATAGTGCAATTTTTCAGGTGCGGAGAAAATTTTTAAAAAAATAATTACAATACGTCATGTGCAACTACAATCAATACGCAATAAAACGATTAGTTACTGCACTCGCTTGCATGAAGTCACTTATTCTCAAAAATCCACTTTTAACGGCCTTCCATACAGCGAAATTAAACTACCATTAATTTTAGTTATTCTGTAATAGCTTAACTTTTGATTTTATTGCAGCTGTTAACTCTGATTGTTCAGGAGGATCAAATAAGTTGGAGAATATAAAACTTTATATATACAGATACATGACAAATAATTTTGAAACACTCATAGAAGCCTACATTACGTATGTTCTCATAATATAAAATGCCACTCTAAGACCAACTTTAGGATGTGAGCTAAAAGTGACGATCAAGTATATTGATACGATATTACAACTGATGCAAAAAAAAAAAAAACAAACAAACAAACTGAGTTTTACGCCTTACAGTTATGTCGGCTAGGCTAAAGGAGACGGTGATGATGAAGACTGAATGAAATGGTGGAATGAAGAAAGTGGGAGAACCTCGAGTAAACCCACGCACACTGTGTTTGTCCACCACAAAGTTCACTTTGCGGGGACTGGGATCATAACTGATGCAGACTGATGTAGTAAGAATAGTTTTTATGGTATGAAACAAAGAACTTTCTAATAATAAAATAATATAGCTACTCATTTATCAAACACAACTAGACAACGATAGAAATTACATGTATTATCTTTCACTACTGCTATGTAACCCCCAAAATGAAGTAAAAATTCCGCATTTACATATCGTGACAGAACTGCGCTATCGGATGCAGCAATCTGACAAGCTGTACACAGGTGGAACTAACCAGAAAAGGTATCCTTCTACTGTGATAAGAAATTTTATCCTGATTGGATACGATTTGGTAAGTTAAATTTATGATGCAAGAGGAAACATACATTAGCATTTCAAAATATGACAAAAAATAAAGTGAAAATTACAAACAAAATGGTGTATAACTTATGTATTCCGAAAAATAAAATATTGTGAGCAAACGCCCCCTCACTTGTTACTGGAGTATTTTTAAAAAATAAGACTTCTAGAACCAGAATTCTGTCACAAGCAGTAGGGTGAAAATCGTCACATTATTTGTTCTGAACAGGGTTAGAAGTTGCGGCAGTTATTATTATTATTATTATTATTATTATTATTATTATTATTATTATTATTATTATTATTATTATTATTATTATTATTATTAATAATAATAATAATAATAATAATAATAATAATAATAATAATAATAATAATAATAATAATAATAATAATAATAATAATAAAACTTCTCTTTGGTGAAAATTATATTTTACCCCTCTGTTGAGAAAAATATTTTCGGGAGGAGTACTTTTACCTATTCAAAAAAAAAAAAAACGTGAACACTATAACATGTGATACATTCCATATTAAAGCTTTGCTTTTATATAAATAAGTCAAATAAAATAATTGCTGAAGGAATAAAAATTAATAAACAAGGAAATCTTTAAAAATCTAAAATAATAAATAAATAGAGTGTATCTGAAGAAGACAAGGGTAGTTGCTGAAACAGTTACATTTAAATAAAATTGGCGCAGCTGTGGCTCGGTGATAGAGCGTTCACCTCTGGTGCCTGGGGCCCCTGGTTCGATCCCAGCTCACTTCAAGCGGCTTTTCTTGGAGTTCTCCAATTTTTTCCCACATTCTTCATTCCACAATTTAATTCACTTCTCATCATCACCGACTCCCTTAGCCTCAATGTCTGATCGTGGAACGTTAAGTTGAATATTTCATTTATATAAAAGTATTGCCTTGTTCAACAATTATTTTATTTTAGTTAAGTACTAATAAAATATTACTACTTTCTTTCTTTTCTTCTTACTCGGCATTTTCTTACATGGGTATTATAAAATAACATGTCAAAAACTCATCTGTCGCAACTTTGGTATGTATGTCATCCTCCACAGTGATATTTCTAGAGCAGCTCGACGAGCAGAAAGGGGACAGAGTTACGGCTTTCAAGTTCAGTTAAGAAAGATTCCGTGCTAGGTGGTCTGCTGTTGATCAATTCATCATTTGCAGGAGCATTGGCCACACGCTCTGGAAAGTGGGAGTACATGCAAGGCTTATTTTGGCAAATAACATGTATTTACAGCTAGGCTTATTACAACGACTAAATACATTTAACATGAAATGAAGCAGTTTAATTTCATGTAAACAGTAAAGTGAGTTTTTACTGCATTTTGTATTAAAAAAAAAAAACTGAGAGTTTATAGAGGAAAATGAGTTGGCAGGAAAATATCAGCCATAAATTTCACATGCTTTCTGTTCTGGATATTTTCAGCGTAAAGGACGGTGTGAAGAAGAGTCTGAAATCGTCTCAACCTCGGTGCAGGAATGGTCACTTCTTAAATAGAAAGATACGTAAAATAAATATTGACAAACTTATGGACAGATAGATTTTATGGATTATTGTCTGCCCGTTGTTAACAAGAACCAGGGATCGGAAAATCTTTGAGTTTTACGTCCCACGTTTATGCCGATTAGGCTAAAGGAGACGGTGATGATGAGTAATGGATGAAATGGTGGAATAAAGAAAGTGGGAGGAAACGGGAGAACCCCGAGAAAACCCACGCACACGGTGTTTGTCCACCACAAAGTTCACTTGGCGGGGCTGGGATCGAACCCGGGAACCCAAGCACCAGAGGTGAACGCTCTACCACTGAGCCACCGCGGCCCCATAAGAAGTAGGGATCGGATTTGAGAACGGAGTGAAAGCGTAAAATATCGCATCTTGAACACAAAGAACACAAATGACTACCTGCGTTTTCGAACGTGGACATTTTCTGACCAAAAACACCAAGGCAAGTAATTTCTATTGCTTCATTTAAATTCTGCAAGGTGTAAAAAAAAAAAAGTTTTTATCTTACATTTATAATACAAGCTTGAAAAGATCAAGAGCTCCAATTCTGGGATAGGTTTTATTTTTTTTAAAAAATAAAAAATATCCTGCTCTGGATCCGCCCCTGTTGTGTACACACCTTCCTTTTGGTGGCAGCAGATATGTAAGTCCCGAAGCAATGAGGTATGTTTTTTTTTTTTTTTTACTGATGAGGCTGCAGTTCCTCACTGGTAGAGCGTTCACTTCAAGTGCGTGCGGTCCCTGGTTCGTTCCCAGCTCGTGCCAAGTGGGCTTTGTGGTGGACAAACACCATGTGCTTGAGTTTTCTCGATACTCTCCCGTTTCCGCCCACTTTCTTCATACCACCATTTTTCACATTTCATTATCACCATCTTCCTTAGGCTCGGTGCTTTTCCTGGGGCGTGAAACTTAATATTTAATTTCATTTCTTTTTAATGATGAGGAATTGGTGTTCCACCTGAAAGCAGGTTTTTGACCCAAAGAGACTTCCGTTGTTAATGTGCACATAAACATTAGGAAGATATTCCCTATGTCAAGAGCTCTCTTAAACACATCTGACTGGAACCACCACCAGCCCCCAACCACGGTCCCTAAATAAGACATTTGGTTTCCTTTGAATCGTTTCACGATTAGCAGTGGAAATCATAATAATATAGTCATGTAGAGGATACTTAATTGAGCTGGAATATATTTTTTGAACTTCAGTGGCAACATTGATAAGTATCCATCATCACATGCTGGCACTGAAGTTAGTACTGTAATCTAAAATGCGAGGGAACTGTCTACTCAATTAATGAACAAAATATTCGAACAGTCAAAAATCCGTTACATTATTACGATTTCCACACCGAATTCTGTAGCACAGTTACGGTAGCCAAGTGTCTTGTGAGGGTGTGTAGGTGCAACAGGGCGATGGTTGCAGTTTGAGAGTGCTCTCAACTGGGGTAATATCCTCCCACTGATTATGCACATATACAATGGGGGCACTACTTTAGCAAACGGGTCTACCAAATATTCATCGATTTTGTGGATTTTTTCACTAGATTTAAGACAGTAGTGCTAAAAAAGGCTAAACAAAACATAACGAGTGAGCGAAGGGGTTAGAACTTCCATAGGGCTCGTTGTTTCTAACTTTGAAGTCATACACGATTGGCATTGCAACAATTGCCGAGGGTCATTTCCCAAAGGGGTCACTCGAGCAGTCGGTTCTACCTAACAGAAAATTCATAGGTAACATACGATGTGAAACATATTTTTTGTGAAGGAATAAAAGTGTGAATGTAAGTAATTAATGTCAGTACACAGCAAATTGAAATGAATTTTGGGCATTATTCGAGCAGACGGTTCTACCAAATTTTGACATATTTCTTACAGTTTCATATCAGGTTAGAACAATGCATTTCTTTTAGCAGAGCATGAACTAAATCAGAAGCTCCATTAGTGCTTGAGATTGACTTCAGGCGTCAGTACAAATACAGCGTGGACGTAAAGCGTAGCAATTTCAGTGAATAAAACACGAACCAATTTTATCAGCTCCCCACTAAAAAGCAGGAATACTATATAACCGAGTCAGGGTAGGATCACAGCAACAGGGTCCGAGCGGCAGCGACGGGATGCGTCCGTAGGGAGCAGGCGCGTCAGCGACGGGGAATATACGTCTAAAAGAGAATAGTGGAAGACCACACTTACATATGCAATACCTTAACTGATCACTTAAAATTCATTTCACTGACAGTAATTACTTATATTCACACTCTTATTCCTTCACGAAAAATTTTTCTTATAATATTTTACCTATAAATTTTCTATTTGGTAGAACCGGCTGCTCGAATGAAGCCGCATTTTGAGTGATAGTGAAATCATTGTAAGCGTAAGTGTGCTTTTCCATTATCCTTCTTTACGCGCATAGTCCCCGTCGCTGACGTGCCTGTTCCCTACGAACGCACCCCCTCGTTGCCGCTCGGGCCCTCTTGCTGTGCTCCTGCACTGATTCCAATAGAATGCATTTGTGCTTTTTAGTGGGCACCTAGCAAAAGTTGTTTCGTGTTTTATGCACTGTACTTAATATGCCACGCGTCGGCAAGGTTCTAGAACACAAGTCCCCCCATATAGGTTAACAGCTAGATTGGTTCTTTTCTGTATCAAAGTTTAACATTTAATTCACATAGTATTGTTGAGCGAGCGTCAGCGAGTGAAGGCGGGTTAAAGCCCCGCACGGCACGTTGTTTTCTGTCTTTGTTACAATTAAGTGGGAAGGGGGACCTGTGTTCTAGAACCTTGCCCCATGCGTCTACTCTATATTTATACTAACCCCCGTGAAGTCAATCTGCAAGTAGTAATGGAGCTCCTCATTTAGTGCATATTCTGCTATAGGAAATACAATGCTCTAACCTAACCTGAAAATGTAAGAAATGTATCAAAATTTAGTAGAACCGTCTGTTCCAGTAATGCCTCCAAAAGCATACACTTACTGTCATCTCGTTGTTTGCTTGTATTTAGCAGTCTTTCGCCTTGGCAAATAGTACCACAATGCGTACAGCTTTTATTATACGGATTCATAGTAAAAGTAGTAGTAGTAGGAACGGGTTAGAAGCCCCGCGGAGGTTGGTTGCTCCTGTTCTCGACATGAAATAGGCAAATTAAAGACTTGTCCAATTTTTTTCGTACATTTTACAATCTATGGATCTGTATAGTAAAACTGCACCACAGAATGACATACTTTCCCATGCATAGTCACTCCCATATACGGTTTATTGAGAATAAAAACACATACATTATCATTTTACTACCTTCACTATTAATATTTTATATAGTATTCTACCTAAAATATTTAATTTGATACAGGCGTCTGCAAATGTTAACCTAATGTAGGTATCCTCGTTCTTTCTACGGTATTTTAATACACTGTAATAAGAAACCGTAGGCAACGCTGTATGAGGAGCTAATCTTCAAAATTACAATACTCAATCTGCTGAATTTTACACAGACTGCACCTAGATAGGAATAGGATAGGAATTATACTTACTTGTCTTAAAGCTGACCTTTATCACAGGTGCCTTTAACAAAACACATTATTTATATTCACACAATCATAACACGATTCCGCAAATGGCTCACGATTCCCAGCATGCACTGCTCAAACTGCAGTTACAGTACGGGGAACGTCCGCGCTTTTTAGCACCTAAAAAATACGTCTATTTTTGGTGATGTTCGACACGTGATACTTTGTACCATTCTGGCACGTGATAAACACGTACAATTTAGGTCATGTTTGACACGTCATTTTTGTTACCATTTTGGTACGTGATAAAGACGTTCCAAATTTTCAAAAGACGTCATTATGTATTCGAACCCCAAAAAAAGACGTGTTTATGACGTGACTGTGCTACTTGGGTGGCTTCCAGAGGCAGAAAATTAAGGACGTGTTAAGAGTGTCAGTGGCGCGCCAACATTAAGTTTTGTTCTAAGCTGAAAAAAAAAATGCCAAATAAGCTCACTTGTCATATGCGACGAAAAGTGAATGTTTTACCGAAATCCTAATGTACGTTGTCGAATTCCACGTTGTGTAAAAGTGACATAGGTGCCAACTTAGAATCGAAACTCCAATCGAGACAGCTGGAACGGAGCTAAAAGATGTGGACATACCTTGGGAGGTGGTTCGTAACATCAAAAGAAGACAAAAATTCCTCTTGCATAATGTCGAATTCCTCGTCGTTTACGAGTGATAGGGATGCCAACTTTCTAACATCAAAAGAAAACAAAAAGTCCTGTTACATGTTGTGAAATTTCGCGTCATGTACGCTGTGCACATCTTTCTATTCCGTTCCAATTGTCACGATTCGATTTTCGATTCCAAGTTGGCACCCCCTGTCACTCGTACACGTCTCGGAATTCGACAACATGTAAGAGAACTTTTTTTTTTTTTTTTGTCTTCTTTTGATGTTGCTAATCACTTCCTGGAATTTGTGCACATCTTTCAGATTCACTCTGTATATAGAGAGGGGGGAGACAGACCTAGTCAAGAAGAAAGGAGAAAAAGACCTTCTTAGAGATGTGGGTAATCAAACCCAGAATGGATTGGTTCAATACACCATGGTAGAATGATCTTCAGGTTTATTAAGGCATATATATTTTTCTATATGTATGCAACACCTGTGCAGCAGACACAGAAGTGCAGGGCGGTATTCATATATCGGCGTATAAAGTACGTGACAGAAAGCAGAAATGAAGATGCTAAATTCAATAGATGAGGCGACTACATTGGAATTGCAGGTAAAAGAACAAAAAAGTTCACGTCATACATGCGAAGAAGATTTAAAAAAAAAAAAAAAACTATAAGGGTTGACTTGTTCGTTGTCTTCCAAATGGCTAGAGCTAGAGATGCAAGGACTGTAAAAGACGTAGACAAAGATTTTTAATTTTTTTTCTTTTTTAAAAAAAAGTTGAACCCACTCCGGCGGTCACTTATCGCATTCTCTACTCCTTCTTCTCGGAAAACGCTCTCTCTACACACACACAGAGAGAAAAATTTATTGTATGCTAAGTACAAGAGTAAATACAAATCACTGGCTGGGTTTGTCTGAAAAATGGGCGTGTCTAGAATTTTCTGTGTGAGAGTGGGAAAGGAACTTCTTTTGTGCATTCAAATCCTGATCTTTTCTTTTCTTTATTGCGTTTTCTTTTTTTTATTTTTTTTTAATTCTCTCTTCCAGTATTTATTTTTCCAAACTTAAAAGTTTGCACATTGGATTCCAGTGAAGACTTTTTTTTTTCTTTAAATAGTAGGAAGGTGCAGTTTGAAATGGACATGTATTTTATCCCTACCAATTGTTCCGAGCAAGAATTCGGTCCTCTCTCAGTATACAATAACTTAAAACTGTGCATATTTAAAAACTCTATCTGGTTACATTTAAGAAATTCACTTTTTTTTGTTTCGAAATAATTAAATTGGACAAAAAAGTACATTGATTAAGTTGCAACTAAATTGACACAATAGTTTTAAGTCGGCAAATTGCATGCACAGTTTAACACCAGATGGTACATATAGCGACATCTGCTGGCGTCAGGAGCAAACGATAGTGGAGATAGTGACATCTATTAGCATCAGGTGCAAACTATAGCATATATAGCGACATCTATTAAAATGAGTGTTTATTACCGTGATTCCCCGAAAATATGACCGGATCTTATATACATATATATTACATACATTGCAGAAACATACATGGTGGTTTATCTATTTACAGAAATACAAAAACGTAGTATATGTATGTATACATTTATTGGAGTGCTAAAACTAGTACTCCTACTATGCGGGTAAGCTTATTCTTGTAGTAGGTATCTGAAGCCACGAGCAATCTGAAAAATTATGCTAAGGCTTATTTTTTTCTGATTACATCTCATTTTTAGGATTCTTTTTTTTTTGCGTGAAGCACAGGCTGAAACGTTTTTTTTTTTATTTGTTATTATTAGGATATACAAAGCTACTGTAGCTAACATCTTGCGTAGGAAAGCATTTGCAACAGAGAAAACTAGGGATGGCCACAAAGTTCCGGTTCCACGAGGAACCGGTTCTCGGAGATCCGGTTTTCAGAACCGGTTCCAGGCCTGGATCCGAAAACCCGGTTCCAGAATCGGATCTTAGGAAACGGTTCCAGACTTGGATCCGAAAACCCGGTTCCAGATCTGGATCTGAAAACCCGGTTCCAGAACCGGATCTTAGGAACTGGTTCCAGACCTGGATCCGAAAGCCAGCAAAGACCCGTAAAGGAGGCACAAAGTTCACCTTCAAAACACTGCAAAAAGGATTATGCGCTTGTGCCCTCCCCGCCCAGACCCACTTGTGCCCCCAGAAAAAAATTTTGGTCCACCAGTGAGTGTTTAGCCAAATGAGTTGGCCAGTTTGTCTGTTTAACCAATGAGTTTGCCAGTTACCCTGTTTATTTAGCCAAACGAGACAAGCTTCCGCCGCCTGGGCGCCTGCCTGTCGCTTCCACCATTTCATCTAGCACACTGTTCACAGCCTGCCAACAGCTCGGGTTTAGCGTAGGGATGGTCACAAAGTTTCGGTTCCAGCGGAACCGGTTCTTGGATATCTGGTTTTCAGAACCGGTTCCAGACCTTGATCCTGAAACCCGGTTCCAGAACCGGTTCCAGACCTGGATCCGAAGAACCGGTTCCAAACCTGGATCCGAAAAACCGGATCTTCTAGAACCGGATCCGTTCAGACCCGAAAACCGGTTCTTACCATACTATTAAAAAGTATATCTATGGATATTTAAGTGAAATTTCATGAAAAAAGTAACTAAATTTGTACATAATGAATTCGTATGGTTTAATTCGTTTAGTGCCGATCAGTATAAGCAGTGTGTCTATTGCTTTCGTGATTGTAGGTTTGATTTCTGGTCGAGGCAAACTAGGTTTTAACAGTATTATTGTTTGTTGCAATAACTTTTTATTTTTCGCCCCTTTACATAGGTTTTTCATTACTTTATGTAGGTTCTATACCCTCAGAGCTGGAAAGGGACGCAAAAGTACAATCAATTTAAATAACGGAGAATCAGAAACTAAGGTTACAAGACAAATATTTCTGGAGCTTCGTCTGCTATACAGGAATGAAGAGTGTGTGGTAATTTTAATACATGAACCTGGCAAACTGTGCAGAGTTTCAGCCACCCGCCACCTACGGTGTTAGTTGTAGGTAAACACAAATGGCGACTCGTTTGGAAAACTGGTCTCGCGAAGAAGTCCGCTCAGTTATTCGATTTATGTAGGCGAAACATGCAACCACGGCTAAAATTCACCAGCAGCTGGTAGAAGTTTACGGAGAGACTGTAATGTCTCGTCAGCATGTCGCAGAATGGCAGTGATGCCACTTTCGTAACAGTGAAATTCCCGTCCGAAGCCATGAAATTTCCCGATAAGATGCAAAATTTTCCGTCAACCTAAATAGATCAAATTTTCAATATCTAGTAATAAACAATTTCGGAAAATACCGCTTTAGACGGCCTTTGACGTACAGTTGAATTCATGCTTGTAGTATTAGAGAAAGTATTATTTACAGTTATGCATAAGATCAAAAAGAAAATTTAAAAAATACATGCATACTTTCCTTTAACAAACACAAATCACGTTTTTTTTCTGTTTTTCTTTTTCTTTCTATTTTTGTGTGGTTTGGAAGAGAATTTTGTCTTCGCAAAACAATTTAATTCAATTGTATTGGCCTTAACACGATTCTTGTGTTACTTGTACACTGCTTGTTTTTTCCCACAATAAAAGATGCAGCAATTAGCATGTGTTTTACAACTGCTTTACACTAGCTTGATGTTTCTAGTTTTTTGTGTGGTTGTAGTGTTCATTTTTTTTTTTTTTCACAAAAGAGCTCAATGTTACAGATCTTACACCTAGAAAAGTTGAGAATACCAGAATTTCCCGTTTTCAGCCTATTTTAAAGAAAGAATTCCCGCATTCCCGTCAGTGCTCAGAATTTCCCGATTTACGGGAAATTTCCCGCCAACTGGCGTCACTGCAGAATGGCGTCGAAGTTTGCGGCTAGTAGAGGAAACGTCACCGACGAGGAGGGCAGTGGCCAATCCAGAACGGCATCAACAGATTTGAACACAGCTCGTGTGGTGGAGCTGATTCAAGACTAACAAGAGGATTATATAGCATCTAATTGCAGAATTGGGAATGTCATGCTTACGCGTTTGTTACATTGTGCACGATTTCACTCACATTAGACGTGAAATACTTCGTGACAAGTGGTTGAACACGCAAGGACAGAACTTTTACCAGGAGGGAATTGTAAAACTCATCCCATGATGCGACAAGTGCCTCAACCGACATAGTAAGGCTTTGTAATCTTACTTTTTGATCACCCTTCGTTAGTGATGTATAGTCGGCGTATCGTAGCGCAGTATCATTGTTTTTTTTTTTTTTTTAAATTACTAGGCTTAAAAGCTGGATATGTCTTCATTAATTGCCATTAGCTTCACAATTGCCTTACAATGCGTAGCATTACTAAAACTTTCAGAAGGTAGAAGTGTTATCATCTGGGGAGTGGATGGGGAAACAATCGCCCCCCTGAGTTTGAGGAACACATTATTTTTAATAAATTACATACTAATACACTATTAAGAAAACGAAATTCCTATGTAAGTGACCAATTCTCCCCCCCCCCCCCCCCCCCCGTTTGGAAAATCTGAAATGACGTTACTGTCAGGAGCAATGGTGTATTTACGATTTAGTTTCGGCGGCGGCTTTGGTAACTTTATTATTGAAAATGTGAAAATTCTGTAAGATGGGCTATTTCATTTACTTTAAAATAGTAAAAAAATTTCGAGGGGCTTAAGCCCGGAAGCTCCCGTAAATACACCACTGGTCAGGAGGAACAACACTAACAAAATGCACGTTACTAGCCAAAGATTAACAAAACAACTAGAAATATACGTACGTGTCACGAAGGGTACCAAAATAGCAAAGACAAGCATTATATTGCGTCCAATACATTGTCCTAGTCCTGAAAAATAACAAAACCAACAGCGTTCGTTGACATAGGTTGAATCATAGCTATCAATTGATTTCTTTTCATACATCAAGTATACAAACTGAGTCTTCCAACACAATAGTAAGCAAGACTTTCTAAATCAAGGAATGCAATTCTGCAAGTTTTTGGCCAATAGACAAAGAGACAAAAGGAGACTATAAAACTGTCTGTTGCAATAAAACAGGTCTTTGTAGTGGTCAAAAATAGAGTGAAATGAATCATGTGTGAACAAAGGAGCATACTGTACTACAGGAATAGCCCTATGGGGGAAGTACCTGTAATTGCTGATGGGTGGAAAGTTTGACATAATTGTTTTGAGGAAATTCCACCGTACAACATAAACCTCGTCCATTTGTGTCACTGTCGTAAATGTATTAAAAGGTGAACTATAAAACCATAGATTTTTTTTAAAAAAGTTAAAAAGAAACTCAAAGATTAAAGGGTCCCCCACCTGGATCAAGATGAAAGAGAAGAACGCGACTTGACAAACTACTTTTGTTCAACGGAGCAGACGACCCCACCTCTCCCCCTCCCCCGCCAACATAGCACACACACTTTTCAAGAAGACCGTTGTCTCCAATCGACAACCATAATCCTCCTCCCATCTTGACGATCAACACCTTAAAAGACACCCCTTTTTTTTACGTTTCTTTTTTCATATTGTTTAAATCCACCCTCCCAACCCTCTAAGGTGAAAACAAAGAAGTGTGTGGCCTTCGTGAGGAGGGCAGGTGTGCCAGGCGCTGCAGGGCGAAATATCTTTGTTCCTGTGTATGATCTTTCGTGACGAGTTGAGGCTTTCAGCTTTGTTGTCACGCATCTTCCTTGTGGCTACACTGCCAACCCCTTCAAAGTCAGTGAGAGACCCACATTTTTTATTTTATTTTATTTTGATTTAAATGTTGTTATTATGTTTCATTTATAAGACACAGATATATTGTTTAAAAATCACAAACATCGGAAATAGTTTTTTTTTTTCTTGTTTTAACTTTTGAACCAAATATAAACCATATTCTTCAGGACAGGATGCTTCATAGTGAGAACTTGAAGCTAGCTTCAGAAATGCCTTCAAGTATTTTTTTTTTCTTAAACATTTTGAAGAGTAAGCCGATGCTGGTCATTAAAAACCAAAGTTTCTCACACTCTCTGTATTCTCCCTCCCACGCTATGTGAAAAAGAGGCAGTAAACTGTTTGTTGCCCTAAGGTTTCATGTTACAACCTGGCTTATTTTGCATGTTTGGTTTGGACAAGGAAGAAGACGCCCTCCTTGCTATATGCGCTGCTATGTAGCACTACACAATAAGACGCAGCAAAAGGGGAAAAAATCGTACGTTTTCTCTTCGATTTGTAAACGTTTGTGGTACTAATTGTAGTATGGGGCCGACAACAGGGACTCTACTTGACGCAAAATGTGTCATATACATTTCAGAGGATAGGAAAAAAACTGGCTAAAACATCTATAAATTTAAGTTCAAACCCTAGGAGCAGAGACAACTTGCAAACAGCTTGCTGTAAGCTTGAATTGCAAGTCGTCCAAACTTGCATCCAGCTTGATTGGAAAACGTGCAAGCATGCTGCAAGATGGATTCCAGTAACAAAGTTACGTGGGGACAACCTTGCATTCAGTGTTCCATTCAAGCTTGACGCAAACGTTTTACGCTGGCGGCAAATCAATAGCCAATGAACGGACAGTGATGCTACGAAAGCTCTGCGAAGGGTCCAAAGCATCGCTTGCAAGTAGAACAAAAGGTAGATTTATGAAAGCACGTGTTGAAAGTGCAAGGGTACAAAGCAAAAAAAAAACAAGCAGAGACAACTTGCAAACCGCTTGCTGTAAGCTTGAATTGCAAGTCGTCCAAACTTGCATCCAGCTTGATTGGAAAATGTGCAAACATACCGAAAGCTGGATTCCAGTAACGAAGTTACATGGAGACAACCTTGCATTCAGTGTTCCATTCAAGCTTGACGCAAGCGTTTTACAAATCTAGTCAATAGCCAATGAACGGCCAGTGATTCTATGACGCTCTGCGAATGGTCTAAAGCATTGCTTGCAAGTACAACAAAAGGTAGATTATATAAAAGCATGCGTTTCAAGTACAAAGCATAGAAAGCCAAAACCCAAGCACCCACCAATTGATCGAAAGCTTTCTTGCTACTAGGGAAGTGTGTATTTTATACAACAGAAATATGTTTTAATCAAAGCCATATCTAGAACGAATGGAGGAGGGGGAAAATTGGAGATCAGATTCATTCAATAGTGTAAATTCAGATTTCTCCTTTGCATTGGTATTTCAGCATAAGTGCACTCACAGGGAGTCCATCGCCGGATACAGATATTCCAAAAAACTTCTTAGAGACTTTCTGCTTCAAGTGTGTCCCTGCTGGCGTTGCTGTTGACGTGTGTTTCCGTACCTATCTCGAAAGAGGAGGGACAAATTGCTGTGACCGAGTTCCTTCAATAGATGGATGCGGACAGAGTTGTCACATTGAATTATTTCACGGGCTACGCTGTGTGCACTGTTTTGTTAGCCATTCTCAGTAGAATATGATTTTCACTCGCCAATATCAAACGACTGAATGACAAATTGGAAAACACAGTTCAGGTCATTCGTTTCTTTCCCCAAAACAAAGGGAAGGCTTCCTCTGTAAAAGGGCTGGTATGGGTGGAGCTGAAGTATGTTTCACATATTTTCCGAGGGCACACTTGAAATAGAAAGGCACATTTGTACACGTAACACACATTTGTACACTTTCTCAATAAAACGATAATTGTTTAACAGGGAAATGATTGGTGTAGCATGAAAATTTGATCTTGCACTTCATCTGTACTCTTACTTCTCTTACAAAAACAATCTAGATTTATTAGGGTGGAAGTGTTTTACAATTACTTATCCTCTTTTCGGGTGCAGAACAATCAGGTTCAATACTACATAGGGATCTAGGAATATTCGATGTAAGAAGATTCGGTGTAAGAAAACTCGGTGTACGGAAAACTTAATATGGGGAAAGTTAGGTGTATAAGGTGGCTTCGGTACAATACATATTGCATATTACAGCTTACGATAACTTATAAAACTTCATATTGTGAAAACGAAAACGCCGACACTTTTTGTCAGAAATAAAACACTCACAACTATAAGTTTAGGGAATAGTTATAGAAACAACTAAAAACACATTCCATATAGTACACCATAGAACATATGTACATACGTAAAATGCAAAAATATATTGATCAAAAAGATCTTACAAGGAAACCAATTCAAGTGTGACACGAAATTGTGAACGAATTTATGAGTAAACGAAGTGCTTTTGTGTACAATTAAACCCACAGAGACCCTCGATCTCAACCGTTACGGAGATATAGAGGAATAAGGGGATGGCTGATGCTCCGATATTTTTTGCGAATTTTTGAATATATAGCGATATACAAGTAAAAGAGACTTTTAAAAATGAAGAATTCTTTCATCCACGAAACTTTAGTAACACGTCGTCTTAAACGTGAACGTTACAAAACCGAAGATTCCATAAAAATTCTAGGGGAAGAATGTTTTGGAGAGGGAAGGCGAAAATACCGGAGTTCCATTATTGCCTGAAATAGGCGTGTAAGGTGTCTATGAATAGATTTCTTGGTACGCTGAATCGAACAAAAGCATCATCAGTCAAATAGAATGAAAAATGTACAAAATGGTCGCCGTCCGAACTATTCAAATTCTATAATTTCTACAATTATTAACCGATCGGAACTGTATGTGATAGACACATACAATACAGACAATATACGTACATACAGTACAGAAAGGCGTACAGGTTTTCGTTTTTTAAGTGGAAGATACTATTTTTGATTATTGATTCATACTTTGAATTTTAATATATGTCACACAACTACACACTGTCGTGCACTTTGCAACAATGTGTGTTTATGTGTCATATTATTTTATTTGTTTTATAGAGCGCTTTTGCACAGAATATGACCTTGTATTTTTATTCACCTAATAACGTTTCTGTTCCTTTGGCAATATAATAAATATAGTTTCATATCACTTTTTTTCTCATTTTCTACGAACTAAAGACACGATATATTAGCAAGTAATATAATAAAATTTTGTTCTTCATGTCAATGGCGTTTGTTATTCCTCATAGCCTCTGCTTTTCCCGGCCCCGGATAAAAGCTACTCCACTCACCTCAACATTCAACACCACTTTTATACGCTGTGGTGCATCTTTCTTAACGTTTCAATGCAATTTTCAAACATATTTACTCGCAACATAGCCGAAAATCCACAAAATATCAGAGCACCAGCTTTCTCCTTATCCCTCTATATCTGCGGAACGGTTGAGATCGAGGGGTTTTCCCTCTGATCGGTTTAATTGTGCACAAAAACACTTCGTTTGCGCATAAACTCGTCCACAATTTCGTGTCGCACTTGAATCGGTTTCCTTGTTAGTGGGATGAGCAATTAAAACTGGGATGCTTTTATCAGATAATAGTTGTAGAAATAGTATTGAGATAATAATAGAAAAAAATTGCTAAAATAATAAATAAAAATAACAATGAACAAACTACATGGCTCTGGATAAGTAGAGTAACAAATAAAACACAGTTCTGACCTTTATCCTCATTGGTTCCCTCCGACCAATGAGAGAAAAGAAAAGGCGTGGCCTTTCACTTTCTCGTGTATATAAGATCTGCTGTCACCTGTCTTTTCTCAGTGTTTGTGTCTGATGAAGAGGACGTTAGTTCCTTGTAACTGTAACACATTGTAAAATAACAAGTTCAGTAAATACTTCTCTTCCAATCAAACACTTCGGTTTGTTTATCTTAAGCTAAATAAGTACTGCAACCCTATTGGCATCTTATTGGCTTCTCCTCCAATCGGACGTAGACATTTTAGTTGAAGCACTTATGACTAACATATGATAAATAAAGAAACTGTGTCGTTTTTTTTTTCTTTTAAGAATTTAGATTTAAATATTTATTCATAAAATAGAAATAAAATCGTTAGAACTGTTTTCGAAAAATCTGCAATTTTCAACTTTACCAGTAGCCTAGATTTGTTTTTTGAAGTGGAAAATTCCAGAAGCTCTCTGAAACATCATAAAACCTTAAATTTCAAATTAAATGTTGATTGGTAGCGATGGTCGCTTGGCTAAATAACGCGGGTGGACATCGAAAAACTAATTTCTCATCATGTAAGAGTCATAAAATGTTAAAATCCATCGAAATCTTGAATTCAAATTATTTCACGATCACATTTTTTTTTTTTTTAATCCATACAATAGACACTAAAAGTACGTTCTACATAAAGTTTGAACTTAAAACTAATACGCTCTTTTATCCTAAAAGTTAAGTTTCTACCAGGGTTGATATGTTCAAAACAAAATGTTTAAAACAAGTGTTTAAAACATGTTTAAAACGAGGGCTGTTGTTTTATTCAGTTTGTTTTAAACGTTTTAAACAAATTGTTATAAACGTGTTTTGTTTTTTTTTCGATGCTGGTTGGACATGTTTAAAACAACTAAAATATCAAATTGAAGAAGCTAATTTAATTTTCTAACAAACAACCCATCCTCCACAGGATTTGTGCATGGAGTAAATTACAAGCAGAGTTATATTCTTATTATAACAGCAATTACTGAACGAAATTCTGCACATCAATGTGCATATAACTAAACCAACAGAAATTCAAGTGAAGTATTTGAACATTTCTTAATTTCCAAGATTAATGGAGATTAAACACACTATACACTATTCTAAGATCCAAATTCACAAATTCAAAACTTGGGTATTTTTTTTATCACTATCATTTCCATAATAATGAACAGTTCTCACATCATAAGTTAGAAGAAATACTCTGACAAATACAGTACAACTCATAGAAAAGAGCAGTGACTAGCCTACAAGGAGCAAATGACATTTGAACTAAACAGTTTTCAAGATACATCTCTATCTGCAACATGGGTAGCTAATAATGATTAGTGTCTACGGCATAACAACACAATTAACTCTAGACACCCTCCAGGGATTTTAACAAAACGGTAGACTTTCATGTTCGGGGCTCTGGTGACCCCCCTAATGATCACGGAGTCATGAGTTATACACCATTGGAAAGCTTATAGACCACAAATTCCAACGAGGTAACATTCGTGAAATTCCCGCTGTATTTGTAGAAAAAGAACAAACATTAAAAAATCATTAAAAATATGAAAATATTGACTTTGCGGGGCCCTGGCAACCCTTGCAGTCTCCCTACGCTGACAAAATGATGCTAATGTGTAGGCCACATACTTGTGACAATAATATAAGAAATGGTAGCCATTGCTGCCATTGCGTAATGAATTCGTTTGATGTAGTAAATATTAAAAAATATATATATATATATATATATATACGCAGAAAAACATTCATTGAATTAGACATTCTCTCCCCTCTCCCATTATAGTACCACGTCCATATTCAAATCATTTTTGCTGCACACATCATGTATACGAACAAGAATTATGCTTCTAGACCACTTCAGTGAAATATATCTTGTGTTATATGGGACCGTCCCGAAAATAAATGTAAATTAACCAAATTTGACCCCCTCTTCTTCTATAAAGAACAAGTACACATACAGGTTACTATCATGTAGGGGACTACCTCATTGCTTCACATATCAATTTTTAGGGATGTACCACAAAGGGGGGGAGGAATATCCGCAAAAACCTGATGAAAAAATTTGATGAAAAATGAAAAAAAAAATTCATCCTCCCTCTCTCGGCCGTACATACATACCCCCTGTATACATAAAATGCAACTGACGGAAAGCTTCAACCCTCAAAAATACTTTGGTACCAAATCATCTTTCTAGCTTAATTAAGGACTCAACTATTGATATTTGTTGTAAAAATAAATGTAATTTACGTCAAAAAACTCCAAAAATTGGCTACCCCATATAAGCAAGAAGTACAAATACACGACATTACCATGTAGTGGCCTACTTCATTGCTTCACGTAACAATTTTTATGAATCTATCCCCCAAGAGGGGGAATGGCCCCCAAAAACTGTTGAAAAAACAAAAAACACGATATTTACCCTCCTCCCATATACATAAAATGCACATCAGCAAAGCTGCATCTTTCAGGAATAAATTGGTACCAAAACCATCTTCCAGCCTTAATTTGAGGTTTAAAACTGAGCCATTGAGGTTTAAAGCCCTGATAGAAAGTAACACAAAGAAACTAAACTATATATTCTGTGAACGGAGATCGGGAAATTCTCGATTTCTTTCTCCGGAATTGAACATCTGGGCGGATCGAGATTAGGGAAGTTCCCGAAATTTGATCTAGCGGTTGAATATAGATGGCAAGCAATACCTATGAGTGTAAAAATGTAATATATATGCCTATTTAGATTATTGTTTTAAACAAAATAAACATTTTAAACATGTTTTTTTTGTTTAAAACAAAGTACTTTAAAACTGTAAAGTACTTTGTTTTAAACGTTAAAAACGTTTTAAACAAAAAGACATGCTTTAAACATAAAAAACGTACTTTTTTAAATAATGTTTTTTTCAACCCTGGTTTCTACTGGGCCCTACGGTCTACTACAACGAATCTTTCTTTACACCTAGCATTTCCCTCACCGAGTTTTTCGTCAACGAAGTTTCAGTGCACCGAATTTTAATTACACCAAGTTTTCGTACATCGAATTTTCCAACATCGAGATTTCCTACACCGAATCCTCCTGCTCCCACTACATAGATGTAGTGGCTTGTAGTATTAGAACCCCCCTTCCCTCCAAGGCTTGCACCCCTCAAAACAAACATTTCTAGGTGCACGCCTGGTGTAAGTCATTTTCAGTAAGCCACAATTCAAGAAACAATACTGTATGATCACACTGATCACTGCTACTTTCCTTGTTAAAAGGAAATACCAAAACGGATTTTTAAATAGAAAGAAAAAAAAAAACACGCATTTCGTATCTGTAGGGCTTGTTACAACAGTTCCCACGAAAATCTGTGTGTAATCGTTCTCCCTCCAGATTTCCCTCAACATCAATTTCCTAACAGCAAAATGGCAACCCATTCGCAACGATCAATTAACATACCTTGATACAGTCAGCATTTTGTCCTTTAGAAAAAAAAAACTACAAAGAAAACAATAAAAAGTGGTAGACAATTAGAAACTGGCTTCTAGTTTTTTTTTTAAATGTTTTTACATGTAGATACAAATAAAATGATTTTCCGAGAAGAATGCCAGAAAATGTTTTGAGTTTTATATCGCGTGTTTGTTGTAAGAAGCTTTAAAAAAAAAAAAAAAAAAAAAAAAGACCAAACTAAGTCATATCAAAGCTCGCAACTGGCTAATCCAACAACTGGCATCATTTTATAGATTCTCCAATAAGAAAGCTTGTTAGGTTCATATACGTATACCCATAGACACCAATAAACACACAGTAAACAATGAAAAGCATGCTGGATGTTATAACACCCGAAGGCACACGCCAGTCAGACGTGTTCAATACCATTTATTTAAAAAGAAAAAGAAAAAAGAAAAGATCTGAAGTCGCTTCCTTTTCGTGCAACACGAGTTAAGTTTTTTATTTTTCTTATTTTTTCCTAAATATTAACATGTTGATGTGTATAAATGCCTGCCTTTTTACTTTTCTGCTTTTTATAGGCTCAGGTCCCACATATAAAACAGAAGATGAGAAATTAGGACTAACAATAACCTTCAATATACCAGTAAATTTTAACAGAACCGATTAGGTCTCTCTTTTTTTCTCGTGTTAAGTTTTAAATTCCCGGCCGAGTAAGTTTGTGGTGGACAACATCGTGTCCGTGAGTTTTCCCGGGTTACTTCCGTTTCCTCCCACTTTCTCCTTCCACCACAATTCGCTTGTCTTAATCATCATATCTCCCTTAGTCTAAAGGGTGTAATCGTGGGTCGTTAAACTGAAAGGTTTCATTTCTTTTTATTAAAAAAAGCAATAAAATTTAGAAAGGAGTTTTTTTTTTTTTTTTTTTTTAGCACTGTACTGAAAATGCAATGGTTACAGCAACGAACACAGATTTTCATCAAGGTGGGGCTCAAATTCCCAAACTGAGATCATTTCTGGTCTTTTTGTATACATACCTTAAAATTATAGGTTTTTTTTTTTTTAACTTCAATTCGCTACGGAATGGTTTTATTTTATTCTACGGAATTTTTCGGTGCAATTGAGGCATAAACCAAGCTCCAATTAGTCACATGTTTTTAAGAGTTAAAAGAACATTTTATGTAGAAGTACAGTGCACAGATCGAGTTTATAGAGGTCACTAACACTTGAAAAAGGACTGTTTTTAAAATAGCTTCCCCAAAACTTTTTATAAATCAAGCATTCTGACACGATACAACAGAAAAGATAGAAAAGACCCTATGAATAATAGAGTCATTCTATTTCAAGTCAACCAATGATGAAAAATTCATGATCTCAGATTTTGATAAATTTTTGTACGTATATTGAAAGACATGTTTGAGAAAAAGTTGCCGAAATAAAACTTTTCCAGCCCTTAGAGTAAATTACGAGTAATTAATTACTCAATTAGCTTCAAGATCACGACTCAAAAACATCCGATTTTGTGTGTTATTTATTTCATTCAATAACTATGAGAGCTATGCAGCTAAAAATTTTCATCCGCATGTAATTTTGCCTGTAGATTTCAAAAAAAGAAAGAAAGAAAACATAATATTTCAAGCTTACTGAAAAGTGTTTCAAGAACTGAGTGATGTAATCAGAGCGGCCCTGGACAATTTGCCGCCCTCTTTTCTCCAGAAAGAACAAATCATAAAAGACCCAATCTTAAAAGATCCCATCATGAACAATGAAGGGGAGGGAAAGTGCACTCGCAGTCAGAATGGCCTAAACACTGCAAATACAATATCGTTGTGTCAATTTTTCTTTAAATAATAATCTATTATGTTAGCGAAAGATAGAGCAACCACACCTGCAGATGAAAGATTGTAATCCTTTTTATAGAATTCAATATCGATTGTAATTCCAGTGCAACTAGCTCTTTTATCTTTATTTCTTGATTTTCCTTCTACATCTGTTAAAAATAATTTAAAAAAAAAAACTTGTTTCCACCTTCCATGATAAGGAATTTCTTTGTGACCAACACAAGACTAGTTTCATATAAAAACTGTGATAACTAACTAAATGCAACAGAAAACATAATTGGTATTCTAAAATACATTCGTGGTAGTGTTTTTCTACTCGCTAATTTGAATTTAGGAAATTAAGAAGAAAAAACAAAACAAAATTACAGCATGCATCATTTTCAGACATCATAAGTTGATTATGCAACCGAAACTACACTAGTGATATATTGGGTTGCATAACTTACTGTTTGAGTTTCTATTTGTTTATAATACTTTAATGATCAAACTTCTTTTTTTAAATAAAACATTACCTCCATAATTAAGAAAAAAGTAATATTTCAACACCAAGAATCAAATCCGAACCTCTCGGATGAAAGCCAGATACCTTCGCCACTAGATCATGTCGGACGTTAAGTTTTAGCGACAAGCTTAAAATAGAAATGAAATGGTATCTTCAAGTTTACGTCCACGATAATGCCGGCTAGGCTAAAGGAGACGGTAATGATGAGAAACAAATGAAATAGTGGAATGAACAAAGTGGGAGGAAACGGGAAAAATCTCGAGAAAACCCATACACACGGTTTTGTCTAACATAAAGCTCACTCATGCGAGCTGGGATCGAACCAAGGACCCCCCATGAATCAAAGGTAAACGCTCTACCAGTGAACCACCATGGTACTAGTTTAATAATAGAGTTTAGTTGACTGGATTGTACTTCAGCATCTCAGCAGCGAGTTTATATGAGTAGAGCCCTACCACATGGGCTCGGATCGGGAATTAAATTCAAATCTCCTGCGGCAATAGCGCTTAAGCTAACCTACAGCCACGTAGAGACTTTGTGCTATCAGATCTTGTATATGCAAGACTTTCCCTAACAGCTGGATTATGATATGATACTTCAAGACAGCTGCTCAGGAGAAAAGAAATGAAATCTGAAAATTGTTATAGACGTAAACAGATGGTGAACATCTGTATGATACCTACAACTTTCTAAGAAATACATATATAAGGATTCCCTTTACTCTTTTATTAATCATTGAAAACGATCGTTACTAAAAGTTAAAGGTAGAAACCTTATGGCCTCTTAGCATGCTTCTTTCAAAGTGGTCTACGAACACAGGTGGAGCCACGAAGCAAGGCACAAACACGTACTTTGGACACAACATTGTGATCTGACATTTGAATCAAGCT